>NC_140591.1:326841405-327441405 GCF_964204655.1 Triturus cristatus
TGGCATGTGCAGCGTGTGCATGAATAGTTTCAACCTGAAGTCTTTTGTACATGATAGTATACATTTCTCACTGACCTCATACCAACTGAAATTCCTGTAATGTGATTTATGCCATTTGGTGCGCATGCAATAAAATCTAAATTGGAATAACAACTCAACTTATTCACTGTAGAATACTACAGTATAAGAGCAGAATATTAGATGAGTGTTTTTAGCAAGTCAACTTATGGACCAGGACCTCAAGTGACAAGGACACTATTTATCCTGGAACATCATTGGATTGATCCTCTGGACTCAGTAAACGTTGCACTGAACATTTCAGACAAAACCATGGAAACATTATCTACTTATGCAAACTGATAATGAGCTATATGATGTAATTTTTTAATTTCTTTTTCCTTGCCTGTAGCTTTACAGCAATGAACCCTGACAATGCACAAGTCTGTGGCTTCATTGTTTTATACACAACAATGCGGTTTCTGTACTACTAGGTAGAGCTTTCACCTTTTTATGCATCTATTTATTCCTCCTGGTGCTTTTACTACACTTGCACTCATGAATACTCATTTCACATTTCATGCCTCTTGCCCTGCATGAGTGATTTCCTTTTCTATCGAAATCAAACCTTTCCAGATTTTGGGTTCTTCTTATATATTTTCTCTTCTTCTATTACTTCACAACATTTCCCTACTTTCTTTCTTTCCTTGCTTAGTACCACATCCCTCAGCATCACACTGCCCTTTGTTTTTTAAGTACACACTAGGCAGGCATAGCTGCCTCTCCTGCGTGTTGAAGCACAGTGTGCACACTTTCTTTTATTGGACACACAGGGGTTTCCTTCCCCAACTAGCTCGACTTGGACCATGTTGTCAGTGTGAGTACCTTGCTAATAACTATTATGGAATTCACTTTTGATTCTTTGTCTCCTATAGCGGGTATTTCCTCCGTCTGGTTCTTTGACAGAGTCGGCAGTCCTCGCTCATCCCGTTTGCCTGCTCCTGATCCCCATCATACCACTCAATTTCTCCGGTCATCTGGCTTAGGACCGGCTCTTCCCTCCCAAACACACTCTAAACTGTTCTGGCGTATCGATTTTCATTGTTACCCGCTTTTCTGTGTTCCAATACAACAGATGCTGCTTAAACACTTGATACTGTTTCTTAATTTTATGACAATTTCATTTAATTTGCCCTTTGATACTAATTTGTAATTTATTACTCTAGATAGCTGTTGGTTCCTTATTTTCTTGATGTGCTGCTGATTTGGGCATTTTTGTCATTATTGATTCTTCCATGACCCAATCTTAGGCAAGCCCACCTCTCCCACTTTTTTCACTCTTTCATAGTGGAGCTTATTACCATACATTGGAGATCAGTTCTTCACCTTTGGTCTTTCAGGTTGCTCTTATTTCGGTCTTGTGAGCCTGTCCTGATGATGGACCTGATACTTTCAACCCTTGGGGGAAAAATGTCGACATCTGTATAGTATGTTTAATTATATAAATAAAATAGGACCAAATGGGGGAGCACGCGCAAAGGGACCTAAGATGGCTACCTGACGATGGAGCTCCGTGCTGCCGCGGGCACTGCCGCTTGGATTACTGCCGTTCCTACACCGCTTTGCTCCTGAAACATGTTTATTCTTGAGGTAAATCCTCACCTCATGTAACGCTGCCGTTTTTTTTAGATCCATTTCCCCCGCTGGATTCTAAACTCATCTAGTGACTCTGGAGGCTGTAATGCGGCCGCCTTTTAATATTTTTGCATATTGAGATATTCACCTCAGAGCTTAGCATGCTTTGATCAGTGAGTCTGTTTCTGCAGTATTTTGGAGTTTCTCTATTATTTTTTGTAATATTGACTGTATTTCTTCACTGAGAGGAGCAGTTTTTCTGAGGAACTTCGCTGTTTGCTGAGTGCTTTCTGACCAATATTGGTTTTGATTCAATACATTTTTCCTTGACTTGCCAACTTGGTTCACGGGCAGAAGTAAAACTTTGTCACACTTTAATAAGAGATATACTACTAACGAGCCTGTTCCTAGTTCTTCCTCTACTGGGTTTTTTCATATACTGTTTGCATAATTCTGGGAATATGGCTCAATCTGCCTCTTCTCGGTCTGCAGTTTCGCCCATTACTACACCAAAAGTGCAGTTACCAACCTCTGCTAAAGCGAGACCCTCATTCTCTGCCCAAATCTCTTTCTCCTGTATCTTTAGACACTGTTTTAAAGGAAATATGTGCTTAACAACCTGCAGCAGATTGAGAGGACCCCAATGATGAAGCATACCACCTAGGAGTAGCCCTGGTGGGTGAGGGTACTCTAGCAAATAATTTTTCTTTCTGGAAAGAGTGTTTTTCCACACATGTTCAGTGGAATCCCTGTTCTTCCTATGGGCAGGTTTCTAATTCCGGATGTTGTGGAACTGCATTCAGTAAGAAGGGTGAACCTAACCATAACTTCTACCTCCCCCTGTATTTGATTGCAGTCTCTTCAACAACATTAGCTAATATTAAACACTTGGGACACAAATTTTACATCTCATCCTCTGATTCGATTCTACAGAAGCTTGTACATGCGAGGTTGGTTTTCAATAAAATAACTACTGTTGATGCTGCATCTATATTATTCTGTAGCAGCGCTCGTTACTACGGTGGCCGTAATAAAGTTCTACGACGTCATCCCTGACGAGGCAGAAGAGGAAGCAGGAAGACACTATGAGAGAGAGCGCGCTTGGAGTCGGAGGAGAGTCGGAGGAGAATCGCAGGGAGACGCCGAGAGAGCAACGTCCATCACAAGACCCGACCCTGAAGGGAGAGACCAGATCCGGGGAGCCAGGAGGCGAACGTTCCCGCCTAGCGCCCAGCCATGCTCCAGGAGGAGCGTGGCTTAAACAGGTACGGGAGCGTGTCTCGGGGTGAGTAGGGAGGAAGGGAAGCACTGAAGAACAGAATCGCTCTGTTATCTTTGGAAAATAAAAAAAATAAAATAAAATAAAAAAATTAAAAAAAATCGAGCATTTCCTAAGCACAACTTTGGAAATTAAAATCTATTGGGGGTGTAAATTTTCCTGATCTTCATGTTCATCATAAAGCTTTTTGTCTCCGGCTAGCATTTAAATGGCTTCTCTCAAAATCCTCCCCCTACATGCCCTTATGGCTTACTATTGAATATTTTTTACTTGCACCTTTCTCTACAAAAGAAGTTCTTGCCTTCTCATCAAATAATATTACTACTTCTTTTCCGCTGTTTAAACATACATGCTCATTGTTATTACCGGTTAGTCACCTAAAGATTAGGTCTAGGGATTCTATTTTACAGTCTCCAGTTTGGTACAATCGTTTCATAACTATTAATAATAGGCCTCTATTTGAAAACCTTGAGGCTGCGGGGATAATATGGGGGTCACAATATATTTGATTGTTTGACTCCTTGTTCGTTTCCTCAATTTCAAGCTATTTTTAAATTTCCTTGTTCTTTTTGGTACAAAGTCTTCATTCTGGAAGTAATTTTAGATGTCTTCTATTTGTTTCCTTGGACTGAAAATTCTTCTATGGAAAATTCCCTTCTTAGAGTACTTACCGCTCTTCCTAAAGCTTCGCTGATTTATAAATATTTCTTAGCTCCTGATCATGTTCGTGTTAAAAGCGTTATTTTTTACTCAGTACAGAGCGGGTATAAACATGCGCCTCTGTTATCACAAGTGCTTCTCCCATGGGCTTTGCGTTATGATTGAACGCTGTACTGTATCAATTCTGTTTGTCTGTTATACCCCCACCCTTCTGATTAAAAACAATGACGGAAATTTGTTATGATAAAAAGAAAGCAGTTGCCTTGGTCTCAACGGTTGCGAGATTAGAGGTAATTCCGCTCATTATAACTGGACGAACAGTGGCCATCTTCTCTTAATCTTCCCCTTCCCCTCCTTCGTGGGCTTGACTATCGCCACCACTGGGTGTTCCCTACCATTTGCCGCTCCAAAATGACCAGCTGCGATTTGCTTCGCTCTAAAGGAGCATTTGCTTTCGATGACTACATATCCGCGACTATGTTTTTCTTGGCTCTTGAGGAAGGAACCATCGTGCCCTCGCATCCCTATTGCTGCAGTGGCTCGCTCCACAGCGGTTACCGGAAGTTGTCCCGCTGCCATGTTGGCCGCTTTGTTGTAGGCTATGGTACTCTCTGATGGGGGAAGATTTTTTTTTATAACTAAAGCGACACGCCATGGAGGCTAACTGGACTGCTATTCTGTTCCAGGTAAGGGCCCCTAGATTTTTACAGGATGTGCACCTATTTACTTATTTATGTGCTTGCAATGTGCAAGAGTATCCAGACGTAGCATTTCCATCTATGTGCATATATATGAGTAGTATGTGCAAGGGCTTTGCGATACAGTGCGTTCCCTTGTGTGCAAGCGCCTGCTGTGTGTGCCTATTGTGTGCATGTCTCCCCATTTACATGTGCACAATCTGCAAGGACATTCAAATGCGGCACGTGTTCATAAATTGACTTGAGAGTACACTGTTTACACGAGGCTTGCACTGTTAAATCATGGATACCTAAGGCCTCAGAAAATGCTGCATCTAAGTCACATCTTTATCATTTTAAAAACTCCCTTCTGCTCACGGGGAGTACCATAGCTTCTAATTCGGGGGCGTTCCTCTGTTTTGCATGCAGTCTCCCTAACAACACCCACATTGCCACCAAAACTTCTAATATGACACTAAATGCCTTATAAATGATTAGCAGTATGGCAGTAGACAAATGCACCCCGGAAAGAAAATATTTAACAACCCGTGGTGTCACAGAGATTGTTCTGGAAGCACGGCCTGTATGCTTTGAGGAGGGGGTGTAGCAGATCTGTAACAGATCAGTGGACTGATACATATACGGCCACTGCTCAACATTCTTTGATTCTGGACAAGTCACTTAATCTCCCCGTGCATTAAAAAACACTTGAATGTGTAATGTAACTGGTGCTCACATACTGCGCTCCAATACGTTCGGATCGAGTTTGTGATACATAAAACTGCAACAACAAACAAATGCAGATACAGGGGCCTGTCTCCACTAGTTTCTCCAGCCGCCAGCTCCGAATAACATCCCCAGCTTCTTCCAGACCTGATGTAGGCTACATAATCCTCTGCTCTGTTTTTGATTCTACCTTATAATTACTCCCGATATCTGCTTCAGGAACTTATGAATTGCTATTTTTGAATGCTGTCAGTTAGAACATCCTGGGTCTTTCCCAACTTGAAGGAGTCTCTGTCGTTGCCCACAGTTCACTTCTCAACCTCAACCGGACGACATGTTTTACCCATTGACAAAAGGAGACTCAGGAGCACTCAGTGCGAATTGCACTGCAGTAGCATATTCACATTTTGTTGTTGCAACTTGTCAGTTCCTCAGAGGGGCACAGACATTCCATGGCATGAGAGCACGTCTTTGTTTAAAACACAGATACACGATTCTATGTCAGGACCGTAGGCTTCGGATTATGCTATACTTTTTTTAGCTTTATTCTGATAGCAGCCATTTTAAAACTTATACTCAAACCACATTTCCCAAACACCCTCGGGAAATTCGTTTACAAAAAAAAAACCAAGAAGGGACAACATATCCCTGAGTCCAATGAACCAATCACAACACTGTGTCCAGGGCATAGTCCCTCTTTGACCCTTTGCTCATCCTCTTTCTTTGCTGCTCGCAGCCAGATGATGATTGCCTTTTAGTTTCTCCATATATATTTTCAGTCAGTTTAATTGTGATAAGTTTTGTCGCAGTCGCGGGACCACGTTTTCTGCCTCCTGCGACTGCGGAATATGTGATGCTGCTTTGCGCTTTGGTTTATTGTGCGTTTATTGCTTAATGTTTGCTGTTAAAGCATTTACCTTTGGTTGTGTGCCGTGTCAGTGCGCGCTGTCGCCTCAGGTATGTGTAGCGGGTCTCCTTTTCTTGCCCGTGCACTTGTGTTGTTTTTTTCCTCACCTTTGTCTGTTCGTACGACATGCGTTCCGTTTTGTCCTTCGTCTGGCGGGTCCGCTTGAGGACCTACGCGGGACCGTTCTGCACATCCCTGCGCGGGGCACAGCTCCGGCCACCAGGGGGCGTTGCTGCGTGCGTCCAGCACGTCAGTGTCTCGCTGGCAAAGGCGCGCGGACTCTGAAAGTCCATTAGATGCATTCATATTCCGCCTGCCGTTGCCTGGTGCTCCGCAACCCCCTGGAGAGTTATGCCTTCACAAGAGGATCTGTAGAGCTCGTAAGCTCTTTTGCCATTGACACTCAGAAGGTTTTCTGAGTAGGTTTGTGTGTGCATTCAAATTGACGCCCTTTGGGTGTATTGGGAGAGTGTGATTAGCATTTTTTGATAACAGGCTCAATTTGGGCCTATAGGGACACGCTCCCAGGGGTGTATCAAACCTGTCAGTTCAGTCATTAAGCAGGGTGGTGTCCCAGAGGCTCTGACCTCGTTCCTCTGTCAATAATTGGGACAGTGCCCTGGCTGACTTGCTGGTCCCCAGCGTGTGAATTTAGCATTCTTTAAGACTGTGGAGGTAGTCACTGGCACACGCAATAACCTTTTGTCCAGTGTGCAGAGTCTTTGTGCTCTTTTCTCCATGACTGAGCAGGCTGACATGCAGTGGGAGGAGGATCCCCTAACCCAACTGCCATGGGATGATGAGTTTTATGCTGTGGGATCATGAGTCAATTTACCGGGCAGTTGAGGAAGTAATGGCTCCCATGGAGGAGCGTTTGGCGCAACAGATTGCATGACAGTGCACTAAATGGGCCCACTGGCTTCCAATGCAGTGTGCGCAAGGGGGAGACCCAGTGCCAGCTAAGCGTCCCAAGACGGACGGGGTGGATCAAGACGCTTTCGAGCGTTTGCGAGAGGCTTTTTTGGCTCAGAACCAACTTCAACCAGCCTCCTTAGACCCCCCTCTCTTCCCCTGCCCCTACTAACCCAGTCAGTCCATCCCAGGGCTTTACAGACGATGAGCCTGGGCCATCTAGACCATGGCGTCTGGCAGCGCAGTCAGGCCACACGGAGCCTCAAGGGGCAAGTGGCGGTTCCGGTATGTTGGACCCTGAAGTGCAGATGCACCCCGTGTCCTCTGAGTGGGCTCCGTCAGAAACGTTCGCCGGCTACATGGCGAGTCCGATTCGCACCCCCATGATCAAGGAAGCCAGTAGCCGTGTTCGCTCTGAGTGACCGCGCCCCTGCCTTGACGGAAAGGTTGCGCAGACCCCAGAGTTGGACCCCAGAATGGCGACCTTTCTGGCAAAGTTCATCAAGGACCCCAAGATGGGTATAGATCGTTCCCGGAGGGCCTGCCAGGACAAACTTCTGGATGAGCTAGGTCCCCTCACCATGATCCTAGACAGGGCGGAGGATGCCAAATGGTCAGGGGCCCTTTTTTGCCCAGACGCACTGTCAAGCAGGGCACAACGTGCGTGGTTTTCCTGGGGGAACGCAAATTGTGTGCTCTCAATAGAGCGGAGATGGCCTTTCCTTATAAAGTTGGACCCGAAGTTAGGGAATCTATGTTACGTTATTTAAATTTATATCTTGGCGCAACCGATACCCACAAGGGTTTCCCGGCGCCTAACGGTGGCAACAGCAGAATATTAGATATGAGCTTACTAGTTAAAAAGCCAGGTTTTTAGGGATTTGCGAAATAATGTGACATTTGTCTGAGTACAAAGAGACAACAGAAGAGAGTTCCACAGAACAGGGCCCAAATATGAAAAGGAGCGGCCGCCCAAACGGGCAAGTCGAATCCTAGGCACCTGAAATTTAACCTGAGTGGTAGATCGAAGAGTGCAAGAAGGTAAGTAAAGATGGATCAAATTTTGCACATACATTGGAGCCGTGCCATGTTTAATTCTGAACATATAGTTCAGAGCTTTAAACTTGATCAGATTCTCAATTCTCCACCAATGAAGATCTCTCAAAGAAGCAGAAGTAGAAGCAGTTCTCGGAGTCGGACAAAGCAATCTGTCCGCTGAACTTTGCACTCTCTGAAGCTTTCGGATAACATCTTTATTAGCTCCCAAATAGAGGATGTTACCGTAGTCCAGTCTAGATGTAATAAGAGCCTGGACTACGGTTCTCCGAGTGGGGCTAGGGAGCATCCACACAATTTTTCTCAGCCACTTTAGAATGGTGAAGCATGTTGCAGCAACCTTCGTGGCTTGGTGACGCATAGATAGTGAGTCGTCAATAATAAAGCCAAGGTTGCGGGCCTGATGAGAAGGCTGAGGTACTGCACCCATTTCTGTGGGCCAATGTTGAGGTCCCCAGAGCTCTTTATCTTTCCCCAGTACCAGAACCTCCGTTTTTTCACCATTCAACTTGAGAAAATTGGCATGCATTCAGGATGCCACTTTGCTCAACCCAGCCCGAAGAACAGAGGGCTATGATTTTTTTTCTGCAGAAAGTGAAAAAATAATCTGAGTGTCGTCAGTGTAAGAAAATAACGACAACCCAGCTTCCTCAACAACCGTTGTTAGTGGTCTGACATATATGTTAAACAATAAAGGACTAAGAATGGACCCCTGGGGAACTCCATATGGGGATGAATGAATCTTAGAATTTGCTGCAGAAGAAAAAACCTGAAACGTACGATCAGTAAGAAAAGATGTTAACCAGTTCAGTGCAGAACCAGTGACACCCTATAGATTGTAGAGCCTTTATCAGGATGACATGGGACACCGTATCAAAGGCCGCACTTAAATCTAGTAGGACAAGTGCTACTGTATTGCCTGTATCCAGATTTTGGCGCAGCATTTCGGTTACGCCAAGAAGAGCCGTCTCCGTAAAATAACCGGTTCGGAAACCGGATTGAGAGGAATGTAAAAGCTTGTTTTTTTCAATGAACTGAGATAGTTGACCATTAATATGCCTCTCCAAGATTTTATAAAATACAGGAAGCAAGGAAATTGTCCGATAGTTAGACGACACAGTAGGGTCGGCGTTGGCCTTTTTCAATAATGGAATAACCATTGCATGCTTCCATTCCAGAGAAACCAGAGATTCATTTAAAGAAGTATTTAGGAGTTCCATAATGATTGTAAGCATTGACAGGTCAAACTTCGGCAGCACAGAGGTAGGGAGGGAGTCACGGGGAGAGCCAGATTTAATGCGGCCCAGGTGCAATTTAATAGACGTCAGAAGTGGGGGCGGTGGACCAGGGAGGTTTATTCTGTGAACCATTCAAGGAGCTGGGCAATTTCGTGAGCACCTTCATGTCACTGGATAAGGCTAAGTCCTCAATTTAAAAAGTGTTTTCCTCCCGGGTTTTCCATGGGGCCGCTCGAGGAAGGGGACACTCGACCGGCCAAGCCCCCCAAAACTCCAGGGGGCAAGGCTCCAGGCAAGGGGAGTACCAGAACCATTCCAGGTACAACAATTTCTACCCTTCTCGGGGGTGAAGATCCAGAGGCCGTGGTTTCAGAGGAGGGGACAACTCCTCTAGCGCCGATAAGTGTCTCTACTGAGTCTCTGGTGCGAGTGGGCGGCCGTTTGGCCGGGATTCTGAGTGTGTGGAGAACAATCACGTCAGATGCTTGGGTGTTCCAAACGGTCTAAGGCTTTCAGATAGAATTTTGCGGCGACCCCAAGCAAGTGGTTCGGCCCAGACCTATTCAGTTTTCCCACCAAGAGGAGGAATTGATAGACGCAGAAGTGTCTGCGCTCTTAGAGAAAGGAGCTATCTATTGCGCTGTCTTGCATCCGCAGGGGTTTCTAAGCAACATGTTTGTAGTGGACAAGACTGATGGGGGACAACGTCCGGTCCTGTACCTCAGCAATTTCAACGAATGGCTTGTATACCGCCATTTTCAAAATGGAGGGTATTCACCTCTTATGAGACGATCTGCGGCCGGCAGATTGGATGGTCCGCTTGGATTTAAAAGATGCCTACTTGGCCATTCCTATTTTTCCCCGTCACAGGAGATTCATGCAGTTTCTCTGACGTCGACAGGTGTATCAGTTTAACACACTCCCTTTTGGAGTATCTTCTGCCCCTTGGTGCTTCACGAAGGTGCTCAAGCCCGTCGTGGAGTACCTGCGGGCAAAGGGGAACGTGACTCATTGTTTATCTAGGCGACATGCTGCTGTTGGCCCAGGATCCACAGTTGCTTCGGGATCAGTTACAGCAAGCAGTCAGTCTCTTGGAGAGTTTGGGGTTTGTGATCAACACCAAAAAATCCTTGTTGGTTCCGGCACGAAAAGTCACCTTCTAAGGCTTCGTAATCGACTCTACAGAGGCGACCATCAGTCTGCCGTCGCGGAAGCTGGCCAAGATCCGTCACGAGCTACGGCGAGCTTTGGCCAAAGGAACGATCCCACTTTGACAGATTGCCCGCATCGTGGGGTTGCTGTAGGCCTCCATCCAGGCAATCTTCCCGGGCCCGTTGCACTATCGGTCCTTGCAGCGCCTCAAGACAAAACATTTGCAAAAGGGGCTTCCTTATTTCCATCCAGTTTACCTGTCAAAGGAGGCACAGGCGGAGATTCGTTGATGGCTTTCTCACATGGAAGCCTGAAACGGGAGAGCGATTTTCGGCTCTGTCCCAGACCTGGTTATCGAGTCAGACACCAGCAGGTCAGGCTGGAGGGGACAGGTGTGGAGAATTTTCCACAGGAAGATAATGGTCTCCCCAAGAGCAAATGCTGCATATCAACTGCCTGGAGCTCCTGGCGGGCTCCTTCGCCGTGCGTGCTGGACCAAGGAGCAGGTTCAGTCATGTGTCCTCTTGAAATTGGACAATATATCGGCGGTCAGGTATATCAACCACCTGGGGGGCACTCGCTTGAAGGTTCTTTCCGATCTTGCGACGAACCTTTGGCAGTTTTGCCTCGACCATCAAATTTCGGTCACTGCAGAGTATCTCCCTGTTCGGGAGAATCAAGTGGCAGATTGGCATTCGCAGCACTTCAGAGATTAAAGTCTGTGGAAGTTACATCCGGACGTTTTTTCTCTGGTGCGGACCTTTGGGGTCCTTTTTCAGTGGATCTTTTCGCCTCCAGGCTGGACCATCAGATTCCTCGGTTTTTCAGCTGGAAGCCAGATCCGTTGGCAGGAGCCACGGATCACTGGATGCTGGAACAGGCCTATGCGTTCCCGCCTTTCGCAATGATCATCCGTTTGTCTGCCCTGATCAGGCGGTAACCAGTGAACATGGTTCTTATCACTCCCGTTTGGGAGGTCACAAGTCTGGTTTCCAGTTCTTCTGGAACTTTCTTGGGATTTTCGAATCAGACTCCCCCACTTTCCAGAGCTGCTTCTCAATCTGGATCACCTCCCTCATCAGATGGTGCTTAACGGCTCTCTGCGTCTCATGGCGTGGAGGATTACAGGAGCAGATGGGCTATCCTTGGCCTTTCGGAGTTCGCCGAGGGCCTCTTGTCCAAGGCCTGGTCGGATAGTACCATCAAGAGATATCGATTAGCCTGCAGACGATGGTGTCGTCGGTGTGTGCGACAAGGTTGTGATCCCGTAGGCGCAGAATAGTCCACATTCTGAATTTCCTGGCAAGCTTAGCCCAGCAGGGTTTAGCATATTGTTCAGTGAACACTTTTCCATCTGCCATTTCAGCGGGGCAAGTCCCGTTACAAGGCAAACCGGTGGGTGAACATCCCTTTGTTTGTCGGCTGCTGAGGGGACTCCGCTTGTCGCTTCCCCCTGAACCTCGGTACTCTGAGTTGTGGGATGGTAATAGAGTACTCAATTTATTTCTGTCTTGGAAATCTAATGAATACTTGTCGAGAAAGGAATTGTCAGTGAAACTGGCGATGCTCCTTTGTCTTGTCTCCTGCAGGAGAGTTTCCGATGTACGGGCACTGGACATCACGGGCAGAGTTTTTCCCCTTCGGGAGTGCCTTTTTTCATCAGACGTAGGACTAAGAGTCACACTCGCGTAGTAGAGTACCCAGCATTTCCAGACTCCCCCAAACTGTGTGTGGTTCGCTGCTTGAAAGCTTATGAGGAAATGTCTTTGGAGCGGAGACCTCCAGGGGAGAGACAACTGTTGACTGCTCTCTGGAAACCAGACAAGGCAGTTTTATCTCCGACGATCGCACGTTGGGTGCGTTGGGTCATGCAAGAGGCAGGCATTAGCCTACGCCAGTTCGGAGCTCATTCCGCACGGGAAGCGATGGCCTCAAAGGTGTTCACGCTTGGGGCGAGATTGGACGTCATAATTAATGCAGCTGATTGGTCCTCGGATTCAACCTTTAAACGGTTTTATTTCAAGCCTATTATTTTTTTTTTTTTTTTTTTTTTTTTTTTTGAAAAACCTTTATTGACGTTTCAATCATTTACACGTATGGGCCTACAACCCCCCGGGGCCGGCCGCTAAGCAATCAGAACAAGAAAAGCACGTGTAAACACAGGCGGCACCTCGGAGAGCAAAGTCTACAGTAAAGTATAGTCCGGTCAATGAGCCGCTCAGGTAGGACACCAGGAGAGAAAAGGTTTTTCATTTTATAATAAAACAAAACAGTAGGATCAGGTGCCAAACAGTTTCCCAACAGCGATAAGGGCTAGGATAAGAGACGCAAGCAGCAAGCAGCAATACATTGAATCAATGGCGCAGACACGGGAAAGTACGGATAGGGAGAAATATCAAAGATAGTTGCGCCTACAGGTCCCCGTACCTAAAGCCCAGCGAACCCCCCGGAAACTGTGGCACACATTAAGAGCAAGCGATTCACGATAAGAGAGGTGTACCGCGCTGATCCCAGAAAAACAAGCAAAAGAAACAGAGAAGAAAAAGGAGGCCATGGAAAAAGAGATAAAGACTAAAGAGTCCCCTCCCCCATCCCCCCACCCTGCACCTCTGCGAATGAGTATGGCCCCACCCCCCAGCAGTGTGCCTGTCGCCCTGGAACTAGACCCGAAATATAGAAGAGACAGGGAAAAAAGGAGTAAGAAAGAGCCCCCCCAGACGGGGGGACGGAAGAAATGTAATAAAACTGGAGGAGGGCCTTCAAAACATACCCCCGGCTTCTCCCTCCCGCACGGTGAAGTCTCCCCACGGCAAACAATTAGCAGCACCAAGTTGATCATATCAAAAAAAGGAGGGGGGGAGTGGGGAGCATTATGCACCAACTATGCGAATAACCATGAGAGCACGCAACCATGAGTCCGCCTGTCTACTAGGTGACCACTCCCGAAGGATCAGCCTCAGCCTTGACCGCTCTTTGCAATTCTGCCCATGCCTGCCCCTCGACCCAGCACCATGTCCAATGTCCCAAGGTACAGGAGTGTCCAAAAACAGTCGGGAAGCGACGCACACAGGTGGGGTGGAAGTCTCTGAGCATCAGCACGGACCGCTTCATGGGGGGGCGTCTTTTCCAGTGCTGCCCCAGGATTTACACTGCACACAAGGTCCAGACAGGCTGAAGCAGTCGAATGAGACACACGCTGCCGGAATCGTCCCTGGGCCGCCAGAGACCGCGCACGGGACAAGGCCTCCATCTTCCGCTCAGGTCCAATACCTCCGGAGCAGATCAAGCCCACAGTTAGCCGACCACACGGTAGCATACTGTCCGGAGTGTCCGGCTGTACACTGATCGCGGGGGGGGCCGCAACATCTTCCTCCTGTGTGCAGTGTGGAAAGCCACTGTGTACTGGTGGACCAGCATGCCGCCCCTGTCCCAACGCTGATACCACACCATCTAGCTTCCTCCCCAGGACCCCGGCGCCATGAGCCAAGGAGTAATGAAGGGCACCAAGGGCCTCCAGGAGGTCACCGTACCCCAGGGCAGCTCTCTTCGATCGCTCTGCCACACTCCCGACCGTCACACACCCCCAGTCCCGCTGCGTCCCAGCGGACAGGATGGTAGGCTGCATAGTGACAAAATGGCCGCTGGGAAGGCCCGACTCGTATTGGGGCCAGGACCCCGGGACCAATGCCTCAAGGTCCACGTCGCTGAAGACAAGGATCCTGGGGGAGGAACAGATGCAACCGTTGCGCGGTCACGGGCAATAGTCGTCTCCGCCACGGACCAGCTCCCGCAAAAAGCCGGGAGCAGCCCGCAAGGATCAGGGCGAACCAGGGACGGCGTCCGGGCAGCTCACAGTCAAAGGCAGGGGCAAACACCACAGAATCCGAGAATCGCACACCCGGGCAAGTCCTCGGTCCGCAGCGCTCAGCAGGGGGGGAGCGACCACAGCAAAATGCAGGCCGAGGGGAGCAACACTCCGGCGGACCGACTCCACCCAGTCACCACAGGCCGCTGTTGTTAAACTGCCGCCCGGCCAAGGCGTCCACTCGAGGTCCCGGCTTCGGGACCGCACGGGCCGCAAAGTTCAATCGCTGATTTCTCCGGCGGTACTGCAGTCAGAAACCTCAGGATCACACGATCGGTTGCCACTTTCGTTTACAAACACGATCGCGTAGCGCAGAATAAGGATCTCATGCAGGATATCCGTGCGGGATGCGGAGGTTCACGGAGCCGGGAATCTACGCTGCCGTCCCGGTCGCCATCTTGGCTCCTCCTTCAAGCCTATTATTGATATGGCTCATTTGGTGGTAAGTAATCTTTAAACTAGCATACTCCGAAGCCTCCGGTCCTGACATAGAATGACAAATTTCTTAGCTATCGTAGCGGAAAGTTTCAATTCTATTAAGGACTCGGAGGCGAGGATTATCCCACCTATAGATCTCTATGAGACAGCCTGCCCGTTGGAAGTAAGTACCTACTTTGATGGTTATACTTTACTATTTGTGATTGCATTCATTGAGTTTCTGTAGCTCTTGTTATAGCTCATTACTTTTTGGATTTTCTTGTACAACATTGTTTAGTATCTTACAGTCATGTAATTTTTGGCTAGCCTCCTTTGCAAAGTGATTTCGCCTATGGACTTAGTTGGTTTTCTACGTCCTGATTTTGTCTTTTGGTTCCAGGAGCGGATTTCGGGAAACAGGACGGCTAGAACAAGACGGATGGTGTGACTCGCGCAAAGAAAGAGGATGATCAAAGGGTCGAAGAGGGACTATGCACTGGACACAGTGTTGTGATTGGTTCATTGGACTCAGGGATATGTTGTCCTTTCTTTGTTTCTTTTGTGAACCAATTTCCCGAGGGTGTTTGGGAAATGTGGTTTGAGTATAAAAGTTTTAAAATGGCTGCTATCAGAATAAAGCAAAGAAAGTATAGCATAATCTTCGCCTCTGAGTCCTTAACAGAACTAAAACTTTCCGTTACGATAGCTAGGAAATTTTTAATTGTGTGATATAGAGTAGGTCTGGCATGCAGGCAGCCACTAGGGACTGCAGCCATGTCCTGAAATCATAATATGTGAGGCAAAATGATCCCTCTTCCTTACTCCAGACTAGCCAACTTTAGAAGGGGGAAAATGCAGTTTTGCATTTAAGTAAATCCTGCATGACCCAAAGTGGCTGGCCAGCTTCCCTGCTTCAGAGACTTCACATTCGCCCCATTGCATAGGGATTCATACTAATGTGGACCCAATAAGCGCTGTAGGTGCAAATAATCCATCACTCGCTGTTGTAGAATTTAAATGCATATTTGAAGTATACAAGTACATGAATGCAAAGAAAAACCCAGACCTCGACATAAAGCATGGGACAAATAGAAATTGTTTCAGAAGCTGTATGAGATCATGTGTCATTGTTTGAGAAATGTGGCACACACTCTGCACTGTGGAGTCAGTGTTCAGCTATCACTTAGGTTATTATAACAGGGTCGTGAACTTTTGAAGAAGGTATCACATAATTATCAGTAAGCTACCTGGCACCTTTGCACAGACATAATTTTATACCCTTGTTAAAGGCTGAATGCAAACCGTGCTGCACTGTAGCTTTAAATCTGCATTTAAACTACTTAGAATATAGGGTGCAAATTTCCGAGGTGCAAAGTAAAGTGTTGCTTTTTCAGATAATTTACACAGAAATATTGATGCATGTTGTTATACTGCAATGTACACACTTGGTGATGATTCTACCCCCTCACAACTTCACAAATGTATTTAGCTTGCAGTCTTGCCCCCCAGTGCTTCATACCTCACTTCTGTTGTTTTTAAGCACTGTAAATAACAGGTGCTGCTGTTGCCCATAATAATGAAGCACACTTTACCTACCTACCAGAAGACTGAATTAAACTTCCTGCAGTTTGAACTTGTGACCTGCAGATCACTGCATATTTCAGTCGTGAACGTTAACTCGCTGAGCCAGTCTATCAGCATTAATGTGTTACCATTCAATTATATGGCAAGAGTAGGCTAAATTATGCAGTGGAGTTTACTAAAATATGCAGTAATAAAATCCACATTATGCTGCATAATAGTGATCGAATCAGTTCAATATCTTGTCATGTTTGCACATGGTAACACTGTCTGGAAAAAGGTTTCTCTTCATTAGCAGTAGTTTAATACCCAAATATACCCATATACAACTAAAAGATAAACAGTCTATATTTTACTCCTATTTAATTTCTCAATAGTTCTTTGCAGGAGTAGCCACGAGACACACTGTAAGGTGTTTCAGGTCTCAGCTACTAAACCGTGGCTAAAATATATTCGCACACCAATAAGTCCCGAAGGCAAGCAAGATTGGTTTTGCCAGTGCTTGTTTTCTTTTATGTAAACGGTTTGCTTTAAACTTTTGATCTAATTACTTTGGTTTACATTGCTTGCTATATTGCAGATTGTAATTGTAAATGTCTTTATATAGCTCTTATGACACAAGTCATTGAAGTGATTGTTTTGGCAAGTAGGACACTACTCCGGAACCCAAGATTAGTAGGCTAGAACATTTTTTTTTCTTGTGCATTGGTTGTGTTAGGTTTGTGCTCTTGATTTTACAGGTGTTTAGTGGAGTTTGGAGTAGAGGAAGAATGATGGGAATAGATTTTAAAAGGGGGAGTATTTTTTATTTTTTTATAACGAGGGGTCATGTGTGCTTGATAGTTGAGTGGCATGGCTAACAAGCATTTACAATGCAATGGTCTTGTCATTGTTAAAGTTAGAGCTATTGGCATTGCTCATAACCCCCACCACAAATCTTCAACACAACACTTAACCAGCAATCTTAACCCCCTTTATTCTCCCGATGTCGGCAGCAGTAGAACGAAAGCACCAGCTGGCAGAGTTATATATTTATATGGCGCGAACTCGCCCGGAAGTTATTGGAGCGCTTTACATAACCCCGTATTTACATTACACATTCAGGTACGGGGAGATTTGGAGCGCCCTGCATGAGTGCCGGCTACGTTACACATTCAAGCACGGGGAAGGATGTGGACGCGACCCCGAGGGACGAACTCTGGCTTCCAGCACAAAAGTCGTCAGTGTAGCCGACGGACAAAGTAATGATATAGCGTCAACTCGCCCGGAAGGTATTGGAGTGCTTTACATAGCACCGTATTTACCTTACACATTTCGGCACGGGGAGATTTGTAGCGCTTTACATGAGCGCCGGTCACGTTACACATTCAGGCACGGGGAAGGATGTGGACGCTACCCCGAGGGACGAACTCCAGTCTCCAGCACAAAAGTCGGCAGTCTAGCCGACGGACAAAGCAATGATATAGCGTGAACTCGACCGGAAGGTGTTGGAGCGCGCCACATAGCACCGTTTTTTCATTACACATCTCGGCACAGGGAGATTAGTAGCGCCTTACATGAGCGACGGTTACGTCACCCATTCAGGCACGGGGAAGGATGTGGACGCGACCCCGAGGGACGAACTCTGGATTCCAGCACACGGCGAGGCAGAAAACATGCACACAGGCAGCATCTGAATACAGAGAGGCTTACTCCCAGAAGAAAACAAGCACACCACTGCCTTTCTCCGAGGTGAAAGCAGAAATGCCTCGGAGAAAGGCAGCGGCGTTTTCGGATTCGGGGGCGTGTTTTTCTCGAACAACACGACCAGAAAAAAAAAAAAAAAAAAAAACGACAAAAAACACACCCCCGAATCGCAAAACGACGGGGCTTGTTTGGAGAGACAAGCCTCTTCTCCAATGGCTGACCAGCATTTAAGAGGCCAGCCAATGGAGAAGAGGGGCGGGATCAAGCCCCTCTTCTCCAAGTCATTAAATCTCGCGAGCGAGACTGCGCTAGCCGAGACCTAAAAAGGAGGGGCGAAAGTTTCAGAAGGATGTTTGGGAGTTCATTGCAGCCAGAAAGGTTTGGGATATGCATATTCCCCCTGAGTGAACCATTGTTTTGTTATACTAATTGTTAAAGTCCTTGGCTACATTTTTGCCTCCAGACCAATGATGAACAGAACGTCTATATAACGCTGGCATGCTATCACATGTTGGGTATATTGGTAATACGCGGTCCTCCCATCACCCCATCTGAAGGTTGGCACAGCTTGGGGATAGTTTGGTGCTCATGACAGCCAAACGTAATTGCATGTATAGTGTGTCCTGAAATAAGAAGATAGTGTGTTCCAGACAGTACAATAGCATCTCAATGATAATCAAGGATATCATGGATTTTCAGCATAAAGTCTGTTCTACCTCTAATGGTACGGAGAATACATGCAGTTATGGGAGGTAGTCTACATATTTTGAAGTAGCTTCCACATAAATCCAAATCCCAATTTGGTGCTCTAAAAAATACAACTGTTTTGAATATAAGGCAGACATCAGAGCATAACATATTAAACTTCATGATCGGATGGAACGTGGCATTATCAATGTGGCTGAATTTGAATTTCTCAAATTTGACTGTCCCACAGTGCCTGATATCTACTTCATGACAAAGATTTACAAGAGTAATCTGGAAGCTACTTTGTAGATAATTTCCTACATCCATATTTACTCTTCTTAGCATCACACATCAGTGATAGCACAAACTTTATGTTGAAAATGTATTATAATCCATGGCAAACAGACTATCTCATGATCACATTAGATACTAAATCACTGTGATCTTGTATTAGACACCAGGAAGGAATCAGAGCATGTGAACTTTACTTGAATAGAAGGCCAATACAGCTTAAAATGTGTAAGGCTGATACAGTTTAATACACAATGAAAATGATAATTGAGATGCTATTGTACGGTCTATAAAATAGAGAGAAAAGAGAGATGGGATAATCAAAGGAGCAAAAAGGTTTTATAATGTCAGCTCAAGCCACTTACTGGTCTACCAGGTTCCCAGCGGAAATACAAGTCAGTTGCTGACTGCACTATGCAAGGCAATCCCCATCCAATGCAAGGGGTTAATTTATGATAATGGCTATCACCAGCTCTCTTTTTGGGAGCAGGAGGTTCACTAAGCCCAGTGGAAAATATCTTGGGCTTTGGGACGACTTGGCCTGTCTTTATAGGTCCATTGCCCACCCAGGCCCAGGTATTTGTCTTCACAATGTACGAATGTTTCATAGTGATGTCACTTCTTAGTAAGAGTGCTCCTCGTGCACTCCTGCTCAGTGCGATTTGCATGTGTGTTCAAATCTGGACACTGTAATTCCGATGTCTGATGATTGGTCAACTGTTCCCGGAAGCTACAATGTCAACACACACTGGAATATATGGTAGGCAAGTGCCATCTGAAAGATGCCACCTTCTCAGGAGGAAAAGCCAGAGGTGTAAAAACATCCTTGCTCACCAAAGACATTAAAAGATTAAAGAGATGCAGGAATCCAGAATACGATAGTAGAATTTTTCAAGATCGAGGAGTCACGATTAGCAAGTGATGGGAGCGAGGAAACAAGCGAAGAAACAGAGCGTTGTGGTAACGCACCCTCCAACCAGAGTGAAGCCGTCTTAGAGGAAAAAAGAACAGGAAAAGGAAATGACATCAGACGACAGGAAGCACAAAGGATTTGGAAAATCAGAAAGAAATCAAGGATGGAATAGAACAGCGATGTTGGAAAAGGGAAAGAAACGGTTGCCATTTTGGAGCTGGAGGAGCAAGGAGCAGCAGCTAGGAGCTCAGGACCATAAGCGAAGGCAATCCCAGGTGAGTGAAACCCACAGCCAGCATCTGCGGGCTTCATGCAGTGTATGCTGGGAGCTGAGAACATGCAAGGTGCCACCGTTCTCAGGCACTTGAGATGCCTCAGTCGCAACAATGTGCAGACAGGCAGCGTCCTGACTCCACCCTTGGAGTCAGCGCCTTGCAGGAGGCAGTTGCCTAGCTCTATTAAGGTGTCCTAATATTTGCCTGCTTACCCTGGGCACGTCTCCACAACCCTTTCATCCTGTCTGCTGTCAGTTTGCCTCTATGTCAATGTGGTTGAGCTATCCCCTAAGTTTCGTTCCATCTTCATTTACACTGGCACATCAATGAAGTAAAAAGATGACTCTAGATGCAACTTCTGACATCTTAGGATCGATGAAATCATACAATAGGTGAAAACTCGTTAATTCCTATTACAGTGATGTTAATACAAAGTAAATTCTCTGTGTTAGTACTACTCTATAGAAAAATAAGCAGTGCTGTTTTATTTAGAGAGCAGGGCTGTAATAGAGCATTTCGTTTGATTTATTTTCAGAGCAAAGCAGTTAGAGAGCATTCACTTTTCATCCCAGTTGCGCTGATCCAAAGCACTTTTTCTGTAGCAGTACTGCTTAGAGGAAGCTGAGCCAGCACATTAATAAGTACAGAAGAATCAAGGGTCTGGCCTGAGCGCAAACCGAGCCATCAACGTATTTGGCTTGTAAATTGGGCAGCAAACCTTATCTAAAAATATGGTAAAAGAGGCTTAAAATTTTCAAAAATTTGGAAGTGTTTCACTTTAGAACATTAAATAACTTATTTGAATGACTTATTAGAAGCAGCAATTCCAGAAAGATTACCCGACTCTTTTTCAACCCGATCCCTTCCATGAAAAAGGCAAGCTTGTTTGCTTCACTCTCTGCACTTCAACATTGCACTGCATATGCAGACAGATGATGGGGTCGGCAGGGGGAAGTGGGTGGAGCCAGTGGAGAAGTTGGCAATGGCATCCTAAGATAACACGTGGACAATGTCGTTTCAAAGAATGTTGTTCCTAAATTGCACTCATAAAGCAACATAATGGAGGGGAGTTGGCCTAACGGCTAGGGCGGTCGACCTCGAATCCGGGGAACAGGGTTCGAGTCTCGGCAATGACGCTGAACATCCTGTGATTCTGGGCAAATCACTTAATCTTCCCCTGCCTAACAAAAATGAATGAGTCCTCATGTAATGCAACTAGTGCTATGTAAAGCGCTCTGATACCTGATTCGGGTCAAGTTTGCGCTATATAAAACTATGTACAATAAAAAATAAAAAATCTTTTAGACTTTTTCCTTCAAAAACGAGTTTCTTTTTTAATGTAGTTGCTATACAATTCTGTTGCAGCTCCTTTCTCCCTGAAGAAGGGAACATCTTGCTCAAAATGCATTGGAGAGGCGTATTGAGTACGTTGGTGACTGAGATATGGGAAAATCATGGACCTTATGTATGAACACATTTTCCTATAGAGAAAGAATGGGTAAAACCCTTTGATAGATGTGACTCCATGTTATTAATTTACAAAACGTGAACAGACAATGTTCAATTTCTTTTTTCAAAATGTTTTATGGAACACATTACTTTGGAAGGAAATATTTGTATTGAACTGAACAAATAAATACTTGCATTTGAAGACAAATCACTTGAATCAAGAAAAGGTTTTTGAAGGTTTTCTCCCTTGGTGTGTAATAGGTCTTAATAGAAGGTGGTATACAGCATCATCCGCAATATCTGTAGTTTCAACATTATTATTCAGTTTCAAGATTTATGGCTTGCAGAATGTAATAATATTTCTGATTTATTGGTTTTATAGCAATATTGGGTGCATTTTCCATGTTTTGATCTTTTCTTGATGTGGGATTGAGTCCAAATCTAGGGTGCATGGTTGGAGTGTGTTATTTAAGTGATCTCATTTAAATGTCGGAGGCTATAAGAGAATGTCTGGATGCAGGCGGCAGAGCGGCTCTCATTTTATTGGATCTCTCTGCCGCCTTTGATACGGTGCCCCAACGCCAATTACTAGCCCATCTCTCAAGCATCGGCGTCTCGGGTCTAGCATGGGATTGGCTTAAATCATTCCTAGAGGACAGAACGCAGCAGGTATGGCTGCCTATGTTCTCCTCGGCCCCAAGAAAGGGGACCACGGGAGTTCCGCAGGGCTCCACTTTGAGTCCTCTTCTTTCAATATATATGTTACTCCCCTGATCTATCTAGCAGAGGAGCTGGGAGCTAAGATCATAGCTTATGCAGATGATACACAGCTCCTATTTACTTGGAAGGAGAACGACCTGTCCCCGGATCGAGCTAAAGACTGTCTTTCAGCCGTCTTTAAATGGCTCGCATTGACTCAACTTAAGTGTAACGAGGTTCTTCTGTATGGGTCCTTTCCTCTGCATTTTAGGGAAGCACTCTGGCCTTCAGAGTACCCCCTACCTAATTCGGTGGGCCATCCTGTTAAGAATCTGGGGGTCTGGTTTAGTGAGGACCTCCGGTTTTCCACGCAGATAAAAACACCTCCTGGATTGTGCTTTGGCACAATGAAATCGCTCAGGAAGTTCCTTCCACTGCTACCCAGGCCAGCCAAGGAAATGGTTACTCGCGCCCTTATTCTGTCACGTATTGACTATGCTAATGCGCTGTATATTGGCTGGCCAGACGACCAGTTGAAAAAATTGCAAATAATACAAAATGCTGCAGCCAGAGCTTTGCTCAGCATCCCAGAAAGATCAACCATAAAACATCTGCAGGACTTACATTGGCTTCCTGTAGGTCAACGTGTCCAATTTAAAGCCCTCATTCTTGCCCATGGAGCTCTTCATGGATCTGGTCTGCAATATTTCAGGAGACGCTTTAGCTTTTACGTTCCTCGAAGACAACTGCGTTCAGGCTCGCAGCGCCTTGCAGTGATACCCCGCTTTCGCCTTACACAAATGGGGGGCAGTTCCTTATCTTTTAAGGCAGGAGAAGCCTGGAATTCCCTTCCATATGAATTGCTTAATACACAAGACTCCAGGTTGTTCAAGAAGCAACTAAAGACCCTGCTTTTCAATTAATCTACAGTTCTTCTCAGCTCCGTTGCATTTGGCTCCCGCGCCGGGACACTGTTGAGTATCCGTGAGCGATACAAGTGCTACTAACATAACATCTCATACCCACAAAGTTCATTTATAGTATTCATGTTTATCAGAAAGTAATTTGTCAGGCAAAAGTGCGATTTCAACTCGTTGTCAAAAGTGGGATCTGTGAGAGAGTTAAAGTTGAGTTTGTGACGTTTTTCTATTTGTTTCCAAAGACATTAATCACTTTGCAGGATTAAGTAGATGCTAATATGCATTTGTCCAATATAGGAAAAGTCCGTTTTTACCCAGCTGCCCAAGACATATCTTTCAATTGACAGGTTTTATGGAAAAAGACAGTGGCCCCATGTTTTTCTGTTTGGTGATGGGGACACAAAACTTTGCCAATTCTGCTGGGTTTTAATTTGTGTTTTTTGCCACTGATATGGGTTTGTTGGAAGAAGGCAATATTTCTTCATGATTTTTTATGGATGTCAATCTGTTCTATTTCTCTATAAGGGAATGAATTCCTTTGGCATTCAAGAAAACCATTTTGAAAGACATACTAATTTTATTCTCTCTCCTATTGTATCATGCATGAGATTCTAATCTGCCTATCAAGTTCATCAATTGAAGGAGAGTACGCAGTTGTATTGTATCTTCTTTCTGAAAGGTAGCTATTCGATTAGTTTTGTGATGGATCTTTCTGCAAATATAAGCTTTTGCGGTCAGGCAATTGTTTCTTGGTGATTGTTAACATTTGTATCAAATTTGTAGCCATAGTTCAGATTAGGGAATAAATAGTGTGGCCAACTATTTAACCCTTTCCGTGCTCATGACGGAACCACTCCGTCATGAGCTTCGGGTGCGCTGTGCTCATGACGGAGTGGTTCCGTCATGCTGCGGCCGTTGGCGGCCGCTCCGCCCACGCGGCGCTAAGTCCCTGCCTGTGCGGACGAGTAGCGCAGTGGGCGGAGACGTGACGGAACCACTCCGTCATGAGCACAGCTCACCCGTGACTCGTGACGGAGTGGTTCCGTCACGAGCACAGCGCCACCGCTACTGCCCCCAAACCCCCCCAGCGCCGCGGCGGAATTCCTGCCGCGGCGAAGGGGTTAAAATCATCCTGTGGTTTATTTTCTGTCACACAAGAGACAACAGGTTCACAGGTAGAACAGTCCCAAGACACAAAATGTATACTACATGAGAAGTTTTAAATCACCTATCAAAATGTGATCATTGATGCTGGCTCATGATTTGATACTACCGCGCATCTCAGGAAGATTTCCTGACAGCATGAGGAGCAGTTCGTAAAATGTTTGATTTTGGTGTGGTTTGGTATGAATACTTTTTTGTAAGAAGTTGATACTCAACATCTAGAATGTCTTGACAAAGCAGATTATATGGACTATTCTGACAGCCCGCTTGTTTACATTTCTGTGGAAGTCAGTTCTTGCAATCTTTCATCGTCATTTTGTTTTTACCTTTTTTGGTACTTTACATTTACCGGAGTGTAACATGACATACTTAAAAGGGTGTGGAATTTAATAAAATATCTACTTTCCATGGGGCAGGTTGCTTCATAAATCTACTTGTCATGTAACAAAATCTACTTGTTCCTTTGGTGCCATGTAGTGCGGCGACAAATTATGGCAGCAATCTCATTATATAAGAGCTTTGATTTAGCCTCTCTCATTATGCCAGGGCTCATACCATAGCAGTGTTTGAATACTTGTAATCCCCTTATGTTGCCAAGTTTCCTGCAGATCTACATACTGGGGCTGAAGGTAGTGGTAAGCAATATTTCCAGGGTTAAAATGCCCTTTTCAGTCTGTGCAAACCTACTAACTTGCATGTTTTAAGGGTTTTCAACAACTCTTCTCTAATCTTTTCTCATACTGAGAAATTTTGGAAATTTACTCCTGACAATGACAGACGTAAACCTTCTTCCGGAGTTGAAAACAAAAATGGTTGGAGGGAAAGTTAACTTGCAAACACTCAGATTTTCGCATAAGCAAGTCTACACATGCATATTTACTCATGCTAAAATGCAGTTCACAAATATGTTCTAGGAGTACTATTTCTTGTCCTACTTCTGTAAATTCTTGGGAATTCACGAAAGCCGTATAGCTGCACTTAATGCAAGAACATATACCATGGGTGCACTTTTGAGTCTTTCTTTAATAATTGGGCCCCTAATTTGGTCTGGCATTAACCATGACCTTTTGCGTTTATTAAAATGCTGTCTCTGTATCGGCTGGCTTCACTGTGAATGTCTGCATTCTGCTCTTTCACATGGAACATATCTGCACACAAAGTAGTTTTGTTCAGTGCCAGTAACTACTGTGGCAGTGTGTGTTTTTTTGAGACCCCAAAAATGTTTTGCTTTTGCCAAAGTTTGTTATATTGGTAAGGGCACGGCAGCTTCCACACCAATAAGGTTTTACACAAATCATGCCACAACAATTCACACACTGACAAAACTAAACAGCTGACCACCAATTTCAGACCTACTCGCTTTCCAATACCAGCATGCATCAACACATGTTACTAAATGATGCTGCAAAGAAAAGGTATCTGAAATTTAACAGTTTAGCTAAATGTTTTTTTCCCTATAATTTTATTATGAACATTTTATTTTAAAAGCAAAGAATCATCAATCTTGCTTTCAAGCTTCTGCAAATATTTGGTTCAAATCAGCGAGCATTCTGGGAGCATTATACATAGCCTCCTATTGCTAAACTTTGAAAACGTGTGTACACATTTTTATACTGGAACCACTGTCAGTAGTGCAGTCAGTGCTTACAACATTTAATTAGAGCGCTCACCCTAATAATGAAGGCTTTTAATTAATGAACCATAAATAAAAGTTTGAACAGCATTAACATATGGACAAAAATATTACCTTAACTGCAGACAGTGCCCTTCCCTGATCCATAATGTGGTACTGCAAGCTGGCAGCCAAAGGGTTTGTGCTGCAGGGGGTTGGGTCTATTTGTCCCAAGGACAAAATACACATGAAAGCTTGTTGCCCTTTACCCCAAACAATATGTTCAGGGCGTCGGGCTACAGGAATTCCACATCCCTTACTTGTATTCTGCAGTTTCATTTCACTTCTGACTAATATGTATAAGGGAATAGGCTAGAAACATCTACCAATGTCAAACTACATTCCCATTGACTTAAAAACTGCAATAACAATCATCCTGCAGTGCAACTAAACCCTTAAAGAAAGATGATCTTGGCTAAAAAGCAGACCTGTACTGTGACCCTGCATAGGGAGCATGGAAGCCACAAAACGAGAGGAAGAAATATATTATACCGCACTAGTAATCCTATGTCTTATAAAACTACATTTATTTAATTTGAATAGTCTTTGGTTACCAGAAATTAGCTAGGTTAGTATAAGAACATTTATACAATATTAGAAATGTATAAGTGTTTGTTTTCTGTGTTCCCTATTTGATATTATTAATATATTTTACTGCCTCTGTTACATTTCACAAGTGTGAGTCCCTACTTGTTTAGGAACATCCCCCTATCCTTGCGGTGTTTATTCCATTTACTCTTGAACCTCTGATTAAATGTACAAATTTTAAAGGTCTTCCGGGAACCAGGACGCAGACTGGCTGTGCACTCTGTGAGTGTAATTTCTGATGTTATGCCTAAGTGTCCCTAATATTGATCGTTTTCTGCTCCTAATCACCGATGTGTCTATGTAGTTATGTCCTGCTTCATATACATTTAGGTTGTTTAAGGAGCTGTGTCTACCTACACCGTTCTCCTATTTTTTAATATGGACCTCTGAATTTTTAACCTCTTCTGTGGACAGAGGTCTCATGAATAAGCGTTAGGGCCATATTTTCTGTTTCACTGTATGTGGCCTTTTCTCTAAGTGCCTTCTTTGCCGTTATAAAATGGGCCTGAATTTGTGTTTGGGTATTATGCTGATACTAGGGATTATTAAAATATTGATAACTTGCCCGATCTATAACAGTCCCACTTTTTGACCACTTCAACACAGTTACATATGTGCAGGTTAGAAGTTGTAGAGCAGCTGAGAAGTTCTTAGGACCGAAGAGACTTCGGCTCCAGTTCCAGAAACCTCAGATAACAAATCTGCTACCAAGAAGTTTGTGTAGAGCTGCACCAATTGGGGGTAGGGAGCTATAACTGACTTTAAGAAGGTTGAGGTCACTAGGACTAAACAAAAAAAACAGCATTGAAAGCTTGCCTTTGCTAGACATCTAGACATTTTGCAGGACAAACGTGACATAATTGTAGCTCCCAGAAGACTCGCGCTAATCAATAATCTGTGATGAAGGTACAACAGTGGCCAAAAGACTTGTCATGGGTCGATGGAAAGCTTAAGACCCCCCCCACCGCTTAAAGCCTGGACACAATCTATGCTGAACTGGGCTAAGGATGAGGCTGTCTTGTCGATCAGGGAGGACACACTGGGGCTGCGCAAGTACCACATTTCAGCAGCTTGGAATGCAATCCTGACGGCGCTCCAAGTAGCAATAACCCCGGACGACCCCCCAAGACATTCCTACTACTGATTAATCTACCTTGCACATGCATTGTAGTATGACCTGGTGATGGTGCGGTCTAGAACACGCAACACATAATATGCACACTGACCCAGCATGCAGTAATATGATCCTAAAGCAGATACATATTCACCTGTCAAAATGGCAGCATCATAGTAGCTATGGACTGTCTCCCTTCACCTTAGCCTACCCTACCCCCTTCATTCCTTTTTTTTCTCTCTTTTTCTTTTGATTTATCGTTATAAGTTTAACTTGTAATGCATATGGTAGTTTGTTCATTAATCTTGGTTCCACAGCATAGCAGAATGGAGTCACTAGAAATACATGTGTAGGAACAAAATGGTATGTGAAACAGGCCCTTGCAATCTGTTTATTTTGGAAATGATAGCCTGTCATGATAAAAATTATTTCTTGATGTATTGATTGTGAGTTATTATGTTGTACAGATAACTATTTTTTGCTTATATTTTGGGATACTGCCTGGAAAATGTGCTTACTGGTTCTGCAATTAATTTGTATGATGTAACATGCATTACCTATATATAAAACCTAGTAAACCGATGAAACAAAAAAATAGTGATGAAGGTACAACCTTCTTGGCGAAACACTTAAATTCTCCCTGCTCTGAGCTTTTTAATACCTGCTGAAGGTGTTTACTTGGGTATCGTATAAAGCCAACCCTACCTTGTGGATCCATCAATTAATTACAGCCTTCAAATTAGTAATATTTTGGGGAGCTTGACAGTCCAGTGTGACATCATCTGAACTTCAAAATCTTCAAAGCAACCAGCTGCTACATCCGCTCCAGCCGCAAGCGCTGCTTACCCGGCTTGGATTGATCCCCTAGTAACAATAAGTTTTTACAACCAAATCACCCAGGTTCTCGAAGGACTTAAGCATCACTTATCCGACTGCCATGAAGCACTGCACAGGGACATCTTTTTAAGTTAGTGCCAGTTGACATTTGCTTTGTTCTAAAATGATTATACATGCAAAAGTAGAAATGTTGTTCAGGCCCATCCACAAACTCCAAACCAGCTATGTGGACTTGGAGGTGTAGCAATTTCAGGTGCCTGGGTCTAGGTTTGGTCCAATTAAGGGCCTATCACATAGCCCAACAATCTCTGTTCGATGAGACTATATATTCTTAAATTAAAAAGTAATTTAAATCTATTTAAAGACTTTCAACTCAGTTATTTTCTATCTTTACTTTCATGTAATAGCATCAGAGGTCTATTTCTAAATGTTTACTCTGAAGAAAGCTCATCCAGATTTTGTTTTACTATGTCAAGGAAGAAACAAGTAATGTGTAAATTACAATTTTGTATATCAAAACAGGGAGTCGTGGATATCTTCTCCACAAATCTCTTCAAGCACTAATAAAAATACACCATTGGGGGGTGGAGTTGAGGAAGGTTTGTGCTAGAAAGCGTTAGCAAAACCTGTTTGACATGTTTTGCTGGGAAGCATGCATCTCGCAAAATCAAAACATACCAACCAATTGCCCATCGGCACATTGCCGACAGTCCTTTCTATACATAACTAGTCATTAACTGAGCTTCAACAAAACTACTACACTCCATGAATTCAGTCATTCATTATATGCATCCTTCCTCAAATAGAACTCGTCACTCATGTGCATAACACAGCACAACAGCTATACAATTGGCATGGCACCACCAACTCAATAGCACGTTTCCCATCGATTGACATACATCTTAGAACCACTCATATAAAGTTGTTATGCATTTACCACAACAACCTCGGGCACACAATACCTTCTGTTAACTATGTATTTGATTAGAGATGCCTAACAAAAAAATACTCTGCATTTTCCACGAAACGGACAACTGACCACTCAGCTCAACAAAGAAATGGAAAAATCATGAGGCACACCCACACACCTAAGTCTCTACAAAGATACTTTTTGGATAAAACATTTTACTTCAGATTAACCAATATGCACCAGTCCATGTAAATCATTACACCAGTCATTAAAGAGGTGCTTATAGTTTCTAGGGGCATCGTATTAACGTTAAGATTATTTTATCATATCTTGGTGCCTTGTACTTATCTTTGTTTGTCCACAGAAAGGCTGGGTTGATATTTTTGAGAATCATAATAAAGTTTTAACTGCTAATGATGTCATGCTTGGCTGGAGGAAGCTATTGTGAGGGAAAGCCATATGGTCAGAGGGGTAATGCACTCAAATTATTTCCTTCAGCAGATGCCCATGGTCTAGCAGTTAGAAGAACGGAGAAACACTTTCACTAAGCTGGCAACATATCTAAGTAGAGGTGTATTTTTTTCAGACAGACACTAACATTTTCTGCTGAGTTTAAAAGAACAGGCTTCTCGATGTGACTTTGATGACATGGTTGTTCAAAACAGATATACAGATTGGCAACTAAGAAATTCAGGAATGCCTATGAGTTTGTGAAAATTCAGGTTTTCGGGAAGCCATCACTGTTGTGATAGATGAAGGAAGGGCACTTTATACATGATGGAGCGATGTATGCAAAATTTCCTAGCTATTGTGAAGGAAAGTTTCAATTTTATTAAGGACGCGGAGGCGAGGATTATGCTGATCTCATTCCATTTTATTGCTCAGCAGCCTTAACAGTAACCACATGGATCACATCAGCCCCAACAGGATCCAAACCCACACACCAGAGAGCTCACTTTCTCCAAGATGATGGGTAGCGTTTGACTGTAGATTCTGCCCATGCCTTTCTGATGAGGGCCGAAGCTCTTGCCGTAAGGCCCAGGACCTTCCAACGTCCCCTGTAATCTTCCAACCCATGAGATGGAGGCTGCCCTCTTGAACTAGAGTGTGCAAGTTGCCCTGAGCATCTATCAGAAGATAAGTACTCCGGGAAGTAGGATTGGAAAATCCAAAGAAAGTTGCAGAAGAACTGGATACCAGACTTGAGATTTCTAATGCGGCGTCACTAGAATTACCTCCGCCTTCTGCCTCGGGACTAAGGATGTGAGCCTGGGAATCATGGCGAACGGGGGAAACGCATAACCGAGAAACAGAGTCCAATCCTGCAAGAAGGCATCTGTCGCCTCCGCCAGGGGGTCCGGGCACCAGCTGAAGAAATGGGGAATCTGAAAGTTGAGACTTGAAGCAAAGAGGTCCACTTGACAAGGGCCCCCCTGACCTATCAGCCTCCAAAAGAGGGACGGACCCAGCTTCCAAGCGCTGTAATCCTGTTGATGTGTGGAAAACCAATCTGCCATCGGATTGAGGGATGCCGGGAGGTATTCTGCCGTGAACGACAGATTGTGAGTGAGGACAGTGCTCCCAGAATTCTTTTACCAAGTCCGCCAAAAGCTTGAAACAAGTGCCCCCTAGTCGGTGATATATCACATCGCCGATATATTGTCCATCTTTAGTAAGATGGCGAAGGAGACCTTGTTGGCTGCCAGACTGCAAATTACGAAGGATCCGGCTAGGGGCTCTAAGCAATTGATGTGTATCAATTGCTCATGCTCGGACCAGTGCCCACCTGTAGTAACGTCTCCACAACGGGTGCCCCATCCCAGACGACTGCGTCTGACTCAATCACCAAGTCCGGTGCTGATCCGAAAATGGCCCTCCTATTTCAGGCCAGCATGTTTTCGAGCCACCAGAGGAGCTCCATGCGCACCTCTTGCGAGAGGGAGATCTCCTGCGTATACGAGAGACCGTGATGCAGGTGTTGCATCTTTAAGCATTGTAGTGCCCGACAGTGCAATGGGCCCGGAAAGATTGCCTGTATCGAAGACAAGAGTAGGCCAACAATCCGGGCTAGATGAAGTAACTAGAATTTCTCTCTCGTCAGAGTCTGGCATAATTCCCTGCGGATCAAACGCATTTTCGGTTGGGGCAACCCGAGACACTGCCCGACCGTATCGACCTTGAAGCACAAAAAAAGACATCTGTTGGGCTGGAACATAAGGAAAATGCTACTTACCAGTATGCATCTGTTTTTGGCATGTAGAGCTGCAGATCCACACACTATGCATAGATCGCCATCTAATGTTGGGCCCGGATGTGTGCACTTGTTTTTGTCTTGGAAGTCACGAGATAGGTAACTCCTCCTTTGGACGATAGTGCGCATGAGCTTCGGCTCCATCTTCAGATTGTTTTTCGCCAGCAGGGAAATGATGGAGTTTTGTGAGAAACAGATAAGATGCCCTTGTATGCTGTATCTAAATAAGATAGTACTGGAACAGATAAAGGTAGCCGGGGAGGCGGGTGGGCATGTGTGGATCTGCAGCTCTACATGCCAAGAACAGATGCATACTGGTAAGTAGCATTTTCCATTCGAGGCATATGAGCTGCAGATCACACACTATGCATAGATTGTATAGCAGTACCCATCTCTAGTGGCGGGCGGCAGTATCTGCTGCAGTAGTTTGAAATAATGTTTTCAGTACAGCCTGACCCCCACTGGCTTGCTGTTTTGTTTGCACATCTACACAATAGTGCTTTGTGAATGTGTGCGGTGTAGACCATTTAGCTGCTTTGCAGATGTCATCTAAGGGAATGTTTCCTAAAAATGCCATTTAAGCCCCTAGCTTTCGGGTAGAGTGGGATTTAGGGGGAACTGATAATGTACGTTTTGATTTGTGATAGCAAATTTGTATGCATTTGACAATCCACCTTGCTATCCCAGATTTTGATATGGGGTTGCCTTTATGTGGTGGTGAGAAGGACACGAAAAGTTGTTTGGTCTTGCGAAAAGGTTTTGTTCTTTCAATGTAATAAAGCAGTGCTCTTTTTACAACTAAAGTGTGAAGAGCTCTTTCTGCGACTGTTTGTGGTTGCGAGAAGAATACTGGCAACTCCACAGACTGGTTGATGTGGAAGGGAGAAATAACCTTAGGGAGGAATTTTGGATTGGTTTTGAGAACCACTTTGTTATGATGGAGTTGTAAAAAAAGGTTCTTGAATAATGAGTGCCTGTAGCTCACTGACTCTTCTAAGTGAAGTAATGGCCACTAGGAAAGCGACTTTCCATGTTAGAAATTGTAGCTCGCAGTTGTGCAGAGGTTCAAAAGGAGGGCCCATTAGTCTTGTGAGAACTATGTTTAAATTCCACACAGGTGAGGGTGATACCCTGGGGGGGAATTTATTCTTTTGAGGCCTTCCATAAATGCTTTGATGGCAGGTACCCTGAACAGCGACACATGTTGTCTATTTTGTAAGTAGGCTGCTATGGCAGCAAGGTGTAACCTAATAGATGTGTATGCTAAGTTACATATTTGGAGATGTAGTAGATAACCTATGATGTGTTGAATAGACACATCTAGAGGATTGATTGTGTTATTGTGACAATATATGACAAATCGTTTCCACTTGGCTGCATAGCAGGCTCTAGTGGTGGGGCGTCTAGCTTCCTTGATAATGTTCATACAGTCAGGAGGCAGGTTAAGGTAACTGAATTCTAAGACCTCAGCAGCCAGATCGCTAGGTTGAGCTGTGCTGGGTCCGGGTGTCTGATCTCTCCACGGTTCTGGGTTAAGAGGCGTGGGGAGAGGTGTAGTTTTTGGTGCGGGACTACGGATAGTTCCAGTAATGTGGTGTACCACAGTTGTCTGGCTCATGTTGGAGCAACTAGGATAAGAGTGAGTGAGTGAGTGTTGCTGTAGTTTGCGCACCACCAGTGGAATGAGTGGGAGAGGCGGAAAAGCGTACGCAAATCTGCCTGACCAATTCATCCATATCGCATTTCCTTTGGAGAATGGGTGTGGATATCTGCCGGCAAAGCTTGGGCATTTGGCGTTTTCGTGTGTGGCGAAGAGATCTATCTCTGGTTGCCCCCACATGTGGAAAATGATTGAAGAACTTGTGGATGAAGTTACCACTCGTGAATCTGTTGCGTCTGACGAGTTAACAGATCGGCAATGCTGTTCTGGACTCCTGGGACATGTTGGGCTAGGAGAAAGATGTTCTGAGGAATAGCCCATCTCCATATGCTTTGCGCTAGTTGAGAGAGCTGTAGGGAGTGTGTCCCGCCTTGTTTTTGTATGTAGTACATGGCTGTCATGTTGTCGGTGCGGACTAGGACAGCTTTGCCTGATATTTGTTTCTGGAATGCCTTCAGGGCTAGGAAGATGGCTAGTAACTCCAGGTGATTGATGTGGAGTAACTTTTGTTGAGGGGTCCACCTGCCCTGCATGGTGTGATGTAACATTTGAGCTCCCCAGCCGGAAAGCAATGCGTCCGCTGTTAGCACAACCTGTGGAACCGGCTCGATGAACGGTCGCCCTTTGGAAAGGTTTTTTGGTGTTCCACCACTATAGAGAGCGGTGTGTGCGACCGTCCACCAACACCAGATCTGTCAACTCTGACGCTGTATACTCTTTCCCTCCTGAGGCGGAAGCCGGGAGGTCTCCTGTCTATTCTCTGCAATTAGCAGCATTTTTTAACTGTTTACCTGGGATACTCTTTGGTCCCGTGAATTTTTATACTCCAATTGCAGTTGGCGTGCACTTGGTGGTTTGAAACTCCTTAGCGCTCAACCAGCGCCTGGAATCCACCCCTACCCCCTCCCTCCAGCTCCAGTCCCGCTCTCGGCTGAGTATCGACGCCGAGAGCGCTGGGCGTCGAGTTTGGCGGCCATCTTGGGTCGGGCTGGGTGAGTGAGAACTTCGGCAGCGCTATAAAAGGTGCCAGGTGTCAGGAGCGAGTAACTCTGACGCTGTATACTCTTTCCCTCCTGAGGCGGAAGCCGGGAGGTCTCCTGTCTATTCTTTGCAATTAGCAGCATTTTTTAACTGTTTACCTGGGATACTCTTTGGTCCCGTGAATTTTTATACTCCAATTGCAGCTGGCGTGCACTTGGTGGTTTGAAACTCCTTAGCGCTCAACCAGCGCCTGGAATCCACCCCTACCCCCTCCCTCCAGCTCCAGTCCCGCTCTCGGCTGAGTATCGACGCCGAGAGCGCTGGGCGTCGAGTCTGGCGGCCATCTTGGGTCGGGCTGGGTGAGTGAGAACTTCGGCAGCGCTATATAAACGGACAAGGATGGTTCCGCGCAGCGGACGCGTTCAGCGGACGCGCCAGACCTGCGCCGGAGTCGTGCCAGAGTCCTGCCCGTCTGCGCCCGTCCGCGCACGACCGGGCTCAGGGATCAGGGACTCTGGCACACGCTCCTGCTATACTTCAGCGGACCTCCTAGGGCTGAATTCCGAAAGGTATACCCTACCCTCTAGCGTAGGTGTTACACTCAAGGAACTCAATATCCTGCACAGCTCTAGTCGTAAGGACCAAAGCCTTTTTTCTCCTGTGAAACTGGCCACCCTTAATACTAGGTCTCTGCAGAAACACCATTTAGAGATCTTTACCCTGTTACAGGATAAGACCATTGATATCCTGACACTCACCGAAACGTGGCTGAGCGACGCCTCCTCCCCGGATATCATCGCCGCCCTTCCCAGTGGGTATGATATGGTCTGGCACAATCGACCAGAGGGAACTCGGGGCGGTGGGGTAGCGACGATCTTCAAAAAGCAATTTATGGTAACAAAGATCCTAGCCGAGACCACGAATACTGTTGATCTATTGGGTGTCAAAATTACCATGAGCAACTCCTGCCTCATTATCCTAACAGTATATTGTCCACCCCAAAGCACTCCTGGGTTCAACGACCTCTTTCATCCTATCATATCAGATCTTTGCACACGCTACAAGAACATCCTGGTAACTGGCGATTTTAACATCCACTGGGATAAAAGTAATCAAGAGCCGTCAGCCCAGAAATTACAGACCATCATGACCACTCTTGGACTAACACAACTTGTGGAAGTTCCAACCCACATAAAAGGCCATATTCTAGATCTTATTTGGTCTTCAACTCCAACAGCGGTCATTACCAGCATCTCACCTTGCCTCTGGTCAGACCACTACCTTATCTCATACGACCTACGGCAAGACTTCTGCCAGGCTAAACGACCGTTAAAAACCAAAAAAGTGCGCCAATGGAAAAAGGTGAATGTTGAGACCCTAACCAAAACCATGCCTAAGTACATACAGAACTCTATACCCCTTGCTGACAGTACTGATCTAGACTCCAAGCACAACTTGATAACAACCATCCTTAGGCAATCTATTGATGAGTTAGCCCCCGAAAAGACACAAAAAATAAAGGGTATAGAGAAAGGAGCCCCCTGGTTCACTGAAGGTCTACGCGAACAAAAAAGAAAGCTCCGCTACCTCGAAAGATGCTGGAGGAAATCTAAAAGGGCTACCGATAGGGAATTATATCGAACGTCGTTTCAAGCATATAAAAAGCTTATTACATCAGCCAAAAAGGAGTATTATGAGGTGCGCATTAATAACGCCACAAACATACAGAGAGAGACCTTTCAAATATTGAAAGAGTTAAGTAAGAAAGAGGATAGGGCAGACATTACGATCGATTGCGACACCTTTCAAGGATACTTCCTGGGAAAGGTGGCGACTATCTTGTCCGACATCAAGAAGAACAACCCAGTCCCCTATATCGAACAACCGCCCCTCCCAGACTCTCCCACCTCAACTTTTACCAGTTTTCCCCACATTGACTCTAGTACCCTGAGGAAACTCGCAGCATCTACCAAATCTGGTTCCCCCGCCGACCCCTGCCCGCCTGACATCTATCGGATGGCAATACCGCTTCTAGAAGACCAGATCCTAGACCTTTTAAACATCTCATTAGTCACTGGATCTTTACCATCTACCTTCAAAGAGGCACGTGTCAGACCTTTGATAAAAAAGCCTGGAGCCGACCCAACTAGCCTGAAGAACTATAGGCCAATTTCCCAGCTGCCATTCCTGTCAAAAGTACTGGAACAGCATGTACTTAAGTCCCTGTCAGCCCTCCTGGAATCTCACCATCTTCTCCAGGAGCGGCAAGCTGGATTCCGTGCCCACCATAGCACGGAACTAGTAATGCTGTCGGTACTGGATGAGCTAAGAGGCATGGCTGACAGTAAAAGGCCAAGCGCGCTGATATTATTAGATCTTTCAGCAGCGTTTGATACTGTCAGCCATGCACTGCTCTTGGACAGGCTGGCTGGGTTCGGGATAGGAGGGCAGGCTCTTAAATGGCTCACAGCCTTCTTAACAAGAAGAACACAGAAGATCCAGTTGGCAGACCAGGTCTCAGAGGTGGGCATGTTAGTCTGTGGGGTTCCGCAGGGGTCAGCACTTTCGCCACTTTTATTCAACCTCTACTTGCAACCACTGATAGAGTCACTGGCAAACATGAAGTGTAAAGTATTTAATTATGCCGACGACACTCAGCTATTGTTGAGTATCGAAAATACACCATCGGCGCAATCAGTGGCTCAAGATATCCTACGCTTCACAGTGAACTGGATGTCATCTAACCTGCTGAAGATTAATCCGGATAAAACGGAAGTCCTTGTCATTTCGACCTCTGTTTCCCCCTGGAGCGACTTGTTCTGGCCACAAGAACTAGGCCCTACCCCAAAACCACGCCCCAATGTCAAGAGCCTTGGGATGAAAATCGATCAGGAACTTTCAATGGCCAATCAAGTCTCCGCTGTAGTCAGCTGCTGTACTAACCTGCTCAGGCAATTACGTAAACTCGCCCCCCTGCTCTCGAGGAACATGCTGCAAACCATTGTCTCAGCCACAATAGTGTCTCGAATAGACTATGGAAACGCGCTGTATCTCGGCCTTCCAAAGAATTCCATCAACCGTCTTCAGGTTATTCTAAACGACGCAGCACGCCTGATCTTTGGAGTGCCGATGAGGACCCATGCTTCCCCCCTGCTCCACCGATTACATTGGCTGCCCGCGGTACAGAGAGTGGAGTTTAAAAGCATGTGCATCTGCCACAAAGCAATCCACGGACAGGCGCCAGCCTATATAAAAGAAAGGCTTGAACTTTACGAACCAAAACGTATCCTGCGTTCATCTGGATCTTTCTTACTGTCTCAACCCCGCTTCAAGCTTACAACCAAAGGAGGCAGATCTTTCTCAGTGCAGGCCCCTATTAGTTGGAATAAGCTACCAGAGGTGCTTCGTAGAGAGCCCAATCTTCTCCGCTTTCGGAAGTCTTTGAAGACTTTACTCTTCAAAGACGCTTTCCCGCTTCTATAGGCGACGGTTAGACCTGAGACCTATACATCCTCTTCCATCTTTGTTCTGTACTTGGTCAGTAGCGCTTTGAGACCTGTCGGTGAGTTGGCGCGATATAAAACCCAGTTACAATTACAATTACAATTACAGATGACCTTGAGCCTGGTTCCACTGACATGCAAGACATTCCTGCAGGGGACGCATCTGGAGTCTTGCGTGAGGTACTATGTATATGCAAGAGGCCATCATCCCTATCAATTGTATGAACACTCGAGCTGGAAGAGAGTGTTGCGGCTGAAATTTTGATATGAGGCTTTGTATGCTTGCTATCCTGGCTGAGTTGGGATATGCAAGTGCTTTTGAGGTGTTTATTGTGGCACTGAGGTACTGTTGTATGTGGGACGGTTGTAGGTGAGACTTGGCGTGGTTTATCGTAAACCCTAAGTCGTGGAGTAGTTGGATTGTAGCGCGAGTGTGATGTACACACTGATGATATGAGCTGGCTTTTATTAGCCAGTCGTCTATGTAGGGGAAAACATGAATCTGTTGTCTTCGCAGGTGAGCTGCAACTACTGCTAGACACTTGGTGAAAACCCTGGGTGCTGTGGTGAGCCAGAACGGGAGAACCGTGAATTGGTAGTGCTGACCGTCCACTACAAACCGGAGATATTTCCTGTGAGAGGTGTGAATGGCAATATGAAAGTCGCCGTCCTTGAGATCTAAAGTGGCAAGGAAATCACCCTGTGTGAGAAGAGGAAGGACTTGTTGAAGGGTGACCATGTGAAAGTGGTCTGATTGTATGTACAGGTTTAGGGGTCTGAGGTCCAGGATGGGTCTCAGAGAGCCGTCCTTCTTTGGAATGAGGAAATACAGGGCGTAAACCCCTGTGTTTTGCTGATACAGGGGGAACTGCTTCTTTTGCGTGTTATTGTAGGAGGGAGATTACCTCCTGCTTTAATAGTGCTAAATGTTCTGTTGACATTGCATGTTTTCTGGGTGGTATGTTTGGGGGGGTAGAGGTGAGTTCCAGACAATAACCTGATTGAACTATTTGTCTCACCCACCTGTCGGTAGTGATGTTGTTTCAGACAGGTAGGAACAGTAGTAATCTTCCCCAGACCGGAGTGGGATGGTCCGGGGGGAGTGGAGGGAAGTCATTGGGTTGGGGTGGAGGCGGATCGATTTTTGTTGATTTTGCCTCTACCTTTGTTATTGTTGCCTCTATAGCCTCCTCTTTGGTAACCTTTGGTGAATGTGGTTTGCGTGGGAGCCTTATAAGAGGTGGAGGGGTTGTCAGAGGAATAGCCTCTGTAAGAGGAGCGACGAAAAGAACATCTGGGAGCTTGCGATTGCAAAGCTCCCATTGATTTGGCTGTGTCAATGTCTTCATCTTTTCGAGAGATGAATCCACAGCAGGACCAAAGAGGTGTTTTTGGTCAAATGGCTGATTAAGGATGGAAGTTTGCACCTCTGGCTTAAACCCTGAAATGCGTAGCCATGCATTCCTACGTAACAGGACACTTGTGTTGATGGCTCTTGGGGCGGAGTCTGCGACATCTGAAGCGCACCGAATGGAGGTGTTGGTGATGAGCTTACCCTCCTGTATGAGGTCATTGGCCTTACTTTTATACTTGTCAGGGAGGTGTTGTAATAGGATTTCAAATTCATCATAGTGTGCCCTATCGTATCTGGCCAACAGTGCCTGAGTGTTAGCTATGCGCCATATATTAGCTGCTTGTGACACTGTACGCTTGCCAGAGGTGTCTAAGAGCTTTGATTCTTTGTCGGGTGGTGGTGCGTCCCTCGATGTTTGTGAATTGGCCCTTTTTCTGGCAGTGGAGAACACTAGGGAATCCAATGGTATTTGTCCCCTGATGTATATAGGGTCTGCTGGGGCAGATTTATACTTTTTCTCAATCCTGGGGTTAATAACCCTAGCCCTAACAGGGTCTTTGAACACCTCTGGGGCGTGTCTAATGACTCCCTTTAACATAGGAAGAACAGAAGTGGACTTTTGGGCTGTATCAAATGTGTCCATTAAGAAATCTTCCTCCACAGGGTTGGTGTGTAAATCCCCCCTGTGGTATTGTGATGCCCTATGAATGAGTTAGTTGAAAACCATGGTGTCCTCTGGAGGGGAAGGTCTAGTGGGATAGATGTCCTCTTGTGGTACATTGGGGATGTCTGGTGTATTATACTCGTCCCATGGGTCTGGGGTTGAAGGCGGACTAGGATCTGGGTCATCGTCTGCACCCACCCCCCCCATCATCTGAGGTGGTATCATCATCTGCTGGTGGAGGAGATGAGGGTGAAGATGTAGAAGGGGAATGATGTGGAGGGGGAGGCGAAGGAGGAGGTGGTGAAGGGACTCTGAGAGGAGATGTAGCAATGTCTCTCTTCTTTGGTGGAGATGGAGCCAGTAGAGGCATGTCCATTGGTATTAATTTAGGGCTTATGGTGAGTTGCCCTGTTTTAGGGTCCTTAATAAGTGTTTTTTGCAGTGGACCTGGTTGAAAAAGTTGTTCTGTTTCAGGTTGACCTTTAGGTGCCGATTTTTTCAGTGTAGAAGGCTTACGCGGCAACGATTCGGAAGCGGATCTGTGCTCTTTAGGCTTGAGAGCATGAGGTTTTTTAGTCTCTGAGGGGGCCTGCGGGACCGGTTGTTGTTTCGGTTCCGAGGGTTTTTTCGGTGCCGGTGGTGTCGAACTTGGTTACGATGGCTTTCTCGGAGCCGATGGCTGGGTACCAGTATGTTTCGGTGTCAATGTGGTAGTCGGCACAGTGTAGGAAGAGGGTTTCTTTTTCGGTGTCGGGGTCTTGGTGTCGGCTCCGACGGCAGGCTGACTCGATCCCGAGTGGCCTGAAGACTTAGTTGGAGATTTCTTTGCGGGGCCCGGAGGCGGGGCGTGAGAAGTAGTGTCCCATTGAGCACCTAGGCCCTAAGGAGAAGGTGTCACCGAAGCCTTTTTGTGGGTTTTAGGGAGGGGGTTGGAGTCGACGTCAGTACTTATGACCCACTGCCCAGGAGTGATGTCTTTGACATCGGAGTCATCTTCAGAGACGTTGCCGAGGTGTTGTTTGGCCCGCTCCTTCTCTGGTACATCGACGCCCTCGTGGAAAATATCGTCGGGAATGGATGTCGACGAGCGAGCCATGGTTCGTCGAGCTCGACGGTCCTGAATAGTCTTTTTGGAGCGGAAGGAGGCACAATCTGGACAGTCTCTGGCATCGTGCTCCAGTGAAAGACACAGGTTACACATCTCATGCAGATCTGTGTGTGGAAACTTCGATCTACACTGAGGACACATTTTAAATGAAGTCCTTTCCATGAGCCACATGCTGTGGCCTAGGTAGGCCCGAAGGCCTTCGTCAACGACCGGAACCAAAGACTTCGAAGTTGAAGATGTGTGTCGATTAGGAATCGCGATCGAAAACAATACCGGAGAAAGGTGAAGGATTGTGCGTCGAAAGTTGTAATGTTCACGGTACCGAACTGGAGCACGAGAAACACATCCGAGCCCGATGGTGGAAAAAAAACAATCTGAAGATGGAGCCGATGCCCATGCGCACTATCTTCCAAAGGAGGAGTCACCTATCTCGTGACTTCCAAAGACTTTACCAAGACAAAAACAAGTGCAAACATCTGGGCCAAACACCAGATGGTGATCTGTGCATAGTGTGTAATGTGCAGCTCATATGCCTCGAACACTGATTTCTGATCATTCAAGACGAACCCCAGGCTCTGCAGGAGATTCTAAGCCATTTGGAGTCGCGAGATCAAAGTGTGTTTCACCTGGTGCATCAAATGGATGTCGTCCAGGTACACGATGAGACGAATCCCATGAGCTTGGAGCCATTCCATGGACGGTCTCAGTATCTAGGTAAAGAACCAAGGAGCTGATGATAGCCCGATTGGCAGACACGTAAACTCATAGATAAAATAGGTATGGTAAGGTAAGCGTCTTTTAAGTTGAGCCGTACGAGCCAGTTGTTGGGTAGCAACACATCCCTGAGAAGATGTATGCCCTCCATCTTGAAATGGCGGTACAACACCCATTTATTGAAGTCTCGGAGATTGACTACCTGTCTGAACCCCTTGTCCTTCTTTTCGACAAGAAAGATATTGCTCAAGAACCCTTGGGGATGTAGGGTAGTCCGTACAATGGCCTTTTTGCTTAGGAGTTCACGATCCTCTGTGTCTACTTCCTGGACACCCTTCTGAGAAAAACATAGTGGCCTGAGACGAGGGAGTTGTTGGGGAACCCCGTGAAACTCGATGTGGAACCCCCTCCCACTGTTTGCAACACTCAACCGTCCCCTGTGATTGCCGCCCAATTGTGACCTTCCCCCCACCTCTGGAAGGAAAAAAGAGATCGGCCTTACCGGTGGGTCCACCAGGTGCGTTGTTTGCTCCTCAGGGTTGCCTCTGCCCCCACGTCCTTTGCCACGTCCTCTTCAGGGATAAAACCCCCCAAACGTCTCTGATCCTGCCACTGCATGGAGCGTTTGGTCTAGAACATATGGGGGTTGTTGTTATGAGGACGGCCGGAGGAGCGCCCCCCTACCTCCTCCGTTCCCTCCAAAAATCTGCTGGCTGAACACCTTCTTTATAGACTGTTGGGCTTTTACCAACAAAGAAAAGGTGTTGACAAAACGGGATGGTATAACTCTTAAATAAAAGGCTCTACGAAGAGACCCCCAGTGGCCACGGATCCAGCCTCAGTAGAAGCCAGCTCGCCCAATCTCGGTTAAATTTTGATGAGCAACGAACGTCTATGCTCAGTCGATAACGCACAGTTGGCGTATCCAAGAAAACATAGGGCTCTCTGTGCCCAGCCCGAGAGGATCTCAGGATCTATCATGTGGCCTGTCTCTTTGGCATCCTCCGATATATCCATGATCTTGGTAAGCGGACCCACGATATCCAAGACATCATCCTGGCAGAAACGTCAGGATCGGTCCAGAACCTTTTTAGGGTCCTTTATCGACTTGCCAATGAAGGTGGCGTCAATTTCTGGGGTACACGCCACTTTACCCAGCAGGGAAGGCCGGGGACATTCCTCTTTTAGACGGCCCCTGACTTCCGGATCCATCGGCTTCTGAATCCAGCTTGCCACATATGAAGCACCCAGGGGCGCCGGTATACAGTCCGCAGAGCAGGGGTGATATATGTCCTCTGGGTTAAGTAAACCCGAGATATCCACAGAGTCCTGAGTGTGAGGTACCTCCAACCAGGGTTTCTTCACACCCCCTTCCGAGCGCCAGTGTCTGCTCGGACCCGGTTCCTCGTCTGACTCCCCATTCATCTGTGTCGTCCCAGGTATCTCCATCTGCCCCAGCGTGGGGACAGGAATCGTCATCAGGGGTCCCCTCCAGTTGGGGATCCTCAAGTCGTTCTAGACCATCCAGGCATCTCTTAAGGAAGGCCTGGCACAGCATCTCAAAGGCGTCGGACAAGGCGGAACCCTTGGTAGCCTTAGCCGGGGCTTTTGTCTTGCTCTTACCCTTATCAAGCTCCCTTGTGGTGGGAGGTACGGTCTCGGACCAGTCACCCTCAGTAGAGGAAACCACCCGGCGCCGGACCGTAAGCTCAATGATGCAGCGGCTCAGGGGTCCAATGGATGAGGAAACCGCCTTTTCCAATTATGCGTCTAGTGCATCCACCAGCCCCAAATGAATGGGGAGAAGTGACTGATCCTCCTACTCAGGCTCCAGGTATTGAATTCATTCGCCATTATCACAACTTAGGGAAAAAGGTGGCCAATGGGGTAAAACAGAACCACTAGAACGCTAGGATGACCTGAAACCAGTCCCTAGGGGTAAGTGGTTGTGCCAAGGTTTGTTACCCAACTACGCTCTAAAACAGAAGCTCCACGGAGGAAAACCGCACTGCTGGAGCATGACACGGGATACAAGAACTGCTAAGGCTCTATTAGACTGTGAACACTCTGAGGCGCGAGGAAACTGACAGTCCGCACAGCAGGAAACTGTCATCTGTGCCGCCGGAGTCAATAAATGGCAGCTATGCGGAAGAGCGCCTCCTCCCTCCCTTGGCTTGCACATGCGCCATGCCCTCTATCGGGATGAGCAGTGCACTGCATTAGCCGGGAGTGAGCCGGCTGCATGTCAGGGCCAAGGAATGCAGTAGAAGCCTAAACGGAACGTCAAGGTTGGATCGGCCCAAAACAGCGCGTCCACTAACATGCTCTCACAACCCGATGCGGCCGAGGAATGCAAAGTGATCTGACCGGGGTTAGAAGTTTCTGGACATCCCTCAAGGCCGCGCCGGTTTTAACATGGCTGACACGGAGGTCCCGAGGAGAGCAACAGCCCCAATAGCATGCATCACAGCACCAATATAATTTTTACTCACATCAAAACCCCAAATACTATGTTCCATACAGAAAAAAGAATCAAGGAAAAGCACTTATCTAGCTGCTGAGCAGCAAAGAAGTGCTGTTCCTTGATGCTGTTTATATGGGACTGCCTCCTATGGTCATTTTGATTTGTGAAAAGACTCATGGGATTCAAAGTCTTTGTGGTTACTGTTAAGGCTGCTGAGCAATAAAATGGAAAGAGGTAAGCATAATCCGAGCCTCCGGTCCTGACATAGAATTTTATGGAAGGGGAAATAAAATCCTTGAGAAATGACAGCAGTAAACTCAATTAAAAGAGATGCTATAGATGTGCTCATGTTTATACCACTGATTTTTTTTTAAAAATTCCTATAATAGAGGTGTGTTGCATGTGTGACAGTGTAGGTCATTACTCCCCAATGTTCAGGGAAGGTGACAAGAATAAGGTGACTTGAGTGGAAATGGACAGCTGTAGTGAGAGAAAGGCCACAGTTTTGAGTGTCAGAGTGTTGAGGATGCTGCAAATAAAAGTAGGAGGGGAAAAATCGATGGTAACCTTTAAAGTGAATCAGTGCAGAATTTGAGCAAGTGGTTTCAGGTGCTCAACACTGGCAATTAATTATCTACGGAACCCACTGGGTTGGTTAAAAGAACCCTCACACACCAACCTGGTTGGTGTCATGCTTCATCATTGGGGTCCCAACCGGGTGGCCGAATGCCCCCCGGTTGTGCTATGACGCCGGATTACAGCGGAGCTGGTGTGGTGCAAAAGTGTGATGTGGTGTGGATTAAAAATACCTCTGAGAATCCTTGCCGTTCTAATTTTATTACTGATGGCTCAGGATATGGTTAAAACTTTTTACGTGATGCAACTAAGAAAGAAATAATTATCTTATAGTTGTATGTGTGGTAGGTCTGCATGTTTCAGCCTGCAAGGAAATCTATGTGGGGCTTTCTTCAGGACCAGTGAAAGTGGTGAGTGGCAAAGTGAGTAGTGCCACGTGAGAAGTGAAAAAATGAAAAAAATGTTTATACCTACACACTCGCTAAGGTGTGTGGAACGGGTGTCTACGTACTTGCGGACACCAAAGCGAAAAAGACCTGTGGGAGAGAAGGAGACAGCACACAACATGTATACATATATAACAAATATATAACATAGACCACTCAGCCTTCCACAGGGCTTGGTCGCCCCACTCACTGCTGCCGCTCCTGCCTGCCTTTGCCGCCTCCTGCCTGCAGATTCCTTCGCTCGCTGCCCGCTGCTCCTGGGAATTTCCCGCTGCTCCTGGGAATTTCCCGCTGCCCGCTGCTTCTTGGAATTTCCCGCCGCTGCCTCCCTGCGGCCCCGCCCCCCCTGTGATTCCATTCGCCGCCCCGCTCCCGCCACCCAGCTGCTCCTCCCTCCCAGCTCCTTACTTAAGGGGACCGTAGGGGACCACAGAGTGTGACCGCTCAGCCCTCCACAGGGATTGGTCGCCCCACTCACTGCTGCCGCTCCTGCCTGCCTTTGCCGCCTCCTGCCTGCAGATTCCTTCGCTCGCTGCCCACTTCTCCTGGGAATTTCCCGCTGCCCGCTGCTTCTTGGAATTTCCCGCCGCTGCCTCCCTGCGGCCCCACCCCCCTGTGATTCCATTCGCCGCCCCGCTCCCGCCACCCAGCTGCTCCTCCCTCCCGGCTCCTTACTTATGACGCCCCCCAGAGCGACCGCGCAGCGGACGCGCGCAGCGGGAGCGCCGATTGAGCGCCGAAGGTGCGCCAAAGGTAAGCCCGTCTGCGCCCGTCCGCGCCTGGACCGCGCCCAGCGCCAGACCCCCTGGTCCTCGCCCTCGCCAGCACACCCTGCACATCTACGACGCCAAAACCCTCCACGCACTCAACGCCGGCCGAAACACCGCCTGCTACCGAGCCACCCCGAGACGCACCCACGGACCCTTCACCTGCCTGACCTGCCGCTTCACCGGCCTCCGACCCAACACCGCACCTGCTAAACCGAGCCCCAGCAACAAACACCTGATGTGCATCCTGCTCAACACCCGCTCCGTTCACAGGCATGCCGTCGAACTCTGGAACCTCCTCGACTCGACAGCACCAGACATCGCCTTCCTGGCGGAAACCTGGATGAACGCCTCCTCAGCGCCCGACGTCGCCATCGCCGTCCCAGAAGGCTACAAAATCACCAGGAAGGACCGCGTCAACCAGACAGGAGGAGGCATCGCCATCATCCACAAGAACACCATCCGCATCACGACCAACTCCGATGACACCTTCACCTCCGCCGAACACCTCCACTTCCAGATACACACCGACCCCAAGACCACGCTCAGAGGCACCCTAGTCTACAGACCACCGGGACCACGCACACAGTTAAGCGAAGACATCACAGACTTAGTCAGCCCGCACGCCATCAATTCCACCGACTACATCCTCCTGGGGGACCTCAACTTCCACCTGGAGGACAACAAGGACCGCAACACCACTGCTCTGCTGGACAACCTGGCCAACCTCGGACTCAAGCAACTGGTAACCACCCCCACCCACTACGCCGGCCACACGCTTGACCCAGTCTTCTTATCCAGCAAATACGTCACCTTCAGCCACTCCACCAATCTCCAGTGGACTGACCACAGCTGCGTCCACTTCAGCTTCAGTAAAACGACGACCCACCACCACCCTCAACAAGCCTTCCGCAGGAGCTGGAACAAGATCACCGACGACCAGCTCACCAACTTCCTCAGCCAGAACCCCCCCCCACCAGCTCAACGGACCCCAACGAAGCCGCCAACAACCTCACACAGTGGATCACCAACTGCGCAGACGCCCTCGCACCACTGAAGAACCCCCCCAGCAGACGCGGCAGCAAGAAAGCCTCCTGGTTCACCGACGAGCTCATCACCTCCAAGAAGAACTGCCGCTCCCTGGAGAACACCTGGCGCACCAACCAGACCACAGACAACATGACGGCCCTCAAACACGCCACCCGCAAACACCACCAACTGATCCGCGCCACAAAGAAGACAGCCTTCAAGGAACGACTGGACAACAACACCCACAACAGCAAGGAACTCTTCAGCATCGTCAAAGAGCTCTCCAACCCCGACGCCGGAAACAATGACATCACTCCCTCGCAAGACCTCTGCGACTCCCTCGCAGCCTTCTTCCACGACAAGATCGCCAACATTCACAACAGCTTCGGCCCACCAACCACAAACCCCACCACCGAACCGATGCCCCCCACCGCCACCCTCTGCACCTGGACCCCAGTCAGCACCGAAGACACAACACGCACAATGAACACCATCCACTCCGGATACCCTACGGACCCCTGCCCACACCACATCTTCAACACGGCCGACCACATCATCGCACCCCACCTCCGCGACATCGCCTCCTTCAACACCGCCACCTTCCCGGAGTGCTGGAAACACGCCGAGATCAGTGCCCTGCTGAAGAAACCAACTGCAGACCCCTCCGACCTCAAGTACTACCGCCCCATCTCGCTCCTCCCGTTTCCTGCCAAAGTCATCTAGAAGACCGTCAACAGACAGCTAGCCACCTTCCTCGAGACCAACGGATCCCTCGACCACTCGCAATCCGGCTTCCGAGCCAACCACAGCACGGAGACCACCCTCATCGCAGCCACAGACGACATCAGATCCCTAATGGACAACGGGGAAACTGCGGCCCTCATCCTCCTGGACCTCTCCGCAGCGTTCGACACTGTCTGCCACCGCACCCTGGTACAGCGCCTGAACAACCCCGGCATCCAGGAGAAGGCCCTGGAGTGGATCACCTCATTCCTCGCCGGGAATGGATGTCGACGAGCGAGCCATGGTTCGTCGAGCTCGACGGTCCTGAATAGTCTTTTTGGAGCGGAAGGAGGCACAATCTGGACAGTCTCTGGCATCGTGCTCCAGTGAAAGACACAGGTTACACATCTCATGCAGATCTGTGTGTGGAAACTTCGATCTACACTGAGGACACATTTTAAATGAAGTCCTTTCCATGAACCACATGCTGTGGCCTAGGTAGGCCCGAAGGCCTTCGTCAACGACCGGAACCAAAGACTTCGAAGTTGAAGATGTGTGTCGATTAGGAATCGCGATCGAAAACAATACCGGAGAAAGGTGAAGGATTGTGCGTCGAAAGTTGTAATGTTCACGGTACCGAACTGGAGCACGAGAAACACATCCGAGCCCGATGGTGGGAAAAAAACAATCTGAAGATGGAGCCGATGCCCATGCGTACTATCTTCCAAAGGAGGAGTCACCTATCTCGTGACTTCCAAAGACTTTACCAAGACAAAAACAAGTGCAAACATCTGGGCCAAACACCAGATGGTGATCTGTGCATAGTGTGTAATGTGCAGCTCATATGCCTCGAACACTGATTTCTGATAATTCAAGACAAACCCCAGGCTCTGCAGGAGATTCTAAGCCATTTGGAGTCGCGAGATCAGAGTGTGTTTCACCTGGTGCATCAAAAGGATGTCGTCCAGGTACACGATGAGACGAATCCCTTGAGCTTGGAGCCATTCCATGGACGGTCTCAGTACCTAGGTAAAGAACCAAGGAGCTGATGATAGCCCGATTGGCAGACACGTAAACTCGTAGATAAAATAGGTATGGTAAGGTAAGCGTCTTTTAAGTTGAGCCGTACGAGCCAGTTGTTGGGTAGCAACACATCCCTGAGAAGATGTATGCCCTCCATCTTGAAATGGCGGTACAACACCCATTTATTGAAGTCTCGGAGATTGACTACCTGTCTGAACCCCTTGTCCTTCTTTTCGACAAGAAAGATATTGCTCAAGAACCCTTGGGGATGTAGGGTAGTCCGTACAATGGCCTTTTTGCTTAGGAGTTCACGATCCTCTGTGTCTACTTCCTGGACACCCTTCTGAGAAAAACATAGTGGCCTGAGACGAGGGAGTTGTTGGGGAACCCCGTGAAACTCGATGTGGAACCCCCTCCCACTGTTTGCAACACTCAACCGTCCCCTGTGATTGCCGCCCAATTGTGACCTTCCCCCCACCTCTGGAAGGAAAAAAAGAGATAGGCCTTACCGGTGGGTCCACCAGGTGCATTGTTTGCTCCTCAGGGTTGCCTCTGCCCCCACGTCCTTTGCCACGTCCTCTTCAGGGATAAAACTCCCCAAACGTCTCTGATCCTGCCACTGCATGGAGCGTTTGGTCTAGAACATATGGGGGTTGTTGTTATGAGGATGGCCGGAGGAGCGCCCCCCTACCTCCTCCGTTCCCTCCAAAAATCTGCTGGCTGAACACCTTCTTTATAGACTGTTGGGCTTTTACCAACGAAGAAAAGGTGTTGACAAAACGGGATGGTATAACTCTTAAATAAAAGGCTCTACGAAGAGACCCCCAGTGGCCACGGATCCAGCCTCAGTAGAAGCCAGCTCGCCCAATCTCGGTTAAATTTTGATGAGCAACGAACGTCTATGCTCAGTCGATAACGCACAGTTGGCGTTTCCAAGAAAACATAGGGCTCTCTGTGCCCAGCCCGAGAGGATCTCAGGATCTATCATGTGGCCTGTCTCTTTGGCATCCTCCGATATATCCATGATCTTGGTAAGCGGACCCACGATATCCAAGACATCATCCTGGCAGAAACGTCAGGATCGGTCCAGAACCTTTTTAGGGTCCTTTATCGACTTGCCAATGAAGGTGGCGTCAATTTCTGGGGTACACGCCACTTTACCCAGCAGGGAAGGCCGGGGACATTCCTCTTTTAGACGGCCCCTGACTTCCGGATCCATCGGCTTCCGAATCCAGCTTGCCACATATGAAGCACCCAGGGGCGCCGGTATACAGTCCGCAGAGCAAGGGTGATATATGTCCTCTGGGTTAAGTAAACCCGAGATATCCACAGAGTCCTGAGTGTGAGGTACCTCCAACCGGGGTTTCTTCACACCCCCTTCCGAGCGCCAGTGTCTGCTCGGACCCGGTTCCTCGTCTGACTCCCCATTCATCTGTGTCGTCCCAGGTATCTCCATCTGCCCCAGCGTGGGGACAGGAATCGTCATCAGGGGTCCCCTCCAGTTGGGGATCCTCAAGTCGTTCTAGACCATCCAGGCATCCCTTAAGGAAGGCCTGGCACAGCATCTCAAAGGCGTCGGACAAGGCGGAACCCTTGGTAGCCTTAGCCGGGGCTTTTGTCTTGCTCTTACCCTCATCAAGCTCCCTTGTGGTGGGAGGTACGGTCTCGGACCAGTCACCCTCAGTAGAGGAAACCACCCGGCGCCGGACCGTAAGCTCAATGATGCAGCGGCTCAGGGGTCCAATGGATGAGGAAACCGCCTTTTCCAATTATGCGTCTATTGCTTCCTCACCTCCGCGACATCGCCTCCTTCAATACCGCCACCTTCCCGGAGTGCTGGAAACACGCCGAGATCAGTGCCCTGCTGAAGAAACCAACTGCAGACCCCTCCGACCTCAAGAACTACCGCCCCATCTCGCTCCTCCCGTTTCCTGCCAAAGTCATCGAGAAGACCGTCAACAGACAGCTAGCCACCTTCCTCGAGACCAACGGATCCCTCGACCACTCGCAATCCGGCTTCCGAGCCAACCACAGCACGGAGACCACCCTCATCGCAGCCACAGACGACATCAGATCCCTAATGGACAACGGGGAAACTGCGGCCCTCATCCTCCTGGACCTCTCCGCAGCGTTCGACACTGTCTGCCACCGCACCCTGGTACAGCGCCTGAACAACACCGGCATCCAGGAGAAGGCCCTGGAGTGGATCACCTCATTCCTCGCCGGAAGAACCCAGAGAGTCCGCCTCCCCCCGTTCCGGTCAGCGGCCTCCGAAGTCATCTGCGGTGTTCCACAAGGGTCATCGCTCAGCCCCACCCTCTTCAACGTCTACATGAGCCCCCTCGCAACCATCGCACGTCAACACAACCTCAAGATCATCACCTACGCCAACGACACCCAGCTGAACCTCTCCCTCACCAGCGACCCGGACGCCGCCAGAGCCAGCCTACACGAAGGGATGAAAGACGTCGCCGAATGGATGAAGTACAGCCGCCTGAAACTGAACTCAGACAAGACGGAGGTCCTCATCCTGGGATCATCACCCTCTGCCTGGGACGACTCCTGGTGGCCCCCCGCCCTGGGAGCCACCCCCAAGCCAACGGACCACGCACGCAACCTAGGCTTCATCCTGGACTCCTCCCTCTCGATGACCAGACAAGTCAACGCCGTCTCGTCTTCATGCTTCAACACCCTGCGCATGCTTCGAAAGATCTTCTGGTGGATCCCCACCGAGACCAGGAAGCCGGTCACCCAGGCCCTCGTCACCAGTCGGCTGGACTACGGGAACGCCGTCTACGCCGGCACCGCCGTCAAACTCCAGAAGAAACTCCAACGGATCCAGAACGCCTCAGCACGACTCATCCTGGACATCCCCCGACACAGCCACATCTCCGGACACCTGAGAGACCTGCACTGGCTCCCCGTCAACAAAAGAATCACGTTCCGACTCCTCACCCACGCACACAAGGCCCTCCACGACCTGGGCCCCAAGTTCCTCAACAGCCGCCTGACCTTCCACAAGCCCACCCGCCAGCTCCGCTCCGCCAACCTCGTCTCGCCACCGTCCCCAGCATCCGCAGAGCCACCGCCGGAGGAAGATCCTTCTCCTACCTGGCCGCCAAGACATGGAACTCCCTCCCCATCCACCTCCAGACAACGCAAGACCATCTCGCCTTCAGGAAGCAACTCAAGACCTGGCTGTTCGAGCAGTAGCGTTCCCCCCCCCCCCCCCCCCCCCCCCAGCGCCTTGAGACCCTCCGGGTGAGCAGTGCGCTATACAAATGCCTATGATTGATTGATTGATTGATAGATGTGGAGCCTTTCAGCAATTATAAAATGCAATCTTAGGTGCTGCGGTTATCCAAACGTATCTGTCAAGTGATCGTACCTGTGGATGCAATCAGGACATACAGTGAGCATACCGCATGCTGAGAAGGTGCAGCAGCGAATGGAAAATATGTCTGATCTAAGGCTGTGCATATTATTCATACTAGACTACCGGCAACTGAGGGTTGTAATGAGGAAATATTGTACTCCGTGAAATGCAGAGTGGCATCATACAATTGTGGAGCCTAGCCACGGTGAAAAACCCAATGGTGCGTGAACACACATATGAGAAAGCTGGCGAGAGCCGTAGTGCGGAGCGCGTGGCTTTTTCAATCATGGTAGTTTTAAAAAACAAGTGGAGCGGCGTCGCTCCTGTAGGCAGCGCTAGGGTGGAAAACTATATTTACACTATGGCTGAGCTTGATCGCTGATCGGGGTTCGGGAGGAGTGCGCTCCTCAGTCAAACTCTGCAGTAAGAGAAATGATAAGCGTGAGAGGTATGGGGTCGAGGACATGCGCAGGCGTCCCTCGTGTAAGCTAGAGCGCGTCACCTTACTTGGTTTCAGAGCTGCACCCGCCTTGTACCTATTTCGGTCTCCCGTGGTCCCGGATGGTGTTGGGACCCGAGGAGTACTTGGAGTATATAGTGAGGAACACCATGGAGTACGTGCTGGGTGTCGGGTAGGCGAGCGATGCGGAAGTGGTACTGGCGCATGCGCGGGGGAGCAGTGGTTCAAGCCCGCGCATGCGCGGAGAAGGTGTCATGGAGCACTGTTGCGCAGCGAGGGCATACAGCTCGGCGAGCTGAAGATGATCATTAAGATATGGCAAAAGGTCCTCAAGGGGAGAGAAAGAGTAGTGATTAAACTATGGATGGAGCGCTCAAAAAACGAGGTTATAGTCAAACGCTGGCTCTACATTGGAGCCCTGGTTATTTGTGGACTGCTGACACTGACTAGTACGTTGGGAGGCAGTGTGCCTAGGTTGATAATGCATATGGTGGCAGATTTATGACCATGGGTGGGAGATTTATGTCCTTCTTAGACTGTTCCAGGGGATATTATCGTTCAAGCCTGTGAGATGGCTTGATAGTCGATATATCCATCTTTGTTCTTTTTCCAAAAGGCAGTTCTGGATGTTTGGCAAGTTAGGGTCCAGTGCTTCTAGAACAACCCATCTCATGCCGTTGGTTGTGTGGCCTCTTTCCAGAAAGTGGTTAGTCATTTTGGTGGTGTTTTTCTTGCAGCGTATCGTGCTGCGGTGTTCACAAATCCTGGTTTTGATTTTGCGGGTGGTCATACCGATGTAGGTGAGGTGGCACTGGCAAATTATTCGGTATACAACATGTTCCGTGTTGCAGTTAGTGTGTTTTCGCAGTTCCCATGTTTTGCCAGGCTCTAGGTTGAGGCTCTTAGTCGTCTCGGTGATATGGCAGACGCTACAACTTCCACATGGAAAGTACCCTTTGATGCTTGGAAGCCCCCAGGCGTTGAGGACCGTACTTGTCGGTCTAGGTGGGGGTGTGGGTCTGGTAGACACTATGGTGTCTTTGATGGATCTTGCTTTTTTGTTCGAGAGAAGGGGAGGTTCCCAGTTGAAGTTGCCTTTTCCCAATATTTTCCAGTGTTTTCTGATGATTTGGGAGACTTTGTTGGTCACGGTGTTGTAAGTTGTCACGCATGTTAATGGTGGTGGTGTCGGTTCTCGTGTATGGGTTTCGAGCAAACCGTCACGGTTCTGGTTTCTGGCTCTCTTGGTGGCTTTCTTTGTTATACGTTTGGGGTTGCCACGTCGGTGTAGTTTGTGACACAGGTCAGTGGCTTGGGTTTCGTAGTCCTTTAGATCACTGAAGTTTCTGCGTAGTCAGAGGAATTGGCCGTATGCGAGGTTTTCAGCTCTAGGATGGAAACTGGTAAAGTGTAGAAGGGAGTTATGGGCAGTGGGTTTGAAATGGGTCTTGCTCATAAGGCCTCCTGCTACCGCTTTGATGTCCAGATCCAAAAACGTCGTTTGGTGGCTGTCAGAGTTATGTGTGAAACGAATGTTGGGATCACACGTGTTCAGCTAGTCACAGAATGTAGCCAAGGATTGACTGGTTCCTTCCCAGATCAATAGGATATCGTCGATGTAACATCTGTAAAATTTGATTTGGGGAATGCGTGGTTGGTTGTTGGTGAGAAGGTGTTTGGTCTCGAAATTGTACACGTACAAGCCCGCTATACTTACATCGACGATAATGTAGCTCCAATGTAGAGCCATCTTTTGACTATAACCTCGTTTTTTGAGCACTCCATCCATAGTTTAATCACTACTCTGTCTCTCCCCTTGAGGAGCTTTTGCCATATCTTAATGATCATATTCAGCTCGCTGTTAGACCTGGCATCTTTTGGCGTGGTTACCCCTGACTTTTTGCCTCTACCTCCTGTATTTTTGATGCTATGCTGGATGTCCTTTTTACTGGTATAGATGCTTTGGGCACTTTGCGACTGCTGATCAGTGTCAAGGTGCAAGTGCTCCCTGGGGAAATTGTGATGTAATTGGCTATACATGTTTGGCAAATTTGTTCTACCTGCAAGGCCCTAGTAAAGTGCACTAAGAGTGCCAGGGCTGGTAGTACAAATGCTACTAGTGGGCTGCAGCACTAATTGTGCCACCCACAGGAGTAGCGCTAAAATGATGTCTTAGACCTGCTTGCAGTGCCTATGTGCAGTCCAGGACTGCCATGTCGACCTGGCCAGTGCAACCACTGACCAGGCCTTATCCTTCCCTTTCTGTACATGTCAGGCATCCGTATGGTGGCCCTAGGTACCCCCCTGGGCTGGGTGCAGTGTATCTGAAAGGTAGGGCATGTACTGAGGTGTGTAACATGCCCTGGTAGTGAATTACAGCCAATTTCGTTTTTCAGTGCTGAGAGGCTATCTTGCCCATAGGACAGAATGGGGGAGGCTGTTTACATGCCTATCTTGCCCTAAAGGCAAGATGGACAATCCAAGTTTGGTATCTGTGTTCAGAATTTAATTATACATCTTTTTAGCAAGATGGTTTTAGAGAATAGCACTTTTTAGAAAGTAGCTATTCTCCTGTTTAACCTTCCTGTGTGCCTGTGTGCAGATTGGCTGACTGGTGTCATGTGATGGGCTAGGTGGCTCCAGGAGTCTGGATGAGTCAGCAGCAGGGTGAATAGGGAGATCTGGTCTAAATGGGTGGGAGGAGTAGCCCCTGGGTTTGAGTAGGGCTGCCTCTGCCAGCACAATGCCGGCTCCAAACCCTGCTGGCCAGGCTGAGGACTCTGGCTCTGCCAGCACAAAGAAGGCTCCACCTCCTGCTGAGCGTCTAACGACCCTGCCCCTCACTCTGAAAGGAACCAGGTGCTCCAGGGCAGAGCACACCCAGGAACCGGTTTGAGCAGGGGAATCCCCCCACTGAAACAAAGAGAGACAAAGACTTGGAGGGGTATAAGAAGAGGACCCCAGACACCTAAACTTTAGATCACTGTTGAACTAAGAAGGATCCTCTGCCAAGGAGAAAGCTGGAAGGAACTGAAGAGGAGAAGACTGCTTGCTTGCTGTTTTGCTTTGCTGCCAAGGAGAGGGGAAGGACTTTGCTGTGTCCCCTTCTTTTGATTCTGATCTCCAAGGGCCTGAGGAGAGCTGGCTCCCTGTTAAGAAGTCCCAGGAACAAAAGGACTTCACCACCAGCTCCTCTGGAACTCTGCTGAGGGAGTTCTGACCTGCCTTGGAGTGCTTGCCTAGTTTTGGGGCCTCAGGAGGTCGTTTTGCTGTGTTTGGGAGCTGGAAAGCAGAAGCGTGAACAAGAGTAACTGGTATCCATCGCATCATCCATTTGAGGGTCGCATCATCCGGTTGCGAGTCGCAAGAGTGAGAGAAGAATTTCATTGCGGCGTCATCGCAGCACCCGGAGTCCCCGCATCGCCGAGTGCGTCGAGCATCGTCACGGTGCGTGAAGATTCCTGACGCTGCGAGGGTCGTCGCAGAACCAGTTTGCGGGCCGCACCACTGCCGGTGCGTGAAAGTATCCAGTCGCTGCGTGTGTCGACGCAGAGTCCCGTCCTGCATCGAGGGTTGCGGCGCCAGAAGTCAACGCTGCACCGCGCACCGCGACGCATCGAGGGTTGCGGCACCCGAAGTCAGCGCTGCGCCGCATCGAAGATCGTCGCATCGTACCTGTGCGTGAAGCTTCCCCCTAAGAAACCTACGCAACGAAAGCCAAAGTCATCGCATCCTCCCCCTACAGATCGGAGCCGGCGCATCCACCTCTGCTGCGTGAAGCAGGGCTGCTGCAAAGCCTCCCCAAGGTCTCAGGAGTATCGCATCGCCTTTGCCATCTTCATTGTTATAGCTTTTGGGAACCTTAACGCAACTACAGGTACTGTTGGGCACGAGTGTCGCATTTTGTGCATTGAGAGTCGCATTGTGCAGGACACTGATTTTTACATCCTGGAGTACTTTCTACAAACTCTTAAACTATCTTTAAAGTAACCTATTTAATTGTATGTTGGTTTTTCTGTAGTATTTGGTCTTGTGAAGTTTTTAGTAAAGATACTTTATTTTTCTAAAACTGGTGTGGAGTAAATCTGTGGTATTTTCACTGTGTTTCTGTGAGTGTTGGTACAAATACTTTACACATTGCCTTTGATAGCCTAGACTGCTCAGGCCAAGCTACCTAGAGGGTGAGCAGGGGTTATCTTAACAGTGTATCCCCCTTTCCCTGACTATAAGCAAGGGTCCCTACTTGGACAGTGGTACATACCCTGCCAACTAGAGACCCCCAGATCTAACACTCGCCGAGCTGTATGCCCAAGCTGCGCATGCGCGCAACAGGGCTCCACGACACCTTCTCTGCGCATGCGCGGGCTTGAACCACTGCTCCCCCTCGCATGCGCCAGTACCACTTCCGCATCGCACGCCTACCCGGCACCCAGCACGTACTCCATGGAGTTCCTCACTATATACTCCAAGTACTCCTCGGGTCCCAACACCATCTGGGACCACGGGAGACCGAAATAGGTACAAGGCGGGTGCAGCTCTGAAACCAAGTAAGGTGACGCGCTTTAGATTACACGAGGGACGCCTGCGCATGACCTCGACCCCATACCTCTCACGCTTATCATTTCTCTTTCTGCAGAGTTTGACTGAGGAGCGCACTCCTCCCGAACCCCGATCAAGCTCAGCCTTAATGTAAATATAGTTTTCCACCCTAGCGCTGCCTACAGGAGCGACACCGCTCCACTTGTTTTTTAAAACTACCCTGATTGAAAAAGCCACATGCTCCGCACTACGGCTCTCGCAAGCTTTCTCATATGTGTGTTCACGTACCATTGGGTTTTCCACCGTGGCTAGGCTCCACAATTGTATGATGCCACTCTGCATTTCACGGTGTACAATATTTCCTCATGACAACCCTCAGTTGCCGGTAGTCTAGTATGAATAATATGCACAGCCTTAGATCAGACATATTTTCCATTCGCTGCTGCACCTTCTCAGCATGCGGTATGCTCACTGTATGTCCTGATTGCATCCACAGGTACGATCACTTGACAGATACGTTTGGATAACCGCAGCACCTAAGATTGCATTTTATAATTGCTGAAATGCTCTGCATCTATGTTATCTATTTGTTATATATGTATACATGTTGTGTGCTGTCTCCTTCTCTCCCACAGGTCTTTTTCGCTTTGGTGTCCGCAAGTATGTAGACACCCGTTCCACCCACCTTAGCGAGTGTGTAGGTATAAACATTTTTTTCATTTTTTCACTTCTCACGTGGCACTACTCACTTTGCCACTCACCACTTTCACTGGTCCTGAAGAAAGCCCCACATAGATTTCCTTGCAGGCTGAAACATGCAGACCTACCACACATACAACTATAAGATAATTATTTATTTCTTAGTTGCATCACGTATAAAGTTTTTACCATATCCTGAGCCGCCAGTAATAAAATTAGAACAGCAAGGATTCTCAGAGGTATTTTTAATCCACACCACATCACACTTTTGCACCACACCAGCTCCGCTGTAATCAGGCATCGTAGCACAACTGGGGGGCATTCGGCCACCCGGTTGGGACCCCAATGATGAAGCATGACACCAACAGATTGGTGTGTGGGGTGTCTTTTAACCAACCCAGTGGGTTCCCAAACACTGCACAGCAGTGATCGTACCACACATACTTGGGTTCGTCCACCATTGATTAATCATACATTATAACAGGGGATACGGACGCACCCTCTTCCTTTCCCTAGCTCTCTCATTGTTTTTTGACAATTAATTATCAACACCGGCGCTTTACATAAGCATCAGTTAAGGACACATTAATTTACAGGGAGATTAGGAGAATCACAGGATTTTGAACCAATGCCGAGACTCGAACCTGGATCCCCACCTCCAAAGTCAGCAGCTCTGGCCATTGCACCACATCCTTGACCCCACTTTCATGGTTAGTAGTTGGTTCCGTTTTAGGAGACGCTAACAGGAGAAATTGAAAGCTGCAAGCTGCCTCCTGAAGAAAACCCCGGCACTTACATTTTACAAATTACCCGCTGGGGTGAATGGGACAAAAATGGATTTGTTGGGGGATAGATTTAGAATTGATGGTGAATACAGGATCAATGTACATCAAAATTCCTAGAAATTATTTTAGATAGAAAAATTCAGAGACTTTTCTGCAACCTAGGAACATTTTCCATTGGTTCATGGCAGATGATATGCTTGGTTACAAGTGGGCATCGTCTTATTCAAGGGAGGAGAACTGCAGGGAAGATATTAGTCAATAAGGAACGATCGCAAATTTAGGGTTAGGCACTTCATATAGATTAACACATAATTCATGATCACAGGGTTGAGAAGCAAGTTTTAACAGTAGAGGAAGATAATTGTGGAGACATGCTGAATGAGTGTGTGAGTGTATTTAAGGATGCTGAGTGTACATTGACGTGGTAGGTAAGCAGGATACACTTAAGGGGAGAACAAGATTGGCATGAGTTGGCAAGGGTTTCCAAAAGGTAACAGAAGAAAAGGCTAGGTGGGGGAGATGGTGCAGATTGTCGGACTGAGCCAGTTGTGAAGACATGCAAGGTGGACAAGCAATTTTAAATTCTGCATCGATCTTAGGAAAACCAAAATGTGGTATAAGACAGGTTTCTGTTGCCCATCATCAATAAGATGGTTTTATTGTTTAGTGATGGCAAACTATTTTTTAAACTGGATTAGAAGGTGGCAAATTCACCTTTTTCCCAAATCCAAGGAGATGACAGCCTTCCTTGCTACGGAAGTCATTTTTCAATTCACAGGGCTGCTTTTCAGGTTGGCTTCCTCTGTGAGTGGATGATACCATGATGACAAATTTGTTCAGGAATCAAAGTTATGTGCTGTTCTTGCAGGACAATATATAAGTGCATGGTATGCACAAGGAAGAGCATGATGTCAAATTGCACAGGGGTTCCCACATAGAGGGATGCTGACTTCACACTGAGAAAAGAGAAAAGCACATTTGTCTTGAGGGAAGTGGAATTATTAGGGTAACACCATCTTTGAACAAGCATTGGCATAGCCAATAGGTCTCGCCTTTGGGACCTTATAAGTGTTTAGCCATGCAACACTTGATGTTGTTGCACCAAGGATATTGTGCTGGATAACTAAACACTTATAAGGTCCCAAAGGCGAGACCTATTGGCTATGCTAAGGCTTGTTTTATACTGTGTGCAATAGAATTTAAAAATAATGACTGTCACATGCACAGTGCTTTCAGTCATTTAGTTAGGACATCGAAGGACTTTAAAATGGTCACCACTAATCTACCAGTGCCCCAACCAGGATTCAGTTGGGCGACTGTCTAGTGACACACACACTTTACTTTTTATTCAAGGTATGTGTGCTATATCTTATCTGAAGTTACCTCAAGGTAAAGGTAAACAAAATAGTTGCAGAACACTTTGGTTTTAGTTTTTTAAGCCATGTCACCAACATTGTTCTCAGGATCAGAGTTCATGTAGTTTTTTCTATGCGCCTCAACCTCTGGATGCCCTAGGAAATACCTTGTATGAGGCAGCCACTGTAGCCTCATCAGCAGCGCAGCCCAGCCCAGCCCAGGTCACATCAGCTAAAGACTTGTGTGTGTCCTGAAGCTGCAGCAGCCCAGGCTGACACATCATGGGGGTGGGGAGGGGGGCGGGGAGGAGCATAGCGCATGCCACGATCGAGAAATTACAGAAACAGCAAAGTTCCGAGGATTGCTCACCCAACCAAAATAACAACAAGCATTGGCATAGCCAATAGGTCTCGGCTTTGGGACCTTATAAGTATTTAGTTATGCAGCAGGTCCCAAAGGCGAGACCTATTGGCTATGCCAATGCTTGTTGTTATATCTGGGCATGTTGAGAGGTTAGGGGACTGGGTCTCAATGTCGGGTTGGGAGCACAGCAATGGCCTACTCAATTTGAATGCGTAGGTAATACAACCGGAGCGTGAAATGAAAGGTTCACTACCAGGAGTAACAGGAAGGTAGAAAGTTAGGCTGGTTAGAAAGGTAAGGAGGGGTAGAGGCAGGCATGGTGGTGAGGGGAATAACATGCATGCTAGGAGAGCGCTGTGAGGGAGGGAGGCGAAATGGGAAGAGGCACTTAAAGGTGGGTCGGGTAAAGACGGTAGTGAGGCAAACAGAAGGGTAGTGAGGGATGAAGGGTAGACAAAGATGTGAGGTGTAGAAGAAAAAGATTCAGGTGCAGAGACAGGTAAATCAAAGATGGAGAGGGGAGAATAACGCAGTCGTAGAACCCGAGAGCGCCAGGTAGAGAGAGGGAGAGGTGTGTCAGAGACAGGTAGAGACAGCTGAGGAAGAGGGAATAATAAAGACTGAGGTAGACAGGTATAGTAAAGAACTGGATTTATTTCACTGCACACAAAAAATCTGAATGACCACCAAGGGGGTCGGCTTTGGAAGAGGGCCATAACATCAAATACTTCACTAGCTATAAATTTATAATAACAGCTGGCAGCATTAGCAGAGAGGTATTTCACATATTGTGGGCGATTCTGGTGCATGGTGTTGTAGTCGAAAATGCGTAGGTGCAGCAAATGTCCCAACCTACTGGCTGGCCCAAATCTTATTAGAACGAGTGAAGCCAAATTGTTATCAATTTACAAAATTCAGAGAGAGAATGTTAGCATAATTGAATGTGTTACCATATACTACATAAACTGAGGCAATTTTAGTATTTCTGGCAGACTGCAAGGCCACGAATAAAGCAATTAACTAACCTGAGGATTGCTCTTAGTACCAGTGTTAACGTTTCACATCTTTCAAAGACTTTAGTCGCCTGCACAATGTAGGTTTCTGACTGAGCTGAGGTACATAGTCAATGTTAATTTCACGGCAAGGGCGGCTCTACATATTAAGAAACTTCTTGCGTCTGGTTATAACCTTACATGGGCGGAGGGAGGTTGTACAGTAGATGCACTACGGTTTGAAAGGAGCACTTCAACTGCCATTAATCCGTAAAATGTAATGGCTTAAATAGGCAGTTATCAGATTTTTATGATCAAGTCAAAATATTTTCATGCTTAAAATTCAGGATTAAGTGAGAGTCAATAGGAAAGTTATAGGTCATGTGGGGCTGTACACGTTTTTGGGGGGGGGGTAGACAAATAATGGAGGCCAGAACAGTTGTTCCAGGGTCCCAATAAGCGCAAAGATAGTTGGTGGAGAGACTTGGAAAAAAAATAATGCCAGGTAGACTCGGAAAAAGCCAATAGCTGAGACCTGTCAAGTGAGAGCGTTTTCTCACATTTCACTATGACAAAAATCACGCACAACGAAGAGCATTGGGAAAGCTGAGACCTGTCAAGTGAGAGCGTTTTCTCACATTTCACTATGACAAAAATCACGCACAACGAAGAGGATAGGGATTTACATTAAGGAAAGCTGTTGAACCACTAAACCCAAGTAAAAAACAAGTGGGAGGGGTCGGGGCAGTGAACGCACGCGCGCGCTAAGCAGCAGCTGTTTGCTCTTTTTCAAAGCACACACTTGTGCATGTGGTGCACCGCTGCGCACTCCCGCAAGCTGTATGCTGCCACAAGCACAAGTATGTGCTTGGAAAAAGAGCTGTACGATGGCTAAAGGTATCCTATGCAGCGCATGCGTGCTGCATAGGCGAGACCTAAAAAACAAACGCAAAGGCTCTCTAAACGTATATATGTTAGGGCCATTTAAGAGGTTAATATTGTAAAGATGTGGCGACTAGGACATATGACAACAGCAAAGAGGTGCCTAAGAGCACACAGGGTGGAAGGAAAGGGGAGGCTATGGGGCAGTGAACTGGACATATGGGTGGGGGGGGGGGAGGGAGAGTAGATGAGGGCGAGCTCATAAAAGCTCGAGCCAGATGCCCTGCTCTGGCTCTGCCCAGGGTACTCTTAAAGACTGGAGCCCAAACGAGCCGAGCTTACATGTGACTTCTGTCTGCCACCCACACTAATCGCAGGCGCCAAGAATTAAAGACAAGGCCTTTCACGTAAGCAGGCGGAGAGAAACAAACGCCTATGTAGTGGCTGGATCCCACAAAGTAAAACCAGAACATCTGGGATCAAGCTCACTTTGACGAGATTCTAGGAGATGGGTAATTCTCAGAGCTTCCTTTTTCTTCACTTTCACATATGGGAGAAGCTTTAGATACATGCGTTCAAGAATATCTGTCCTTTGCCAAAGCCTCAGGCACGGAAGACAAACTATAAGGGACTTGCCTCTTAACATAACTTGTATTTCTAAAGCCCACTTTAACCAAAGGTAACTTGGCGCTGAATAACAGATGTTTATTGTTACCCAACTCAATGGTACTCATTTTATCGACCTCAGAAGGATGAAAGGATGAGTGGACCCAGGATTTGAACCCGTGATCATGAGATCGAACACGGGGTGCATTAGTTAACTGAGCCCCCAGAGATCGAACACAGGCCCTTACAGGGGGTGCATTAGTCCACTGAGCCACCAGACCGGCCTCTTAGTTCACTATTGCCATTTTTGGGGATGGCGGGTATGAATTTTTTAAAACTATCATTTGTAATGATAACCTTCAATGCAGCGAGGGATATAACTTGCTGTGAAAACGTTATTGATGCTTAATTGGTAAAAGATGGAGCGCAGCCCAAAACACTGCTCAGAAGCCGGACGCCAGCTTATTAAATGTCCCTGCGCCGAAAAGAAAGCATGCGTTTTCGGTGCCTCTTTACTCCACTATCAGCACTCCCTGCCCCTTTATCTCACTCTTCCCGGTTCCTACGGACTCCCTTTTGACGTTTTCCCGCATTCATCTTCCCTCTACGTTCTCCTTTGGTATGCCCCCCCTCCCCTGCTCGCCATAAAATGTGAGATGAGGAAATATAAGTGCCGTCCACAAAATGTGCGTTGGCCCCATCACCAACCGGCTCATATTAAGCACCGACAAAGCAATACACTTAAACAATGAAGGGGCCATCATATTTTACATGATGTGTGTTGCATGATTTACAGAACCAAATATTTTACAAGGCTCAGCTTGTGCACAGTATTTTAGAGACGAGCCAGGCCATTGGCTCGGCTTTCCCTGTTGAATTTTTTTTGGGCCTGCCCACCTTGTGTGAAAGTGTGGTAGAGTTCACCTGGCGGGGGTAAAGCACCACTAAAGATGCGATTGGGTGGATACCTCCTCGGAGGCAGCTGCAAGGACACAGCTGCGAACAAGCCCTCTGCCCAGAGGCTGGCAGAGGAGTTAAAGTTACAGCTTATTATGAGAGTGTGCGTTAAACTAGAATGTAAAAGTGGGACATTTGGAAAGTAAAAATGCAAATAGCATGATCCAAAGAAATATCTGTACTGGAGACACTACTCACACGTGGTGCAGACAGATTGAGACCTCGGGGAATGCACCACTGCAAGTTCAGAAGTGTGGGATCCCAAGTGCTCTCATTAAGCGCCATGAAACAACCCTGGGCACAACTAGGCACTATAAACTCGTTAACCATGTGCACCTCACCCACACAGAACATTACCTGGCTCCAGCACGCACGTCACCGAGCAGTCCGACGAGGAGTAGGAACAAGTCCTGGCTTTGGCGTCCCGCTCATGCACTTCGAAGTCTGGGTTGGCACACCAGCTCCGCTCCACAGTCGGAGGGAGCAGCGGCTCGGTCTCCATTGCGGCTGGGAACCGACTGAGCCAAAGCCGTTCCTACCTCGAACCCCCTGGAGTTCTCCTCAACAGGATCGCAGTACTGTCAATTATTTCTTTAAAAATATATCTTCACACCAGAAAAAAATGCGGAGAAAAATAATAAATAAAAACAAGCCATTGCCCAAAGAGTGGTGCGCGCGCCACAGCGAGACATCTGGTTTCAATTATCACGCCCTTGTCTGGGCATGATAATTCAAACCAGATGGTGCCTGTGCGGGTATCCGCACGCAATAGGCCGTGGGCGGAGCAAAGGTGGGACATGGGCTCACGTTTGCCCAATTGCGTGCTGTCTTTGTTAAAAAGATGCACGCAAAGGCCAATAGCCTGGGACAAAACCAAAAGCACACGCATGAGCATGTGGTGAGATTTCTAAAGCCCGTTCATAAAGTCTCGCAGAGCAGTGCATGCGCGCTGCGCTAGGCTCGACCTAAAAAGGGGTCAAGCTGAAAGAAAGCTGGGTAAGGGCAATTTGTATTGAAATCAAAACGTGCAGATAAAGGCCAACTGAATTAATTTATTTGCAAGGCTGAGCAATATGCAAAATGTAGGCACAATTTCGCAAGCAAGAACAAATCATGATTAAACAATATATTATGAACATAACAATCAAACCAAGAGATTTGGAGAGAAAGATATCCATAGCTGTGAGAGTGGTACACTTAATAGTTATAGTGGAAGGAGGGGGGGTGTGTAGGGCTGTACATCGACAAAGCTGGCCGTTTAAGCTCAGAACTCCGGCTCGTAACACAAGAGCGCAATCATCCTCCCGCATCCCGAAGGGTCACCAGGTGAGGCTGCCAGACTGTTTGGCTGCACGGGTTGGTGGTGGGTGGCTCCGTTGGCCGCGGGAGACCGAGGGACTCCGTGGTATGCAACCCCACAAGATGCCCATGACCAGGACATAAAAGGCCCTGCTCCAAAGGCTGTGGGTGCCAGTGGCAACTGCGGCCCAGCGACCAGAGCGAGAGTACGGAGAGGGTGAGGGGGAAGAGGCAGCCAGTCAGAGGCTGAAACAAGGGCCTGGCGTGCTCAGGGAATTCCCATTGGATGTCTGCTGCTCCCAGGGCACCAGCTACGAGGGACCCTGGCCCTGCTGAATCCAGGTTAGAATCCAGCACGGGCACAATGGTACCCAGCAGTTCAGAGGTGCAATGGTGAGACCCAAGGTGCAGGCTACCCCAAAGAGAAGACAAAAATGACCACAGGCTGCTGGAGACGGGACTAGGACTGGAAGCCACACCGCCGCAATTTTAGCTGTGATATGGGACACGCAAACCGTCCTGGAACAAAAAATTTACAAGGTTGCCCTGGATCTGGGGCTGTTGAGGGTGGATCACAAAACGTTAGCGGATAGAGTGGGGGATGCAGAAAGCACACTGGCCCGACTGGTACCCAGAGTCATGGAGAGTGGCAAGAAGACTTGGCTCTTCTGAAATCCATTGAACATTTAAAGGATAGGGTGGCCAATGCAGAGGGGCATGCATGTGCGGTTGGTGGGGTCCAAAGAAATCAGAAGGCCTGAGTGTGGAACTGTTCCTAAAAGACTGGCTGCTCTCGGAAGAACTGGGGGTCAAAGCGCCCACATTCTTCACAGCTGAAAGGGCACACAGGACACCGGGCAGAACGCCCATGCCCAGGGCGCCGGCAGGTTGACTGTGGCCCACCTACTTAACTTTCAGAACAGAGACCACATCTTACAAGAAGCTTGCACCCACGGCAGATAGGTGGAAACTCGGCGAACATATACCCAGACAATACTACTGCAGTCCAGCAACAACGCAAATCCTTCCTGAGCGTAAAGAGGCATCTTTGAAAACTGAACCTGAAATATGCCCTATTCTTCCCAGAGAAACTATGAATATTGGATAAGGGAGAGGCACACTTTTTTGTTTACATCTGTCCCTGCAGCATGGGACTGGTTCCAGATAGGGGTCTTTAAGCTCCTGGAATTCCGGGAGACGGACCGACATGAAGATTGGCAACAACAAACCTCAAAGTGCAGGTCACGTAGATGCCTGAAGGTGACTACGACCAAATCACAAGCAGAGACAGAAAGGGCCAGAGTGATCGCTTACATACAGCACCATCGCTCCCTGGACACAGGTAACAAATGGGTGGCTCTGTTGTGGGACCTGGAAAAGGCTTCCAGAGAGTCTGAAGACCCCCGAGACGATTTGAAATACATCAGCAGTTTTAGAGGTCACTCTGGCCCTCACCCTGCATTTGATCCCCCTGGGTATATGGGGGAACAATCAGCGGACCGCTACACATTTCTTTTTTGCAACGTCGACCTTGTGGTGGCAAGACAAGCTGTGGTCAGAAACTGGGGGCAGGACAGAATCCTGTCGGTACGCCCCAAGGAAATGAACTTAGACTGGTGTATGAGGGCTGAGAAACTAGTATACCAGGCAAAAGTTCGAGAAAATATGGGGACCATGGAAAGCTGCTAAAGACGTCTGGCTCGAATGGGGGGGCCCTGAAGGAAGGGATAGAAACAGAGATCTTGCCATCATATTGGGAAAATGTCATGAGAAAACTGCAAAAGTTGGGGGGGGGCTTTTATTTGCTATTTAGCTGTAAGGAACTGAGGTGGACACGGTTGTTACGGTAATAAGACCGTTATGCCTCGAAAGTTTGTTTACTTGCTGTATATCTCATGTACCAGATTCTATCAAAAGAATTTCTATTTAAAAAAAGGTAAGAGTGGAAAGGAGCAGAAAGGAGCATGCATTGGTGTTTGGTTTTCAGTCATTGAATGTGGCAGGGAGAAATTGTTCCGTCATTAAACATGAAGTGTAAGGAGTAGCTTTGACTGCAGAGTACATTTGTGCATTTGTTTGACATATAGCTTTAAAACAACATACCGATTACTAGCCATTGTTAAGCATTCTGCAGGTAGGAGGCGCAACACACATTGAGGAGTAAAAATACAGTTCAGAACAAGTTAAAGCTTGAAGGAATCAACAAGAGCACTGAACATCCAGAATGGCCTTGGAATAGTAAAATGTAACAGAATATTTAGAGGAAATACGTGAGGAAGTGGTTGTGGTAACTAGTATCTGTAATGTTGTAGAATGTACAGTAAGTGCAGCGGATGAGAAGAGGAGTGAGAATATTGAGATTGGCACTACTGTGAAGCAAGTTCCGAGAATGGTATATATTGCTGGAGAAAAGAAGAAGTGTTAATGAGGACCTAAGCACCTTTCATCAAGGTTTGTGGATGAACCATCAGTTGAAAATGCAGTGCTGGTAAGCGGAGAGAGCTTTGTCCCATCTTGTAGAAAAAGTTGATTTGCTTGGAATGCAGAAAGTTTAGGTCAGATATGAACAAAGCAAAGATTGAGAGAGATGTAGATGCTAATGTGGCTGTATGGGTGCAAATATATGTGGATTTTAAAGTAAGTGCGAAGAGAATGGCTATAGGAAGGGGAAAATAGGAAAAGATTATCGCTCCGGTGCACTGTGGGATACATTTGGGCTGGACTTTATCAGCGCGAGGAATTATCTATGAGGGACTGACAGATCACACTAGTGTCTGTTGACTACTTTCCGAAATGGGTGGAGATGAGATCGGTCATGGATATCACTACTAAGCACAGTATTTATGTCTCGTAGATGAAGTGTTTACATACTTAGGATTGCTATTGGTCTTTTTTACTGAAGATAGTGTTAAGTTACTGTCATATGAGATGCAAATTCCCCCCTAAAAAAATTCAAGTTGTCAAAAAATGTATTTCGAAAAGCCTATCGAATTGTCAAGTTCAACGAATTAACAGGTTAATTAAAGGGACCAGTCATATGGTGGTATAGGCATATTGCACAACAGAGAAAACAGTTACTGAGGTTTCATTGTTCTTATAAGAAGAGGGAGACAAGTCTGGTAACCGTCTGAGGTTAACCTAAGATAATTTAGGGCATGTCTACTCTGCAGGTACCTTAAGAATTGTAATATATGTAGATTGAACTTCCCTTGAAGCATTTTAAACAGTTTTTCAAACCTCTCGCACCATAGAGATCCCAGTGGTGTCCCATCGGGAAAACCCAGTCACCTGGGGCACATCTGGGAGCCATTTATCCTGCGCAAGGGGGTCGCCTTAGTTATTTCACCTTGCCATCCCATATCCCTCATGGCCTGGTGATAACCCTTCAGGAGTATCCTAGTGATCTGTGGTAGGTCCCAGGACACCCTCAACCATGCATCTGGAACAGCATAAGTTGCGTCCTAATGGTCTCGACCTCCAGTGTTAATGCTGGGTCTGCCCTGCGTGCAAACAGTCAATCATTTAATGGGAGTAGTTGTACCTCCGGATAATACCAACCAATATTTGTAAATCCCAGCTGTCAATCATAAGTAGATTACAAACATTTACTGAAGGCGCTCTAAGGGCTCCCACCACCCCACAAGAACTCGTTATTGATGGCTACAAACTAGTGCAAAAAGTATTTGGAAGCGTATAAGGATAATTTGGGAATACATAGAGAATTCCGGGCAGTGCGATCATTTTAAACAAGGTCTCTTTGCCCATTCTAGAGTCTGGTAATTCACTACAAACTTCCATTTGTGTTTTGGCTTTATAAATTAGGGGAGCAATGTTCAATTTCCAGTAGTTGCCCGGGTATATGGATATGTGTATGCCCAGATATTTAAAGGAATTGCTTATCTTTAGTACATTTTATCTCGCCATGTTCCCATGTTATCCCCTCTATTATTCAATATCTACCCTACTCTCTTTCCAAATATGATCAAATCATACAACCTCCCCTGTTCCAACATATCTGCAATGATGGTTGTCCATCACCAGCAGTGTAGAGCCAAAAAAAAGCCATCACCAGATAAACATGAATAGAATAACTGAAAGATCTTTTCACACATTGCTGGACAATTTTGAGGATTTAAATATAGCCCTCCAAAGAAGATCCCAAATATTTATACAATCTGACAGTCTCTTTAGATCTCATAAAAACACTCAGATAGGGATATTAAAAATGCCCATCCCAACATATCTCTCTTATTCTCTCTCCTACCAACCATGCCAGCTCAGGTCCACAACTATACACAAAATCCCAGATTCATATCATACAGGGACCGGCAGAGAGTTGTTTAAGGCTAACAGTATAGTGAAAACCATAAAACTTTGAAACGGTTTCTCACACTTCTTCATCCAACACACTGCTAGGAGAAGCGTCTCGTTCTCAACACACATGACATGGAAACACTTCCCACAGAGGATCAAAACAAAGACAACATCCTTCCAACTAAATACCCTACATGGTTACGGTATTGCATGCCACTAATGTAGGCAAGCGCTTCAGATCACCACATAGAGATAGTAAGCGCTATATAAAAGCAGCAATACAATTCAACTTATCCTCATTTGGCAGGTGTTGCCCTCTTTCAGTGGTATTCGCCCTCCTAAGAGCAACAAGCCTCTAGACTGCCATATGGTCACTCTCTTTACAAACCTATACCACCCTTCAAAAATGTTTTTCTCCATTCACTTTAATAAGCTCCCCCTTTTAAACCTCTAGCTTCACCCTAAATTGAAATCCACCACATTGACAGGTATACTCAAGGCAGAAGGGTAACTTGCAGCCTAGTGCCTTTACTGTAAGACAATCGCAGTCAATCCTGGCTGTTACCAAAAACTTACAAGTCGAAGCATGCTTAGTTAAGATTAATGAAAAAACATCAAATTATATACCTCGATCCGGAAACAGAATGGTATGATGTCATGAGAGACCTGGCTGAAAGCTATCATAGTTGCAAAGGCTAGCTGATGGCTGTGAATTTAGGTGAGGGGCTAGCACATCCATACCAATACTGTGAATGTTTGCAAGATACTTAAAAAAATAGTGACAGCCCTAATACCTGAAACTGTACGCACAGCAGCCTGCCAGCAGTGCTGACCAGTCTTCATCACATGTCGAACCTGCGCTCAGGCTTTTATAGTTTTCCTGTTCTAGTGCTCGTTCAAATAAAGAGGGCAAGCGCAGTAATGACCCATCCCCGAAGGTGGCAGCGCTCATTTTAGAAGAGTATCGGTTTTATTTAACTCCTGTATGTAGCGCCTGTCCCAGCCCAGGAGCAGGCAAATGAACATGCGACAAACTGAGCTCTGTAACAGATGCCTTTATTCTTTTGCATACAATCATTGTCTGTACGTATTGCATCATAACTTTCATAACCACCCCGAACACCTCCCAGCATTCCTGTTTAGAGTCTACCCAGTACCATGAGGGTGCCTGTGAGAAGAATATCCATGAGGGTGCCTGTGAGAAGAATATCAAAGACACTGCATCTCTCCCTTTGCTAAATAAAAAGTACTTTCGAGAAGTGCCTGTGACACGAACCTTATCAGTATTCATCTTTCGGTCCGATGTCCATTGTGGTAGTTTGGTTCTATTGGCTCTCCAAAATAGTAAGATGGCAGAACTTTCACCAGTTGTGGAGTGAGGAGTTGATTGATAGGCACGAAGGGTTTGACACATGGTTAGGTTTAGATCGATTCCCTCAATTGATGCTCGATGAATTACCCTCTGAAGGCTGCCCATAAATCGGTCAACACCACCACTGGCTTGGGACCAGAGAGGTGTATTCTTTTGATACTGGACTTTGAGCTGAACAAGAAACTCCTTGAATTCTTTGCTGTTGAAAAGCGGGCCATTATCAGATTTGAGAATAGCCCAAAGGATTCAACTGCAACTCTCTCCCAGACATGCGTAGGAAGGTCAGACATTATCAATGGATGCTGCGTTACCTTGGGAGATAAACAGTTACAAAGGTGGCACGTTTTGAACTCAATTTATTCATATAAGTGACGGAACCACACTGGGTCTCTTAGGACTTTGACGGACAGAATGCCACAATATCCTTCATGGGCCTGCTCAATGACTTGCTGTCTTAGGCTCTCAGATATGATGATTCTCAAGGCTCTCAATATGATACCCTTTCGGGTAACCGATAGCTCATCCTGTAAAAATTTTAATTTCTGAAATTCAACATCATCAGCAAAGGGTCAAATACTTTTCTTCCAATATTACATCATAATGAGGTCTTGGAGGAACAATGTCTTTATCTGTGCTGGTAGCAGCAATAATCTGTTCAATGGATAGAAGTGCCGGCAGGCTAGACCTCACAATGAAGTTGAGATACTCGCAGCCGCTTTGGATGTCTAACTGTGGCGATGTAGCTGCACTCGTGAAAAGTAATCTGCAGGGTTTTAGTCTTTCCTGGCTTGTGTGAAATCGCACAGTTGTACTCTTGCAGTTGCACCTCCCACCTCTCGATGAGCGGGAGCATCTTAGCTTCCAGGTTGCCAAAGATAGTGAGCAACGCCTGGTGGTCAGTGATGATAGTGAAACATTTTTCATACAAAAACACATGAAAATGTTCACTGGCTCACAGTATAACCAGACTCTCCTTCTCCAGCTGAGAATAAGAGCTCTATTTCAGACAGGCTTCTACTGGCATAGGCCACAATGTGTCTCTGAGCATTCGGATGGCCATTGTGTTAAGCAAGGATTACTCCCAGCCCCACCGGGCTTGCATCTATTGTGATTTCAGTATGTAGCTTGGGGTCAAAATAGGCCATTTCAGTTACATTCTCATTCGCACTTTTTTATTTCTTTGAAACGTCGGTTACATTCAGGAGACCACTGGAAAGGGACATTCCGCTTTGTTAAGTCTCTCAATGGGGCACTCACTGTATCAAAGTCACAAATGTATCTTGAGCAACGACTGACCATGCCTAAGAAGGATCACAGCATGGCTACATCTTGTGCGGCGCAAGCAGATGACAGAGCTTGCACCTTACCCAATTAGGAGTCATCCCCCATCAGAGAATATGTGCCCAAAGAACTTAAGTTTGGTTTTGTGAAACACACCCTTTGCTGCATTCAGAGTGAGACCTGCATCAGCAAGTAATTGGCACACTTGTGTAAGAGCCTTGTAATGCTCATTTAGTGTTGTCCCAAATACCAGTATGTCATCACTGTAATTGAAAGCATGTGTAACAGGTTGAATTACTTGGCGAATAACATCCTGAAACATCTCTGCAGCCAAAGACACTCCAAAACTCAGTCTTTTGTATCTGAACAAACCAACACGAGTCAAAAAAGTAGTAATAAACCTACAGTTCTCTTCCAGCTCGAGTTGATGGTATCCTTTGTTCAGGTCAAGATGGGGAGACTTTGGCTCCGTTCCATTGCATGATCATGATTACTATGTAGGGACCAGGAGGTCTTTCTCTCTCGATGGGATTTTTGACCTGGCACATATCAACACAAAAGCACACTTCAGCTTCACAGTCCTTTTTTGGCACAACTATGGGCAAGACTCATTGCGCAGGACCAGTTGAGCGTTTAATGATGTCATGCTTCAACAGTGTTTTTAGCTCTTTCTCAAAGGCTTCTTGTAAGTGAAAAGCGACTCTGCAGTGCCTTTGGGCAACATGGTGAATGTCCTCATTGATATGAAGCTGCACTTTATTTGTTTTTAGTCTTCCTCGGCCATGAAACAACGATGGGAACTGACTCACAATTTTAGACTAAGCACGGAGATTGTAGTTGAGAGATATCAGTTCCATGTCAGCAGACATTGTAAAGCTAAGTAGGCATGCACTAGCTGAAGTTTCTTGAAGGACATGAATCGGCGCTTGCATTGACGTGGTTTCATGTTCCATGGTTGGTATAAATGAGCCTGGACTCTGTAATGGTTTGGAAGCAGCCCTCGTGTATACCATCGTGTTTGACGGAGTAAGGTGTTGGCACAGGAAATAGGCTTTTGAAATGTTCTACTGGCATGATGTTAATCCACTTACCACTGTCTATAATGAAGGTTATCGGGCAACCGTTCATCTTTAATGTAAATTTAGGACTGTGTCCAAATGAATTTTATCACTTCGTTTGGTGAACCTTCTTTGACTTTTCATCTTCTTTGAAGGCAGCTAATCCTATATGTGCATGTTGTTCCTTAGTCAATATCATCAACGCTCATCCGTCTTCTTCGCTAGCACTTAAGGATGGCATTTAAGAGCCTTTTATATGATTAACTTGACGACGATAAATTTTGCTTGGTTTCTATGTCCTGTACCTGATGTTGCCTTTTGGCCATGTGGGTGTGGCAAGAATGTTTCTGGAACCTTCTGGTGCCCATTTTCTCTTCCCGCTTTGACTCATTGGGTTTGTCTTTCACTTTGCAGACCATAATGAAGTGATTTTCTTTAACACAGCCTCTGCATATCTGCCCTCTGGCGGACATTTACTTTCATGGGGAAATGAAAACCATCTTCGGAAGCATATTTTTTTCTTCTTCAGAGACGTCGGCTTTTGTGAATCTATTTTGTGCTTATGCTTGCTTTTCATGTTCAATGCCGATTCATTAGGCGCTGTTCCTGCTTCCATATCAGCAGCTTGTCGATTTGCTTGTTGTTCTGCCATTGGAACCATTAGCATTTTCTCTAACCCAAGTGTATCTCTCACCATGCATCTCCTAAAGTAACCTGAAAGACAGCCATCAATGACTCAGAGGCGCATGGTTTCTTCATTATCAAAGTCACAGAACTTAGTGTTTGACAAGTCTCTAAACAAACTCATCCATCGTTTCACCAGTTTGTTGTCGTGCTTGGCTGAAAATGGACTTTTTATAATCGACATTTGGCATTGGATTGAACTTGGCTTCCAACACTTCTTTTATCTTTTGGTATGATATTGCATCAGTTTGTGAGACTTTCTTTAGCACGCCTTTCACTCCTTCACCAGCAAGGTTTTTCAAATATTTAAATGATTCTCTTATTGTCTTTTTGCGCATCTATGAAGTCATCAAACGTTTCAATCCATGCAGTCCACCTAGCACTGATGTTTTCTTTCTTCGCTGTGTCAAACAGTAGTGGTAGGTTCAGAAATGCAGCCGTTGTGTATCTCGCGCTTCCTTCGGCTGACATTGGAAGTATAGGCTGTTCAGGCAGCGTCTGTTGCACAGGATGCCACCTGCAACTCTTGTACACATCGGCATTGAGCCTGAGCCTGGGTCATTATGTCCAATTCGAGGTTATATGGCGCTTTAATCGCCTGTGCCAGTAAGTGCGTTTTGGTTTTCGTACCTGGCCGTCACGGTCTTTAGTGTTTGCTCCGTATGGCTGATGGCTCTGTTATGGTGCAGCGTAGTATCTCTTCTTTCAGTCCTACCAGTGGGTTCTGGTGGGCTTTTTCGAATATAATCCTCTGGATGGCCTTCAACTTCTTTGAAGGCTGTGACTGGGGTAACAAGGGATTTGACTCCACATACGCCAACCGCAGACTGCTTTGCATTGATTTGGGGTGCACATGGCATGCATGAGCAGTTTTCTGTACCATTGCAAATTCTCAGGGAGAGCAGTCTTATTTCTTCAGGGCAAGTATCTCATCCTCGTCACCAGTTGTAGTGTCTTCGGCAGCCCAGGAGCATGCAAATGAACACATTACACATGGACCTCTGTAACAGACGTCTTTATTCTTCTGCATGCGATCATGGTCTACAAGCATTGCGTCATAATTTTCATAACCACCCCTAACACCTCCCGAGGGCTCTAGCGAACATAATATAAAAGACACTACGCTGTAGAATGTCTGCCAAACCATGACGCAAAAAATAGATTTGTTATCTACACTTCCAATCCCCACTCAGGCAAAACTGTATGTTGAATATTGTCTATTGCCTACACTATGATGAACTTGACAAAATAAGTTTACCAGTTTTAATAACATAGGACTATATATGTCCCCGACTTAACCTTCATCACATATGGACATTTACGACTAATCTTCAGCACCACTGAAGATGTCCACCTATGAGCAACCGGCTCAAATGACGTCTTCTGGAAACAACATAAGCAACTATTTAGGACCGAATATGTCCAAGGAAGTTAATTAAGTAGTCCATTGCTCTGAAAATGTTATAGGAACTTTTATAAAGGAACTGATAGGTTAACTCTCTTTCTAACCTTTCCAATATGGCTGCTGCTCTTACTATTTTATATCGGTTGATCTTACTGATTGTATGTGCATCATGTTAGAAATTGGGTCTTTAGTTGTCAGAGGTATGCATCCTGTCCAAATAGGGACCACAGTCCGAGTCAGGGTAAGTCACAACACAATCTCAAATTATCCTGTGCTCACCCCCTGGTAGCTTGGCACGGAGCAGGCAGGCTTAACATAGAAGGCAATTTGTTAAGTATTTGTGCAATAACTCATAAAAACAACACAGTAAATACACCACAAAAAGACTCCATAACATTTATCTGAGTAAAACAACACCAAAACAATCAAAACCCATCAAGTATAAGTCGAGATATTGAATCTTGAAGAAATAAATGCAAGGAAGCGCTTAGAAGAAGGTAGCACTAAAAAGATTACTTCAGGTCACAACCAGTGCAAATCCAAAGTTCAGGCCGAAAGCAGTGGAGCATGGGCCGGTTACAAGGACCCACTTGGGCCCGCTGAACACAGTACTTTGGATCCTGGGGCGCAGTCTGCGTGGCTTTGTGTCATTCAGCGTCGGTTCTGAGAGGCTGTGCAGCAAGCCTTTTGCATCGTCCAGCGTCGGTTCTGAAAGCTGTCAGCTATGCGGGAGGCTTCTCGTTGCCTGACGTCAGATCTGGAAGAAACTTAAGAAACTTAGCTGCAGAACCCACTTCTGGGACCCTGAACTTGGAGGGGGCACCTCAGGAAAGGGTAGGACTCACAGAAGGCAGATTCCAGCAGCACCAGCAGAACTGCATGAAGTATTTTGTCACCCTGAGACTTCAGAAACAGGAGGTACGCTGACAAGGTCTTGGAGATTACTTTGGAGGGCAGGCAGAGTCCAGCAATCCTTTCAGCAGAGTCAGATAGCTGCAGGCAGCAGGGCAACAAGCAGGAATGCAGTCTTTCCAGAAAAACAGTCCAGTTGAATCCTTTGAGCAGCACTGCTGTTCTTCAGACAGAGAATTGGTGCAGGTCCAGAAGTGTCGGATTTTATGGGGCCAGAGACCCAATACTTATACCCAAAGGAGCCTTTGATGTGAGGGAAACTTCAAAGAGCGGTTTTGAAGTGTGCCAGTATCGCTTTCCAAGTGGAACAATAAACTATTATGATTTTCTGATAAACAAGAATAACCAACCAATGATAGAACTGTATTGTGAAACTGATAATTTATATATCAGTGAATATAACTAGTACTCATCGTACTCATTGAATTTTGACCATACACCACTCCAAAATTGCTTCCTTGCCATGTAACATGTTACTGATTTCTTTCTGCCAGGAATCAAAGGCAAATCTAATGCTGAAAATCCAGGAAGAGCCGACACAACAAATCAGCCTCAAGTAGACCATCCACGAAATTCCGAGCAATTTAAAAATACTACAGTTGCAGTAAGGCAGCCCACTCCAACTTCACACATAGCAACAATGACATCCAATGCTGATGAGAATCTGCTAACCATTTGCCCATTTCAGCATTGCCATCTACCTCCGGTACCTCAATAACAATAACAATAACACAACCATTGTACAGTGAAGCCCTGCAGTCAGTGATGCATATTACATGTCCTAATAACAATCAAAAACACATTTAAACTAAAGCAATTCTATCTTCAGTGCAAACTAATGACTCGAAGCTGCTCAAAATAATCATGAATGGTGTAGCTAGGATAACAAAATCACTAGAAGCCAAGCCCTCTGACCAACCTGTCTTAGCCAATCAAAGCCCCACTCAATCAATATTGGTATCAAGAGAATCTCCATGATTGAAATCTGAATCTAATGGGAGTTTCTTCCGCTTGCAGCAGTCAAATAGAGAGCAGCCACATATAGCAGCTACAACTAATTAAACTTGGGTGCCAAAATAACTACTCACAATAAGCGCCCCAAAATCAGGATAAGTGCATAGTAAACTTTACACCATCATACGAATCAGAAGGCCCTCACAACATTTTAAATGATCAGAGCAAATTAAAGTTATTAAATTCTTTAGACGACCTAAAAGATCTTGAGTCTCAATTGTCAACCATTCACTTTATTCGCTGTCACAAAACGAACTCAGATTTATGAATCACTAGAACCACAAGGTCTTCGCAAACCATGGCCCACAGGATATTGGCACTGAAAGAGACCCTAGCAGGATGGGAAATCATGGTCTCTCAATACGAAAAGCCTAAATATCCACACGTGCTCAGGAAATCACATATGCATGTCATATCGTATCCCATAAACTCTCACCGACAATCATACCGCATTAAAAAGGCCCAGATACAATTATGACATTTGAAAACCTACAAATCACTGCAAGAGGAACTGCTCCAAATGTGTGATCAATCTACCAACAAATCAATAGCAACTCCCAACAATTACCTAATGCGCTGAGACCACGGAAACTTTTGAACAATTTTCTATTATATCTTGGAATATTGCATGCTACCACAGACAAATGAAAAACTCCGGGTAAAATTGTCAAACTTCATTCAAGACCATTGTGTAATATGTTTTCAAGAAAGATGGCACCCCTCTGTCTTAATGATACCAAATTATACTACGCATGAAATCTAGGCAAAAAAGAACAAGCTTAGGAGACCAAGTGGAAGGTTGGCAACACTGATCACTAACGAACTCTGCATGAAAAGTATAAAATTAAAAAAAAAATTGGATTATATATTGGCAGTTTTACTTCTAAGTCAATCTCCTGCAAGGTTTCTGATTATAAATATTGATTTTCCCCCTCTCGTAAAAAACAAACAAGTATTAAGAAATATTAGAAAAGCTGGAGTCATTAATGGAAATGTATGAGCAGCTATTTGTAATTATTACTGGGGACTTTAACCAAAACTTGGGCCCTCCAGCGAATAATCCCTCATCTACAAAGGACCCAGAGGCAAGTTTTAATATCTCCTCACCCAAAAATCATACTGCAGGGGGAAAAAAGGGCCCCAACTCCCAAACCAGATTCACTTACAACCGTCTGACAGATTCTGGATATAGAGCACTTAATAGGAGATTTACTGATGACCAGCCCCCCAAATCTACTTTCCGGGGCCCAATGGCATCTACCATCATTGATTACACCTTTGACAATTATATAATCTATCACCTCTGCAAAAGCTACGCTATTATTCAGAGGCCTAAGAATGACCATGACCTTCAAAAGACAGTTGTTAACATCAATCTAGATCAGTTGGAAACTCAAACAACGGCAAACAGTAAATTCTGTCAATGGCAAGAAGCTCAAATGGAAGGGCACTCTGAAAAATAAAGCTCCAATTTGTGTGGATGAGCCTAGTGGCTGCCACTACGCTCATATTTTTAAAATGAACATCTCAATTTTAGGATCAGTGACGACTGGATGACCACGTGGCAATATACATTAGATTCCATACTGTCTGTCCTGATGACAAAGTTACCGACTGTACGACGAAATATTCCTCAACTCGCCCAGTGTTCAGCAACTAAGTGAGGCAAAAAGGGTCTATCGTAAGACACTGCGACACAACCTAAAAATCACCTTCTTCTAATGATTCTGATGCATGAATTAAAAATTTGAAGATTGCATTCCAGCAGAATAATACACAAATAAAACAGGACGGCCAAGAAAACGCTTGGCCCAAATTGTTGTACTCCCTCTCGTCATGAAATGAAAGAGCCTTTTGGACATTGGTCAGTCATGGCTCAGGATCTTATCCGCGGTAGGACGACCTGTTCATATCAAATGACAGTGGGAAATATATATAATGAAGTTCCTATATAAATCTGCTCTCAACTGTTCATTCTAATGTCCGAGAGACTCTGCAACATATTCCGACATCCCCTAGGAGAATATATGAAAATGAATAAAAAGCTTAGAGTCACTGGCACAGCTAAATTGACCGGCCCAGAAAAATCTACTCCAAGTAACTTTTACTCCTAGAGTCTGACTTGGCTGAGACTAAACAATACAATCTCATGGACTTAGTCTTTGATACCCTTTCCTTGCAGAGCCAAGAATATGTAGGGTTAAACCTGCCAGGATATGTTAAAATAAAATATTTAAGGTTCAGATTGTTTTATATCCCGATCTATTAATTGGAGGGGAACTGGAACCCAATATTCAAAGACAAAACTGTTTGTCAATCCTGTAGGCACACAACCAAATCCCTTCTGCACGTTTTATGTATTTGCCCCAAACTCTTGTATTTAGGAAAAAAGTATTTGTGACCTATGTTTAATAAGGCAAAATTAAGATAAACAGTTGAGGCAGTTAGATACTGTTTTAGTGTCAAGGAAGATAGTGCAATAATAATGCTAATTACATTTTTAGATCAGCCTTATAAAGCACTAACTTCATGATTTAACACTAATGTCTATACCCTGGCTGGATTCCATTTGTATCTAGATTTAAACAAGTTGTTTGTACACACTGATCTTAAATTACAGGTTTTTTGCACATTTGCACTAAAGTCTTGTGTTCATAATAAATTATCTCCCATAGACTCTTAGAATGCCAATTAAGATCTACCGTAGAAGTTGCTCAAGACTGCTATAGTGTCAGGGACAACAGTGCAATAATAACACAAATGACATTATTAGACTAGGCTTACAAAGCATTAATTATGTAATTTAAGTAAATTGTTTTCATGCTCTGATATGATTTGAAAATCGTGTATTTAAGTATCAGCCAGTGGTTCCATAAAGCCAAAAGAAGATCTACTGGATAAGCTGCTTGATACTGTGATAGTGCCAGGAACAACAGTGCTACAGTAACTGCAATAAAATTCTTAGATCAGGTTTATAAAGCGTCACTTTGTGATTTAAATATATTGCCTTATACTCTGAATCGAACTCATCTGTGTCCAGATCCAAGCTAACTGGTTTTAGGCTTTGATTTGAAAATACTTTGATTCTAGAACTTTTACCGATCACCTGATCCTTGAGCTGATTTAGATGTTTTATACATTTTATTGTAATCTTTGGATTAATACAATAATCTTATATTACTACTGCTGCACATTGGCTAGCCTACGTTCCTTGCTGCCTCGAATTTAAATAGAGGCTGCCAAAGTTTTTAGTTGCTTGAAAATAAATATGTGTTGACTATTACATAATATTTGACCAGGGTCTCACTTAAAAATACCAACCCGTAACTTCACCATATGTCTATTATTGTAAAGATGTGCTTACTGCATATTATTCAAAAACTAATATTTATGGGCATGGGGTTTGCCCTCTTAGGGTAAGCAAATAACACTTACATAGGCCAATACTAGTCAACATAACCCCAGAAATGTTACCCCTTTGGACACTCTAAATGTAGTCCTCCACTGCAGGTCCCAAATATGTATACAACCTGACCTCTTTAAATCTCACAAAAGCACACAGATATGGGAAAGTAAAAATGTCCATCCCAAAAGTTCACTTCAATTCTCTCTCCTTCCAACAATGCCAGCTCAGGCCCACAACTATACACAAATTGTCAGATTGGACAACCTAGTGCAGTAACCAACTAAACATACCATATTATTAAAAAAATATATATATATATAGAGAGAGAGAGCTGTTCAAAGCTACCAGCATACTGTAAATCATAAAACTGCACTAAAGTCTCTCACACTTCTTCCAACATACTGCTAAGCGCTGTGTTCCATAATAAGAAACAACAAGAAACATTTCCCACATAGGATCAAAACAAAGACAATATACTTCCAACCACACAGCCTACACTGTCACAGTAAGTGTGCTACTCAGGTAGGCAATAGCTTCAGCGCCCCACATAGGGATAGTAAGCGCTATATAAACGCTGCAATACAATACAACGCAATACAACTTATTCTCATTTGGCAGGTGTCACCCTCTTTTAGTGGTATACAACCTTATTAAGGGCAACAAGCCTTCAAACTTCCATAAGGTCACTCACTTTGCAAACTTACACCATCACCCCCAAAAAAATTCTCCATTCTCTTTAATGGGATCCTCCTTTTAAACACCTGAAATGAAATCTACCAGAATGGTAGGAGGATAACTTGCAGTCTAGTGCCATTATTGCAAGACAACCACAGCCGGTACTGGTTGTTACGGAAAACTTGCACTACAAGTCCAAGCATGCTTAATGAAAACACATCAAATGATATATCTTGATACACAATGTCGTGGTCATAAGAGACCTGGCTGAAAGCCATAACCGTGGCACGGGCTAGCTGACTCCTTGTGGATTTAGAATGAGGGCTGGAAAATTGATACCAATAATGGAAATGTTTGAAAAATATTTTAACAGCCCTAATACCTGAAACTGTATGCACAGCAGCAGCCCGCCCGCAGTGCTGACTAGTCTTCTTTCTTCACATGTCAAACCTTCGCTCAGGCTTTTGTTTTCCTGTTCTGGTGCCCGTTCAAATTGAGAGGGCAGGCGCGGTAATGATTCGTCCCCAAAGGAGGCGTCGCACATTTTAGAACATAATTGATTTGGCATACATGTATTCTAAATAAAAGAGAGACACTGCATTAGCTATATTTCAACGAAGATAACTAATTCCAACACATCAAAGTTAATAATTATAGCATGGGCTTACATAAACTGGTAAATGTGTACGTGTTAAGTAAATCAGTACGGAAATATCCGTTCTCGTTGTCCTACGCTTGCCCTGGTTGCCTAAATTTCAAATATGGCTAACACATTTACCACTGCTTTGCGGCCATCGTTCGACTGACAGAGAAACGATAGAAATAGTACGCAGCCTACACGAAACCCCATGAGCAGAGAAGCAACTTTGCGCGCTAACACACTATTCTATATAACCAAAAAGATACGCAATAATTGTGATTTCTACATTAAAAAGAGCATGTATCGTAATTTAACTTTTAATTTCAAAGGAAGTAGCTTTATAAGTAATCAAATACACATATTTATACGAAACATTCTTTTGCACTAAATTATTATTAGAATCGTTCACACTGTTCTTTTATATTTACATGCATTTCGCAATTATGAATGAATTAGAGGGGGTATTATCTCGAAATGACTATATTGTACACCTTTCTAAGATGGCCGCTTATGTTACGTCCGACCAAGTTTGCCAATGTCAAGACCTAGTTCTGACATGGACGGTGTCGGACTTCTCAACCCTGTTTCGCTTTCTTTAAAGTTTTGGAGCTCGTTTATCCTTGAAATAGGGACTGTGACACTATATAAGACCCAAGCTCAGCTACCAGAGAGACTATAAGATCGGATTTTTCTTTCGGCATGCAATCAGGCAAGCTGCTGGGCAACCCCGGAACTTCCCTGTAAGACCCGTGGGGTCCTTGCGTTTTCCCTTTCCGCCGGATTCGCCATCTTCCAGGTAACGCGGTGCGAGATGGTGCTCCGGTAATTTGAGTAATTTAGCTGAAAACTGCTACATTTGTAAACTGCTTGCATGTAACATTTTAGGGAGATTATCCGAGTTCCTATAGATGGTAGGGGTGGTAGTATTTTTGTGTCTGGCGGGTATTGGGTAGTAGAACGGTGGGCCCCCGGTTTAGAATGTGTCGCCTGTTGCCCATCAGGGTTCATAGTATTTTAAACGTGTTACAGTTAGGATCCAGATGAGCAATAAATTCAATTTCTACTTCATCACTTCATCTTTCCCGTTGAACATGTTTATTGATCTGTTTCTGGTGTCTTTTTACTAGACTTAAGGTCGTGTCTTGTGAGCCTGTCCACGCATAGGGAGGCCACCAGACTAATTTGCTTTATGGCTCAGCAAAGACTTGTTAGTTATTATCTCCCGCTTGTCCTATGTGTCCGCGCTCCTAAAACATGCTGTGAAAACGTGGTGTGTATTGGTATTCTAATTAGTTAGATCACAATTTCTGGATTGCCACTAGCCGTCAGATGGGATATAAACCGGTTTCTATCCTTTAAAAGTGTGGCCCTTTTTATATCTACATTATTCGAACACCTCCCGACCCCCCCCCTTTCATCTTTTTCGTAATTCCATCTTTCATTCCCATACAATGTAATTAGAGAAAGATGATGATTCCATGGACTCACTTACTCCACAATGAACGTGTCCCTCTTTCATGCACACCTCCATATTTGTTACGGTGAGATTAGATTTTGCTTCCCCGTCTACCATTATTTTTTCTTGTTAACACCACCGTACACATCAGTTCTCGTCTCTTTTAACACGTACACAATGACTCTCCATCCCCGGGACGATTCTTTGACGAATGTGGTAATAGTCCTGGTTATTTTGTTCATTGTATTCCAACCATACTACTTGCACATGTTTACGTTAAGTTTAATAATTAACTGCATCACATTCTTTCCTCAACTTTGTCATCACTCTAATGAATTCACATCTCACCAGCAGATTGTCAAGGGAAATCATTTGGTTTTTTTTAAGCTATATTTGGTATTGCGTAAAAATGCAGTGATACATTGAACGTTATACGGTTCACACATCTTTGGCAGTTTTCTGTGACTGCTAACATCTTTGACATTGCGTGTAGTATGCACCATTGATCGACCTCTATACATAGGATAAGTTTGTCGCGCCATATTGCAGTTCTGGATCGTTTGGTATTGTCGGCAGTTCACATATTTCGCCCCTGTGTGTATTCCAGCCTCCCCACAACTTTATCCATTTTTTTTGGGCATCCCCTATGTACATATACTGTCTTCTCCGCCATCCTGGCCAAGCCCATATCATTGCACTATTCCGTGTGTGTGGGTAGGGCTGCTACGCCCCAGTGTTGAGCTATATTTTGCTTTGCTAACATCCCAATGTTGCCCACATTTGCACCAGGTCGGTAAGATCTGTTGCCTCCCAAATGTTTAAAAGACACTGCTTTGGTTCTGATAGGCCCGGGTGCCCGCTGACTCCTGTAATAGTATCCGTAACAGATTTCCAATAACGCATTATGTTAGGGCAGGTCCAGATGGTGTGAAAAAAGGAACCAGGCGCTCCGCATTGTCGTAGGCGAAGGGTTATCTGCTCTGCTTATCTTGTATAGGACGGTTCTTGTATAATAAAGTTTTATATAGGATTTTGAGCTGCACTAGGCGCAGCTGGGATGTGATCGCTACCTCTGGGTGAAGCCAGAGCTTCCTGCCAGTCGGTGTAGTCTAGATCTCCCACTTCCACCCCAACGTTAGCATTGGGTCCAGCATATTATTTATGATCTTCCGATATGTTAGGGAGATCGCTTTGGTGTGTAGATGGTCTGATAATATTCTGTCCTCTAGTGGAGATGCCTCGGGTGGGGTAGTGTTAGGGGGAATCGTTGCCTCTAAAGCGTGGTTTGATCTGAAGGTAGCGGAATTGCTCCGTGGGTGCCATTTTGTATTGCTCCTGGAGCCGCGCAAAGGGAACCATCTTTCCTCACGCCCAGACATCTCCCACTTTAGAAATTCCAATATCGTCCCATCGCTTGAAGCCCTTTCTCATTCCCCACCGGCCCAATTTGTCTGTATCCTAACGGGGCATTGCTAATGCTGTATCCTAACGGGGCATTGCTAATGTTATCTTATTATGCCATCCCAGCTTTTTACGTGCTAATTTCCATATCTGGAGTGTGTGGTGTTGGGCCCGGGTTTTATTGTAAAGTGCTTGAAATAATCCCCCCTTCACCCAGCTCGATTCGGTCTAGACCATAGGCCGGGTCAGTATGGGTAATATGAATCCAGTGATTGATTACAGTGAGTTGGGATGCCCAATAACATATCTGGATATTTGGGAGTGCAATGCCACCATCATGTCTGGAACAGCTTTGTTATAGCTATTCTAGCTGTTTTATTATCCTAGAGGAGCTTGGTTACTTCTGCTTCTATGGCTCAAAAGTACGAAGAGGGTACAGGGAAAGGGGTGTTTGCAGTGTGTAAAGAAATCTTGGGAGCGCCATCATCTTTAAGAGAGCTGCTCTCCCCAAGAGTGTGAGGGGCAGCGATTGCCAGTGTTTCGTGTCTCTTTGCAGTTGATGCAGAGGTGCTTGGGAGATTGTCATGAATGCGTCCGGGTCATGTGTTATATGGATTCCTAAGTATTTGAACGTATCCTACACTACTGTGACTTCACAGCTCATCTGTAGTGTTGGTATAGGTCAGTGTAGGACATACACGGTTGATTTAACCCAGTTAATCGTGTATCCCAAGTGCCGGCCTTAAGAGCTACATATATCAAGGAGACACACGAGGGACTGCTGGGGCGAGGCCAGATACAGAAGAACATCGTCAGCGTATAAGGATATTCGGTCCTCGCAGCTATCCATCCAGCGGAGTCCTCGAATGTTCGCGTCTTGTCGTACCCTTGCTTTTGACCTCATTCTTGTTTCTAACTTTCCAAACTCTCTATCGGTCCAACCCATCATTATTGAACTAATGTTCAGTCTGTTTTGGCCCCTTTCCTGTAAAAATCACTTTACTTTCTTCATAGTTGTAGGACTCCTATCCTGAAGAAATGTGTAATGGTATGGCTTGGAAATTCCAGCATTGCCTTATTTATTATATTGTGTATATGAATAAGCAAGCTTCAACTCTACCTTGCCTTTAATCCATGTAAACGTTATCCCAGCAGCCTCCCCAAGTTAGAACCCTGACTCCCAAAAGGAAACCCACTTAGACTTGGCTGTACCCCAGCTCAACATTGTTCGATTGTTATAATAAGTCTTGAATACATTGTAGCCCCTAGCCACCCCAACCCTTTCCTTCAGTCTAAGATAGCACTCTGCATTCCACATCTTCAAAATGGAATATTTTCCTATGCAAGGGGCGCAAGAGCAGGAATACCTTCCAGCTAGAGCAATACAAACAAGCCTTGAGGACACTTGACGATAGATACCAAGTGAAATCCGTGGTGCTTCACTTTAGCCTTGCGCCCTCCCCCAAATCAAACAGCTCTCTTCACGTTCACTTAACCATGACCCATCCTGGTCAGTTAACAACTGCTGAACGCTTTATTCCCAGTGAATCTAGTTCCAGTAAAAAGCTGCCATTTGATTCTGTGCATGTTGCCCTACTTTCTTATAAATAGTGCAGTATACTGAAATGGCTGTTATTCAACTGCTTCATGTTTTCTTACCGGTCTTTAAACCTGCATATGCCCCTCAAAGTAGGGTTATGTATCCTCCACAGAAACACTTGTACATTGTCCAACTTTTACCCCTTCCCTTTAATAAGTGACTCAGTGCCAATAGTTATGGATTTCTCTGCCATCTTCTACATTGTTGATTACACTCCTCTAGACTCACTAGGCATCCAAAGCCTGAAGCACAAATGTCTCGACTCATATTTCAGGCTATTTTGTCCAGTCCTTGACTCTTGTATTAACACTGTCACAATTCAAAGCGTTCTGTCCTTAACTCTCAGATTTCATTGTCCCACTGTGACCTGCTCTGCACGTTTTCATTCTTGTATCACCTCTTTAGACAATACTCAAATCTTTTCTTTTTTCTTTTCTACTTTTGCTCCTCACCTATAGTTACCTATCTGGAATTGCCTCTCGCTGCCATCCAGCATTGAATGGCTCTGACAGGAATACTGATGAATTACGTTTTGGATGTTCTTTCCACATCAGCACCCATGTCTCTCCCTGATTCTGTTCTAACCTCCTTAGTGTTAAATTTACTCCTGCGGGCAGAAACCGTGAAGTTCTCCTCAGCCCTTTAATGAAGATGGAATCCTTCACTAAACACATTTTTCATTACTGGCTAAAGGTGTCGTGCACTAAAGTATCCATGGAGGGCAGCTTACACGCTCATCTGCTCTTTAGTGTTCAGTAGACTGCACTATTGTAATCTTGCAGTTGGTCCACTCCCTTATATCTCGAGTCAAGTTTCTAAACTTTGCTTCCCTAACGCTGTATCGTTTGTTCTAACTTTCACCCACCTTTGCACTCCACCCAGCAATCTGGCTCTCTAATGAGAAGTCTTTTAGAAGCTACTGCATCGTATATTGAAACAGTGAATGATCTATTTATTTGTAGAGTTTTATATAGCGTGGCAGGGTATCTGAGCGCTGTATATCGAAGCAAACCGCTTAAGCTGATAAGAGAAAATAAACAGCTAAGAGGTTACACAGGATGACATTGCATAGTAGGAAGATAGGCCAGTGTTTTAAACAAGAAAACAAAAGTTAATTTGGCTGGTAAGGGGCGTATTGTTGCAGATAGCTTTTCACGAGTAGTCCTTTGACTTCGTTTTTGAATGCGGCGGTCGAGGGGTTTGTTCTGATTTCGGCCCTAATTACAGTTAATGTCCTTTCTTGATACCTACTTCCAAATGACCCCAAGTCATACCTACTAGATCTCCCAGTCCTCCCCAAGCTACCCAGGTAGTTATTTAAATTTGTCCTTCCACCGAAGCTCACTACCTGCAGGTGCTAGTGCAACCTTTTTTCTTAAAGGCAAAATAGCATTGATAGGTCGCATATTGCAGCGCGTAAGATAATAGTAGAGAACCTTCCTTTTTGATGTACGTGTATATTAAGTCTGTTCCCTTTATAGAAAGCAATTGCTTTAAATGTTGCTCTTTGCCAATTATAACCATAGAACTGATGCAATTAATTTCTATCTCAACAGTTATTGCTGTACATCAGTAGCCACCCAGTTGTGTTCTAAATAGCTTATAATACAATAGCCATATAAGACATTTGTTCTGTTGCTAAATAAGATGCACGATGGTCATGTAGTACAGAATAGATTAAAGCCTCAAATCGTTTTTGTACAGCAATTGTCCAGGAGAATCTCGTTTATATTGGATCTAAAGGTACATTGATGTGGTGGTGAGCACCAGCCCCCTCCTACTCTAATAACATGTTATCATAAAGTAGCTGTCAATTGTTAAAGGACGTTTTTGCAACTTTTTATAATACACAATTGTTAATAAATAACATAAACCTGTTATATCCCTTGCCTTCAGTAAACCGCCAAAATGACGAACACAAGAGGAAAAAGGCGAGGAACGCGTTACATGTTCTCTAGACCATTCCGCAAACATGGTGAGTCCCTCCTCTTGTAGTTTCCAAATGCATTGACTATTTCTTTAGCTGTCATATGAACATAAGCTGTCTTTCAAGGTCTGTATAGGGTTTATAATAGGAATTCTTATCATTCAGGCTGCAGGGGATTTATCATGCCACTCTACGGTCTATATATTTTGTTTGGTAAATTGCATTTTGCGAGCTTGCATTTTGAATAATTTCAGTTACTAGATCTTGTTCTAACTGCCGCTTGTGTAGCCTTGCTTCCATCGTACTGAGTGCAGATGGTACCTGTATATAAAGATTAGATGGACAGTGTCTATTTATTTAAAATTATAACAATGCAATTCTATATAAACCAGATTTATTTGTTTTTTAAATTCTGGTTTAGTAATGGTTTATCTCGCCAAACTTTATTGGCAGTTTTTTTACCGGGCATAATTACGGCCACATGCCAATGCATTTGCAATTTTCGTATAGCCCCCTGTTAGATTTGTTTTTCCTCTTTGGTGTATTTTTTTTCTTCATAATATTTGGCAATGCATGTTGGTTTAAATTCAAGCGATTGGTGTAGGGTGAGTCAGTATGTATTGCTTGCTCTGATAAACGTAAATATGCAGAGGGAAGTAATGAGGGTGACTTCAGTTAGAATATATTTATTTTCCCTTTATTGAATTACAACTGCAACAATATTTCATTGCCCTCTATCAATTACAGATTGTTTGGTTTTTGTATCGGGTGATCGTGCTTTTTTTTTAAATGTTATTTTATTTTTACCAGCTACTCTAATTGTGTTACAGGAGTTGTACCTCTGGCGACCTACATGCGCATCTACAAGAAGGGGGACATAGTGGACATCAAGGTATTCTGAATAAAGTCTGTCAAGGAGAGCTCTAATCTGCCAGCTATATTGACACAATATTGTAGCCAGTTTTAAATAAATCAGTATTACTAAATCGAAGAGGGGGGTCAAACCCATAGCTGTATATGGCAGCATGGGGGAGAGTGGGTGAAACTTGTAACTGTATATGGCAGTATAGTGGTGCCAGTACTGTTGCCTACGTTAGTTGCAAGCTGATTATCAAACCTTTAAGTACATGGCTTTGACTTTTTGAGCAGATTGTTAAAGCGCAAAGGGAGCACTTAAATATTAATATTCTCCTAATATTTTATTCCCATTTTAGATGTTTTAGTGCCAGTTTAGAGGCATGAAAGATAACGTCAAGGAATAGAACAGGATTTGTCTTAAATTTATGCTTGGCCTTCATGGATTTGGGGATCGGCCCCCTTGGTTTAAAATTTCTGGTCCTGAAAGCTGATGCCTAGCTTCCTGCATTTCCTTTCCTTTTGACCAGTGTTTGGAAAATCAGACCCTTAGTTTTTCACTACTGGCATGTTTTATTATAAATTTGAGTTCTCTAAAACAAACCTCGAATTGTTATTGTAAACTGTGGCTGGGGATGATGTATGTTTTGCCTTGTCAGTAGTGTTAAAATTAATTCAACCAAAAAATAGCGAACAATGTGAATTATTTACAATAATTGACTCCTATTAACAAGGTTCCAAGGAATTCAGTGTTCCAAAAAAAGTAAAGAAACTCAGGATTATACTTGCTTGATGCTCAAGTCGCCTTCCATATACAGTGTACCACTCTGTTTTGTGATCAGTTTGTAGCTCCTCTGCGGCATGGAGGCTTTCAGCTTTGACTGCTGGCAATGAAAGTTTAGCTATAGCAGTACAGCGTGTCTTAAAATTGGAAATCAAATTACCTTGTAGAATACAAGCGGAGTTCAGCGTTTACAGCTGTATGCTTAAGTCTGCTCTACTTTAAGGCCCACTAACCTGATTCGAAGTCTCTTTCCAACCCACATCTCATACTACCTTGCTGCAGGCCTTTCTCCAGCGCCTGGAAAAAACGCATGCTTCATTACCAGAACATCCTATGAATATTGAAATTACTACTCCAAGATTATTCATGACTGCCTCTATTCGGCACTACAGATTGAGTGCTGTTAAGGTTGTTTGGAGAAAGAACGCAGTAAAAACCTGCAGAAAGATTCTAACTCTTCTGTGATTAACTAGAGTGCAAAAATGTTGGCATAGATGCCTACTTTGTGTTTATCACTGTACAACTAGAAAAACAGAGCAGAAGAAAAAATTGTTTTCCTTTAAACTGCTGCTTTAATTATGCCTTGTAACCCGGCCTTGCCTTTCCCCTCAGCTGCTGGCTCGGGTATGTTTGTAAACATAAAAATCGAATCTCTAGTGTAAAATTAACCCATCAAAAAGCTGTGATAGTTGTCGGGAAAAAAATATTGGAATTGGTTTAAACAAAGTCCGTTTTTTCTTTAAAAAAGAAAAAGCACAGCAGCACTGAAACATGCAGAAAGATTCTAACTTATAACTATTGTAGAAGTGCAAAAAAAGGAACGTTGCCATCCATTTCCCCATTCTTCTTGTCTTGCGAAGGCTATAAACAGGAGAGATCCCGCGTTTTGCTTTGCTCCATGACCTTACCTACCCTTTTCCTCGATTGCTAGCTCTGTCAGCAGGAATTGTGACATCAAAAATCGACTAAGTTACTACATTTGAGTTCTGGCGTCATTTCTTTTGATTGGGAACTGCTTGCATCACGAGTTGCCAATAATAGACATTTGAGAATGGTTTTTGATACAGGGAATGCAGAATCCCATGTATTATAACTAGATTATGCAACAGATATGTGGCATAACTTGCATTTTCTTGCAACCCAAGTTAACTCTACCACAATTTCGTCATTGCCACCTAATTTCAGTTGCCTAAATTGTACAGAAACGTCAGATTTTTAGGTTGAGCATCAGCACGCATGTGCTGTCGGCAACACCTGCTGTAATCACTATGGAGTGTAATTACACCTGGTGCTTGCCGTTGTTTCACAATCCCACCCCTCTAATTTCCTTATTGGCTGGTGCTCCTGATGCATCACTTCTGTAGGAGCACCGGCCAACTACAGTTTCCTTACACTGGACGGTTATCATTTTTTAAAATGTTATTTTACAGGAGCCCCATTCTGCGCTTTCACGTAATAGCCGCCACACCACTTTCTATAGACAAGGGTCGTCTAAAGAGGTGCATGGCCACATTTGTTTTCTTCATTTTGTTTAAACTAGATTCCCTCAGTCTGTGTGATGCCACTCTTTGCCCAGAGCCACTCGGTCTGCACATGCGGAACAAGCGGTATCCCCTCCCACGGGCCATCTGGGTTCCTTCCTCTCCCCTTGTTGTGCATGAGCATTGCGACTCCCTTCCTGGGCTGATGCTCCAACCAGTACCACCGCAGGAGAGTGCCCCTTGTGTTGGGCAGGGCTCGGGCCCATCTCGGTGTCTCCCATTTGGAAAGGTTTTCTGCCACCTTGCTGCCAGAGGTGTGGCAAGTCAGGTGGTGCGACTGCAGAGAAGACTAGGACTGCGTCCACTTCTCCTGCTCTGCTGGCAGCTGTCCCACCTTTCTTTATATCTCTTCTACCCTCTGTCTCTCTTGCTTCACCTCACTTGCTGTAAACTGTTTTTAGGTCGAGGACTACCGGTCTGCCGAAGGCAGAACCGGAAGTCGGAGATTTTATGTTTTCTTGAGTGGCTATTTAGCCCGCCTCTCTTTTAGCTTCTCCTCCATTGGCTGGCTTCCTAAACGGAGGCCAGCCATTGGAGGAGAGAGCCGTCCCTCCAAATAGGCTCCGTCTTTTTCAGATTCGGGGGCGTGTTCCTTGCTGTTCTTTCCACTTTTTAGCCACGCCCTTTCTCGAACAGCAGGAACACGCCCCCGAATCCGAAAAAGTTTCGAAGCTTCCATCCGCCATTTTTTTAGGACTGCCTTCAGTGTGATGACGTTATTGCCAGCGCCGCCGGTACTGTTCTGTGCAAAAGCCAAAGCTATTGTCTTTGCCAAAGCTGAATTTCTTAAAAATTGCTGAGTTTTTGGGATGTCCTGTCTCGAGCTCTCCATCCCATTCCCCGCTGCCTGCCCCCCGCCGGCATCTCCAGAAATTAAGCGCTAAAGTGATGTGCCCAGGATCACACATTGTGGTCTGTTAAGACATTTGGGATTAAAGAAAATTACATTTCATTGTCTGCGAAAAAAAACGGATCGCCTAGAAGCAGGCCAACCAGAAAGAAGACGCTTTGTTCATTAAAATAGCCCTTATATTGCAGTCGTTGGCTGAGTGAAATGTTTGTCGGCGGCAGGTGGACGTATTTCAAATGTCGCATGATATGGGGGGGGGGAGGAGGAATGGCAGGCAGTTCATCCCCGAATGTGTGTTCTTTTTGGGTTCTAGCGCTGTCCAGAAGCCGTGGTTCCCCGCTCCGTCTCTTCTCTGCCAGGAGGTGTTCCCTCCAATTACCGGCCGAGTCCTGTAGCTGCAGTTTCCTGCTCTCCCATCCCCCACCGAAGGCACATTCCCAAACCGCTCCTCGCATTGCAGCAGAACTGGTTTCGAGCCTGCAGTGAGCCCCAGAACCACCGCCAATTTAATGTTTGTAGGAACTCGAGACTCCTCCCGCCACAGGCACCCATCGCGTTTATGCAATACAGAGTTTCTATTTATAACTGGCTATGTTCTCAACATCTGATACCGCCTTTCTGCCATTGGAATGCCTTTAAGGCGCTATCTGGTCATAGTGCAGTTAAAAAAAAAAACAACCCAAAAAACTTTTTATAAATGTTCTAAAAATGCAGTTTAAACATGAGAAATGCATCGACCTACATCAAATCACAGGCTCCATACATTGTAGTGCTTTTGATGCCACACCCACCCTGCGTAGTGTTGTTTCTGACGGTGAGTGTATCCCCCTAGAGTTAGTCATTATTACAGAACCACACAACTTCAACAACCCGACCAGACGTGCTCTGTGTATGTTGAAACAGTTTTCCCTCCTGGGTTCCGCCGGCTCTCCAAGCTCTTCCGCTCCAGCCGCTCTGGCAAGGGTGTAGTTGTGTTTGCTTAGGGAAGATTGTAGGTTTAAATGTGACTTCTGTTTGTCAATAGAAAGAGGAAAATGTGTCCGCGTGTGTTCCAGGTCTTCACAAAGCACTGTGTGTATAGGTCCGTGTGCTGAGGTACGATGTTTATGCGCCTCCGCTGGGGTGCAGTTGTCCATTACCTGGTGTGAGAAAATTGGATTCAGCATCAAAGAAAGAGCAGAAACACCAGGTGGGGGTGTGGTATGTTGGTGAGAAGAGATGTTTGGGGCGAGCAACAGAAAAAGCAGTCAGTGATTTTGGCAAGTTAAATGGAGAATGGGGGGGGGGGGGTGGTCAGTAGGAGAATAAAAAGAGGCCGCGATTGTACTCAAAGTGGTAGGATTTTGTTTTTGTTTGCTTTTTTTGTCAATCTCATTTGCCTACTTCCTTTGTCCTTTTGTGTTTGTTCCAGTTCTGGGGCATAACATTTTTTTAAATCTGGGGCATAACATTTTTTTAAATCTCTTTTTCGTTCCTTGACTTGCATCCTTGCACGTCTCGCATCAGGGAACTAATTAATGGCAAACAGTTTGACACTTCATCAGACAGCTGTTATGTTCTTTAAGTACCTACAAACATTCCTCTGTGCTGTCTTTATGCTCGTTCACGTGCAATGACTTTTTAGATCCTAATCAGTTTTCTGCACACATTTTGAAAAACAAAAATTGCATTTCGTAATGCTTGAAAATATTGAATTCAGTGTTACATTCCTAAGTGCTTGAAGATAGTTTTGCTTTGGTTCCAGTTTAAGTATTTTTTTTTTCAAATTGCTTTGCAAACAAGCATTAGCAAGGCCAATAGCTTGAAAGTTTCACTTGAAAGGTGGGACCTATTTGCTTTGGCAATGCTTGTTTGGAGCTTGCTTATTCAGCCACTGTTGTATTACCTCGGCATTTGAGTTCTCTACCATAACATGCGAAAACCAACATTTCTATAAAAAAAAGAAATCTAAAAAATCTCAAAAAGTCTTAAATTGACTTAACCCCTTCCCTGCTCATGACGGAACCGTTCCGTCATGAGCCACGGTTGCCGTGTGCTCATGACGGAACGGTTCCGTCATGGCAATCCTGTCGGCGGCCGCTCCGCCTGCGCGGCGCTGTTTCCCCGCCTGTGCGGGGCGACAACGCAAATGGGCGGAGTCATGACGGAACCGTTCCGTCATGAGCACAGCTCAACTGTGGCTCATGACGGAGCGGCTCCGTCATGAGCACAGGCCCGCCGCGCTGCCCCCCCGCACCCCCCCGCGCCGCGGCGGAATTCCCGCCGCGGCGAAGGGGTTAAAGGTAGGAAAGAGCCCAGGAAAACAAATAAACAAAGAGATGAAAGATAAAAAGTAGGGTTTAAGTTTTCCTTGGTAAAGACAAACAAGCATTTACAATGCAACGGTCTCGGCATTGTTAAAGTTAGAGCTATTGGCATTGCTCATGACATTTTTTTTGTTTATGTTTTTGTTTTTAAAACAGTTAAAGAAACGGCATTGTTATTTACAATGTCAATAGCTTAATCACTTTCAAATTAGTATGGACACTCCCTTGAACTAAAAATGTGCAGAAAGAGCACATTTTGGAACTGCCCAATAGGTATCACATATGCAAAAAAAAGCTAATGCCAATAGAAATGACAAATTATTTATTTAGGGATATAAAAAATAAAATAATGAGCAATACCAATAGCTCTACCTATAATATTGCCGAGACCATTGCATTGTAAATGCTTGTTTATTTTTAAATCTTATATTTTACCCTGCATTCCTACATTCGTTCACCTGTTATATGGATACAAAAAAGAAACACTTGTGCTGGAAATGTCTTTTTCTGACCTTTTTCTATTACGGCGATGTCTTTTTAAACCATACTGCGTTTTGTAAGGATAAAGGTAAGGCTTCCTTATCTGGTTTTACAGATGAATACAGACTGAAAACAATGTGTTCTGTCTGCATTTATTTTTAAAAGTGGATAAATACAGAAAATTGTGCTGCTTTTAAGTGACTTTAACAGATGGAAAGCATGCAACAAAAACAGGATAACATTTCTTTAAATAACTGCATGCATCAGTATGTATACATTTGTGGTATAATGCTGGTATTTACCAGTGGATGTATTATGTTGTAATTGACAGCTTAAATAGCTAAAACAGGACAGACATCAAGAGTGTGCATCTATCCGTAAATAAATATGGAAATGTACAGTTTTACAACTTCATTTATACACTAAATATGGATAAATACAGACGGAAATGTTTAAAAAAATAAGTAAACTGTGAGCCCTAGATATAAGCGATGGACATTGAAACGGGTCCCTTCCGGGCCCTGTACAACAGAACTGTAAACAGTGTGGCCTGATTACTTTGAATCATTAGGCCACCCCAAGCAATTGTTCCACAAACTGTTGTCGAAATTTAATTACATTATTCTAGATGAAAAAGCAAGCCATCTCTGTTAATTTTGGAGAATTGAGACCTGTTTGGCTTTAAAAGTAATATTCCTAGTAAATTGTCACCGCATTCTGTTTCTGCTTTGAATCTCAAACTAAAATGAGAGCCTTCCAAAGCGAACATTTGCAATGCAAGAGGTCCTGCGTTATTAAAAGTTTGAACTATTGGCGTTGTAATTAATAATGCAATGCCATGCTAATAGCTCAAACTATCTTTAATGCGAGACCTATTGCATTGGCATTGTAAATGCTTGTTATATCGTCGGTACTAAAGTTTGCTCGAGCACCTAGATTTTGTGTTGTGCATTGGATGTACGGCAAAGGGTAGGAACAGGTGGTTTCACTTTCTCAGTTCCCTGTTAATGCTGTTGTGCAGCTCTTGTTGTTAAGCCATATTTCCCCTGTGTTGAATCTAAAACTGCTCATAAGGAAACTAGGATTTTATCCCATTAAGTGGATGTGGTTGTTTTCCTCCACTTTCTGGTCCCCTCCCTTGTGTAAGACTTCGCTCTCAATTTTAGCTCATTTCTGAACCCTACTTTTCCACCATGCTAAATCCGGGCAGATGGAGATAAATTGATTCTAAAGCTAAATTAGCCTAAGACTCCCACTCTTCTTGCCGAAACATCCCCAAAAACTCCTTTATTGACCCTAAATTGTTTAAACAAGAATATGGAAAGTTCAAACCGCTGTAAGCTATTGCTCTTCAAAGCTTTGTAAGATAATTGAGGAAATTTGCCAGGCCAAATACATTTTATGAGTATCCTATTAATTTCTTCCAGATACATCAAGACCGACATTAGCCGGACGCCTTTTCTGCACGTCTGTGTATTTGCCTGCACTATGCTGTATCGGTTTTCTCTGCTGAAAACGTGCACAGAGCATTGCTTAGTATAAATATATTTGACACTTCTGCCGAACTAAAGTATTGCCTCCTAAACATAGTGTTTATTTTGTAAAGTAAAAATTATAGCCTAAATTTGAATTTTACAAGTTTTTTTTTCCTTTCTTTCAAAGGGTATGGGAACAATTCAAAAGGGTATGCCGCACAAGTGTTACCATGGCAAGACTGGAAGGATATTCAATGTCACCCAACATGCAGTGGGAATTATTGTAAACAAACAAGTCAAGTAAGTATTTTCACTATGGGCTTGTGTATTTCACTTGGAAGTCCCATTTTCACTTTACTAGGCGGACCTGGTGTCTGTACTGGTCATTCACGTGGGGCAGAGCAATTATCCTTTTAAAACACAAGCAAATCCATATTTGACTTGTATCCTGTCTGAGGAAACAGCTTTATTTTATTAAAACTTGGTAGTGCATGTAACAATTAGTTTGCTACTTTAGTCCGGTATATGGTGAACGGATTTGTTTTAGTTCATTTAAATTTAACATGGGCTTTGACTGAGCCTGGGGGTGGAGTTTTAGTTAACTGGGCCAATTTTCACTTTGGAAAAAAAATCTATTGTAGGATTCATGTAATGTTCATTATCCAAGGTTTGCGGTAAGCCAATGGCTTATGTGAGAAGTTCTCCAGTGTGTCAATGCATAACTTGATTAAAGGCCCTTTGCAGTACGAGTGTGGTCTCTAATTTAGATTGCATAGCAATTGAATGTAGGAGGCATGCTATTTGCAGTTGCAGCACCTTGGCCGCCACGTTACTATGGACCGTCTGATCATTCATGTGCTTGTATCCATTGAAATGGAGATGTTAAAGTGTTTTCCAATCCATTGAGTGTGTAATTGCTGAACTGCCCGTTGGAACCATCTGCTCTGAAATGAGTTTGGGTCTGTTGCAGCTCTTGCTGTCCTTTCATTTATTTAATCTTTTTTTTTTCTTCAATTAATTTTTATACCAAGGATCTGCATCAATAAGAGTCTGACATGTTTAAGGGTAAATTCGTTTTCACTTGGTAAGGTCTTTGCAATACAATGGATCAGTGAGTGTGTGAACAGTAGTGGACTGATATTTCACTCAGAGGATTTTAGTTTGGATGCTATCTTGTATAATGTGTGTGGAATAATCTGGTAGATTGTGCACCCATGGGGTGGGGGAGAGTCATAGTAATCTGTTGGACGGAGGCGATTTGGTATATACTGGTCACAAGTATGGCTCAGATGGGGATTACGAAGCATTGGTCAGTGAATTTGCCGTTCACTCTTTACGTAATGGAACAGATGTGCACTGTGTGGATAAGATGTAAGCAAGATGTTTGGGGGACGGGATCCAATACTGCAGTGATTATGGTATGTCCTTGCATATGGTGTCAATGTACACACTATTGCTCTGTGATAAAGTAACATGATTACCTTTTTATAAAGCAATTTTCTGCACTGGGGCTGTTTTAGTCTTTTTGTGACTTCGCAGTTCAGTTAATGTACAAGGACTGGGGCTTGCCTTAGCTTTACCTAGAGGCATGTCCTCACCAGTAGGGTATTTGTAATATGAAAAAAGTGTATCATTTGAGGTTCTTGTTAAAATAGAATAGCTCAGATCTATTTTTTTTCTTTTTGCAGGGGCAAAATACTTGCCAAGAGAATTAACGTGCGCATTGAGCATATTAAACATTCAAAAAGCAGAGACAGCTTTCTGAAGCGTGTCAAAGAGAATGAAAGGAGGAAGACTGAGGCCAAGGAGAAAGGCTTGTGGGTTGAAATGAAACGCCAGGTAAACTAGTGTACTTCTATATCTTCATGACCCTTTTGAAGCTCAAGCGCATCAAAGAATATTTTAATAATGTAACCTTAGCGTTGCGTATTAAATGTCCTTTGTTTGAAAAATGCTCAATGATGATCCTCTCCTATGATTACTTCAATGAAGTACACATGAGCAAATTATTTCACCGGTACTGAGAGCATATTAAATGCATAGTTCTTAATTTAGACATTGCAAACTGTTGCATGTGAACTAAACTCATTTTTTCTTTTTTAATCCAGCCGGAAGCACCAAGAGCAGCGCACTTCGTTAGTACTCTGGGCAAGGAACCTGAACTGTTGGAGCCAATTCCCTATGAGTTCATGGCGTAAATTAGAATTTACGAATAAAAGCAAATATTTTGCACTACAGTGTTTGTTCCTTTTTTACTGTTTAGGGTGAAATTAAACGTGGAAAATGGGGGGGGGGGGGAGGTTACTTCATAATTTCTTTGCAGTTGATTATAAGTTAACTTTTTGCCAGATAAAAAAAGCTATTAGTACTACACTCTTTCAGTCCTTGGATGCCAGCAGTCTTATGCCTGTATGCTGCTGTTCGGTGATGATCGTCCTCCTTTGATTGCTTCTTAGAGCAAGATGACAAATTGCCATTTCACCGGCGAACTGAGAGCATGCAGTATACTATGGTAAAGGCTTCGCATGGAATTAGTGCAAAAAAAATCCTTGCTGCATTTATAGCTCACGCCACATAGAAAGTAAATATCGGCGTTTCCAAGCACTAGCTGTAAATGCATCCCATATTAGCAAAGGTTAGGGAAAGTCAAAACAAAGGCTAGTAATGTTTCAGCATAACCTGAATAAAGTACAGGTGCCAATAAAACGCAGTTTTCTTAGGCTGATGCTCGTGGTTATGCCCATTCAGATGTGTTTAGCGGTCCACTATAGGGCCATGGAAAAAGATGTTTCAGTGATCTTAAAGATTTTCTACTCCAGTTTTCAAATGGTGGTGCAGACTTTACCCACCAGAGGGTGATAAACCACTTCTGTGGCTGTATGTGTTAGGGCACTGGTTTTTACAGTATAAACACAAGCAGCTGAAAATTGCCAAGGCTAATTATTTATAAGATGTAAATTGTGCATTAATTAGTTGATTCAGTGGAACTTGTACTAAAGCATTTATATATTTCTTCATACTTTTGACATGGCAATAATGACAATTGCATGTAAAAAGTGGTTGGCTGGAGGTATCTGAAGTTCACCTCCCCCAGGACCTCTTGCTTCATTGTTCGCTAGATGCTGTTTTTGGAGTGTGGCCGGTTTAAATGTTTTTTCTGAACATTGCTAGTGGACTGCCCGCAGGTGCTTATATGTATTAGAATGGGGTTTGTTTTATTTTGAGAAATCACAAAGGTGTACGACTGATGGGTTTGCATCTACTGTAGTAGTCTCTGAATGAGATTTGTTAAAAACGGTTCCTAGGTGCTTGTGCTTCCACGTTGGCTATCTTGAGTGATGGTAGTTCACCTAGTAGCTCTAGTCTTGCAGTGCTGCATGCATCACTGCCAGTCCTTAAGGGCAAACTGCTTCTAGTTCTCAAATTTGTGCAGGACCATTATGTGCTATACAGAGAAGTGCTTTTTCTTTGTGGTGGAGGCGTGGTGTGTGTGTGTATATATGTAATAATTTCATGCACAATCTGCAGGATTGTAGATTATTATTTACAGTAATAAAAATGCTTTTAGCTAGCTGTAGGCAAAGGTATGGGTTAACTGCAGTTCCCCAGGATATTACCATTCACTCAAGTTACCGTGAATGCTAGTAGGGCTAAGACTGTGTGTGGCGTGAGTTTAAAAAAAAGTCAGTGCAGCTGGGGTGCCAAGTCTTGATTTTTAAAGGCTGGTGGCAGTCTGTCATGCATTTTGCCATCGGATTACAGGTCGGTAGAGCTGGGAAAGGGCCACGCTGCTGTCTTTTTCAATAAACAGACTTTTACAGCTGTGACATGCTTTAGCTAAAGATTAAGGCCTGAGTAACTGAAATGGGGCAATGACTGCTCCTCCCCAACCCGTAGCTCTGCTCTCAGACTCATGCAGTGTGGAGGGAAAGGAGGGAGGCGGATAATGGATTGGTGGTACAAGGAGTTGTAGAGGAAGATAGGAGGAAAATGAATGGGTTTCAGGGGTAGTAAATATGGACATCCAGAATGTAACCTGATTAAAAGCAATTTAAGCCACAGTGAAATGAGAGGGGGTGCTGCTTCTTGCAGGATCCTATCACAGTTCCTTAGTGCCCAGGCATTGGCCAGCTTAGCTGTACCCTGCTTGTCACACACTTAATTAAAAGGTCCCATATAGTGATTGCCCCCCTTCTGAAAGTGCATATACTCTTCTCTCTGGAAAATTCAGTCTAGTTTTCTTCTGAAATTAATTTTTCCGATTGTTGAAAGACAAGCTCAGTATGCCTTTTTACTGGCATGTTCCCCCTTTAAAAAAAAAAACCCCCATCCAGTTCTGGAAGCCCAATCTATTTGCTCTCTTGAAATTTCTTCCTTGCCTGTGTTAGAAAAGTATTGTATAGTCCCCTCCTTTATAGCCAGTTCCTCCTTCTCAAAGCTAAGTTTCCCAGGTCAATGTGCAACTAGCTGGTTCCAATTCGCCTGCATTCTTTGACGTTGTTCTGGTTTTATTGTAATTTTATGTATATACTGCTTACCACTGATGCGTCGTAGCGCTTTTTGGTGAGCAGCACGCTGCTCTGGAACCCCAAGGATTGAAGGTGGATTAGTATATGGAAATAGAATAATTGAATGTTAATTTGAGCAGCGGACATGTGAATCTGAGTTTGATAAAGGAGGGTTAGAGGAGGAAAGAGTCCAGATGGTGTTATTTGGGGGATCATATTAGTAAGATGAGGTTTGGGGTGCATCAAAGGAGGGAAGGGTCTATAAAGGGTTATTGGGGAGATCATACTAGTAAGTTGAGGTTTGAGACTAGTCATGGGGATAGAGGTGGTAACAGTCTAGGAAGTGCTATTTTGGAGATCAAAATAAAATTAGGTTTGGGGATGAGTCGAGGAGGAATAAAGGGAAGCGTCTAGAAAGGGCTATATGGGACTCCATAGCAGTAGAATGAGGTTTTGTGGTGAGTCGAGGGGAGAGTCAAACTGTCCTGGGGAGATCGTAGTAGTGCATTGAGGTTTGTAATGAATCACTGGAGGTAGTGGATATGTGGAGAGGTATAGGATTAGACACCAGTGCATTGGAGGGGATTAGAAGGCTTTTAAAAAAACATCTACAATAGGAGTGAAGTTGATATATAGCTACATTGAAACGGTATACACCCAGAAGGAAAATAAAGCTTTAAAATTGTATAAAGTTCCATATGTGCATGTATGGATACATAGTCAGAAATCAGACTTTCAGGTGTTGCTGTGTGTAAAGCTACTTTGCTTTTTAAAATACTTATTTGTTTATTTCCTCTATTTCAATAGTGAGTTACTTGTAGATGTCCTTGTTATGATTATATTGACATATTGTGAGAAACTGACCATAATCAAATAACACATGAAAAATATGCTGAAACCTATATACAGGTTAAGCATAAAATGTCTGTGTGCATATTTTAACTATAATATATACATGTTTGTTTAGCAGACCTAAAGAATATCAGATTTTTAAACTACAGTATATATTTGTACAAAGATGCTCATATCTAAATACATATAATCAAGGATGTATGCTTATATGCACAGTACATTTGTGTTTGAGTGTAGAGATCATTTAGGACACAGCTGATCCCCTCTCACCAAGGACCCCCTCACCGCCAAGACCAACTTCCACGAAGGAATGAAAGCAGTCTCCGAATGGAGGCAGAACAGCTGTCTGAAGCTGAACTGAGATCCTCATCCTCTGCTCCACCCCCTTAGCCTGGGACAGCTCCTGGTGGCCGACCGCCCTGGGAGCAGCACCAATGACCACGCACGCAACCTGGGGTTTGTCCTCGACTCAACACTCCATGACCAAGCAAGTCAACGCCGTCTCATCCTCCTGCTTCAACACGCTCCGCAAGATCTACAGGTGGATCCCCACCGACACAAGAAAAACGGTCGCCCAGGCCCTCGTCAACAGCAGGCTGGACTAAGGAAACGCCCTCTACGTGGGAGCCCCGGCCAAACTGCTGAAACGACAACGCATACAGAACGCCTCTACCCGCCTGATCCTCGACCTCTCTCGACACAGCCACATCACCTGAGACCTGCACTGGCTGCCCGTCAACAAGATCACCTTCAAGCTCCTCACCCATGCACACAAGGCACTCCACGACAGCGGACCAGCATACCTAACAGACTTCTCCCCTTCTACACCCTGAACCGCTAGCTCTGCTCCGCCGACCGCACCCTCTCCACCATCCCCGTGCATCCGAAGAGTGACCTCCGGTGGCAGATCGTTCTCCTGCCTCGCCGCCAAGACCTGGAACACCCTCCCCATCCTCATACGGCAGACCCAAGACCTACTAACCTTCAGGAGGCTACTCAAGACCTGGCTGTTAGAGCAGTAGCAGCACCTCGATCCTCACGGGTGAGTAGTGCGCTCTACAAATTCCTTGATTGATAGGAAAGCGGCAACTCTTGAGTAGTCATCTGAAGATAAGATGGTTATCTGTGGCTCCCATGTTTGGGGGGCGGGGGGTAATGAGTTCCATAGTTTGCCTGAACAGAGAAAGATGTACCACTTTTTTAAACCTTTTATTTTAATTTGTGGTTTTGAGCTGAGGTACCAATCTAAAGGTAGTGGAATGAGTGCGTAGTGAATTAAAATATGTTTAGTACTGCCCTACATGGAACAAACTTTATTCTAGGGTTTACTAACCTAACTAAAATGTTTTTTTTTTCTTCTCTGCAAATGGTATCGACAAACTGTTCGTGGTGCTGAAATCGCCATCTTCCCAGCTTTTTGGGACAGCAAGTCTTTTGTCAGAAAACAAACAAATTTATATTTTGGCATTTTTACTGGGACATAGCTATTTTTGCCACTTTTTGTGCAAGTATGACCTGCGTTTTTTTTTTTTTAAAGTAATATGCCTTTACATCCGCTGGTCCCTTCTGGTTGTGGGGATATATAGGACTTGTAGGTTCACCAAAAACTCTAGGAACCCAGAGGCAATAACAGCTGCGTCTTGCAATGGTTCTTCATTGTGTACCGGGTATATAGCAAATCATTGGAGAATAGATAACACCTATGTATTTCTGGAACGAATTGTAGAGTTTAGAAGCAGTATCTATTTGCACATCTCAAATTGTGGTCACCCATACCAGCATGTGAATTATAGGACATTTTTCTGTGACTTCTATTTTACACATTGACTTGCATTTGGAATGCAGAAATGCATTGAAAGTCCATAGGTAATAAATACAGTTGCTCTACAATTCTGTGTTCACCCAAGTCTGTTAAACATGGGACCTCCTTGTGCCTGTGACAGGAAACGGTCCAGAACGCAACATGGACATAATCACATTTTCTAGTAAAAACTGACCTTTTTTTTCTCAGTGTGCCTAGCTGTGGATTTTGGACTAGCTCAACCGGCATCTAGGGATACCTAGCAAAACAACACATTTTTTTAAAACTAGACACCCATGGAATCCAGGATGGTGTAACTTGTGTGGCTTTCACTAGGTTCTGTTATCCAGAATCGCGTGCAAACCTGAAACTGAGTTTAAAAAAACAAAAACATTTCTGTGATGTAAAGGTCTGGAATCTGCATTGATCCACTGCATTCCTCAAAGTCTCCCGATCAAAAATGGTACCTCCCTTGTGTGGGGAGACTTAGTACCCGTGACAGGAAATGGGCCAAAACAACTTGGACACTTTTTATTGCCAAGGGCCTAGCTGTGGATTTTGAACCCCTGCTCTGCTAGCACCTAGGGAAGCCTTGCAAACCTATACATTTTTGATAGCTAGACCCCCCAGGGGAATCCAGCATGGGGTGACTTGTGTGGCTTTCATCAGGTTCTGTTACCCAGAATTCCTTGCAAACATAACTTTGAAGGAAAAAAACCTATTTTCCCCATGTTTCTGTGATGGAAAATTCTGGAATCTGCGGGGATCCACAAACTTCCACCCACCCTGCGTCTCACGATATAAATGTGGGTGGGCAAAGTGCCTGCAGCAGGGAAGGGCCCAAAACATTGTGGAGACATCAAAATTGCCTATTGCAGAACGACCTGGTTTTGCAAGGGGGGCTCCTGGGTTTTGGCCTCTGGCTCGGTGGCCATCTAGGGAAACCTACCAAACCCACACATTTCTGAGAACTCGACACCCTGGGGAGTCCATGGAAGTATGGCTTGTGTGGATCCCCTAATGTTTTCCTACACTAAATCCCTTGCAAAGCTCAAATTTAGCTGAAAAACATTTTTGTGTGGGATCACCGTGCTGGAAAAATTTCCTGCAAAAGACACAGTTGATGGACGGAATGCAGAACAACTCAAAACATTCACCATCCCAGTCAAGAGATCTGGTTTAAATCCATCATTGTTTTGCTCACCATGCCACCCCAGTTTAGACCTGGCCATATGCAAATCAGTCTTGATCCTGTGTCTCATGGAAACAGTCTAGCCCGAACTGCCAAACCAGGTCCTCGCTAGATGGGAAACAGGTATCCTAGGACTTGTCTCGTGGTTTCAGCCTTCATCAGCCAAGATGGCTTGAATCTAGTGGCACAGTGAGCCTGGGACCCACGTCTGGGCATACTGGCGCACTTAGTGCGAGAAAGCAAACTACTCACAATTGTCCTATCACCCAGCGTTTCCTTTGATGTGCCAAGTAAAATGATGTCACTTGTGTGACTGTCCAATGCAGAATCTGCTAAAACTATTTATTTATTTAAATGTAGCTCTTAATTCCTATGTTTTTGGCCAGTCACAGGCTCTTGGCCCACCCACACAAGTGAGGTATCATTTTAATCAAGAGACTGAGGAGAACGCTGGGTGGTAGGAGTTTTGGGTCGGCACGGTGATCCAAACCCAAAAAATGAGTAGTTATTTTTCCAGCCAAATTTTAGGTTTGCAGGGGATTTTAGGTAGGAAAATGTTCGGGGATCCATGCAAGCCAGACCTCTCTGGACTCCCCAAGGTGTCTAGTTTTCAGAAATGTGTGGATTCGGTAGGTCTCCCAAGATGGCCACCAATCCCAGGGCCAAAAACTCCGGTGCCCAACCCCCCCCCCCCCCCACCCTCCTTTTGCAAAACCAGGTAGTTTTTGTGATGGGTTATTTTGATGTCTCCACAATATGTTTTGGGCCTTTCCCTGCCATGGGCACTTTGCCCACTCACACGAGTGGGTACCATTTTTATCGGGAGATCTAGGGGAGTGCTGGGTGGTAGGAAATTTGTCGGCCCTGTGATCCCACAACTTTACCACAGAAATTTGAGAAGAACGTGATCTTTTTTTTTTCCAGCTAAATTTGAGGTTTACAGGGGATTCTGGGTAGGAAAACATATGGGGATCCTCGCAAGCCATACATTTCTGGACTCCACAGGGTGTCTAGTCTTCAGAAATGTGTGGGTTTCCTTAGATGGCTGCTGTGCCTGGGACCAAAAACTAAGCCCTATGGGGCAGATCATGGCTATTGCTCCCACCTGCCTTCTAGAGGGGGCAGAAAGACTGGAATTCCTTTTGGGGACTGGAATTTTGCTGGGGTGGTGCATTGGCATGCCCATCTTTGGCAGCCCCCACCCCTAAATCAAATTTAAAACAAATCCATGGCTTCTAGTGGGCTTTCTGCCTCCAGGGGGGAAGATTGTGGGCATAGACTGATTTTTCTCCCAATTCTGGGGGGGAGCAGAGGCCCTTGCCCAAAGGGCCTCTCTCCCCTCCCGGTGTCTAGTGGGTGGATAATCCCTGCTAGTGGAGCGCCCTCCTGTGGCAATCCCCAAGCAGCAGGGATCCACTAGGGAGGGGTACCATTGGAAAAAGGGGAGATACTCTTTCCAGTGATACCTCCTGACTTTCTATGTGCTATGGGGACGGAGATGGCCCCCTGAGCACGTAGAAAGTGAAACTGAAATGGTATCTTCAGTTTTGGTTTCACTGAAATGACGTCCACGCTGTTGATCATTTCAGGGAAACCACACAGCCAGCCTCTGGAGCTGGGGAAGGTCTTCCCCAGCTCCTGCGGCTGTTGGGGGTTCAAGGAAATCCCTCTGGTGCCCGCACCAGTGGGATTTCAAGTGCCATGTGGACGGCCGGGAGTCGACTTGCGCACACTAGCACTGTGGCGTGCCGTCCTGCACCTGGAAGGGGTTACAAAGGTATCCTCAATCTCATTCTTAAGTGGAGCATTGGCGCATGTGAGTAATCCCATTGGATTCTAGTAATTGTTTTGGATTCAGGGGTAGTTAGCGTTTTGCTTGTCAAGTAGGTAGTAGAGAGCTGGTGGATCCAAATATTCAATTCGGATTCTAAATCTGAAATAGCCTCTTAGAACATAAACTATGAAATGGTTGGACTCAGTCAAATTTTTAAGTCTTATATTCTACTTGGAAATAGTCCGACTACTAGTATTTGTAGCTGGCTAACTTTTGATTTGGGTCAAGTAAATATTGCGTACAGATTTTTTCAATATTCCCTTAGTTTAGATAGGTTTGTCAAGCCCTGAATATTTTTGTCATGAGTTACTTAAGCTCTGCGTTCATCAGGTCTTAAGTTTGGAGCTAGACAGTTGCTATGGAGTGATTTAGTGATACTGTATCTATCAAACATTTTGTAGATCTGCCCAGGCCCCGAGAAAGAAAATTGTTGTTATGCTAAACTTTCTGTGATGTAAGGACAGTTAAGTGAGGTTTACATTACTGTATTGAGTACTCTAGTGCCTCCAAAACCTTTAATCTTACTTTCCACAAACTTTTCTATGTAGCTGAGCATTTTGAACATGTTCTACAAAATTACTGAACACATTTACACCAAATCACAAAAAGAAAGCTTTTTGGACCATCTAGCTATTTGCTAAAACAATTGTAATTTCTTTCAGCCATTTTGGTTGTAGCGGTCTAATTTTCCTATGGGAAATTGCATGGCGAAAATACTTTTTTATGACCTTTTTTCTCTTATATTTTAGGTTTCATGAAGGTTTTCAAATGGCACCAAATTTAAAACTGACCCACAAAATCAATTTGGCCCTAACTATAACTACCCTGTGGCAGCTGTCACTGGGATATATAGATATAGACAATGTGGTTCTGGACTGAGTCGGTGGGCATTTTGAGAAGGACATACAGTCGATGGTGTAAAACAATATATTAAGTTGCAGCTTAGCGTTAGTTGGGGCCAGAAAACAAAGTCAAGCTATGGTGTAAATGAAAGAGCTTTGGAAATAATAGCATGCCATAATTTGGTTGTGAAGCATTTCCGCTTCAATTGCTGGAGGGTAACTTCTTATACAAGAGTTGACCAGTCCGGTCGCTAGAAGGACATGTGACAGGAACTCTGTCGAGGGGTGTAGGTTGGATCTTATTTTTCGGAGGGGGGGGTGTAGGAGAGTAGGGTCTGCAATCCTATGATCACCCAGATTTTTTTGCTTTTGCTTCATTGGTTTACGACTTTCTCCGGCTGTGGGCCTGCCAATCAGACCCACAGCCTAGCTGTTCTCTCTCGAAATTAACACACATGTACGTTAGGTGCATCCACTAATTGGAACTGGGCCACCTTGTCAGTCCCTGTCTCAGCATACCACAGGTATCCAGGGCATCGGTGTACCCAGGGCCTACCAGGGGCTGAAGCATGTATTATGCCCCCCCTGGAATGGCCGCCCAAATCTGACACAACTGGCTGCACGACAGCTGGGGCCACGTGGTGTAATCACCCGTTGCTGTAGGTGTAGTATTCCTACACCTAAACCCTAAAAATGGACACATGGATTCCTATCAGTCACTCCTATAGCAGGCCTTATCAATCCTGAAGGCAGAGTGCAGGGGATCATGTGGGACGGTGCTCTGGCGCGAGCTGAGCCCGTCGACGGCTTGCGGAACCAAGCCCTAATAGCCGTTCCATGGTGACGCGGGCCAACTACTTTTAAGGCATTATAATCCTTGCGGTTATCTGCTAACTTTGGCATCGCATCACCTATACATGTCGAGTAAGGTGTCATACGAATGGGAATACGAACCCCTCGCCAGTCCTGGTGACGGGGTTAGCATTCCCCCCTTTTAGAGGGACACGACATGGAAGTAACCTTGAACCCCGGTTGAAGTTGACTCAAGCCTCAGCATCACAAAATGGATGCTGCCACCAGACACAAGTCTGACCTCCTGCTGCTGGGGGACCTTCCAGCAAGGGGAACTTGGACAAAGGGTTTCCTGTCGAGGGCGGTGTTAGCACCGTCCCAGACAGGGTTTGTGTATCCCAGGTAGGCAGGGCTGAAAGGAAGGTGACTGCAAGTGGCACCCCGGTGCTCACTGTGCATAGCCCGGCTCAAACCAGTTTCGGGGGCACACCAGCCCCTGAGCTGGCGCGAAGCCGGACAAAGGATAGGGGTGTAACCACCCCCCTCCTGGCTCCACCCATAGGTAGAACCTAGTCACGGGCCAGCCCCTTTCTCTTAGAATAAAGGTAGGAGCGAGTCCCCTTCCCAAATTGGATAATCGGATAACTCCGAATCACGAACCACTTTCCACGAAAGGAACTCTTGACTATTTCTGAAGACTCTCCCTTGTGGCTAAGGAGTAGCCACCCTGCACCAGCAGGCACCACCTAAGCGCTTGTGGTTTGCTGTAAGTCTCTCCTACGGATCAAGACTGCCCAGCTCGACGAGACCCGAGTCCCTGCCATCTCTGACCTTTTACCTGCCTCATCAGCCCAGCTGAGAGTCGTAGGTGTGACGAGACCTGCGGGACCGGCTATCTTCAGAACCTGCACGACGCTTATCTAGCACGCCCACCGAGGGACCCTCGAGTGAGTGCACCTAGGGTTTGAGAAGCCCTAACCCTGAGCAGCTCCAGCATCGAAGTCTGTCTCCCCGGCATCCACGAGATCTGCGTGGGGGCCCTTCCGCTCCTTGCTGTTCACCGCGTTGTTCGACCACTTGCCGACCGGCTTGTGGCCCTCTTCACGACGCACCACGATTGTTTCATCACGAGTCTGGTTGCTCCAGACTGGCTCTTGCTCCCCTTCAACAGAGGAGTACCACGGACCCTCCTGGTCCACTCCCGACGCCATCTTGACTCCCCCGCCTGGGTGGCCACTGCCAAGATCCGCTGCCCCTTCCTGGGCCCAGCATCATCGACGGCAGACACCTTCGTGGGACAGCTCGCCCTCCATCCTGGTCGCCGCCGCGCCTCCTGGTCCGAGGAACAGCCGAGTCCGACGTCACCCACTCGCCTGGTCGAGGTGACTTCAGCCGGTACCCTCCTGGTACCCACACGATCGCTGGCTAGCGGTTGAGAACTGAGTCCCCTCTGCTTTCAGGTTTTCCTTCACCACCGATCCAGGCTTGGATCGCTCTGAACATCGTCACTGGTCGCCTGCCAGCAACTTCTTCTTTCAGGCTCCTGAGACTACACGAGGACTCCCGACATCTTGACGAACTTCACGCAGCCGCAGCCTCCGGGCTAGGTAACTCGAGCATCTCGGTGCTCCATCGCAGGGTCGCTCTACAAGTGTCCAGTTCCTTTTTCGTTTAGTCCCACTGATCGGATCACTCCGGGATCAATATCTCCAGACTCTAACCATTCGCATTTCACTGTTAGTGTAGATGGTTTCTCGTGCCCCTCGGGCATTTGTGTAAATTGTGCAACTGAAGTATTTTCCTAAGAGTTTTGTAGTGTGCTTAGCTCCCTGACTCACAAAGAGCCAGGGTAGTCTTGTCATAAATAAATATCCTTTTATTTTCATAACAACTTGTGTGGTGTCCTTTCACTTGGTGTTCAAGGGGTATATGTGATGGTAAACAGCTGGCTTAACACGCCCTCTAGAGTTTAGCCTAAGACTGCTCGTATCCACGCTACTAGGATAGCTGGTCTAAAAGGTTGACTTACAACCAATCATCAATAAGGGTCGTTTGGAATGATACACAGTGATCACTAGAATAGTGAGCACTACATATCAGGCCAACTTCTCACAGGGGGGTTTCCTCCCTATTAAGGAACTGCCCTCACACCCAGGCGGGTGTCATGCTTCATCATGTGACAATTCTCCTCGTGGGGGTGATGCTGCAGTTCCCCCATGGCAGGGCTTTTTGTCGGAGAACTTTTTGAGGAATGCTGCAGCGGTAAGTGTGGGGCTTAGCGACTTAAAAATATCACACTAGTATCCTGGAGAGACTTTATTCTCGGGTCCGTGTAATATGATTAACAAGCATTTGCAATGCAATAGGTCTTGCATTTACGGAAGTTTAAACTATTGGCATTGTAAATGACATTGCCTTTTATTTAGGTTTCAAAAATCAAACCATAAATAAAAGGCATCGTCATTTATATTGCCAATTACTCAAACTCGCGTAAATGCGAGATGTGTTACATTGCAGTTCCTGTCAGGCAGAAGAATTGGGCGTAAAGGCATCGGGTTTCCTGGAATTGAGGCTGGAGCGGAGAGGTCTGTTGTGCTTGTAAGAGCTTGCAGACTTCCCATTTGCTTGCCCCCGTAGATGCCGGTCGCCACTGGATTTGACCACAGAAAATAAAAGTAGTAATGAGTTTGTTGACATCTGTGAGGGGTACATTGAAACTACACTCACTATCAAGAAACTCGCCTGATGCATGTCAGTGCAGCTGGGCCACTGTGCACACTTACAGATTAAGGGTGAGAAGATGCTTTCACCTTCTCACCGTGACCAACTTATCTTGCATGCTACACAATCGAGATATAACTTGTACATGGAGTGCTGAATTCAAAGTGCGATTTGACTGTGGGAAGATCATCATTATTACCTGTGTTTACTTGAGCCTCAACAGCCAACACTCTACAATACCCACAGACTTGACCCCTTTTAAATTGAGTAACAAAGTGCTGTGCTACAGAGGGTTTAGAAAAAGCACTTTGCTGCAGAGTACCATTAAGCACTTAGTAGCGAGTGAATGATGTGAAGTGCGTTGCAAGAGTGGAACTTAATGAAATACGTTGAGGCAGTGTCGTAATATGAATCACTTTGTTGCATCAACGTAGCAAAAAACGCTTTGAAGTAATGACGTAACATGAAGTGAGACAAAATTCTACGAGCGACTTCGAAATACATCATGTTCGTTAAGGACATTCATGTACTTTGCAGTCAGCAACACTGGGTGAGAATGTTGTTGTTTCTTTGGAGGCGGGGGCTAATCTCGCATTAGAGTATTGGCTCATATTTACTAGGGCGCGAAGAATATGATGAAATGCAGCACCTCGGTAATGGCGCAAGTGAACATCTGTAGAGGTGCATTGCCTGGGGGTCCTCCTCAGGCCAGGTTGGAATCATTGGGCTCTCCACGGGTTGGCTGGAACACAGGGCAGAGACCAATGTAATGTAAATATGGTGCTCATGTACAGCACTCCAATACATTCGGGACGAGTTTGTGCTATATAAAAGATGCACACAAAAAAAGGAAGGAGCAGCAGGGACCCGCTGGGGGGGGAGTGGGGGCAGACATGGCAGCCAGTGGTAAGGGCCGAGGAAAGAGACCAGCAGAGGAGGAGAGTGACCGGGAGGAAGGCAGTCAGCTGAACAGAAAAGGGGGTGGCTGAAGGCGGGCCTGTGTGCTCTGTGTCCGGGGCCTGGCCGGCAGATGTGCTCCTTGTTCAGTTTGTGGCGCTTCATTTTACTGCAGCTGCTGCAAAGCGCCGTCCTGGATTGGAGCCAGGGGATGCAGAGCTTGGGCTGATGTGTTAAGAGTGAAGCACACACACCAGTGATTGGACTTCAATTTATCTCAGCCGGCTGGATTGGTGGCAATTCCTACGGGCGCTTGGGAGACATGGTGGGGGTCGGGCGCTGTCTGGGGAGAGCTGAAGGCGAGTGAGGGGGGGTTGGGTTGGTGTACGGGCTGCAATTTGTTCCAGTGTTTGCCTTGTCTCTCGTTTATGACAACTTACAGAGACCTCTGGGAGAAGTAGTGCATGCTGAGTATGAGCGGGATATGGTTTCTGAGACTTGTGTGAGACTTTGCAGTTTGGGTGGCATGTGACTTGCTGAGAATTGCCAGACCCTCTCAGAGGCACTGAAAAGCCACTGGGTGTGGCTTATAACAGTTATCTGGAGAGAACACCTGAACGTAAAAGGAAATCTTTGAGAAGAAGCAAAGTATAGAGAATGCTTGTTGGTTTTAATAATACGAACACAGCTGATAGTGTTGAATATGTTACTTGTAAAGGAACACATTTAAAAATATCGAATGCATGTATATATTGAGTTAAATATAAGAATAGATAAGGGAGCAGACCGATTTAGAATTCTGGTTAAGGTTAGACGTAGACAAGCACACTGGGGGAGCGGGGGTCACTAATTTATGCAGCTAAGGAAGAGGCAGCGACGGGTCTGGTTACATGGTTAATGGGGGGGGTGGGTGGGGGTTGGGGGCGGTGAGAGGCGGATATGACTGGCCAAATGAAGGAATGTTTCAGATACGGAGAACAGGGTGAGGCTGGCTATAGTCCATTAGGTGGTCCCTCACGTCAGAAGAGATCTTCCAAGAGGGAGGGGTCAGGGCTCGATACATAGTGAATGGTCAAAAACAGGTAGTATAACCCAAGTTGAGACTTTTGTAAAGTGCGGACATTGAATGTCTCTGATGCAGACTCGAGGGTTAGGGGGAAGAGTGCTTTTCCAGAGGAGAGCAGAGCGTTAGCCTTCGGTTGACACAGTGGGTCTCAGTGTGAAGGAGCTATCAATCCCTCATCGCGATCACTCTAAAAGCAAAAGTGATCACGATGCATGCTAGGGATGCGCGCGCAGCAGCGGGGGAGGGGTATGGGGCTGAAGGCTGGCGCAGGAAAGGCAGATGGCTGGGTGAGAAAGTAGGGGGGAAAGCGGGGAGCAGCTGTGCGCGTGGACGCCATCGCGCACTGACGCTTGTAGCCAGCACAAAAATGTGGGTAGCACTTTCGAAACCCACCTACTAAATGTCTCGCCAGACCCAGCGCATCCGCTGGGTCAGGCGAGACCTAAAAAAGGATCTGTTTGTCAAGTGAATGCGAAAAATATGCGGCCGCGTTCAGGCGGCAAATAAACGAAAGTCACGGCAACCACTGCATCAGCGTGCCATGCAAGGAAAAAATAAATAAAGCGTTAGTGATAGAGGTGTCCTGGGCAGGAGAAAAACATTTAACCAAATGGTGCTCGGAGGCTGTAATTAAAGCCTACCGAGTAGCACATGTAACAGGGGGTGTCCTGATGGGAGGTTACAAAATGCGACAAGGCGGTACTAAGGAGGGACTACTAAGCCTATTAACCAATGAAAAGCCACAGTTTCCAAAGGACAATGACACAAGTCAATGAAAAATGTGTGGAGAGTGGGCGGAGCTTCATTTCTTTTAATAAAGCATGCACAGCAGCACATGCACTGGCCAGGCTCGACCTAATAAACAGCACTGTGTCATTAAAGTGCTGTTTATCATCTTAAGAGGATCACAAGTGAAACTCTTTGATGGGCACCGCAGCTGAAAATATCCTTTATAGAGACCATCACAAACTGAGGGAAAACATGTTTTAAAGCATTCGCCTGGCTGTTTTGTGTTTGTGCATTTTAATCCAGCAACCTGATGTGGCACTCCATGTACACTGCCATTAGGGGAGCTGTTTGTTTAATGTGCAGTGTACTGCGCCCTTCAAAAACACCAACGCGGGGTAAACACTGCTCATGGGGGTGTTCGGTTCAACAACAGAACTAAGTGCAGGCCGAGGACCACCCAGTGAGTGGAGTGTGGGATTCCCATTGTCAGACTGCCCTCTTCAGTTTATTATGATGGTGTATGTGCTAACTGGAAGAAATGGTTTCTGTTGGCGTGTTTGGAGCCGAAGTACACACCAGCTCAAAGGGAAGGTCGAAAGTGCAAATCTGCAAAAATAAATAAGTTTGTGCGGTTCAGGCGAGGCAGAAAAAGACAGATCCAAAAGTATGGCTCAATTCATTCCCAGAAAACTTCCCTCTAAATAAAAACAAGAAAGATGTCGGCTTTTGTGGCCGAGTGCTGTGAACCTGTCAGGGCTGAGGTAAAGGGGTTGGCACTGAGGCTCCTTAATATAGATAAATGTGTGACCGAGCCTCGGGCGCTTCCCTGCTTGCCTCGGGCATGCTGGCATCTCGGAGTTAACAGCCCTCTCTGGAGCAGGTATTTTTGACCGATTATAAAATATTTAAGGGGAGGCTAACCTTGAAGGCATGTTTCTAGAGCTCAGCTAGTTAAAGGAGGCCCAACATTCCCCAGCCACCCCGGGAGCCGCAAAACATGTTTGCTTACAAGTTTATTTAAAAGGCCACGGCATCACTGCTGGGTGATGTTTGGGAGGTGGGAGGGGTGTGTTTTTGCAGGCAAGCATTACGGGCGCCTTATGAATTAAATAACATGGCACGGCTCGATGCTATTTGGGAGGTGGCAGGGGTTGTTCGTTATTTAGTATGCACGTATTTTTATGTGCTACAAAGCAGGGCTAGTTAGCAAATGTTATACAAAAGCAATTTAATTAACCGGTATCTTACTGGGCTTAAAAAAAAATTATTTTATGTATTTTCTTAGTACCTGTTCTGCATTTCTATGTTGATGAGCACTGGCATTCTGTGGAGGCCGGATGATGTTAAATTGTAGTCCTTCTATTTTTGGGAAATGTCCCGGTTTTTGGTTTTTAAAATCTGGTCACCCAATCAAACATAGACAACAGGAATGCGATGTCTGCTTTTGTGGCCGAGTGCTGTGAACCTGAGATGTCGGCTTTTGTGGCCGAGTGCTGTGAACCTGTCAGGGCTGAGGTAAAGGGTTTGGCACTGAGGCTCCTTAATATAGATAAATGTGTGACCGAGCCTCGGGCGCTTCCCTGTTTGCCTCGGGCACGCTGGCATCTCGGAGTTAACAGCCCTCTCCGGAGCAGGTATTTTTGACCGATTATAAAATATTTAAGGGGAGGCTAACCTTGAAGGCATGTTTCTAGACCTCAGCTAGTTAAAGGAGGCCCAACAGTCCCCAGCCACCCCGGAAGCCGCAAAACATGTTTGCTTACAAGTTTATTTAAAAGGCCACGGCATCGCTGCTGGGTGATGTTTGGGAGGTGGGAGGGGTGTGTTTTTGCAGGCAAGCATTACGGGCGCCTTACGAATTAAATAACAAGGCACGGCTCGATGCTATTTGGGAGGTGGCAGGGGTTGTTCGTTATTTAGTATGCACGTTTCAAAGTGCTGCTAGCGGGCGGATGCGCGCGTGCACGATCGCGTGAACGCAAGCTTTCTTCGAACATACAGATTACAATCCAGTGACATTTCACAACTTGCAGTTACACATGTTCAACTTTTCCGCCATGAAGGTGTTCATTATAGTCCATTTCTGTTCTATTAAACCCAAGTACTGCTTTATCGTGGAAAATCTTGCTTCACCCGAAGTGTGTTTTGTCCACGTTCAATACTGTAAAACACTTTCATGTACCAGAAATTTAATGAAGGTTATAAAAGTGCTAAGTAAATCAATTTATCATCGAGGACCTCAACTAGGTCATGCCAACAGAGATACTAATGTCAGAAAAATAGAAGCATCGGTTTACGAAACGCAGTTGAGAATAAGAACATCTAGCCTTCCGCCAGCCTCCGTAGAACAGCGCCAAAGCCAGCCTTTGCAGTCTTATCTTCCTTATTTTCAATGTAGATGCTTGCGCCTTGTTGCACCAACAGCTTGGCTTCATCTACCCGCTCTTCGTCACACGCCAAATGAAGAGGCGTATTTCCTTCAATGTCCTGTATATTCGTCGAAGCGCGGTGCTTGAGAAGGATTTGAATCATCCTAAGGTTGCCCTTCGCAGCTGCTCGATGCAGGGGAGTTGAATGTAAAGAATCAGTAGCATCTGGGTTGGCTCCATTGGATAGAAGCATGACCGCAATCTCATGTCTATTTTTAGAGGCTGCATAGTGCAGTGGGGAGCAGCCATTCTGGTTCGCAGCATTCACCTGGGCACCTTTTCCAAGCAGGGCTTTTACAATGTCATCACGGCCTGCTGAGGCAGCAATGTGTAGAGGAGTCCAATCCGCATCATCTTTATCATTCACAGGTACTCCCAATCCCAACAGAAAATCAACAATGTCTGTATGTCCAGCAGAACATGCCCAGTGCAGTGCGGTTCTTATATCCTGGTCCGTTTTGGTCGCAAGAGATTTGTCTGCAAGGACCCTGGTCTTCAGCTCGTCCAGCTGACCCTTGTAAGCCAAGTCACAAACCAGCACATCAGACACCGATCCCCTCCATGCCTGCACCACAAGCGTTAGGCCAGCCAGCAGCACTTTGAAATTCCCACATACAAAATGTCTCTTCGAGCCAGCGCATGCGCTGGGCTCAGCGAGACCTAAAAATTGGAGTCAAGAGGAATAATCTTGATAGGGTGGACAGGGTAGAGAGTATTCCCCGGTGTATTTTTAGTGCTAGTGATGGTAAAATATTTGTGGTATCCGGTCGACATGTTTCATGCCTCTAGTGGATCCAGTGTGGTTTCTTCAGGACCGTGCAAAAAGTGTATAAAGTGAAGAAAAGGAGTCTTATCATGGCGACACCCAGTCACCCTGCAATGATACCTAGACTCTGGTGTGGTCGGGGTGACCCTGAATCCAAATGGATATGACCACTTCATTTGCAAAATCCAGCCTACAAGAGCAAAAAGAGGGGGGGAAAAACAGCGACAATTGTCCATCAGAAACGTAATGTAGATCATGCGTCTTTCCGATCGTACTGCGTTTGTGTTAAGGCTAGTCTGATAACGAGCAGTTAACCATCTAAGCGTGAGGGTGGGATTTAAGATAAAATGAGGCATACACCGTATACATGCCCAGGCCAGCTCTGAAGTGGTCCGGCATACTGCTAATCCATGCCTTAGCAAGCAGCAAATTAGAAACATGCCCTCACACGTGGGATGCCTGCCCGAGAGCGGCAGATGTCACTGGTGAGATTTTTTTTTATTAAAGGCATGCTCGGTGGGGTTGAAACAAGTAACCGCTGTGGTACATGATACTGACGTTATAAACGGACAGACACACACATTAATAACCATACCCCAGAGTCAAAAGGGAAGGCTTCATCAACTAGGAGCACGACATAGAGAAGTGAACCTAGAGAGGACACATCGTAAACGTAATCAATGGTAGCGAGTTTTGTAAATGAGGGTAAAAGAGACCCCTCTTTGGTGCAAATAGCAGTAAGTGAATATTCACATTGACCTCCCGCTAAGCAAGCTAGTTACCTGCCCTCTGCTGCTCAATCGCCGGTGGGAGGGAGGAACACTGCTACTGCTTTTAACCACATCCATCTTCCCGCCCGTCAACTCTTGGGTGCAGAGTAACGTGGAGAAATGGAACGTATATTGGCGTTTGCGTATGGACACAGTGGCGGCCATGTTTAGGGTGCAGTAATTTTAAGAATAGGGTGGGTCGTGGCTCTTGTATTAAGGAGCTATGGTGGCCATGTTGAGTGTGTGAGAGGCGCGTGTAGTAGCGCTTGTATATGGAATGTTTGGTGTCCATATTGGGTATGTAGCCCATAGAGCAATGTGACACTGACAATTGTGCATGTCGTAGCTCTTGTGTTGAAGTATGGCGGTCATGTTAGGTGTGTACCACAAAGAAGGCGGCCTCACTATTCTAACATAGGGGGTGATGAGGTTATGACCTGACACAATGAGACTAGCAGGTCAGAGTGACAGAGGAACCCATACCTCTGGTTCAGGTTTTGGTATGTGTAGTCAGTATATGGAGTTATTCCAGTTGGCTCTAAAGTGAGGGGTACTGGTCATGTCTGAAATGGCTGGATAGAAGTGGAAAATGACCTCCACTAATAACGACAAATGAGATGAAGAAAGATCCAGCTAATAAATTCTGCCTCTACCAATAGCGATAAGTGAGATGGAAAAAGTCCACCATATGCACAGTTTCAGAGGGAAAGACTGGGCTAGCTTATAAATTCGGCCCATGGTATATCATCGTTAAGGCCTCTTGTATTGGACTGTAGATGGAAAACCCTACGTTGCTCTTGCATGAATAGGGTTCTTGGTGACCAGTTAGGGTTGGAGTCAATGTGATGGTCCATTGAAGACTATCTTGCATCTGGTGTTTCTCAGAGAAATGACTGCATTCTCTTATTGTTTTTTTTTTTTTGCAACTGATCGTGCTTCGATGTTCACTAATCTGAACTTTGACAGGTCATGCCCACATAGCGGAGATTGCAGGGGCTTGTGGTCACATACACACAGTTTTTTGTATTGTAGTTCGTGTTGTTTCTGATGCCATGGCCTCTGCAAACCTAGGTCTATATGTCTTGTCGTGTTGGTGAAATGGCATACTGAACATGACTCACATGGGTAATGTCATTCAACTGATGGTAAGGCCCTGAGGGTGGGTTGTTTGGTATGTTTAGTACATGGGCGAGTGTGTAACAGAAGGTCCCTCCTGTTCTGAGGACGTTTAAGCGCGAATAGGAGACTTGGTCCAGGCGTGAAGTCGCCTGTCAGAAGGATCCCCCAGTATCTTTTAATGGCCTGCTGTATTTTGTTGGAAGAGGGGGTGAAAGTGGTCACATGTAAGTGTCCGTGCATGTTTTCTCCCTACTTTCCAGCAGGCATTCTCTGTGGTTTTTAGCCTCTTGTAAGCGTGATGAATCACCTAGGTGGGAAGTGGCAATCCACTAAGTTGGATCTTAAGGTGGTTGCCTGTCTTTAGTACTCTGCTGTGGTGTTGCAGTTCCTGCTCAGCAGAGGAACTGATCCACCAGTAGATGGTTCTCCCGGAGGGCTTTTGGCCGGTGACTGTCATACAACAGGAGACTACTTCTTTCTGTCTGTGGGTTTCCTGTGATTGGTGGTGAAAATTTGTCTGACTTGATTAGATAGACAAGTCAAGAAAGGAAATCGTGCTCCCAGACCATGTGCTGGTGAATTTTAAAAAAGGGTCGAGAGTGTTGACCCATTTGTAGAAAGATGAGCATTGGTCTTTGTTACCACTCCAGAAAACTAGGACATCGTCGATGTAACGACACCATATCAGTATGTTGTTCTGAAATGGGTTACTTTCGTGTAGGATGTATTTTTTCTCTCAAAAGATGCCATGTTGATCCAGGCCAGACTAGGAGCTAAGGTGCACCCCATGGTACTTTGTACCTGATGGTAGTTATGTTTGTGGAAAGCAAAGAAGTTCTCTTTTAAAGCTATGGAGGCCCATTCAACAATAAAGTTGATCTGGGTGTTGAATGGGCAGGGTTTTTTTAGTTGAGGATAGTTTCCATGACAGAGTGGCGTCCTGAGGGATGTTAGTGTACAATGCCTCCATGTCCAAGGTTATGAGGAGATCAATTTTATCCGGTGTTGGGAAACTCTCAATGAAGTTCAGGGACATCAGTCGTATCTCTGAGGTAGGTGGGGGTCTCCATCACGATTGGTCTTGGAAAGAAGTTGCCGAATTTGCTTAATGGTTCAAGGTGAGACTCGATACCTGAAACAATCGGTCGGCCTGGTTTGGAAGGGGGGGGGGGCATTTTCCATCCCTTTATGAATTTTAAGGAGGGTGTGGAAATATGGGATCCTGGGTTGGTCATAGTTCAGGAATCCCGCCTCTTGTTTAGTGATCCAACCTTCTGTTTCGGCTTCGACACCAAACTCCTGATCTTGGTGGCAAGATGTTCTGTAGGGTCGGCCTCTATCGGGTGGTAGTAACATTTGTTGGCCAGTTGTCTTTGGCATTCATTGTTATAAGTGATGACATCCTGGATCACAATGGCACCGCCTTTGTCGGCTGGTTTGATCACGATAGTCGTGTCTTCCATAATCTGTTTGAGCAAGGTCCTTTCCTGTTTAGATAGGTTGACGAATGATCGGTTGTTGGTCCGATTGGAGACATCTTTAAGGATGGCCTGTTAAGAGGTGAGTATTTTGTGCGGAGTCGTGGGTGCTGGGGGCACAAAACATGACTTTTTTTTTTTTGTAATCCTGTGCCCTCTTCTGGAGTGTAGGGCTTGCCCTGGAAGTATGCCCGTAGCCTGATATTTCGAAAAAACTGACAGTTTTTGTTGGAGATAAAACGAGTCTTCTCGCGGTGTCGAGATTTGAATGCCGTGATGGTAATGCCTGTCTTAAGTGCATTTTCTGCCTGTGTAATCTGAAATAGTAGGGTCTGTGAAAGCGTTTGGCTGTATTGATAAGTACCAGCCAATCGTGCATACGTTTCCAGGCAATCTTGGACCATTCCCTACGAAAGGTGAGATCTTTGAGGAAGATCCTGGGAGTGAGGGTGACTAATAGGCTATTAGGGGCTCTGTTAGCTCTCAGATATTCCGTCATGACGGATCTGTGGAGAGCTGTCTTAATCTGTTGCTTTCTGAGGACTGTAAGAGCCTTCCAGTCCTCTGTCATACTCCCTGTGGCTGTGCTACCCTCAGCAATGATGGTGCCCTCAAAATCTCAGCTACGTTATGGTCATCGTAGCAGAAACCTGGATTATCCATCCTACTCTGTTATTCCAAAACTGGTACTAGAGAAGATGATACTTCTAAAGATGAGCAGTGTTGAGATGTCGCCTTGTTGTAAGCGTTTTTTTACATGGTTTGGGGTACTGTGTAGTGTGCTCTGTAAGGTAAACCAAAAGGAAAGGGGAAAGATTGAGAATAAAGAATGTCCCACGGCTGGCTGCCGTACTATAACTGAAACGCACAAAAGAGGGGGGACTGGGAGCAGATTGGAAACGGGGTCCAGTATGTTTCAATCCCTGGAGGGTAACTGTTCTTAGTAAAGAGCTGACCAGTCCGGTCGCTAGAAGGACAAGTGACAGGAACTCTGTCAAGGGGTGTAGGTTGGATGATATTAATTTTAAAGGGGGGAATTCCTCCTTGTTAAGGAAGTGCCCTCCCACACCCAGGCGGGTGTAATGCTTCATCGAGCGTTGAACCTTGTGGGGGTGGCGTGGCGCTGCAGTCCACCATGGGTCCCGCGAGAGGGCTCTTTGTCGGAGATCTTTTTGAGGAACGCAGCAGTGGCGAGTTTGGTGTGTGGTGCTTAGTAAGTTAAAAATATCACACTAGTACCCTGGGGAGACTTTATTCTAGGAGCCGTGTAATGTGGTTAAAAACTGGAGTCAAGAGGAATACTCTTGATAGGGTGGTCAGGGTAGGGAGTATTCTCCTGCATATGTTTAGTGCTAGTAAAATATGAATGGTATCAGATCGACATGTTTCACGCCTCTTGTGGTCCCTAGTGGATTCAGCGGTGTTTCTTCAGGACTGTGCAAGAAGTGAAGAAAAAGGCTCTGGGACAGCGACACCCAGTAACCCTGAAACGATACCTAGATTCAGGTGTGGTCGGGGTGACCCTGCACCCAAACGTATATCGCCACTTTATTTGCAAAATCCAACCTAGGAGAGAAAACAGAGGGGGAAAAGACAGCAACGACAATTGTCCATCAAAAACGTGATACAGATCAGGCATCTTTCTGATGTTACTGTGTTCATGTTAAGGCCAGTCGACTAACTAGCAGAGTTAACCATCTTAGCGTGAGAGTGGGTTTAAGTTAAAATGAGGCAAATATATTTTCAGGTGAGGGCTATTACGGACACATTAATATGTCTGTACAAGTTATATCCAGAATATATCCCTTAATACATTTTTTATTGTTGTTGCGCGTATAGAATTGTTATAGTACAGTTCTTAGTAAAAGCAATATATATATATTTTTAATGAAACGTATATTTTATTTCCTCTGTGCATGTTTGTATTTCCCATTCCCTTGCGGACATGAATCGCACCGCACCAAGATGGCCGTGGTCTCTCCCAGGCTCTTCATGGACTCTGCTTATTGTCTGTTTTCTCTTGCTGAGGCTATAATGTGCAGGATTATTGCGTAAACAGACTACAGTTCCCGACATGCCATGCTGCCACCAGGAAGCCGTACGCTTTGAATACGAGCCAGGACCAGTTGCACAAGGGCACATGTGAGAGGTCAGCAAAAAATGAGCTGAGATTAGCATTGCCAGGTACGGGCCAGAGAGGCATGAACTGCATCTCCAGGAGTTATGAAGGCATCACTGCCTGTGGTAATTAACAGGCACCCTGCAGCTTAGCTGCCATGTGCCGGGCAGTGTGAGGGCATCAAACGACTGGCAGTATTTGAACATCTGTGTCATAAAGACTGGACCGCTGGCATCGTAAAGGGCATGGCCAGATGGAAGGTCACTAATGCTATTCATTGTAAATGCTAAAATTGTAAAGAGGGATTAATGACTGATAGAAAAAGTATATTTTTTCTTTGACTGTGTGTGATAGTAATGTCTGATAGAAAAAGTATATTTTTTCTTTGACTGTGTGTGATAGTAATGACTGATAGAAAAAGTATATTTTTTCTTCAACTGTGTATGATAGTCAGTTTGGGGTCTTTAATGACTTGAACATGCAGGGCACCAGTGCCATAGACTACACATGCCAACACAGTCAAAGGACTTTAATGCCTAGTAGTAATGGGGACAGTATATCCTAGATAATTTACCACAAACATTTGATGCCAGGCGAATGTGCTAAATAGTTAAACACAAGCTCCCAAAGGTGAGACCTATTGGCTTGTTCTTTTAAAGTTAAGGGAAGGTTGTGTTTGTTTTACATTATTATCTTCAGGCTGCAGGTAGCAGGCTCTCATGAATTGCTGGAGTCAACGTGTGGTAAATAATTCTCCTTTACCTGGACTGAATTTGATACAGGAACATAATAAAATAGCTCAGTAAAATGAGAGGCAGAATCCGTGGTATTAGAGGTTCGGAATGGGCTTTATTCCATTAACTCGATTATAATCGGATGCTTCAAGTTCCATCACCCCGGAGGTTCAGGAAGTGAAGTACACACATTATTGATATGAAATGACTTTTATAATACATACATTACAATGAAGCGAATGCAATAGGCGTAACAATTGATAAGGAAAATGACGAATTGTCTGCGTAACCGAAAATGGGTGGAACAAGGAGTAAAAAGGAACATAATTGGTCGTGATGTCACCTATAGGTGGATCTATAAGATAATACTTGGCATAGATGCGCGCGCAGCAGTATGACGTGTAATTGACGTGTAACTAGGGGGTGAAGGGGACTTGACATTTAGCTCTACATGTGGAGACAAGAAGTCTGAGGGGTCAAGTCAACCTAATCCCAAATCATATCTAACATCCTATGTTTAAAGAACTATGTTATCCACAAAGGAAGGACTCTCGGACAGAATCTATTCTATACTGACTGTGCGTGCGTGTACAAGCGTCTAAGTGTCTACACTAAATGCGAGGGCAGGAATCTTCCATAGTAACAGGGCTATGAATTACTTGCATTAAGACAGAGAAGCCGGGCCCTTTGCTTGGTAGCTGGAAGAATGTTTACTTAAACTACTAGGCAGGAATGCATCGGCTGAGAGGGAAGCAGATAACTCGAAGGTGAAATACAGTTCTTGGCAGAGAATAGGCTGATGTCAGGCTTCGTGAGCCGCGCAGAGAATAAGACAGAGTTCATGGTCACAGATGCAGGCTCAGACTGGAGCTTTCAGAGGCAGAAGGCAAGAGGAGTTTTGATGACAGAATCAGGGCCTACTTGCCTGGACTGTAAAATGGCATAAGTGAGCCATATAAAGCCGGTGGCCTTTTGTACTTAGGAATGGAATATCCGGTCTATTCATGGCGGATCTGACAGAGGACATGTTGACGGTGGACGCACATGTATTTGCGTCTTCATAACTGGAACTGGAGGGAACATACATGTACTTGTGACATGCACATAGAACCGTTGGGGTCCAAGATAGGGGACATAACTGACCAGAAAAATCCATATTTCCACATTCCCTCCTTGTCCCCTACTTGCCCGTTAAGAGATATCAATCTTCATTAATCCATTGATCTGTTCATATAGCATCATTTGTTCTTCTTTCTTCTTCCGGGATCTTGAATGAAATCTTGGTGGTGGAATACACGATGTGGCACACAGACCACAAATCGCTGGTCCACATTGTAGACATAGACAGCAACTGAATAGTATGAGAAGGCCAATACCTAGGAAGGATAGAACTCTCCATCCCCAGGCTGATATCACACTCCAAAACCAACTGGACCAAGTCCAAGTGCCTGGATTCTGGTGTATCTGGCTTACAATCTTGTGAAGGCGAGTTATAGCTTTATATACAGATGGCGAATTTTCTGGTATGAATACGCAGCAGCTTGATCCGATGACCCTACAAGCTCCGCCTCTATCAGCCAGGATGACGTCAAGGACAAGACGATTTTGAAGCACAACAATCCGCATAGCAGACTGCTCTTCTGTTAAATTGCCTAAGGCGGAAATAGTTTCATTCACTACTGCTTCAAGGGTTCTAGTTAATCTACGTATCAGCTTACTATTGGTAACTGTACCTATATAGGGAAAGATGCCTTTATTGAAATCCACATACTTGTCCCATGCTGTCTCAGTATAATCGACAATTGGGAGATCTCTCCGCTCTCTATTGTGTACTAAATGAATATTTCTGTAATAATCAGGAGGAGCTAGGAAAACAGGTGGCAAAAGGAATGCTATGTAGCAGGTACCATCCCAATCTAGAGGTAGACGCATATATGCAGTCTGACCACATATAAAGTAGGAGTGGCGATAAGCTCTGAATGAAGATTTGCCTTGATCACTGAATTCTACTGTAGTAGTGCACTTACTATGGCCCATATGTATGGAACCAACTTTTCTTACACACAATTCACCTTTTGCTGGGAATACTGACATGGTGGGTAAGACTAGTTCAACTTCGGATACGACATTTAGAATCATGAGATTAGGTGTAAAATTACCTAATCCATATACTTCATTTTCTAGATCAGTTCCTGTTCTTTTGGGGCGACCCTCCTTGTCAGGATAGCAGACCTTGAGTAAAACTAGGTTCAGGTTTCCCCATACCCACTGATCTTGGTAAACTGCTGTGTCTGAGTCTATGGAATTGATTAAACTAAACCATGCTCCACAGGAGCCGTTATGTGTAAATGGGTGTGGAAAGAAAGGCAAGACTCCTTCATAATTCTGATAGGGAGGGAGTCGGCCACACACCCAACAATTAGTTGCATTACTAGTCTGATGGGAATGATGTAACATACTAATGAAAGTGTTATTGCGCAGCGCAAGTCTATAGGACAATTCATGCGGGGGTAAGTCACTAAAAGAATGTTCTGCAATAACATTGTGAACATTTCTGGCAATAGGGTAATATATGTGCAACAACATACTTGTAATAATTATTAAAAGACTTAAGGAAAACAAAATTAATAATGTCACTATACAATGGCTACGCAGTGATTTACAATACGCCTGTCGTTTCATCATTTTTCGCGACTGTCCATGATTCAGGTCTAGAGGATACATGTCAGAGACAGATTCAACCGCTTCACCTAGGAGAGGACTTAAACAATCAAACCGTCTGACGTCCTAGGCCTTAACTTAACTTTGTAGAGTTCGCTTTCAGTTTTTTCCACCAAAGGAAGTTTTGAATCAGTCTGTGAGGGAGTGCAGGGCACAATGTCTATATCCGAGGATTGTCCATGAAATTTCTTGATATGACTTGAATGAATCCAGCCCTTGCGGCCCTCGATCTTCACGGCTGTTCTTGTGGTCAGCAGAACCAACTTGGGTGTCTTCCACCTGGGCTCCAGCTGAGTCTTTCGGTCGAAATTTTTCACAAATACAATATCACCCGGAACTACGTCATGGGGTTTCACCTCAGTATTGTCGGGAAATGTTGCAGCTACCTGTGAACGACAAGATTGTAGTGCAGACATCAAGGAAGCCAAGTAATCTGTCAGCATATTACAGTCAATATCAGTTATTTTGCGTGGTATGGGCGTCCCCCACATATTAGGTGGTCTGCCGAAGATCACCTCATACGGGGATAGCCCTGTTCTAGAGTGTGCTACCATTCTCATGTAAAAAAGTGCAACTGGTAATGCTACTATCCAGTCGACCCCTTTCTCTCTGCATATTTTGGACAGTCTGATTTTCAGTATCTGATTATGTCTTTCTACGAGACCTGCTGCCTCGGGGTGTCGAACACAGTGGAATTTCCACTGATATCCTAGCAGAAGTGAAACATGTTTCATTAATTCGGATGAGAACGGCTGGCCGTTATCTGAGTAGACAACACGTGGTAAACCGTAGCGTGGGAAGAATTCTCGAACTAACTGTTTGGCAGTAGTCGGGGCAGTGTAATCTGAAACCGGGTATGCCTCCGTCCAACGGGACAGAGCGCAGACAACTACGAGAACATATTTGAATCCTCGACATCGTTCCATCTGGATATAATCCATCTGGAGGACTTCAAAAGGGTGGTCAGGAGGCTGAAATCCACCCTGTTCTACGGGAACACTTTTTCCTGGGTTGAACTGGCAACAGATCATACAGGTACGGACTTTTTGTTTGGCTGCTGCTCGTAGATGTTTATTGAACCAAATGTGTTGAATGCTGTCTAGCATAGCTTTTTCTCCTAGATGTGCTGGACTATGTATAGTGTTAACTATGACTTGGACCATTGAATCAGGAAGGAACCATACAGACTTTTCTTTCATCATCCATCCTTGGTCCGTTTGGATCCCTCCTAATTCAGTCCATTTCTTTATTTCGTCTGGTGTAGCATGTGTCTGTATGTCAATTACGTCAAGAGTAGGATCTTTAACTGTCATACAATGTGTCGGCATCGGGACTATTGTCTTTGTCATGTCGGATGTTTGGGTTTGAGCAGTCTGCTTAGCTGTTCTGTCGGCTAAATCATTGCCTTGAGAAATGATATCAGTAACTTTCGTATGAGCTTTACATTTCATAATTGATATTGCAGTAGGTAGATGTATTGCATCTAATAAGGCATGAATAAGGGGTCCGTGCTGAATGTGGGCACCATGGGAAGTTAAATAACCTCTCTCTCGCCACAGCACGCCGAAGTCATGTACGACTCCGAATGCATAACGTGAATCAGTGTATATGTTGACTTTTTTACTTGTGGCTTGAATACAGGCTTGTGTCAGAGCGATAAGCTCTGCGGCTTGAGCTGACAAAGTATTTATACGATTAGTTTCAATGACTTCTGTATCTGTTGTGACTGCGTAAGCAGCCACTAACTCTCCTGTACTTGTTCTCATACATGAACCATCTACATACAACGTCAGGTCTGGATCTGACAATGGAACATCTGTTAAGTCTTGTCTGGGTTTTGTCGTTATAGTAATAACTTCAATACAGTCATGAGCTAGTGGGTCTGTTCCGGTTACTGGCAAAAGTGTGGCAGGATTCAATGTGTTACAGCGTCTGATTTCTATATGTGGCTGAAACAATGTAAGTTCATACCCTGTAAGTCGTGCTATAGTCAAGTGTTGTGTTTGCGTTCTATTCACAAGGACTTCTACTGTGTGTGGTACTTGAACTGTCAATGGATGTCCTAACACTATGGCATCGCTTTGTCTGATTGCTAAAGCTGTCGCTGCTACTGATTTCAGGCATGCAGGCAAAGCCTGAGCTACGGGATCTAATGTACTAGAAAAATAAGCACATGGTTTGTGTGCTCCTGCTTGTTCCTGTGTGAGTACTGACAAAGCAGTACCTCCGCGTTCTGTAACAAAGAGTGTAAACTGTTTTCTGTAACATGGCGTTGCTAAAACAGGTGCTTGACATAAAGCTTTCTTTAGGCTTTCAAAAGCTTGTGTATGTTCCTGAGTCCAAGGGAGAACAGTCGATGTGGCTGCCTCCTGGGTTGTCAACTGAATGAGTGGTTTTGCTAGGAATGCATATTGCGGGATCCACTGTCTACAGTATGAAGTGAGGCCTATGAAAGCCCGCACCTCCTTTTGTGTCTTGGGTATTGGCATGTTAGCTATTAACTGAATGCGGTCTGGTGTAAGCTGCCTTCCCTCCTTGGACAGCGAGTGTCCAAGATAAATAACTCGCTGGACACAGAATTGCAGCTTAGAAGGGGACACCTTGTGCCCCTTTTCGGCTAGAAATTGTAAAACTGTCAGTGATGCTTTTTCACATTCAGGTTCGCTTCGGGCAGTGATCAGCAGATCATCGACGTATTGAAGCAGAGCAGTGTTAACTGGCATGTGGATACTGTCAAGTTCTCGTTTCAGTGCTTGGCTATAGATGCTGGGGCTTTCTGTAAATCCTTGAGGTGCGCGTGAGAATTTAAAGCTACGTCCATTTAAACTAAATCCGAATAAATATTGGCTTTCCGGATCTATTGGGACGCTGAAAAAGGCATTCTTGAGATCGATTACAGTAAAGAATGTCGCTTCGGAATCAATAGCTGTCAGTAATGACGAGATATCTGGGACCACAGGGAATTGTGGCACAATGCATTTGTTTAACTCGCGCAGATCAATAACCAATCGGTATACTGGCGGGGCCTTAGGATCTGTTCGTTTAAGAATCGGAATTATTGGTGAATTACATACATTGGAGTCTGTTTCTACAACTGCTCCTTGGGTAATGAGCTCGTCAATGATTTGTAGTAAAGCCATTACAGCATCTGGGGGTAACTTGTATTGTCGCATTCGTGGTAGCACCACTCCTGCCTTTAATGTGACTCGATATGGTGTAATATTCATGCAACCAACATCAGTAGGGCCTTGTGCCCATAGACGTGTGGGTAAAGTCTGTAATCGGGGATCCATGTCTCTAGATACATAGTGACCTTTAAAATCACGTAAAAACAATCTTACTCCTTCCGGAGAACAACATATTATAGCTCCTAGAGCTTTTAACGTTTTTATTCCTAATAGATTTTCTGGACATGATTTAGTAAGCAATAAATCTGTAGTTCGGGTCAGAGGTCCTATCGTAAGTGGCAGAGGTTGTGACACTTCATTAACAATAGGCTTTCCTGAAAAACCCAGGGAAATATTCTGTGAGCCTGAGAGGGGTGCCCCTGGAACTTCACTACGTTTTATTGTTGTTCGACTTGCCCCTGTATCGAGTAAAAATTTTCTATCTTGACCTAATAATTCACTGTGTACATAAGGTCCTTCTTGATCTACAGGTATCTCGATAAGGGGTAAGTCAACTTCCCTCTCTAGGCTAGTTCATGCGTAACGCTGATACTCAGGGTATTCATACTGTGCGGTCTGATACATTTGTCGTGTTGTTGTTTGTGTGGCAGCAACAGGCAACGGTGGTGCAGCTGGCACAAACTGTATTGGCTGTTGTGCGGCTGGCATGGCCTGGGCATGCTGCAAAGCTCCTTGTTCATTCTGATCTTGTCTTAGTGGCCGTGATCTTTCTTGTGTTTTACCTATGCTGATATTATGTTTTAAAACTGGGCAATCGTGTACGTAATGACCTGGCTTTTTACAATAATTACATGTCCCTTTTACAGGTCCTGCTGAATCGGAATGTGTCATACCCTTTTTATGCCCTTCAGCTGGAACTGTCTGGGAAACTAACATTTTCATTTTCGTGTCTTTCATGCGTCTGTGTTCATGTTCTTGTTCCTCTCTAATTCTATTGTGATGGTACTGTAACATTTGTAACATTTGTGATGGAGTGTTACCTTGCCAGGTACTCTCGAATTTTAATACTCTATTCTTTACTGGGGGCAGAGCATTTTCTACTAATTTTGTTACAAACAGATGTGGGTATGATTCGCTACTTGCTTTTATGCCACTATTTATACCAAAACATTTTTCAAATCGGGCATAGTAATCACTAGTGTCCTCATCTTGCTTCTGTTTACAGGCAGAAATTGTACCCCAGTCTTCCTTTTTCGTAGTTAATAAACGCGGCAGTACCTGTACTAGTAATCCTGGTAGTGCTTTAGTTTTATCCCCAAGTCCTGCTCCTGCAGTTCGGGCCTTTTCTTCTGCTTCTAATACTGACCATTCTATCTTTTGGTCTCCTACCTCCCACTCTTTTTCCTTGAGTTTCTCATAAATGCCAGCAGGCATCAATACCTTCAATATTGTCATAATGTCGGGGTAGGTGTACTCTCCCATGAGTAACATGTCTTTTATTTCTCGGTGAAAACCCGCTGGGTCTTTGTCATGACTGGGTACCACTTTCTTCATTTGTAACAATTCTATTTTCGATATGGGCGTATATACAAATACGCGTTTAAACTGATTGTCCTCGCCCTTTATTGGGTGCACTTCTCGTAAGGGATTCTGTCTATCTATGTGATACGTAGTTCTTTCCTTGACGGGCAATGGAACATGTTCTGAACATACAAAAAGAATATATTGCTTTCTTGATTCTAGAATTTCTTTAATTAATTTAGTACCTGCACCTCTCCATCTATTCGTGAGTAATTCAGTCAATATGTCGGGTAAGGGACCAGGATCTGAATGCTGACTTCGATATAGTATAATGAGTTGTTGAATCATATAAATCCCAGCTAACCTCTGTTCATCTGGGGTAAGATTCAAAAATGTGCGTACTACTGTATCATCACTATATTTTCCGGGACTGTCCACCCAATGGACAGCTGCCCTGGCTAAATCTTGTTCATCCATAGAATCGAGGAAATGATAACCCCTTCGTTCTCGGAGTAACTTGTCAGCTGTTTGGAACGAATGCTCGTTAGACCTTATATGGACTACGGGTGTTGGGAAACCCCTGTTATTGTCTGGACATATCGGGCGTACCGGGTCATTAAGACATCTCGTACTATTACAAGATCTTCTTTTACCTACATAGGCTATAGTTTCTGACTGTCCTGTGGGCGGTCCTGACCCTTCTTCCTCGCTTTGTTCGAACTCGTCTACCTCTAATCTCTCTTCGTGTAGGCGTTCTATTTCTTTACGGATCTTTCGGCACATGGCTATTATACAATTTTGTTTATCATGTCTCCCTTCTGATATATTCTGGCTCCATCTTGTAAGAATTTGCATTGCTTCCGGGTCTACCCTTGGTCGGTCTTGATTTCTGATCACACAGTTTATGAGGAAACGTAACAGTTCCCCCTGTATCTCTACCTTCTGGTATTCCATAGCTCTGTTAATACATCCTGGATCTCGCCCTGTGTGGACAAAATGGTATATATTATCTAGATGCGCAGTCATTCCTGGTAACTTCCCTAAATACACTGCGGCTCGTCTGATACGCAATGATGCTAGGGTCATTTCGTCCTCCTTTCCAGGCACAGGGTCATATCTACAATCTATAAGAAGTTCCTTAAGCGCACGGGCACTAAGGAGTTTGGGTGTACGTGAATGTGCTGACTCTTGAAAAGTAAGTTTATTTATTCTGGGTGGCGTAGAAAAGATATTGGTAGCACCTCCCGTGGCCCCATCTGGGGTGTCGGGTGTGAAAGGATTCGTTGAACGTGATACAGCAACTATAGGTGTGGACACAGCTATAGAAGTAGCTGTAGGAGCGGATGTAGAAACAGATGTGCTTGCCAGAACTTGTGACTCGATTTGTTGCTGTAGGGATACGGGTGCTGGATCTGGGCGTTGGACCTCCCTGGTATGCGGTCTATGTGGGGCAGAATTAGCATATTCGGGAGCTGCGTCATCTAAATATGAGGAAAGAAAAACATCTTCTGCGGTTCTAGGATGCCCCTTAGGATGTACCTTTATTGGGAACAATGGGGGTGGCAAGTCTTCCGGTATTTCTGGGGTAGCCTTAGGTAATCCTTCGGCCAGAAGGGGATACATACCATTCATAAGGGCATTTCTTTGTCTGTCTACTTGTTCTGATTTCACTCGGATACCTTCCTCAATTAATAGATTTTCTCGAACTTTATTGGAATTCTCTTTACTCTTCTCTTCCTGTCTACGTGCTTTTTCTGTTCGTCTATGTGATTCTTTACGCCATAATTCAATGGCATCTTTCTGTGACTGTCTGACTTTTCTTTTCCATAACTCTTCTTCTACTTTCATGATGCACTCTGCATCCCAGGTTCCCGCTGTGGGCCACCTCTGACTTTCTGGTAATCCCTTGGTGTAGTCTACCCATAAATCAAGAAATAATATAGCGTCTATGCCATGTTTATGATACATAAAGTGCCCTGGAGTGTCCCTAGGAGGAATAGGAACGGCTTCTTCGAGAACCCCTTTTCTGGTAGTGATCTGTCTTAATTTCGAAAAGAGCGGCATATTGAGAACTGACCTTATACTTGATTTTGACCAACTGACCCGATACTTGATTTTGAACAGACTTAATACAATAAACACGATAATGAACAGTCATTCATACCACAATATACAGAACGTATTTAAACATATTCAACATTAAACATTAAACCTTTAACTGAAACAACAATGATGATCGTCTGCACAACTAATCACCAGGCTTAATTCTTGACAATAACTAGACAACAACTAGACACTTCGGAATACTTCGGAATACTTGATATACTGCTAAACAGTACAGATACACTGCTAAAACAGTGCAGACCGGATTTGTGTACCCAAACCCGTCTTGACCGGCACAACCTATGTGCACGTCAGAAATGCCTCCCCAGCAATGGTACTCACCGGGTAGCTTCGGAAACGGAAGGCCTCAGTAACTTGAACTTGAAACGGACTGGACTCGACTCGACTCGACTCGTCGGACACTGGGCTTGACTTCGGACTGGTGGGTCTCTGTATACCTCGGATCTTGCTCTCTCAGCTAGGCTCTGGTCGGGATACTTCGCACTTCTCACCGCCTCGTCTGGGTGTTGATCGCAGTCTCAGTCGCCCCCGCTTGACCGGAGGGAGATACAGGAAATCCTGCTGGTACGCGTTATTGTCCGTCCAGCTGTGGCAGGAGACCGGGCCTGCAACTCACCGCCGGCGCGTGAGATGAGAAAGTGTCCCTATTCGGGCGCCATTCATGTGGTAAATAATTCTCCTTTACCTGGACTGAATTTGATACAGGAACATAATAAAATAGCTCAGTAAAATGAGAGGCAGAATCCGTGGTATTAGAGGTTCGGAATGGGCTTTATTCCATTAACTCGATTATAATCGGATGCTTCAAGTTCCATCACCCCGGAGGTTCAGGAAGTGAAGTACACACATTATTGATATGAAATGACTTTTATAATACATACATTACAATGAAGCGAATGCAATAGGCGTAACAATTGATAAGGAAAATGACGAATTGTCTGCGTAACCGAAAATGGGTGGAACAAGGAGTAAAAAGGAACATAATTGGTCGTGATGTCACCTATAGGTGGATCTATAAGATAATACTTGGCATAGATGCGCGCGCAGCAGTATGACGTGTAATTGACGTGTAACTAGGGGGTGAAGGGGACTTGACATTTAGCTCTACATGTGGAGACAAGAAGTCTGAGGGGTCAAGTCAACCTAATCCCAAATCATATCTAACATCCTATGTTTAAAGAACTATGTTATCCACAAAGGAAGGACTCTCGGACAGAATCTATTCTATACTGACTGTGCGTGCGTGTACAAGCGTCTAAGTGTCTACACTAAATGCGAGGGCAGGAATCTTCCATAGTAACAGGGCTATGAATTACTTGCATTAAGACAGAGAAGCCGGGCCCTTTGCTTGGTAGCTGGAAGAATGTTTACTTAAACTACTAGGCAGGAATGCATCGGCTGAGAGGGAAGCAGATAACTCGAAGGTGAAATACAGTTCTTGGCAGAGAATAGGCTGATGTCAGGCTTCGTGAGCCGCGCAGAGAATAAGACAGAGTTCATGGTCACAGATGCAGGCTCAGACTGGAGCTTTCAGAGGCAGAAGGCAAGAGGAGTTTTGATGACAGAATCAGGGCCTACTTGCCTGGACTGTAAAATGGCATAAGTGAGCCATATAAAGCCGGTGGCCTTTTGTACTTAGGAATGGAATATCCGGTCTATTCATGGCGGATCTGACAGAGGACATGTTGACGGTGGACGCACATGTATTTGCGTCTTCATAACTGGAACTGGAGGGAACATACATGTACTTGTGACATGCACATAGAACCGTTGGGGTCCAAGATAGGGGACATAACTGACCAGAAAAATCCATATTTCCACAAACGTTATGACCCAAGGCACAGAGGAGAAGAGCTGAGGTATTTAAATCTTAAATCAAAGTCCTTGTCAACTCAGTATTGGAGTGTGAGAACAAATATGTTTCTGTGTGTTTTTAAATGGGAGGAAATGAAAACGAAGAGTTTCCCTAACAACTCTTCATTTTAATTTTCTAACATTTTGAGTATCCTATTTACAAACAGCAGACCTCTTGCTCCCAGTGGCCAGTATAGACTGCCATATTTATAACTGACAAATAGACATTTTTTTAAATGAGAGAAATTTGAGTGAAGAAAATTTTTTGTGTGAAACATTCGGTCAATCTCTTTCTCCGCTTTCAATTACACCTTAATATTTTATGACGCATGTTTCTTCCCTTAAAATTCCTCTCATTTAAACAAATGCCTGTATTTTTCCGTTATAAATATGGCACTGTTCTCCCATTACAAAGTGTGACATTTACACACAGCAGGCATTTTGCTCCCAGCTCTGGGAGACACAGTGTCATATTTATAACTGGAACATACAGCCAGTGGGAGAAATTTAAAGTACAGGAAATGGTCCATATTATGAACATTTGTGCAGAGCTGTTTTCTGCACTTTAAATAAAATGGTCATATGTTTGCGTCATACATGAAACACTACTACTTATGTGGAAAGTTTATGTCCTGTGCGAGAAGTAGATAGGACACAGGGTCTCATTCACATATACCCATTCATACACTCATGTTCATACTTCCCCAATGACCATGCTCTCACTGACACATGGCAGCACTGTTGTAGTGCCCCTACACAAAGTATTTTGTTCATACCAATGTATCTGGCTCTATGGACGTCCGGCTTAAAGTCAATGAAGATGGGCGTGGGGTTGTCTGGTAACACTGCACGAGTGCAGGGGCTGCTCCTTCTCTTGAGCGTTTGAATGTTGCCCCCGCCCCCCAGTGGAGGCGACAATGACATAGTTAAAAAAACATTAAGTCTTAACCAATGACTATGCGTTGCCCTTTGTTGCTCTGTGCTGGGTTAAGTTGAAGTGGTGCAATTTGAGGGGGCGGGGCGCTAACCATGGCTAATCCGGTTGATTGGCATGCCATGGCAATGTTCAGCAATGTGGAGTCTAGTGCGCACGTCAGGTTGGAGATGTCTTTGACTATGGCCTATCCGACATGGGCACTTGAGGATTGCTGAGCTAGCGCTCCGTTTAGGAGCCTCAGAGAACACAACGCAGTCACCCTGGTCTTGGGAGCGTGGGGTTCACATGCTTGAACCAATCCAGGTTTTGTTGTCATGAACCTTTAAGTATAGGAACAAAACCTGGATTCGTTCTGGCTGACTAGCCTGTCCCTGCGGTCTTGTGCTTTCAAAGCAGCACGGGGCGGATTGATTAAAGAAATGACCCGTCACTTAGTTGCTTAATTTTGAAGCCACAGATTGATTGGCCATGTCTTTAATGGTATGCAACAGTACTGCTTTTTAGGTCGAGCCTAGAGCAGTGCGCATGCGCTGCTCTGAGACTTACTGTAAGGGGCTTCAGAAAGCCCACCACACGCTCGTGCGTGTGTGGCCTATTGCGTGCATTTACCCGCACGGGTGCCATGTGCTTTGAATTATCGTGCCCAGACGCGTGCCCGATAATTCAAAACGCATGGCTCGCTGTGGCGCGCGCGCACCACTCGTTTTTTCTTATATGTAAAACTGCCAGTCTCAAACTGTTTTGATGACTTGCGAAAAACTGCATTATAAGTGCTTGACGCTAGCCATAAATGTGGTACTTTGAATTCTTTTGATGTTTTGTTTTGTGTCGCTCTTTCGTAGCTCTTAACAAATATTGAGCAGATACAGACTGCCTCCCTTTTTTGTGTCATGTAATGTCGGGGTCCAAACCACTGTTCCCACTAACGTGCGGGTGCGCACGATGGTGACCCGGAGCGCGCAATGTCCTGGATTTAGCGCGCACACTGTGTGACATCCCTACAAGACCATTTGCGTCACCGCTTTTTAGGTCTCGCTCTCGAGACCTATTGTCAACGAGATGCCTCTCAAGGGAGACAGACTGGGGCACGCGCAGTGTTGTGGTTGTGGTGATTGCTGTCTGTGAACGCGCTTCACATGAACAGCATTTGCGCGTTGAGTGCTCCTCTCCGGAAGACCTGCTGAGTTAATTATAGGTCTGCAGCGTGGGGCGCCTGTCGGCATGCTGTGATAATGACCTTTTTCGCTTAGTTGCTTGGTCACTCTGCCCATAGACCGTGGAAATTCAACAGGTGTATTATCCTACGGATTTAGCACATCCTACAAAAATTCAAGAGTTTTCCATTACCACTCAATTCTAAATTATGTCCATAGCCTAGATGTTTTTTTTGGCCAAAGGCCACGCCGAGATGCCTCTCAAGGGAGACAGACCGGGGCACGTGCAGCAATTGGGGTCGGGGTCTGTGGACGCGCTTCTGAGACGCGCTTGCGCACACACACAGACACGCGCGCGCACACACCCCGCCGCTGCTGACCCCCCTCACCGCATCCGCGGCTGCCTAACGCACGTGCACACACCTTGTACTGACTTGCTTCGGAAGGGAGACAGGAGATGGCCACGTGCAGGGCTGACTGGAGGTTGTGAACGCGCACGTACAGACGCGTGATGTGCACATCTCCTGTCCCCCTTCCATCCTCGCAATGCGCACGCACGCTCCAAGCTCGGCGAGCTTTACACGTACAGCATGCCCCACTTACCGGCTCCTGTACATTGGCGCTGCAGATCTGGACGATGCAGTTAAAACCCCGGGGCGGGGAGCGCTGCGGGTCCAAGTGCCCGTACATGGCGGCAGTAGTGTCTTTTTCTTGCTGCTGTGAAGGCTTCCCAGGTGCTACCTCCTTCAATCCAATACAGTGATCTGACTTGCCCCGGTACTGCTCTCAAGCCCTCTCCACTGCTCCTAGTGTTAGGTCCGCTATAGTCGGGTCTCTGAACCTGCCCCAACTGTCAGCTGTGTACTCAAACACCCATACCACACATGCGCCATGTGCAGAGCAAGGCACGCCTTACGGCGGGCGCACTTGATCCTTACGTGCTACGTCACAAGGGCTTGTTGTCAATTGTGATGAGTAACAAACACCCATACCACACATGCGCCATGCGCAGAGCAAGGCACGCCTTACGGCGGGCGCACTTGATCCTTAAGTGCTACGTCAATTGTGATGAGTAACCTGGGAGATGGAGTGGCCTTGCACATTTACAAGGCCTGGAGCTGCTGTCAGACGGTGACATGGGCAGAGACCCTCATGCAGCCTCCCTGCCAGGGTCCCACGGTCTGTTATGAGCCGGGTCAGCAGGGAGCGTTTAACCGCAGTGAACACAGTGGAAAGACCGCCTTGGTTTAAGATTATACAAGCTCTGCTGTCCCTGAGTGACTTCAGACCATCAAACAACAAAGGTTTACATCTAGCAGCAACGCAGCAAAAACAAGCTTTTGCAATGCAATAGGTCGCGCGGTTACCAGAGTTTAAGCTAATGGCATTATAAATGGCAATGCCTTTTATTTATGTTTTAAAAACAAAAATAAAAGGCATTGCTATTTGCAATGTCAATAGCTCAAACTCGCATAAATGCGAGACCTATTGCATTGCAAATGATTGTTAAATGCGAGCGGTGCGAAATCCAGGCGTGAGGCAGAGGAAGAGACATGGTGCTTGCAGGTGCGCAAAGCCCATTGTACTTAAAGGGCTTCTGCTTCAGCCCCCACACCCCTGTCGTGTGTCAGCCCGGCTGAGACAGCTTCCCGGGCACACAACAGCCGCACCGAGTACTTTATGGGTCTTTTAAAAGACCATTTGCATGTCAATGAGCTCTGCCGTTTTTTTGCCCCTGCATCTCCACACTTCCTATTGTGCATCTCATAAGTCTGTTATTTTTCACACCGAGTGCTGTGAACGGCCTGTGAGCACGCGCATCATTCTCCCGGGATTGTCGCAGGTATTCAATTTGTTTTAAAACGTAGTGACCAAATGTGGTGAATGACGGAGCCCGGGAGTACCCCAGCAGAAGCAGAGCTTCCCCGGAAGTGCTGAGTACTTTATCTAGCTTGGTAATGAATGACTAGCCCTATATGATGGCTCCCAAAGGACCAGCGGCCTTTCAAAAATGGTCGTTTTCTGTTACCAGCTTTATATTCTCTTCCCTTTTCCTTATCTTAGTACTTACATCATAAGGTGTGTTGACACCCTGCGATGGGAATGCTGATTCTTCCAGCAGGATCCCCATTAAAAGCAGCGCCAAGTACTCTCAGACTCATTCTCTCTGCCTTCTTCTAAGACAGGTGCTCCCTCTTGTCCTCCTGACCACTGGAGAGGAGACCATTATAGGCTGGTTCGTCTAAAGCGGGGGATCCGGTTTAGTTAACCATAGCATGACATTGGTTGCAAAAGTATTTTTTGCTCCTTATCCCCGATTTTGCACATACAAAGTAACTGCATGCTTGTGGTTCATACAAGTATGTGCCTGCGTCCGGTGCACAGGCTTCATGTTCATTTCTCAGTAGGGTCTGTAGAAATGGTGTGTGGGTCAGTCACAACTAGGCGTTCCTTGTCTGTTACATGGAGAACTCTGGACTCTTACACCTGTTGTGCCTTAGTCAAAATCAGCATTCGTGAGCTCTTTTCTACAGATGATAGCAGCCAGACCTACTGCTTTGTTGGTAGTGAGGGTTTGAGAGTGCCACCTCTGATGACTGATGAGTCCTAATAATAACAAACCTGGTCTTGGGTTGCTTGTGTTCAGTTGAGGAAGGACCTGGCCTGGGAGTTCGGGCTGGACTGTTTCTATTGGAGCAGGGTCAAGACTGAGTTGGTATGGTGTGCCAAATAACAATAGATTTGAATGCGGCCAGATTAATTACCAGTGGCTGAGACTAATTCAAGCATTGTATCCCTCACTCTTTTTGTTATACTTCAGTGTGACGCCCTAACTGGGACGGGAATGACCAGACATGGGACCTGTGCACACTGTGCCACTGGAACGCAGCTTTATACTTCGAAGCCTGGACTGAAGCAAAGTTAGTTTCAGTTCTTTCCCTGCCTCTTTGTGGCCACTTATGCCCACACAACCCTTGGTGTAAGCAAGAAGAGTTAAATGCTGCATAGATTGCACTGCATTGCACAAATCAAAGTACACAGTAGCAGAATGGGAGCTCTGCACTGCATTGCACAAATCAAAACGCACAGTAGCAGAATGGGAGCTCTCTTCTTCTGATCCAGCCCGGCCTTCTGTTGGGAGAGAGAGACCTTGATTAGGAGATGCCGCAAGGTGTGGAGATGGAGGACTACACACCACGAAGAAGACAGATTGTACTTTGCCCATTGGGAGATAGTCACATATGTTTTGTTGGGGATGTTGGGACGGCCGTGCTCTTGACTTGGGGAGGGAGGGTTAAAGGTAGGGGGTAGGCAGCAACTCTGTCCCATTAGTAACATGGCAGCTGGACCACACACCCTTCATGAGGAGGGGGGGCATGCAATACACCAGGCGCAACCCCGCTGCCTTTGCAGAAGCATGAATCACCACACTGACCTCTATGTTTGATCTCAAAATATCGAGCCTCAATTTTCGAGATTTTAACACTAGCAAAGAGAGGAGCAGTGCTATCATCCCTTAAAGACTCGGGTAGTCACATTTGGTTACTTCAGGCGTTGTGTATTTCCCTGAGGGACCATGCTAGCACAGTGGACTCAGTATATGGGCCAAATGAGGTGCAGGAATGCTTCCTGCACTCTGAGCTCATCTACATCATGCAGTCGCCACACAGTGAGATCATAGTAGGGGGGGGTTTCAACTTAGTAATGCAGAATGAACTGGATAGATCCACACAAAGGGAAAGGCAGGTGCGTATGGTCTCCCGAGGGTCAGGCTTGTTCAGGGAGATGGGGCTGACGGATCTGTGGCAACACTTTCTCCCCCGGGACCATGACTACACACACCACTTTGCGGCCCATAAGATGTTATGCCAGATTGGCCCACTTCCTGGGGACAGACACAATGCTACACACTTTGACTGAGGCCGAGATGGGACGATGGCCTTGTTGGACCAGGCCAGATCCACGCTACAGTGGGCATCCCTTAAAAAAATAAAACACGCAGGACTGGGTGGCGACTTAGGGACATTCTCCTTCATAGTGAGCAAAATAAGAGTTCCATCAAGCAAGCAATATTACATTATATGCAGGTGAACGATCAGTAGGGAATAGATACCTATACGCTATGGGAGGCTTTCCAAACCACCATAAGGGGCACCCTCACCGCGCTAGCGTCCTCTATTAACAGGGACCATGCCATTAAACACACACAGCTAGACGACCAAGTCCACAGATTAGAGGGAGAGCATAAACATAGGGGCATGACCAAGGTCTGGTGCGCCCTGCAAATCAGTAAGGGCACCATTGTAAATGCTTGACAAGGACAGGGTTGAATATGCTCTGCTCCAGATCAAGCAAAAATATTATGAAAAGGACGAGCAGCGGGGACTAGAAAAAGAGGCTTTTCTGGATGCTATACAGCTGCAGCAGCTGCCGTATGCACAGGCGCAAGCTCTCCAGAGGCCCCTAAAAGTAGAGTAGCTTTTTTCTGCGATCTCCCGATTGAAGCTGCAAAAATCCCTGGGCCTGATGGCTTCATGGTAGTTTTAGAAAATATAATTCAAAGAATTGGCCATCCTGCTTGCAAAATTATTGAATGCCATATAGAGTAGGGCGCGATGAAGCCCACAATGAAAGAAGCAGTTATCACCCTCCTGCCAAAGCCCAGGATAGATCCTGAACACTGCTTCTCTTATCACCTAATATCATCACTCAACATAGATGCTAAGCTCTTAGCAGGGATCCTGGCAAAGCGCCCAGTGGAGTATATGCAATATTTGGTGGAGCCAGACCAATCGTGTTTTATACCTGGCTGCTCCTGCACTGATAACACTAAGAGAATATTACATCTCATTGACAAGAAGGGGAGAGCGAACAAGGGGGTGATCCTCCTTTCAGTAGATGCTGAAAAGGCCTTCGACAGGGTCCATTGGCCGTTCCTCCGAGAGGTACTACAGAGAATGGGGATAGTGGACAAATTAACCTCTTCGCTCTTTAGCGGGTATCAGTATCCTCTGGCTTGTTTTAAAGTGAATGGCTCTCTTCACTGCACCCAGACAGATATGTAGGGGAACACGACCGGTAAATCCACTGTTATTTGCAATATACATCGAGTTATTAGCCATAAGACAGAACAAAGAGATAGTGGGAATCATGATGGACCATGCAGAGCATAAATTATTCGTCTATGCTTATGATAGACTACTGATATTGTCACATCCCAAGACCACGCTGATTGTGGCCCTGGCAGAGCTCCGTCTCTTTGGGGATGTCTCAGGATTCAAAATGAACCGTTGCTGTAAATTTATGTTTTTAAAAGACTCGGCAGCAGTCATTTATTCAACGACAGAAACTATTGCAGAACTGCCAATCCACTCATTCCTCAAAAGTCAGATTCACTATTGAATCCTGATCAACGATCCACCATAAGTCCAGCTATGAATTTAAAAGTAACATCGCCTGGAAACAGTGAAATGTCAGTGGATAAAGTTATAATGATACAGGCCCAGGTTCACGCACCAAGCTATTCTTATTCAACGCCAAGACCTCACCCAAACAAGCGCTATCCGCATACAAACAACTCCATCATTGACTCCGTAGAGGAAACTGAGAACTCCTGGCTGCGCTCAATTTTACTAGCAAACCATATAGATCTAGTACAGGCAATGGAAAGTTAAGACCATCAATCTGGTTGTTGATCCTGTAGGGCATGAGCGATCTGCTATTTAGATCTCAGATTCATCTGAGCAATTAATGAAGAAGAGCTAATTAATGAACATAAGTCTGCATTTAGCGACCAAGTAACATTAACTCTGCCACAGCCAGAAGACATCAACGGAAATGCATTTGATGGCCCTTCGTTGAACGCAATTAGGAAAATAAAGACCCCACATACTGTTGTCTTTACTAATAAGAATCTATTTCTACCCAAACCAACCCTTTTTACCATCATTAGTATAGTGAAAGATAAGGAAAAAAACATAACTTTAACCTATACCATGCAGTTTGCAAGCAGCTCTTTGACACTTCATAGGTTACTGTCCTATATCATAATTGTAACTTATGAACTGCAAGTAAAAAAAGGTTCTCTACAACAAAAGCAGTAACCTACTGAGCTAACCACATAAAATACAGTTCTGTTATGTGTATGGTACACATTTTTGTAACAGGCATATTAACCCTCTGTACTACTTTATGATGAGTCAAAACTGCAACCAGACAAACCTCTCTCCCCAGCAGAAATATTAATCACGGTAAACCTCTTTTACCTCGCAGTCTCAACAACGACCAGCCTTTGCAAAGCATTCACTACCCCGACTGCGACTTTACCACAAGTTACTTTAACCCAAAAGTTGTTTTGACGACTTGCTGTAGGGGACTGGTTTTTGGACTGGTAACAAACTATCTCTGACGGGATATCCAAACATTACTCTGTAGCTTGCACGTCTAATTGTAAATATGTTATGTAATTGTGTATATATGTAAACTTGTATTGGCTCCCAACATTCCCCACCCTATGAACAGTCCTTGAGCTGAGGATCTTCAGTAAAATCTTATTATGATACCACCATTGGAGTCCTGTGCTTTTCTAAACCCAAAGTGTACTAGCCTGTGTAACCAATTCATGTCATTGCGTGTATATCTAAATTGAAAACCTGCCTTAAGACACTTCATGTGGCGCTACATGTGTGGAAATGCACTCACTTTTCACTTTTTTAAGCAAAGGTTTGGAGTGATATTTGGCGCTGCACCACATACGTGGTCTGGTTCCCGTCGCACAAAGCCTTAGTTGCAGTGCACAGAGACCTTATACTGCCGCACACAGAGGAAAAAAATTAGAGGGAACATTGGTCCAAACGTGTTACAGACACAGGGGCAGCTCCTGGATTTTCATTTGTACGAGTTTGGAAACAGTCTCTGTCTAAAGTGTTGAATTCCTATGGCTTTCCTCGTGCTATGCTCTGCAGAAAATATTTGCTTTTTTCGCCCTCACCGCTAGTGTGTTTTTCTCTCTCGATGATTTCCAGATGTGGTGGGTCACATGTACTTCAGACTGCCATGGCAGCCTAGGGATCTCATAATTTTCTATGTTCTTCTGGCTGGCGGGGGACACAGGTCTGTCGGATGGCCCGGTTTTATATGAGAAGCGGTAGGGCTGCCCGGGATCTTGTAGCATGAGGAGACGTGTTTAGATTGTTAACAAGGCAACAAGGTTAGTTTCTTTTTCAATCCCACCGTCCACGCGTAAAAGGGCATAGTTACATGTAAACAGAACCTCATGCCGTCTCTGGGGCCCGGCAATGACCCCGCTTCACCAGCTGGTAATTGTTCCTTTAAAGGGCCAGTGTCGAGATGTTTCTGCATTGGGTGCCCCTACAGTGCCCCAAAACACTCTCTGGAGCAACAGTTGACAAGCAGTTAACTTGTCAACAGTTGCCACTCAGATGCTGCCATGTGTGGAAAATGGGGTTTGGACCAAGTCAAATAGTTGTGTCTAAGATCCGCTGACGTTCAAAACGGTTTCCAAAGGAATTCCAAAATATTTTTGGTGCCATGAACTCCCAAGCGGGCACATATTGGATTACTGAAATGAAGGGGGCTCGAAGGAGTGCTGTGCAGCCCCTCGTATGAAGGGCCATCTCGGGGTGTGCTTTCATTATTAAATGGATAGTACTGTTTGAGGCCAAGCCTCTGACAAAGCATACTAGGCGGCTGCTGAAGACGCTCCTACCGTAGTGCACACACAAAGGAAACAATCATTGGCATAGCCAATAGGTCGCGCCTTTGGTACCTTATAAGTGTTTAGTTATCCAGCACAATATCCTTGGTGCAACAACATCAAGTGTTGCATGGCTAACCACTTATAAGGTTCCAAAGGCGAGACCTATTGGCTATGTCAATGCTGGTTTCCTCATGCACAGCACCAATGATGGCATTGTGCATGAGAAGAGCGGAAATGCAGTTGCCTTCTAGCATCTTAGGCCACAAACTTGCAGCACATGTAGCCTGGCGGAGGCCTGCTGCACCTTGAAGACTGCCATCAGTTCTTGAAATCCCTTAAAAGGGCCTACACGTTTCAAATTTTCCTCCTGCCTTAAAGCTTTTTCTTTTAAGGCTCTGCTCTTCTAAGGCAGGTGCGAAGGCAAGCGGTGAAACTCCTGGCCTGCTGCGTGCACAGGTTGGTTTCTTGGGCTTTTCAAAGTAAACAAGATTTTTTACAATAAAAACAGCTTCGCTCTACTGCTATGTACATGGGTCACACGGCAAGACATCTATTTCTAGGTGACCTAAATTCTCGACAAAACTCAAATGAAAAACGTTGAGCAATAAATACATACACACCTTTACAGATGCTGTCATTTGATGAAAGCCAGATTTCTGAATTTTTAAATCCTGTTGCTTTCGTGAGAGGACTGCGTAATGTTCTGTCACCAGTGAACGAAATGCCCTGCCTGCATACACACTTGCTATACATTGTTGTGTACAGTTTTGGCCAATCACATAGTAATGTAACCATTTACATTCTTTCCTGCTTTCTGCAATCTGGTCTAATCTGAACCCCTCACATCACACTGTTCTATGTACAGTACTTCATGCTTGTGATGTTAGTGTTGGGGGAAAAACACAACCTCAGCTCGACATCCTGTGATTCTACACAGCTCACGTAACCTCCCTGTGCCTAAACAGAAAATAAATGTGTAATGTAGTCTGGTTTTTGGAAAGCGCACCGGTGCCTTAGGGTCAGATTCATGCTATTGAAAAAAACTGTCAAAAATGTACTGTGTAAAGCTGTTGATCGATCTTGAAAACTAAATCAAACAGCAGAAACATTATTTTGAAAAAGAAAAACAAACTAGCAGTAAACGTATGCATGCGACTAGTGCAAAATTACTTCAGTTATCTTGCATCTTCAGTGCACTTGCACACCATGCGTTGCAAGTGTCGTACAGTACCCATGTGAGAAATTAACGAAAAGTTGAAAACCTTTGACCCCTCAAATTTGTACTAACACAGGTTACTGGTTGATACTTCAGATAGCACATATTCCTCCTGCCCTCCCTTCCTACCCTGACTTCTGACATGGTGTACTGTAGATAGGTTTCAGGAGTGGGGCAAACCAGTGTCAATCAGCTGTTTTAGGTGGGGAGGGGGGGGGCTGCATGAGCTATGCATGGGATATGGCAACCTGGAGAGGGATGAGCAGCCACGAGGGCATGTCCCGTAAAGCCGATTATTTGAGGTTCGAGTAGGCGGAAGGATCATTAAGTCACATGGTTGTAAGGTTTACTCGTGATGCATACAACTGGCAATTCATGCTAATTGCACTATTGTATTGTTTGGTATGCACCATATGTATAGGGCTTGATACACATGCCGAAACTCGAGCAAGAAAATCTCAGAATTTCAGCTTACTGTGCTTAAACCTCTGAGACTTGCCACATTTTTAATAGGAATTGAGTGGTAAAGAGTGAAAACATTATTAGCTATGATGGTTAAGATAGTTGCTACAGAGATCTTTGGGTGCCCAGAAATTCTGAAAGAGATTATTATAGCAATGAGACAACTCTGGTGGTTAATGCAGTTCTGGAAGAGGTCTCTGTTCTGTCCAGTCACAGTTTTGCTCATAAAATAGAAATAAAGGTTAACGATCCTGTTGCTAAGCTCACTGTGTAATGTGCAGCTCACAGATTTGTAGTTTAGTGGATTTTGCTTTGATACATTTATTACATCCAGTTCATACATTTAAATTCTTCTGGTAAAGCACAGTGATCTATTTACCAGCATCAAGGAGATGCATGCAAAGTGTACATCATTGTGTTTCTATACTAATTGCATAGCAGGAATTTGGCAAGAAAGGCACAGGGGTTCTGTACAGGGTCAAAGGCAAGCATACAATCAACAAATGATAGGACTGTCTTTATCGATGTCATAACTAGAACGTAACAAGGGCATTTGTGACAGGTTGTTATAGAGAGAATGTAGTCTCCTACCATGTAATATATGTGTATATGCATAGTTAAATACTACAAATAAAACAATTACCATAAATGTTTAGAACATAGTTTGCATTTACATTTTAATTTTGCAATGTCCACATTTTTATGAGATCATCAGTCAATATGACATGAAGATCTTTCAGTTTTGCCAATCGGATGCAGTGCAGAGACAGATGTGTGTGCAGGTAAGATAATTAAAAACATTACTTGTCTTTTTCTACAATTTGCACAGTACAGTATGTGTTGAACATATTTAATGTAGTAAGACTTGAAGTAGTTTTTTATGTGTTCCTAGACTACTTATTCACAATTGCTTCCTTAACTTTCTTGCTTTCTCACTATATTCTTTGTTCAGATTTTTTTCCACTCTTTTTCCCCTCAAATTTTCTTGGGGCAGAATCCAACCCCTGAATCCTTCTAATATGTTGTGCTAGCTTATTTTACTATGTAAAACTCAGCCCAAACTTTTGTGCCCCTCTCCTTTGAAATGTCACCAGCTGCCACTGCACAAGTGTCTTGGCCTTCAGTAGCTCACAATAATTTTCACTGATCACACTTAACTCGCTATGGATGCAGGTGGAAAACAGGCCACATTAACTTATGACAAAATCAGGGTAGAAAGTTCGATGACTGTAAAACTAAACACAGTTTCAAAAGCAGAAGATATTCAGTTAACCAAGAAGTATAGAACAGAAGAAAGATATTCTACCATGTTCCTACTCTACGGTCTCAGTCAAACACAGTGTACCAAGTCAAGCCTTTAGCAATAAGTCCATCGGGGACTCATGATTTAAAGAAAGCAGGAGCCAAGACATTGTCAAAGGGACGCACTTACTGGAGACCGTGTTTCTTACATACTTAATTAGAAAATAACAGATTGTAACAAGTAAATATTTCGTAGAAGAAAATTAAATGAAGTCACACAGCAATCAAAAAGTCGCTTGTCTTTAAAAAGTATTGCAATGAAATACTGAAATGTACCGCAATTGATTGAATGGTGGGCCAGAGGTATAGGAGAAAAGGGAGTGTGTTTTCCCAAGTTCATCTCTTCAAGTGGGGAGAAGTAGTGCGCCAGGCCCACGTTCAGCTAGCTCATTACACAATGAGGGGTTATAAAATGGGAGGTCGGGGCATATGACTGATTCAGCTGTGGGAAGATGGATATTTGTAACTAATTACGCCCTTGAGTCAGATGTAGAAATCCATACGTATAATGGAATCAATTTCATAGTCTGGGGGTGGTGGGTCTGAAAGGATGCAAACATCCAGTAACAACCATTACAAAATATTAACTACACTGGGAGGTCCTCTGGGTCATGGTAGTGGACATAGCAATACAAAATTAACATTTCTAATTCTTCTGACCTGACCAAACTATTGGTCAAACACAACTCTAATGCTATTTCTGCAAAAGCAACATGCTTAAGATTTATACAGGTGTGAGATGTCTTTGGGGCCATGGATCCAGTAGTAGGAATGTAATGTCTGTGCTGCTCTATAGTACCCTACTAGATCGGCTTCCAATCCTTCAAAGAATCCAAACTGCACCGTGTTAATCACCTTGTTCTGTTTGGCCAGACCTCTGTTCCGTGAAGAATGATGCATCCTACTACCTTAGCCTATGTGTCAATTAGGGAGATTGGCCATTAACACTTGGGTTCTTGATCATTGCCTTTCTTGTATATTGGACCAACTGTGGCTGTCTGGCATGAGAGTGGCATACTAGTGTTCATGGCAGCATTCAAAACCTTGGTTATGATAGTCCCTCAGAAGTCAATGTTAGATTCATAGAAATCTATTGGGACCGCGTCCGGATCTAGGCCTTGAAGGACGGACTAGCATTAATAGCCTCCACAACCTCCTCTAGTGAAAAATTATTGTTTAACAGGAAGGTTGAAGAGGCCTCCAGCACAGCATCGGCACCATCCAAACCAAAGGAATATATGTTGCTAAAAAGCTTCACCCAACTATTGGCCCTAATGTTGATGCCATACCCATTTGAATTATCACACCAACTTTTATTGGCATTCACAATGTTCTAAAAAATGCCAGTGTTACGGTCTTTGCAGGCCTTAATCAAGCTTTACCAGGTTTCATGCTTCACTTTTTGTTTTTCATTTCCTAATAGCTAACTTAAAGGCTGCTCAAATCTCAGATAATACCGGCTTGATATCTAAGGACACAGTTAAGAACACAGTTTAACCTGTTATTAGCTAATCTGTAAGGTTTATCGAACCAATCTAGTGAGGGGCTTTTCTTGGATGAGATGGAGCCTAGAAGCACCATCTTAATAAAATGATTAAGCTAAAGAGAGGCCTACATGATGAGATGAGGGAAGCGATTGAGTGTCAGCAAGCAATCATAGATTAAATCAAAAGTGATGCTAATGATAGAATCGAGCAGGGTTGGGAAATGAACTCCTCGTCATCTCAGTCCAAACCCTTTATCAATTCATTCTAAACACTTAATCCCCTTTTCAGCAGGCTATTCTGCGTCTAATGGCAAAAAGAAATAGATCTCGTTTGGGTGTGGTCGCTGACACAATGTTCAAAGGTCCCCCTAGAAAGGGCTAACTCATTCATGAGCTTTGAGATAAAGACATAATCTATAATCGTGGCCTGTCCCCAGCCTACAAAGTTAGCCCTCTGGTTTGACTAATCCCCCAGTGTTTCCATGATGTTCAGGAGGCCAAAAGTGAAATATTATAACTTCGTGCCTCTGCTGTGGGCTCTTGTCCACCCTATCCCAGGTTAAAAAGGGGTTATGATAAGTAACATTAGATCCAATTTTAGCATTACAGCCCCCCCCCCCCCAAAATAATGTTAAAATCGTTCTAAACTTCAAGAGATCTATTCTCCCTGAGTTTTCAAATCAAAGTAAGGAGCCTCCCCCCACCACCCCAGAGCTTGGCCACTTGTAGAGAGTGTTGCTGGGATCCTGAAACTTTGGTATCTATCTCAAACAATGTCTTCAGTAGATCAAGTTTCCTGAAACACGACTTATGTCATATTTTTCAACAAGTGTTGGCCACTTCGGTGAGGTTAAGCTGTCCATGCCACTTTAGCTTCCAAAATCAGTGTAGACCCCATATCTTTGACAGGCGTCGCCCCATTAGCTCCGAGCCAGCAGGTGAAAAATAAAATGATTACCTAGATTGTTGCATTTTTAGGTCTCGCCTACGCAGCGCGCATGCGCTGCTTAGGAGGAGACCTTTAGAAATTGATTCAGTTTTTCAGGCAAAAACGTGCACACATTGCATTGCTTTGAATGGCAACGCGTGACCGTTTGGCGATTCCCTTGCGGGAGTGAGCTTTGAAACCATCTGTTTGTAATTAACAGATTCCTGCTTGCTCCCACAAGGTAAACAGGCACAGGCCCCCTCCTCTCTCCCCTCCCCCTGCTGCCTCCTCCTCTCCTCGTCAAACTTGTTTTTTACTTTCAGCGCGACGCACGCGCTTGTTTTCTCTGTATTCAGTGAAATGAATGTGCATGCAAGCCGTTGTTAAATTTGAAGTCCTGATAAAATTACCCACATATAATAAACTGTGTGCACGGTGATGGCACCATGTTTAAAAGAGGTTTCGGAATCCAGGTCGCACCCCTAGGTCCTCTAGAAGATTCGCACCTGTGTAAAGAATAAACAACTGCTAAACACATCACTCAATTTCCAAGTCTCCGGGCAAAAGCACACTCCACATTCAGACTTTGGGGTCCGTGCGTGTGCGTGCCCTCCTCCTCCCTCCCGTGGAGGGACACTTCACTTTTGCAGACACTTTGTAACTTCGCTGTTTTCCATACACTGGACCTGCATTGAAGCCGATATGTATTGGCAGAAAAGTTGGCAAAATGAACGGGGCTGGATAACGCACCCCTCGACCCCGCCGTCTCCTTCTGTTCATCTACAAAGACCCTGTCGCTTTTTAAGGGCAAAGGACTCCATATTTTTCAAACATTCAAACTAAATACGCACGCTACCCTTGCACAATCTACTTTCAAACTTTACAGCAAAGTCCGCTATACCACTGTACAGAATATAGCTTGGCAAAAGCGTTAAAAGCGTAAGCTTCCAAGTGACTCACCGGTAAAAAAAAAAAGTCAAGTTGCAATTTTGAAAACGCCACAAAAAACACACTCACAGGTTTCTGCCAGGTAGAAACCTGTGTGTTCACTTGTAATCATTATGTGCATGTTAACTTTGCCAACCTCACATTTATTTAATTGAACTGCAGGCTAATACGGAACCCAAGCATATATTTTTTCAAAAAAGTATGTTCGCTTCAGAAGGCGTCCAATGTTATCCTAGGACGACGCCTGGTAAAACAGGACGACGCCCCCATCTTTTTCTGTCTGTCGCTCGAGCTATAATTTATGATGTGCAATGGAGCGCCGTTAGAGGGCAGCAGAGAATAACACACGGCTAAGAAGCCAAGTTAAAAAAAATTATACACAGCAGAGAATGCAAGGAATGTAGGATGAAGTGATATGAAAATACATATCGAACGCACACTACAAGAAGGTGTTCGACTGTGATGCATGCTTTTTAACACGAAAGTGCAAATTATACCTCAAAGGATCTATCTTTGTTGCCAGGAAGAGTAGAATATTACACATTATTGAATTACAAGACAATGAGATATGATGTTCCCTTTGAAAGGCAACGGGGTCTATTATAAATCAAGGATGCTTATCGGTGCTAAGATGAAGCATCTGTGTACAAATCGATGCAGGAAAAAGGCAGAGGAGCTGGGCCTTGACTCTGCTTTCGGCAGTCTGAGGCGATCCCGGCGCCATTAGACAGCTTCGCAGACTCTCAAGTGTTTTAATTATTCGTGACACTCTTGTCTCATTACTGTAAACACTATTGACCCGCTCTGGTGAAGAGCGTTTATTGTTCACCGAGGGGGACATTCCTGTGAACAGTTTCTCTCACCACTGAAGGATGCGCCCCTTTTGAAGATTTCAAACACAGGGGACGTGGTATGTCCTCAAGTGCATGTCTCCACTTGGCCTCAAAATGGAGATCCTCTCAATAACTAATCCGTTTCTAGGTCATATTTTGACCTGGAAACGGTATATAGATGATATCTTGGTCATATGGAGAGGCACTACCGACACGATCAAGAATTTTCACTCCTGGCTGAACAGCAGGAATGAATTCCTAAAATTCACCTGTGAATTCTCTCAAGAAAGCATACCCTTTTTGGATCTACTGATTGGCTCCAATGATGGAATACTCAACACAGAACTGTACAGGAAACCGATGGCACGGAACTCCCTGTTACATTTTCAGAGCTTTCATCCTAAAGCTCTTAGGGAGCACCTGCCATTCGGACAATTTCTTCGTATACGCCGTAATTGTTCCGATATTTCTAAATACCGAGAACATGCTTTCCACCTCTCTACACAACTTCTTGAGAGACAGTATCCCAAGAGAACCATTAAGACATCTATGAAAAGGGCTGCGAATAATCATAGGGAAGCTCTCCTGGAGAAAAAGATTTGCAATCCTACTGATGAAGAAAAGCGAATCACATGTGTCAATACTTTCTGTAGTTACTCCAATGCACTAAAGAAGAGTATTCTGAAGAATTGGAAAGTGCTTAAAATTGAAGGTAGTGTTTTGCCTCCTCCTCTATTTGCTTTCAAGAGGAGCTCTAACATAAAAGACCAACTAGTGCATACACGTCCCAGAGTAATGAAAAACCGTGCCAAAACCACATTATGGGGCTTACCTCCGGTCTTTGGCCATTTTCCCTGCGGGACATGCTCTGTATGCCCTCAAACTTCACATACAACAGAGATAGATATTGGCACGACTAGACCTTGGGTCTTGAGCAAACACACCAATTGTAACAGCGAAAGGGTGATTTATCTGATAAAATGCCCCTGTGACAAAAACTATGTAGGCATGACATCTCGTAAGATCAAGTTGAGGATCTCAGAACACAAAAGCACCATACGGTGTAAGAAAAGTGCGACTAAACTCACTAATCACTTCATAACAGCAGGCCACAAAGAAAATGACTTACAGTGGGTAATTCTAGAACAACCCTACATTCCCCCACACATAACAGATGTCCAACGGTTTCTGCTACGCAGAGAACAAAGATGGGTACACCGGTTACATTCTGACACAGTGGGGCTGAATGATGACATTCCTTGGCTGTTGTTATAAGATAATGATGCTACAGCTCCTTGTTCGAATGTTTATCAAACAGATAGAACTTTGCACCACGGACCTTATTGCATTCTACAATTATTATTTCTATCACAGAGATAGCGCATATAAGGTCGAGTTTTCCTCCAATAGAGATGTGTTTAATTGTACTCTTTGTCTAAGCATGAAGGCTCTCATGCAGTAGTTGGCTAGTGGCTATATACCGCACATGTGCACAGAAACGAGGTGTTTTTGCATCAATATCTGTCTGCCACCTTATGTACATTACACTCTAAAACGGAACAGGCACTGTCCTAGCCTCCTCTTGAATATTTTAACACCCGTAGCTATTCTGGCATTTTATACCCTCTGCCTGCTTTATTCATATTATTTCTATCACAGAGACAGTGTACGTTTGTTTTCTCTTGTTTTCTCTCTTCGAGAGATGCGTTGAGACTTCACTGTCTGTGCAAGCATGAAGGCTTGCATACGGTTGTCGGTTAATGGCTGGATGCCGCACATGCGCATAAGAACGAGGCGCTCCTGTATTAGTATCGGTCCCTCTACACATGCGCATTGAACTCGAAAACGGGACAGGCACTGACCTAGCCCCCTCTGAATATCTTCACACCTGTAGCCACTTTGGCTTCCTCTGATTATAAAGAGAGCGAAGACCTCACCATCGACACCTCCGGTCTTTACTCAAAGACCGCCCCGGGGTACCGACGGAGAGGTAGGTGTCACAGTAGCTCTCGTGTCTTTCCCTGTTCTTCCCAGTCTGTTCCAAATACTTACCTTGACTTAAATATACTGTTACCAGTATACGATGCAGGCTTTACAACAAGAGTAGGGTTGTCTCTCTGTTTTTTCTGCCATCGTTAGCTCCTTTATTTTTCCTAATGTTTGGAGGCTTACTTTGATTTTTACAAACTGGTACTTATAAATGAGATACTCTCCTTATGATAGTGAGTCTACCTCTTTGCACGCTGCTTCTTTTTTTACATTCACTGACAGCTAGCGATTGCTTTTTAAACTAAGCAAACCGTATCTTTAGACTACCACTGAGCCATGATAAAGTTAATGCCCAGACCATGACCATTTTGCCGTTCACTTGTTCACAGTACATGGGCTAGTTTTCTTTGTTTTTAGCTATGCTTAATGAGGAGGCAATATTCAGACATGACAACCAGCGACCTGTATTTTCTCTTCATTTTTAACCAGAGCGGGGCCCCTTTCCCTGAGTCAGGACCAGGTTGAGGTGAGGGCAACACCCAATTCTTATGGGTAAGTGCAATTTGATTTATTAATTAAATGCTTAACAGCATCATCATATGCTTTTTTTAGTGTCATTGAAAAGTGATGACCTATTGCTGAGTCTTTTCTATACACCAGGTTGCTTGTATTTCTCAACCACTTTTTTTGTCCCTAGGTACCCGGTTTCGATATCTCTTGAATTGACCGGTGGGGTAGGATTATTTTATTCACAATTTTTTTTTCAATTTCTTTGTCACATTTTGTCACTGAACCACAGCAGTATCAAAGGTCCTGAATAAAGCCCCGATGCTTTTTGATCAGAAATGGGCAGAAACATGTCGACCACATTGCTATGGACATTAGCATAATGACAACTTATTTGTGCTAGATTGCCATATTGCTTTTTAAATATGACAGGGGCACTCTACCGAATAAAGAACATTTGAGTGCCTCTAGCCATTTTTACTTACACTCTTATTATTTAGTACTGCTGACCTTAGGATCCCCTTCACTAATATATGGGTACAACGTCATCTTTGACGAAATCTCTTTGAGATCTGACAATAACCCTCTTTGGTTGCATTTTCTCTGCATGTTACCAGATCGCTATTCCAAGATCTGGTTCGTCATATTGAGATGCACAGACCCAAATGATGACAAACTCACCACCTTAAGTGATTGATGGGTCCTGTCTTAGAAGGGTTCTCTCTTAAAGAGACGTCGGATTAGAGATAGGAATACTTTCGCCTGACAGTTATCTTTGACTCAGCTTGAGACCCGGGTTGTCACGGTCTTATTGACTGCCATATGGGCCTATATGCAAGGGAAGGCCATTGTGTAAAATGTTGCATATCATTTAACTATACTTCGTGTGTTGGTGTTCATTTGGGTTTTTACATCTGTCAGCAGTGTGCCTCAGTATAGATTGCTCACTTGTCGAGAGAGTCGCCAGCTTGAACGTAGTAAGAATAAAAGCATGTTATGCGATTTTGATAAATTAAAGGGAGCAATGAATCTCTCGTCTGTGTGCATGCATTGAAAGGTAATTCCTTTACAAGATGGAATTAGGTGGTATGAATCATGAACTACTTCTGGGTCTGTACGCTTCAAAGATATAAATACAAGAGATTGCACATATTTATTTGACATAAATGTTATTGGTCACACAACGTTAGGGCACAGACAGCAAGAACATTTATTCCACTTTAACAAAGTCATGTTATAAGGATCATTCTCTGGGGAATTACCGACTGCAATTAGCCCAAGGTTGGGCAACTGATAACTGTCTGTTATATTTTTTACTATAACACAACTGCCATTCCCCTCATCATGGGACAGCTCTGGTCAGGTTGTGCACTGTTCATTGTTTTGTTTTTGCCACCTCACATGTCCCTTTCCTCATGTGTCCACACTTCAGATACCAAAGCCTGGAACAATAAAAGACAGTGGCTAAGACTTCTAACCCACAGCTCAGAGAGTCCGAAATCGACCTGCCACGGACACAGTAGTGAACTTTAAATGAAGAAGACAGCCTCCCACTTACCTCCGATGAGGATGTCAGTATCTGTGTTCACGTGCCCTTTAGGTGTAATAATTACTAAACAGTTAGAAATTATTAAACTATATATGAGAGACTTTATGGAAAATTGGGAAAGTCAGTCATATGTTTTTTGTAAACAAAATGTGGAGAACATATAAACAAATTACTTTTGCAATTATAAATGACATAGAGATGCATGGATTGTGCACATTCAGTTGAAGGGTGGGCGCACGGCATGAGAGTTCCAGCAGCTCTCTATCCATGTGGAAACTTTGAGAGTTGGTTCTCCAGTCCACAGCACTCCACAGTCCCAGCAGAGGGCATGAGGGAGGAATTTAAAGAGCAGCCTTTCATCCCAGAATTTGAGTTGTGTACCATATTGGCTTTTTTAATGCTGTTAGCCATGTTGCACAGCAGCGGGACTGCAGTGCAACATGGGTAAAAGGTCTGGAATGAGGGATAAAGCAATACAATCAATGGGGGTTGGAGGGGATAAAACAACACAATCAACAGATGCGTGGGGTAGAATATAAAGCAACACAGACAACCAAAATAGTACCTGAATCACAGTGCAAGCAGTAGGACACTAATCCTGTACTTGGTCCATGCTCCAAACAAAAGAACATGAAGTGACTCCAGCAAGTACTGAACAATTAAGAGGAAGTAAATGCAGCCAATGAATTGTATGCAATAGGCGAGCTTCAAGCTCCTTATAGTAAACAATACCCCTTGCAGCAATAACGCTAATGCGTTTGACAGGCGAGACCTAAAAATGAGGGTTGCACACATGAGTAGTGTCACTGGCAATATGCAATTCTGTAGATGTGGCGTTCTATTAAGAATTGAGGATTCATGACTATAACCACATAATCCATCACTTGCATAAATAGAGTTTTGTTTGTTGTTCAATCAGATTAAAAGTTACTAAAACCAAAACAAAAGCACAACAAATGGTGGTGGGCAGGGGCAAACCTTTTGTAAAAGTTAGCTGGTCACCTACCACTGTCTGGACTGGTACTAATGAGGTGAAGCTGTTGCAGGGATTCTGCTCATGCACAGAACTATGCACAGGAAACCAGGACCTCCGTGAACTGTGCTGTACCAAAAAACTCACCTCAGTACCCAGAACTCCTATCCGACCAGCATCCGTGTCCCATTCGTTATCCGTATTCTCTCGGAGGTCCCAATGTATAGACAACCCAGAACAAGCGACTTAGATTACTCTCAGGAATGGTGGGAATCAGAAATACCTGTTCGTTATTATTCTCATATCAGTCCACAATAAGAGTAATCAGAGACACGGTAAAGTTTAAAAGGTTTATTCTATAAACTATGTGTCCTAAGATGCAGTACTTTGGCTAACATAAGCAGACAAATTATTATAATTAAGACCGTCAGCATTGTTACAATACCATAGAAAATGAAAGGAGAAATCATAGTATAAATGACAGTGGAATGCAGGCACCTTCTTTTCGCTAGTAAACTAATATTATTGGGCTAATAGAAGGTCTCTAGGCTTAAATGGGGAACCCCATACCGTAAAGATCAGCTTAGATGAATCACATCACAGGATCAACTTTGCTCTGCGCCCGGGAATGTTCTTCTCCAGAATGTGTTTCTAACGCATGCAAACTGTAATATTAAAGGCTCTCGACATTCAGGTATTTGCAGCTGTGTGCATATTATGGCTAGAGAGTGGGCCGATCAACCTGAACTCAAAAACATACATTGTCTGGCGGCTCAGAGTGTTTTGCACACAATGTTCAGACCAAGGTCGCAGTGCACGTCTAGGGATGTGAACAACAGACAGTTCTCATGTGAAGAAAAGGCAAGCAAGCAGTTTTCAAATAACATGTCTGCAGTGTTGTGTGCAAAAGCAGCAAAAGTGGCAAGATGGCTTTCTAAAATCTAACGCGCTTATCCTAACATAGCAATGTATGCATCTAAATCGCTACCTTCACTACACCCCCCCTTGATCGGACCACGAACAAATAGGGATACAAAAAGGGACGCAGAGTTCAAGTTCGACAGAGCAGAACCAAGTGCATGTATTGGAAATCCAAATAAAGAGCAGTGAAAGTTCGAAAAAAAACGTAAAAAAACCAAAATGAAGGAGAAAAAAGAAAATGGTAAGTCAATACATCATGCAAAAGCTCAACGAGCCCAGATGTAGGAACACACAAACAACAAAAAAATGTGTGGTTTGGGTCTAGGGAAGCTTGGACGATAATGAAGTTAATCCATAAACGTGTAAGCACAGTACGTAGCAACAGCTTCCAAAAGGAAGTCATTGGAATGAGTTGCAAAAGTGTCCGCCATCCAGTCTAGGGTAAATGAACATACATGTTCTTCGACCACTGGAGCCTCTAGCACATTCAGGGGACAACTGGCGTGTTCTTCTAAATAACTTTGTGCCAAGAAGTCATACGCTGCCGTTCCAATGTCCCAATTCCCAAGGACACCATGTGCCGCTCCACAGGCCATAATCCTAACACCAGAACAGTCCAACTCATGAGCCACTAATGGACTCATTAGTCGATCATAATCCTGGGCAGGAGACACCGAGTTTGACAAGCACAAATCCAGAGCCCATTCGAAAGGACAATCTAGGCAATGAAAAACAGGTTGTACGCATGCAAAGTAGGCAAACCGGAAGGATAATCCATAGGCTATGTGAGGTGTGGGTGATGAATTGAATAAGCAGGAAACAGTAGATGGGTTGTGAACTCTTTAATGCAGAGAGTAATCTTGAGACCTCATCCTCCAGCCAAGCCAGTGCAACTGACAATAGCTTCAACCCATAACATTCTCTTCACCAAACATTCTTCAAAAGAACACCCACAGCAGCTGACATCATCATCTTGACATGGATGCTCAGATCCATTAACTAAGAACACTACATTACCTTCCCCTTTTCATCAATCAAACTAAAACAAATAAAAAAAAACAAAGTATACGTAATAGAAAGACCTACTGGCCAGCACCATAACATCAATCTTGAAATCGAAGAGGAACTTTCTTTAGTCTGATTGGTCTCATACCTACAGAGTGTGAAAGGTTATTTGGATTCCCAGAGATAGCATTCTGGCCACACATAGAGGGACACTTCACAATTCTATTGAGATTCCAGACTCTATGATCCTGTGTCCTCACTGCATTGCCCAGAAGCTTGTTAACTCCGATTGGTTGACTAAACTTGGATTCACCACACCTTCTTTCAGGGAGTTTTATCCTGACCATGTCACCCACTTGAATGACAGTTCTTTTGACAGATTTTCTCGTATCAAAAATCTCTTTTCTCCTCAACATTTTCTTTAACTCCTGGTTTTTCCAATCAGCTTTTTTATCAGTTACACCACCCACTTCCAACCTCTTAGAGGAAACCCAAAGAGGACTTACTTGAGTGCTTGCAATCCTTCCTTTAAACAAAGTAAAAGGAGTAACACCCGTAGAAGAATGTGGAGTGAACCTATACTCAAACACCTTCTTCTTGATAGCTTCCTCCCAGTTATAATTAGAAGTCACGGCTAATTGCATGGCCTCCTTCAACACCCTCACAAATCTCTCAACTACTCCATTGCATTCAGGATGATAAAGAGCCGCACGCTTATGCGTGATACTTCTCTCACTCAGAAACTCTTCAACCACTCTGGAGACAAATTGTACCCCATTATCAGTCAACACCGAATTTGTCAACCCTTCATTTGCAAACAATTCATCCAAAAAATTGATGACCGATGAGGAGTCAACACTATTCACTATCTTGATAGATGGCCACCTGGAAAACATGTCCAGACAAACTAGGACATACCGATCTTGTGACTTTACCTTGACAGGGCCTAAAATATCAACAGCAATATCGATCCATGGACCAGTAGCCTGCTTCCTCACCAGCATCGGTTGAGTTCTACATCTTAAAACTTTATCACTACTGGCACACAGAGGACAATCACGCACCAATCTTTCTACAAAAGTATCCATCGCGGGCCTCCAATAGTTTTCCCTAAGCCTCTCTTTGGTTTTGGCAATGCCCATGTGACTAGCATGTGCGTTATCAACCAGTTTTTTACGCAACACCAAAGGAACAATCAATCTGCTTCCTCTAAAAAGAAGATCACTGGAAATCGCTAACTCCTCCTTGATAGACCAGAACCCTTTAACCTCCTCATCACACAACCGTTTCTCACACCAACCATCACGAATATAGGAAACAACCTGTTGCAAAACAGAATCATTACCTAAGGCCACACTCCATTCCTCTTCAGTGATCACACCTTGAGTGACTAAACACACTTGTATGTCTTCTCCAAAGTCTTCCCCAAGAAAAGAATCATCCTCTTCACCATCGGGGCCAGAAGAATTACCAAGTCTCGACAAGCAGTCTGCCAGAATGTTGCTAGCCCCCGGCAAATAAGAGACAGAAAATTCAAAATCTTGCAAAGCAACCACCCATCTCCTTATTCTATGTGATACCCGATCAATCCCTTTATTCCCAAATACTTCCTTCAAGGGTTTGTGATCAGAAATCACTGAGAAAGCTTTACCCCACAAAAATTTCTTGAGCTTGCGAATTGCCCAATAGACAGCCAAAGCTTCCTTTTCTACAACTGAGTAGTTGCATTCAGCTCCCCTAAGTGGTCTTGAGATTAACAAAACCGTATTGTCTACATGTTCCCCTGGTTGCAACAGTACGGCACCTAATCCTTTACCACTAGCATCTGTCATGACAAAGGACTTCTTCTTGGGATCAAAACTAGAGAGATTGGGTGCTTTGTTTAGATAGTCCTTAATTAAATCAAATTCCTCACTACACGATTTATTCCAAACAAACTCGCTCCCTTTTTTTAATAAGGATCTTAGATTTTCAGTTTTTTTAGCGAAACCAGGAACAAACTTATTGTAGAATTCTGCCATACCCAAAAATTTAGTAAGTTCATCTTTGCTTGCCGGATAATTGAGGTTGGAAATGGCTTCAACTAAAGGAGGCTTGGGTTTGATCCCAGAGCCAGAGATTGAATGACCCAGATATTCAATCTCCTTAACATCAAACTTACATTTATCCAATCTAAGAGTAAGGCCATGATCTTGCAATCTAGAGAGTATAAGACCCATTCTCTCATCATGCTCTTGCAAGCTACAACCATAAACAAGAACATCATCTTGGTAGACTTTGACCCCACCAATCCCGTTTAGTATGTTCTCCATGACTCTTTGGAACACCGATGCAGCTGATATAAGACCAAACGGCATCCTTAGAAATTTGTATGTTCCAAAAGGTGTTATAAAAGTGGTCAATTCTTGGCAGGAGGGGTGTAGTCTGACCTGGTGGTAGGCAGAAGACAAGTCTAATGTTGAAAAATGCGTGGCACTACCTAATGAGGATAACATTTCTGTTATGTTCGGGAGAGGATAGTGATCCACCACCACTGCCTTGTTCAGTTCCCTCAAGTCAATACACAGCCTGGCCTCACCGTTGGATTTTCGAGCCATCACAACCGGAGAAACCCACTCCGTAGCTTCTACCTCTTTGATAATGCCATTATCCAGTAGCTTGTTCAATTCTTCTTTCATTTTGTCTCTGACTAACAGCGGAACATTTCTGACTTTGGCTACTACAGGGACAGAATTATCCTTTAACTTAATTAGATGTTGGTACTTTTTTAGACAACCAAGTTTTTTATCAAAGACTTGTGGAAATTTATTGATCCAATTGTTGCGGTCAGAGATTGAGGCTATAGTCGAGAGATCTCTCAGACACACTGAAGGCGTTTGACTAGGATCTAAATAAACACCAAGATCCCTTTGATGAGACCAACTTATCAAAGAATCTCCCTTCATGGAAACATAAATCTTGCCTGCAGAGACCCTACCTTTGTAATCAATTGTTCCTTCAAAGTATCCTAAGAGATTTATTATTTGTCCCCCATAACCCCTTGGCACAATATCTGGTTTAAATAACTTCACTTTTGTGAGTAAATATTTCTCATAAAAATCTTTGGGAATTAAAGTGATCTTTGCTCCAGAGTCGAACAACATTTTAACACACTTGTCATTAATTAACACTTCTTCCATAGGACCATCCTTCACTTGGCAGCAAATCTGAGAAACAATTACATCTTCCCCTTCTTGTTCATAAAGATCAACCTCCCTCACACTCTTTTGATTCCTATTGGATCTACAACATTTTGAAAAATGACCTTTCCTTTTACAAACAGAGCAAATAGTTTTCCACCCAGGACAGTCTTTGAAATTAGCCAAATGTCCTGTGTTCCCACTACGAAAACATTTTACAGAGGAATACTTTGCGTTTGCGTTCGGGCGCACACCTTTTGAAGAGCTTGAAGTGCCTTGTGTGGACCCCTTGGAGGCTTTGTCAGGCCCTGCAGGTGCATCTGTTTTTATTTCCTTAACTTCTGCATCAGTACTCTTATTGTTGTCTGCTACTTTGCGTATAGCCTCAGAACAAGCTTTTGAATGCTCATGCAACTTTAAAGTGGTGATGACTTCTTCAAGAGAAGGATTGTCTTTTTGCCAGAGTGCGTCTTTTGCTTTATCAATAGATGACCCAAGCATGAGATGATCTCTGAGTCTTTCCTCCAAACTCGCCCCAAAGGAACAAGTGGAAGCCAGCTTGCGCAAGGAGGTGACATATTGTTCCACAGATTCTTCATGTTTTTGGAGTCTCTTTCCAAAGTGATAACGTTCTAATATCATACTCATTTTGGGTAGGTAATGCAAATCCATTTTCCTTATGCAGATTTCATATTCATTTAGAGAGGTGCCCTCACTGTCCGGTAGGTCAGGGAGGTGTTCGAATACTTCTTGCCCCTCTGAACCAAGACAGTGTAAGAATAAGGCAGACTTCCTTTCTGCACTCAAAGACGTACCGCAGACCCTGGCATAATTAGAGAAAACTTTTTTCCATTTCAACCAAGGTATGGGAGGGTCTTCTGGGGCAGAAAGAAAGAACGGGGGCACGGTTACATTTTGCATGATGTGAATAAAAGATGTCACAACACTGAATTAAAATTATAACAAGCCAAAGTGGAAGATGCAAACCCAAATTACACTTGTCACAATTCAAACCAACAGACTGTATCAGTGTATCATTGCAACCAACTAAGACACCTTGATATTAAAGAGCTTCCCTTACCTCTGAGGAAAAGAAAACAAAATGGTTGCACTAAGCATTCAGTATATGCAAGTAAACATTAGAGCATTATTATTATTATTGTCATATATTAGAGTATGACAAAGGAAACAACAGAAAATAATAACTGTGCAGATCAGAGTTGCCACCGTGATGAAAACGAAAGTCAGTGTGGCGAAAATCCAACATGAACAGACTTGAATGCAGACGTAATTCTCACGAGGCAAGGCAGTAAGTGAGGCCGAGACCAAGAATCAAAGTTTTACCTCGCAATGTTCGAGCGGCGTGTTCCTCGAGTGTTGTAGCGTTGCTGAGCTCGCAATCAGGAAACAAAGCGAGCAGTTCCTTTCCCTTAGTTATGACGTGTAGCGGGAGGCGCCGGGAGTTGGCAGGGTTGCGTCAAGCAAAGCGGGTTGCTAAGCAACAGCACCCGATGCACACCGAGGCCCAAACGATAAGGCCTCTACACAAACCAATGAGGAGGCACCTCGCAGGAAAGGTGACAACCCCCAAACCAACCAATGAGGAGACGCCTCCCTGAAAAACAACGTCGAAGGCGAGGAGAGGAAAACAGGAACCAAAACTTGTAGCGAGTCGCAACAAACACAGGAGGTGCTCCGCTCTCACAGCTCGTTCAATTACGACACAGGAGGTGCTCCGCTCTCACCGCTCTCATCGTTTGTACCACTCAAAACGACTCCGTCTACGCTCCCTCCAGTTCGTGGGAGCTCATCCACTGGCTGTGTCGTAATTGATACAAACGATTGCTGAAGGTAAGAAGCGGTGTGCCAGAATGCTTGAGTTCGAAGAAAATAGATGAGTTGAGGTCTCTTCAAGAGTTTCCACTCGTCGCCAAAATGAGGTGTGGGTGATGAATTGAATAAGCAGGAAACAGTAGATGGGTTGTGAACTCTTTAATGCAGAGAGTAATCTTGAGACCTCATCCTCCAGCCAAGCCAGTGCAACTGACAATAGCTTCAACCCATAACATTCTCTTCACCAAACATTCTTCAAAAGAACACCCACTGCAGCTGACATCATCATCTTGACATGGATGCTCAGATCCATTAACTAAGAACACTACACTATGCTTAGGGTTGCTAGTGGTAAAGTTCCATAGTATTCAAGCATCCGGTTACGAAGATGGAGCAGCCGGGACAGGCTGTTGCGTGACACACAGTGTGCAGCCATTGCGCAGTACGCAGACCAACAGCAGCACGCCAGCCGCGAGGGCGAGAATCAATGGGAGCCCTCAAAAGACGCTGGAAAAAATAGAATGAAAAAAGGCTGGTATCACACCAAAAATAGTTAGGAAAGAGGTCACGAGGCCGGAGACCACAATTTTGAAAAAATGCGCCAAGCCAGTTGTTGACGAGGCGTTAAATATAGTTTGAATCAGGGCACCAAAATGAAGTGGGAGATCAGTATTTAAAAGTGCCTGCACCTCGGTACGGGTGTTGGCTACATGAAGGACAAATGTTTCACGGGACGAAGTCAGAGCGACTTCTTTTTGAGACAATAGAGCCCTTATTCTGCTCATCTTGTTGAACTCTGCTTTCAAGGTTGGAATGGAAGGCCAGATGGATACATCCAGCCGCCCATGCGGGGGTGGGAAAAGAACATTTTTACAGCAGACTACAATGTAGGGAATTCCCACTAGCATTCCGCAGCAAGCCTCGTTATTCAAAAGCAAATAACTACCGTTAGCTAGCAACGTGAAAGAAGGTGTAATAGCTGGCACTGGAATTCCTTTCCTTTCAGGATGCATGCTAAATTAGGCGCTTGCACATTGCACGCGCCATGCAATTGGATGTGCCTACAGACTAGAGAGTTATCAGGTGTGGAGGAACATTCCTCACCCTTCAAATAAACTTCTTTACCTTCTCTCATACACCTGTATGTAAATGGGAGTGACCATACTTCATGCAGGAAAGCAGTACCCAACGGTTCATATCTGCCTATGGAAATGGCAATGTGATTAACCCGTGGATAAGCCACACAGCTGAGTTCAATTCGGCCACTGAGAAAGGCAAAGGTTCTAACTTTTCAATATGCAGTAATAAGTATGTAGCATCTTTCATGGACATGAATTGTTGTTTCGCAGTTAGATTAAAAGGAAGGAATAATGACGAAGTATTCATGTAGTCCCAGGGGACTTTCCCAGCTTTTAACGTTTGCAATGTCCATGCAAACTGCATTATGGAACGCAATTGATTCTGACCATGATACAAAATAGACACATCATCCTGCACGATATCAACAACAGATGAATCAATATTATCTAATGTGTAAATTCTGGAAGAAAGGGTGTTAATGCTATTATCTATAACAGCTAGCACTTTTTCCATATTGGCTTGATCAATAGCTCTCAATCTGGAAGCAGCTTCAATTTGTGATAATTTCCAAACCTTGTTATAAATAGCATACACCCATCTTTTGGACCTGCCACCCACAGGACCCTTAACAAAATCATTCAAATCTATTTTGTCATGTAATTTAGATAAATGAACTTTAACAGATGCCAAGGTGGAGTGTTGCAGCCAAGACTGGCATAACTTCCCAACAGAGTATGTAGTAACAGAATGAGAAGATTCAAAGCGGGGGTCTACACGATCCTGCGTATACCCAGGCTGCAGACCCAAAAAACGATGTTGACAGGAATCTGAACTCGTCTGCCAAGTCAACCATCCTTCGGCGTGGAATTTGGAAATATTGAAGGATGTATTAGTAATGAATGACTGCAACGCATCAAGGGACAGATCTGTATGATTATCCCAATTTGGATAAGCACCCAGATCTGGAATAGAGGGGGAATTCAGTTTTTTAGAAGTAGCCAATCCAAAACAGGTGGTCTGAAAAATTGTCGAATTCAAAAATAACATGTGGTTCGGGATGAGGCAGGCACGATGCTAAGCTTCCGTTCCTTGTACCTGCCATGGTTTAGAAACCCAGACAGATTTAAGATCAATAGTATCTTGCCACAGATCATAACCCCTGACTGCTAATTCATCTATAAAGGATTTAGAATACAATAATCTAGTGTGTGTCAGCCTAACCTTCGAGGCAGACTCCGCTGCCATTTTAAAATAAAAGGCGGCAGGTTTTGAAACACTGAAATCAGTAAAATAGGCAAATTTGTTCACCAATGTGCTGGAGCTGCCTAACATTGGCGTTGGACAATGTTCCCATTGCATACAAATCACACCTGTACACTTCGGCTGAACTGCGCTTTTCCTCTGTCGAAAAAGTTGGTGGTCACACCGTATCCTGCCCTAGAGGCAGTGACGAAAGCCAGTGTACCCAATTCAAAAGCAAGATCAGCCTGCAATGACTGCAAAATAGCTGAATGTTCTGGCAGCCAGCTCGATTTGGAAAAAGTTGGTTGTACCAAGGCATATAGTAGCTTGATACGCTGGGCATAATCGGGAATGTACGTACGACCGAAATTCAGAAAGCCCAGTAAAGATTGTAATTTTTTCAGTGTTGTTGGAGCACGCAAACATGCGCACTTCTCCAGAAAGTGAGAAGCTAAGCCTCAACCCTCATTGTTGAGCTCGTAGCCCAAAAACAACACTGTATACTCTGCAATGTGAGACTTCACTAAGTTGAATTTGTAACCGAAGTCCACAAACATAACAATAATGCGATCAACGCGACACAGATGCGGCCACAACTCGTCATCCGTGAGATAGATATCATCAACATACGAGTACGCATCAGGGTCAATGCTCTCTAACAGAGAGACTACACGTGCGGCAAAGACGCCAGGGCTGTTTTTATAGCCCATGGCTAATCGTTTAAATTGTTTTTGCTTGCCGCCAGATGTAAACGCTGTCCACTGACTACTAATAGAGGACAGGTTATGGCTGTAAAAGCCATTTGATATGTCAAGTGTGGTTTTAAACCTTTTAAGCACAAGACTATCAACTAGGGTAGAACTGTGGGTATTCTGTAAACCGCACGTCCGGTAATGAGAGTTTAAGTGCCGGTAATCCAAAACTAGGCGGTAGGACCCATCAGGCTTCGTTACAGTGAATAAAGGATTATTCATTGGTGACACACGTTTCAATAACCCCATGATATTCCAATTGCTCAAGGATGTCCGCCACGTGCGATCTAGCTTCGCGACGCATGGGATATTGGGGTTGTGGTTGAGGCATAGACCGCAAGGGAATCTCATGGCTGGGGGAAAATTTATCCCAGCCCACCTGAGTACGATACAAAGCCGGTGCAAGCACCTGAGCCCACTCTTCGGCAAACCTTTCAGCATGCTCCTTTGGCACTGTATGCGCAAAGGACGGGAGGATTACCTCCTCCCCTCTAGGAGCATCTAAAATGAAAGTCGGGGCCAGTCTGCTTCTGCCAAGAGAATGTCATAGGAAGAGGTCAGATTATCCCAAAAAATCCCTTGTATTGTGCGTTGTATGTCACCTTCAATTAAGAGGACTATGTCATATAGTCTGTCAGGGGGAGCCACTCTAGTGTCCGCAGTTTCTACAGTAATGAACGTGTCAGTTGCAGTCACCTGCAGAAATGGACGTAGTGCTTGCCGCACTACTGTTACCTCCACTGCGCTGTTGAGCAGCGTTAGCGCCCATGTCAGGTTCCGAAGCTGCGTCCGCACTATCTGTGGCATACCTCGCTGTTAGCGCAGCAACCTTCTTCTTCTGAAAACGGGGGACGTTGACATGCAAACTCGTCTTGCTTGCTTTTACCGTCAGCCTGACGGGTTGCTCACGTCCTTGTTGGGAACCCAACCTTTGCCACGTTCTCCGCCACCGGACTGTGAGGCCGATGTTTCCTGTGAAGAACCAGGAGAGCGTTGTTCAGTAACCTGAAATCTATCAGGTGACCTAATACTAGTGCGATCACGCAAATCGTATGTGCGTTCACTTGTCGGCTGTACGGGTGACGCAGGACGAGACCCCTGTTTCTGTTGCTGCTTTCCCTGTTTCTTTTGTCGCCAATTTTGCTTTGGAAAAATTGGACGATAGTCTTTAACAGACGAGCTCACCTTAGTTTGTTGTATCAGGTCAGGAATGGCTATAGTTGGTTTAACCCCTAAACTACTGCGGCCAATTGTTCTATACGCCTCCGCAATAATTTTAGGCAACTCTTTCGGCTTATCGAGTTCATCGACGCGGGCTAAGCCATTAGCCACTTGGAATTGTACCACATCTCCCTTGAGATTACCAAGGATGAGAGAGGCAACTACGTTTAATACTCCGACAAGTCGCATTCCCAACTCAACAGCTGCCTCCGGACCGTGGTTATCTTGAACACGTTTAATGACGGAGGGAAGCACAGCCATAGACGGAGTGCCAAAGCACTTCGAGTAGACCACGGCAAAAACCTTACCCCAGTTGTCACAATCAGACACTTCTGGGACTAAGTCTTTCGGCAAACTAATGGTGAGGATTCTGTGTTTCTCCACAGATGTAGAGTGTGGAAACACCGCTCCCAGTTGGTCAAATTTCTCCGCAAGCCAATAAGGCAAATCATCCTTATTCTGGGGGCGCTTGCCCATCACCGAATTAACTATGACAGGGCTAATAACAACCACATTGCGTGAAACGTATTGCACCAAAGCCCTATATACTGTAATGAGGGCTGTATGGAGTGTAGTCAAATAGCGGGGGTGAGGCGTAAATCCGGCCAGCACCGTCCATGTGGCCCCAGGAATCGACAAAGAGACGAGTTTAGCCGGTGCAACCGCATGGGGAAGGGCGCCATTAAACCAAATGCTATGCTGCCAGGCTGAAAGGGGAATCTCCAGCATCCTGTATGGCGTATAATTTGCTGGGACTCGTGTGAGTATACGAGTGAAACGTCTCATCATTCACATTCACTTCCGGCAGCGTTACCCAAGAGTAAAACAACTCGTAAGGGTGGGACGCGTCCGCACTCACCACAAAAATTACGGCCATCCCATCGTCTGGTACCCCATACTGCGTCAAATGACGCCGCAGAGGCGTACGACTATGTGCTGCAATTTCAACCGCCATAAGGACACAGAGAAGAACAACTACGGATTTTACAGTAGCACAAGGGTTCAGAAATATAAAACACCTTTTTAATTTACAAGCTTGTATGAACCTATTAGGTTACTAACAGGTAGGTGAAATCCGTCACTCCCGTTATCCGGAAACAAGAGTGAGGGTGTTGTGGACTAATATAAGCACTACTAAGGCGTTTCAAATCAAAAGACCAAACGTTAGGTGCGCCATGTTGCTGGGATTCTGCTCATGCACAGAACTATGCACAGGAAACCAGATCCTCAGTGAATTGTAGTGTACCAAACAACTCACCTCAGTACCCAGAACCCCTATCCGACCAGCATCAGTGTCCCATTCGTTATCCGTATTCTCTCGGAGGTCCCAATGTATAGACAACCCAGAACAAGCGACTTAGATTACTCTCAGGAATGGTGGGAATCAGAAATGCCTGTTCGTTATTATTCTCATATCAGTCCACAACAAGAGTAATCAGAGACACGGTAAAGTTTAAAAGGTTTATTTTATAAACTACGTGTCCTAAGATGCTGTACTTTGGCTAACATAAGCAGACAAATGATTATAATTAAAACCATCAGCATTGTTACAATACCATAGAAAATGAAAGGAGAAATCATAGTATAAATGACAGTGGAATGCAGCCACCTTCCTTTCGCTAGTAAACTAATATTATTAGGCAAATAGAAGGTCTCTAGGCTTGAATGGGGAACCCCATACCGTAAAGATCAGCTTAGGTGAATCACATCACAGGATCAGCTTTGCTTTGCGCCTGGAAATGTTCTTCTCCAGAATGTGTTTCTAACGCATGCAAACTGTAATATTAAAGGCTCTCGACATTCAGGTATTTGCAGCTGTGTGCATATTATGGCTAGAGAGTGGGCCGATCAACCTGAACTCAAAAACATACATTGTCTGGCGGCTCAGAGTGTTTTGCACACAATGTTCAGACCAAGGTCGCAGTGCATGTCTAGGGATGTGAACAACAGACAGTTCTCATGTGAAGAAAAGGCAAGCAAGCAGTTTTCAAATAAGAACATGTCTCTGCAGTGTCGTGTGCAAAAGCAGAAAAAGTGGCAAGATCGCTTTCTAAAATCTAACGCGCTTATGCTAACATAGCAATGTATGCATCTAAATCGCTACCTTCACTACAAAACCTTTTCCTTGGCAGTATTAATGCGGATTAAAATGATAGAAAAGCAAACTAATACTACCACTGATTGTGCTGCATCTATGGCATAATTTGCCTTTCTTACCCCATTGACAATCTTAGTTAAATATTAATGTACTGAATATTAAGGCAGCCATTTAGGCACTGATGGCATGTCATACCTCTCTTTACCACAAGGCGATGTTGCTACGCACAGACACCATAACAGTCATGAACTACATACCGAAACCGTGAAGAATGCATTACCTAACAGTTGTGAACAATTGCAAAGGAGTTCTGACACTCAGTTCAGCACAGACACATACATTGTTATCAGAATACAGTCAAGGAATATACAGATTTGGAGATCTAAGCTAAAAGCATCAAGAGATGTGTAAAATTACTATAACCATTCCACAGACATATTTGCAAATCTGTGGGCATCAGATATCAGCCTGCTTGCAATAACTAGAAATGTCAAAATATCAACACTTCTCTTCCAGGTACACACACCCTCAGACTTTCGATTGTCGAAATTTCTTTTTAATCATAGCAATTTAAAAAATCCTTTAGGTTTGAGAAACATCCTCTCTTATCCTGAATGGGAAGGGCCCATTATTTTGCTCCTGTAGATTATTCTTCCCCCAATGTCCTTGTTCCTTAGGGAAAGAAGTCAGGATGGTGCCTGAAGTCAGTAACAGGAGGTTCGTATACTTCTTGCTATCCCACTCATTGCATAGTCCTGGTACAGCCCAGGACTAGATCCCTGAAAGGAAAGCAAAGCAGCTGTCAGATTATTTTAGGTATCACCATGGCTCTTTCCTTCATCTCGATTTCCATTCTGAATTTACCCTTCCCTCCCCCTCTTGTTCTTATCACATTGATTTGCCTGAAAGATTAACAGGGGAGCTGTCATGGTAGGGATCTCCATGCCTCTCTGTTGGAGCACTGAAAGAATGGCATCTCAATAGGCAAAGATCGGACGCCTCCTCTTGCCTTCAGAATCTCTTTTGCTTAGTAAATATTGGCTTGTCAACCAAGCCCTATACCCACTTGCTTAGGTACCTCTGGCTGTGGACCTTGAAGGTTAAAGGGCACCGCCCTGAGACACCATCAGAGAACCTGTTCTCTTGATACTCTCACTGACTTGGGTCCTTGTGAGCCTGCTTCCTACCCCCACCAGCCTGAGCCAACCTACTGTCCACAGAGGCTAGTCCTAAAACGGAAATGGGGTAAAGAAAGTCCTTAGGAACTCTATTGCCATTTTGTTTGAGTTTATTGGGTCCAGCACCCATTATTTCACATATGTCCGTACCAAAGCCTTGATGATCATGCTGGGGCTAAGATGGAAACCGAAATATCTTGGTTTAATATGCTGGTGCGCGCATGCTAGTGCTCGCACAGCTATCGCCGTGCCGCCAAGATCAACCGGGCTTAATTGTTGTACGGTCGCACCACCATCAACGGATCCATATTATGTCAGAGTCATTAGGGTGAGACATATCAGCAACCCTCCCCCCCACACACAGGTCATCCCTGTCCTGGTCTTTTGAGTCATCGCTCTAGAAGAAACAGGGTGCCAACAAAGCAAGACACATTGTTCTATAAACAACCTGGGGGGTGAAGGGAGGTATGGCGCAAACCTGGAGAAGACACCATTTCCTATCCAACCCAGTAGGAGAGGAGGCAAACAAACGGCCTTTTCGGGTATGAACATACACATACCCCAACCCTTTCTTCTGTTTTTGTTTTATTTGTTTATGGGCTTCCCCCCAATATCCTCCCGTATCCCTGTTATTACCCCATTTATAGATTGCAGTAGAGGACTGTTAAGCGTATGATTAATGTGCCAAGACGTATTGGAGACACATCACATGTTTGTAATGATTATGTATATATACCCTAGAACATGGATGTAGGAGAGTAGGATCTGCACTTATGTTGCCCCCACTTTTTTTCTGATGTTAACACTGGTTTCTTTCTGGGGAGGAGCCTAGCGCGCAACCAAGATGGCCGCGTAGGCACAGGGCTCCCGAGGGCCTCCACGACCTCTCACGTCTATCCTGAATATATCCTGATTCTATCGACGGGCTTCTAAAGGCGAACATATGCGGAGGTGATACCCGTTGTCCAAATTCAAATCGGACTTCAGGAACCGGGATAACATCGATTTCAAGTCTGCGGCCTGCTCCTGACCTTGCCTCGGATTCGAGTTGGCATGGTGCCCGGGTAGAAAGTGAACAACAACGGCCTGCAGGACCCGGGCCGGTGCGCACCCCCTACTTTCACTTTCGGTTTCGGGTCTCCTCGCTGAAACTGACGGAGGGACCCCGGATTGTCAGCATGCATTGCTAGTGGGAAGATCGGGTATCCTGCCTGAATCTTGGACCCTAGTCTGGACCGCCTTTCGTGGTCGCCGAGGCTCCCTAGATCGGCTCACCGAGGATCACTAATCGTGTTGGTGGACGGTGGCCTTGGCGACCATCAGACAATGGCGGCTAGATTGGACGGCGACAAGCAAAAATCCAAGACGACTAGGCGGGGAGCTCATACCCAAGCTAATAACATGGACCGCTATACCCAGCCAAAAGGATCTCCTAGTGGCCTGCATAAGTCACCGGAGAGATCCAAGGATGGCCCGGGATCGTCTACGGAGTTAACATTGCAGGACGTCATGGGCGCCATCGATGAGATGAAAGCAGCAGTCGGCCAGCAATTCGACACCTTGGCCCATAAATTGGACACGGTTTTGATCGACATTAAACTTCTCAGAGCGGACCTTTCACAAACGAATGAGAAGGTCAAATCCTTGGGTCTGACAACATCGAGTCTGGCTACGGACGGGTCTGACCTGCAAACTGAGGTTCGTAATCTGCGGACGTCCAATGATTTGTCTGTCCGTCGGCTGGAGGATTTTGAAAGTAGGGCTCGGCGGAATAATGTGCGCATAATTGGGGTACCGGAGAAATCGGAGGCCCCTGCGGCTGACCTCTTCGTGGAAGACCTCGTGATCAACCATCTCGCACCCAAGGGGTTGAGTAAATTCTTTGCGGTCGAGCGGGCCCATAGAGTTCCGGGTGGTAAGCCGAAACCGGGCGCTCCCCCACGGCCACTCATTGCCAGAATTTTTCATTTCAGGGACAGAGACGCTATCCTGCAGGCCTCAAGAGTGAGTGGGCCGACGAAGTTTGAGAACACTACTATAAGCTTCTACCCGGACTTTACGCAATTGGTCCAAAAGCAGCGACAGGGGTTCATGGGTGTTAAATGGCGACTGAGAGACATGGACCTGAAATATGCGATGCTCTTTCCGGCCAGGTTGCGAGTTGAGTTTGAGGATCGGACATATTTTTTCGATCGGCCGGAGGAGGTAGGAGATTGGCTTGATACCCTGCCCCAGCGAAGAAGTCGAGAGGGACCGACCGAGGAGAACGGAGTAGGCCTGGCTGGACAGGAATAGACTTTGGTTCCCGGTGACTGAACATTGCGATGACACTTCCATATTTTGGTTCGATGTTTTTACTCAGTGCCTTATCCTTAAATGCCCGGGGTTGTGGGGTGCTCAGTGAGGCTCTTTCCTCCTCTGGGGTTTCCCCTTTTTGTAGCTTAGTTAATGCTAGGGCGACAGGCACACCAAGTTGGGGGGGCTACACGGGCTCACGCAGGGGTGCAGGGAGGGGGGAGTTGTAACAGGAATGTTGGAGGGGAGGGGGGGAATCGGGGACTGTTTGAATGTTCTACAAGGCAACGTAACGCTACACGACTGGTGGTCGGGTTCGTGGACTCTGGGGGGGGAGTTGTGCGCGGGGTTGGGATGGGGTAGGGGATTGAGAGTACTTTCGTAGAACGTGAATGGCTTGGGGGATAGGATTAAACGTGGAGTAGTGCTGCAGTTCTTGAAACGGCTGTCGCCAGACATTGTCTTTCTGCAGGAAACGCATCTCATTGGGAATTCTTGCCATGCTATGAATAGGCGGGGGTACCGTCTTGTTGCTCATTCTGGTTTCACTTCTGGCTCGCGGGGGGTGGGCATCTTGATCAGAGCCTCTCTCCCGTTGGAGGTAGACGACGTGATTCATGATCCTAGAGGGCGGTATGCTGCACTTGTAGGCCGATGGGAGGGCAGAACCGTGTCGCTTGTTTCTGTGTATGTCCCACCGGGGTTGCAGGCCGTAACTTTCGCTGATTTGGGGCGAATGGTCTTGGGGCTCCCGGGGGGGGTTCTGGTGATGGGGGGCGATTTTAATTCTGTCGTATCCGGTAGGGCGGATCGTCACCCTCCCAGGGACCTCCCGGGGGCACAGGCCTGGCTGAGTGGGTTTATAGATACCCTCGGGCTGATAGATTGCTGGAGACTGATGCACCCGGGGCAGGCGCAATACATTTTTCACTCAGGGGCTCATGGCAGTTTATCGAGACTGGACTATGTCCTTACGCCGGCGGCCCAAGCTGTGATGATTAGGGAAGTAAGACATATGGCCCGGGGTATTTCTGATCATTCCCCCCTGCTGCTGCGCATTGAGATCGTCCCCGGGGCTGAGGGGAGGGTAGCACCGATTAATCCCTGGTACCTGCGTAATCCTAAAATCCGGGCGGACCTGGTCAAGTCCCTTAAGCGCTATTTCAATGAAAATGTGGGGTCTGTGTCATCTGCTGTCTCGTTGTGGGAAGCCTTCAAAACAGTGATCCGTGGGCAGGCACTTTCTCTAATCTCCCACTCCAAGAAAAGCAAGACTGAAGAGGTGGTTCGCCTTGAAAACGAAATAGCCAAGTTGGAAGGGGACCTGGAGTTGGGTGTTACGAATGATAAGTTGCATGTTCTCAGTCTCAAGCAGCTTGACTATAAAGCGTTGGTTACTGATGCTGCCAAGGTGATGAGTAGGGAGCAACAGGGGCGCTTCTACGATGTGGGGGATAAGGCTGGAAAATTGATTGCATGGTTGGACAAGAAGGAGAGAGCGAGTCGAGTGGTGCCGGTTATTGAGAGAACGGATGGCGTGCGAGTGACTGACCCTGTAGAAATTGTTGAATGTTTCGCGACTTATTTCCGTGAGGTGTATTCTCCAGTCTTGGATGGCCTTGAGGATGGCTCTCATTTGTTGCTGAGAGACATTGCGTTGCCGTCTTTGTCAGAGGCGGACAGCGTACTGATGGATGCGACGTTGTCGCCTGATGAGATTGCTTTGGCTATTCGCTCGGTCGCTTCTGGCAAGGCCATGGGTCCCAACGGCCTTCCCATTGAACTGTATAAGCTGCGCCCGGACAAGATGGCGCCTCATCTCTGCGACATGTTCCTTGAGGCACGTGACGTGGGCTCCCTTCCCTATGATCAGCGTCTCGCTACAATAGTCGTGATTCACAAGGAGGGGAAGCCACGGGATCGGTGTATTTCTTACAGGCCCATCTCATTGTTAAATGCTGAGCCTAAAATTCTGGCTAAGGTTTTGGCTAATCGTCTGGTTAGGGTCATTGGCGACTTGATCCATCCGGACCAGTCCGGTTTCATACCCCACCGTAATACGGCTCTGAACCTGAGACGTCTTCATGGAGTGCTCGCCAGAGCGGCGCACATACGTGAACCGGCCGTTTTGGCGTCCTTGGATGCCACAAAGGCGTTTGATACCCTAGAATGGCCGTATCTTTGGGCGGCGCTCGCGAAAATTGGTTTTGGCCCCGGGTTTATCGGTTGGGTGAAGTTGCTGTATGAGGAACCGTTGGCTCAGGTAGTGGTGAATGGCAGAGCGTCGGCGCCCTTCGAGTTGGGAAGAGGCACGCGGCAGGGTTGTCCATTGTCACCCCTCCTCTTCGCACTTGCATTGGAGCCTCTGGCTGCCTGGTTACGATGGGAGCCCTCGTTGCGCGGCATTAGGTGGACGCCTGAATTTGAGGACCGCATCTCTCTTTATGCGGACGACATTCTCCTGTACCTCACATCTCCTCGGCAGTCTTTGATTGTACTAGTCGATGTTCTGACCTCATTTGATCGTAACTCCGGTTTGGTCATCAACTGGGCCAAGTCGTGCGTCTATGTTCTCTCTGGGGATACTCCTCTCCTCCCGCGTGGCTGCCCTATCCAGATTTCGCAGTCAGGGTTTAAGTACCTGGGGGTATTCATATCCTTAGACCCTGTGGCCCGCTATGAGCGGAACTTACTCCCCCCACTCCAACGTCTGAGGGCCGACGTCTCGAGGTGGCGACGGCTCCCGCTTTCGCCGCTCGGACGCGCGGCGCTGTTTAAAATGATGTCGCTACCACGATTCCTATATGCACTGCAAAATACACTCGACGTCATACCGGCCCGCTACTTCCGTGAGGTGGAGAGCTTGCAGAGGCAGTTGTTTTGGGACGGGCGATCGCGAATCGCTCTTGCAAAATTGACACTCCCATGGTATGATGGGGTATTGCACTCCCCGATATCAAACGATACTATTGGGCGTCCCAATTGGCGGCGGTGAACCACGGGATGTATGGACCGGCCCTGAACCCGGCGTTCGAGATGGATAAAATGCTATTGCCTGGGGGGGATTATAACAGAGCCCTCTATTCGAAGTCACCTGGTGTGCAGTTGACAGGCCCAACCAAGATAGCAGTACGTGTTTGGCATGCTGCTAATGCCGCGATGGGTTGGAAGGACCGCCTGACTCGAGCGACCCCACTGTATGCTTCAGAAGGGCTGGGCTGTTTGTGGAGAACTAAAGGATTTGAGAAATGGGATATGATTGGCATCTGTAAGGTGAGTGATCTCTGGGTGAAAGGGGAGTTTAAAACGTTTGAAATGCTGAATGCGGTATATAAGCTGAGCGATAGGGAGTACTTCCGGTATGCTCAGGTCCGTCATGCGTTGTGCTCGGTTTTCCCTGATGCTACTGCTATCCCGGAAAATTCCCCACTGGAGGACAGGGTGCTCGATGGCTACGTGCCTGACAGCACAATCTCCTTGATCTATAAAAAACTCATCAACGACCGGTCAGACCTGTTGACCCACTTGAGGGAGATCTGGGTGGCTGATGGTTTGGAATTAGATGATGAGGACTGGGTCTCGGCAATAGCCTCCCCGAGGGAGGTGGCTATTCCGGCCCGCCTTCGGTTCGTACAACTCAAGATACTCCATAGAGTGTATGTCACTGGTCCCCGCCTGATGCGCATGGGTCTCTCCGTGGATGGGATGTGTAGGCGTGGCTGTGGTTCGCTGGGTACTTTCCTTCATGTTATATGGGAATGTCCTGAGGTGGCTCGCTTTTGGCGTCGGGTGCATGCTGTAATGGAAGAGGTCACCCATGTCGCTCTGCTGCCAGAAGCTAGAAGATGCCTGCTGAATGTGTGGGAGCCCAACGATTATAATGTGGCGCAGACGCAGTGGGCGACTTTGGGTAATATGGTGGCTAAATGAAACATCGCACAGTTGTGGGGTTCCCAGAGGTCGCCCACGTTCTCGGTGTGGAAGGAGAATATGGATTGGTGCATGTTTAGGGAAAAGACGGTGTATGTAGCGAGAGGCAAGCCTAGGAAATGGACTGGAATGTGGGGTCTGTGGAATTCTTATCGCGGAGACATCTGTGCCCCTCCCCTGGCTATTGTATCGGATGTTTCTCTGTCCCCCTAGCTGACCATTCCTCACCCGTTAGGTTATGAGTAGGTTATAGTTTGATTTTTCCTCTGTTCCCAGGCCCCCCCTCCCTTCTCTGCCGCAGGTCATTGATTTCCTACCCCGGGGAGCGCGTCCTGATATTCACACTGTTTATTGCCTTGTTTGTGTGTAATGTTTATTAGTTTTAAGTCGAAAATTGGAACCGTATTTCATATTGTCACCTAACTACTGCTTTTGCCTTCACTGGGAGTACTGATGGACTGACGAGATCCTCGGATTGCTCAATCTGTATAACGGTGTAATGATACATCTCATGCTAATTAGTGGCCGGCCCAAGGGGTTGTAGGCCCATGTCTGTAACTCTTTGAAGTCAAATAAAGGTTTCTTTAAAAAAGAAAAAAAAAACACTGGTTTCTGCTAATCAGGGCCCCAGTCTCTCTGTTCTCTCTAAACAACTTGGACTGCATATTAGATGCACTAGTGATTGGGTACTGTGGTACCGTATGAGCCCCTAGTATATGGTACATCAGGTACCAAGGGCATAGGTACTTCACAGGCCTACCAGGGGGTGAAGCAGGTATTATGCCACCCCTGGGAGGCAGACTAAATCTAACACCGCAGGCCTGCTGCTGCAGCCTGGGTGAGGTAGTGTTAGCACTCCTCACAGAGGTATAGGTTCCCTATATCTCACCATACACACACATATAAACCTATCAGTCACCCCTAAGGCAGGCCCTATCAATCCTGAGGGCAGGGTGCTTGGTTTACAATGTGAGGGGGTGCCTCGGCCTGAGCAGGGCCCCTCTGCAGCTGGCAGAGTCTATTGTCTGTGGCTGTTTGTGGATGCGGTTAAACCATATACTCTTAAGTGCATTATAACCTAGCGGTAAATGCTAACTTTGTAATGACTGCATCCAAACATGTCGTGTTTGGTGTCAAACAACTTGGAATCATACCCCCACACCAGTAATTGGTGTGGGAGTATGATCCCACCCTTCTAGAGGGGAAGACATGTACCTACTGTGGAAACACGGTCGAAATCTGAAAGAGCCCTGGCATCACAAAATGGATGCCACCAGCACAGACACTGGGCTGCCCTCCTGCTGCTGACTGAAACTCGCAGTGGAGGAGGCCCAACAATAGGCATCCTGTCACAGAGAGGTGTAACCACCTTCCAGACAGGATTTAGTGTATTGGGGCTGGGTGGGTGCACTCCTAGAGTGCTTTGAAGTCCTGCACTGGGGGAGCAGTAGGCTCCTCTGTGCATATGCCAGCTCAAACCGGTTCAGGGGCTACCTGCCCCTGCTCTGGCGTGAAACTGGACAAAGGGAAGTGGGTATAACCACCCACTTCCCTGACCCTCCCATAGGAGTGGTCATAGAGCTAGTCCCTCCCTTTCCTTTAGTGTAAGTTAGGGAAACCTTGCCATTGCAAATCAGATATCCCTGGACGACGCTCTACAAGAAGAATCCTGGCCCTTCGACGTTCCATTACCTTTGGCTACGGAGAAACTGCCTGCAGTTCAACGAAGACAAAACTGAACTGCTGCTCTATGCACCAACGAAACAGATCCAACATCTTCCAGTGGACTTTAGGCTTGCCCCGGATTCAGTTCCACTGACGCCAGTTAGCACTGTACGGAATCTGGGGGTCTTATTCGATAATAACCTACAGCTGGCTTCACAGGCTAGTAAAACTTCCAGCACCTGTTTTGGTTTACTGCGACTTCTACGCCGTATTCTTCCACTGCTGCCTGCAGACTCCCGCAACACGGTTGTCAGAAGCATCATCCTCAGCAGACTGGATTACTGTAACTCTCTGTACCTCGGAGCCCCCCAATACACTCTGCAGGGGCTACAGAGAGTTCTGTCAGCTGCTGCCAAGTTGGCACTTGGTCGCAAGTTCGACTCATCCTCCACCCAGGCACTAAGAGATCTACACTGGTTACCCGTTAGAGAGAGGGTCCTTTTCAAATCTCTGTGCCTGGTGCACAAGGCAATCCATGGACTAGGCCCGATCCCACTCCAGGAAAGATTCGCTTGGTATTCTCCTGTAAGGCAGCTGCGGTCATCCAAGGCCAACCTGCTGGTTCAGCCCAGCTTCAAACGGGCTAGACTGGGAGGGAGGGCATTCAGGGTGGTCGGAGCTCAAAGCTGGAATGCGCTCCCACCCGCTCTCAGACAGACGCAGTCATTGATAGAATTCAGAAGGAGCCTTAAGACCTGGCTGTTCCCAGTAGCATGAAGTCCCCGACTTTGTCTCCTCGTGCGATAAAACATCCTGTCTGGTCAGAGCGCCTGGATACCCGTAGGGTTACAGTTCTCTTGCGCTATATAAATTCTTATACTATACAATACAATACAATTTGGAACACTGAAGAATCTCCCTTGGAGTCAAGGAGTGACTCCCCTGCTTGGCAGGCACCAAAAACTTGAATCAACGGTCGCAAACTTTCCCGCTGGAGTCCAAGTCCTTGCAGCCCCGGAAGTGGATTTCCTGACTTCTCGACGGCCATTGTGGGTTCCCAGCAAAGCTGAGGCGAGTGGACCCCACGAGTGACGAGGAACAGCAATACCTGGGTACCGTGCACTATTGTCTAGTGCAACCCCTTCACGACGTTCTACGAACTTGTGCATTGGACCACGTGTGATCCAAGCCTCCAGCAGGATTTCCCTCGAAAATAAGAGGCCTACCTCGTCCCGAGTGACCGTGGGCTCCTGTGAAGCGAATCCTCATGAGGCGTCTTTGCGTTCCCTTGCCAGCTGGCTTGTGGGTCTCCTGAAGACTTTCTCATCAAATCAAAGGGCTCCCCTGGTTGCTCTAGGCCTGCCCTGACTTACCCTCGCTGGGTGAGTCCCTCAGACCTTGCTGGTCTGCACCGCTGACTTTCTTTACATTTCACGAGACTTGCTGTTGCCAAGGCTTGTTGGCTCCAATCCGGTTGCCGACACCTCAGTAAGCTGCAGACTTTGTGGGACACTCTGAATCCAGCTCCTGGTCGTCATCGACGCCTCCTGGACCTCGTGGCTGAAGAGTCAAAACACCCTTGATCACCTGAAATCACCCGACTTCCGTGAGCCTCCATCTTCCTGGCCCCGGGTCACTGGCAAGTGACTGTGAACACTGTCCGTTATGCTTTCAGGTCTTCTTCTTCCTGAATCCAGCCTTGGATTCCACCGGACACTTCTCCAGTCTTCACAAGCAGCAAAACTTCTTTGGCTTCTATTGAAAACGACGACGCAACCCGACACCAAAAGACACCTATGCACCCGGCTTCCCTGGGTGAGGTACCTTGTGCACTCCGGTGCTCCTGTGGATGTTGGCCCTCGAGTACTTACCTTGTAAGTGGCTTGCTTGTAGACTCTTTAGAAGTACCCTAAAACTTTGAAATCCCAACCGCGACTTGCTCCATTGAAATCAATAGGGAACCCGCGTCTGTGTTCTCACACTGCACGCGTCTCTCGTGGGTCCATTACTTACCTGCCTTGGGTGGATTAGTGAGGCCCCAGCGATTCTACAGGCCCTAGGCCTTGTCCCCTTGCAAGTCGACATTCCTAAACCTCTTTTTTAGTATATGGTCTGGTACGACCCTAGGGCCCCAGCCATATTTGTGCTTAACTTATTGTGAAACGTTGATATTTGCATATGTTCCTGACTTCTAATCTCATAAAGAGATTAGTAGAGTGTGTCTTGTAATAAATACATATATATTTGATATATATACCTGTGTGGTGTCCTTTCATTTGGTAATTCAAGAGATTATTAGGTAAAACAAGCTGTTTTACATTCCTCTGAGAGTTAGCCTGAAGGCTGCTCTCCACAGCTACCACTAGGGTAGCTTTCTTTAAAAGGTTGTCTTAAACCTATCTGCCATAAGAGTCGAATTGGACTGGTGCAAGGTGGCCACTATAACTAGTGACCAGCATATACCAGGCCAACTTCTCACAATGGGTACTCACAAACTTTCTCTTTGGGCCAAATTTACAGTGTGGTTTGTGGCCGAGGGCCGCACCGGTGGGGGCGGGGTCAGAGGGGGAGGGGCGGGGCTAAAGCAAAAAAATATTGTGACCATGAGGTTGAACACAGGTCCCTGCAGCAGATGCCTTTGTCCACTGAGCAACCAGACCCGGCATACACACATCTCTCCCTCCCTCCCTCCCTCTGTCTGTCGCCCTCCTCCTTCTGTCTCCCTCTCTGTCTCCTTCTTTGTCTCCCTGTCTCTGTCTCCGTCCCCCTCTGTCTCCCTCCCTCTGTCTCCCTCCCTCTGTCTCTCTCTCTGTCTCCTCCCTCTATCTCCCTACCTGTCTCTCTCCCTCCCTCTGTCTCCCTCCCTCTATCTCCCTCCCTCTGTCTCCCTCCCTCTCCCTCTGTCTCTTTCCCTGTCTCCCTCTCTCTCCTTCTGTCTCCCTCCGTCTCCCTCCTCCAGCTCCCTCCTCAGTCTCCCTCCCTCCATCTCCCTCCCTCTGTCTCCCCTCTGTCTCCCTCCCTCTCTCTCTCCCTCTTTCTGTTTCTCTCCGTCTCCCTCCCTCTCTGTCTCCCTCTCTCTGTCTCCCTCCCTATGTCTCACTCCCTCTGTCTCCCTCCCTCCCTCTATCTCCCTCTCTGTCTCTCTCCCTCCCTCTCCCTCTGTCTCTCTCTCTCTCTCTGTCTTCCTTCCTGTCTCCCTCTCCCTCCCTCTGTCTCCCTCCCTCTCTCTCTGCCTCCCTCCCTCTCTGCCTCCCTCCCTCTCTCCCTCCCTCTCTCTCTCTCTGTCTCCCTTCCTCTCCCTCCCTCTGTCTCCCTCCCTCTCCCTCTGTCTCCCTCACCCTCCCTCTATCTCCCTCCCTCTGTCTCTCTCCCTCCCTCTGTCTCCCCCCTCTCCCTCTGTCTCTCCCCCTCCCTCCCTGTCTTCCTCTCCCTCCCTCTGTCTCCCTCCCTCCGTCTCCCTCCCTCTGTCTCCCTCCCTGTCTCTCTCCCTCCCTCTGTCTCCCTCCCTCTCCCTCTGTCTCTCTCCCTGTCTCCCTCTCTCTCCTTCCGTCTCCCTCCTCCGTCTCCCTCCTCCGTCTCCCTCCCTCCGTCTCCCTCCCTCTGTCTCCCTCCCTTTCTCTCTCCCTCCTTCTCCCTCCCTCTGTCTACCTCCCTCTGTCTCCCTCCCTCCCTCCCTCTATCTCCCTCCCTGTCTCTCCCTCTGTCTCCCTCCCTCTCCCTCTGTCTCCCTCCCTCTCCCTCTGTCTCCCTCCCTCTGTCTCCCTCCCCATCTCCCTCTCCCTCCCTCCCTTTCTCCCTTCCTCCCTCCCTTTCTCCCTCCCTCTCTCTCCCTTCCTCTCCCTCCCTCTGTCTCCCTCCCTGTCCCTCTGTCTCTCTCCCTCTGTCTCCCTCCCTGTCTCCCTCTCCCTCCCTGTCTCCCTCTGTCTCCCTTCCTCTCCCTCTGTCTCTCCCCCTCCCTGTCTCCCTCCCTGTCTCCCTCTCCCTCCCTCTGTCTCCCTCCCTCTGTCTCCCTCCCTCTGTCTCCCTCCCAGTCTCCCTCCCTCTGTCTCCCTCCCTCTCTCCCCCTCCCTCTCTGCCTCCCTCTCTGCCTCCCTCTGTCTCCCTCTCGGTCTCCCTCCCAGTCTCCCTCTCCCTTCCTCTCCCTCCCTCTGTCACCCTCGGTCTCCCTCCCTCCCTCTGATACCCTCTGTCTCCCTCCTTGTCCCTCCCTCTGTCTCCCCGTCTCCCTCTCCCTCTCTGTCTCCCTCTCCCTCCCTCTTTCTCCCTCCCTGCCTCCCTCTCTCTGTCTCACTTCCTCTCCCTCCCTGTCTCCCTCCCTCCCTCTGTCTCCCTCCCTCTCCCTGTCTCTCTTCCTCTGTTTCCCTCCCTCCCTCTGTCTCCCCTCTGTCTCTCTCGTTGTCTCCCTCCCTCTATCTCTCTCCCTGTCTCTCACCCTCCCTCTCTCTCTGTGTCTTCCTTCCTCTACCTCCCTCTGTCACCCTGTCTCCCTCCCTCTGGCTCCCTCCCTCTCCCTCCCTCTCTGCCTCCCTCAATCTGTCACCCTCCCTTCTTCTCTGTCTCCCTCCCTCTCCCTCTGTCTCCCTCCCTTTGCCTCTCTCTGTCTCCCTCTCTCTGTCACCCTCTCTCAACCTGTCTCCCTCCCCCTCTGCCTCCCTCTCCCTCCCTCTTACACCCTCTGTCATCTCACCCCGTGTGTGTGTCAGCCCTCAGCCCGTGTGTGTGTCAGCCCTCAGCCCGGGCTGAGACAGCATCCCAACGCGCACACACACAGCCCTACCCGAGTACTTCACAGGTCTTTAAAAGACCATTTACATGTTAATAAAGCTTTGTTGTATTTCACCTCTTAGCGCCACTGCATTTCCACTTTGACAATCACTGGAATCCCCCGGCCCCCACAGAGCAGAGTCTCAGAGTCTGGGCTGTTGCAACCGGCAGTGTTTTCTAACACTATTTAATTAAAAAAAAAACACAGGTAGGATGCCTGCAAGGTCCGTGGGCCGCCAAGGGAGGCTTGCCGGGCCGCTGGCGGGCCGTACTATGAGTACCTGTGCCCTAGAACGATGTATGTTCACTCCTATTTTATTTCTATGTCAAACTGTTTAAATTGTTTGAATACGCAATGAAAACAATACAACACAAAAAGAAACATACCGTTGCGCAGGCCTGTGGAGAACATAAACGGGAAAAGGTTGGACAGCTAAAAACCAGTGCAGAACACTGTCATTACTGTCCTTTTGTCAAAGCAACCAGCGGCGGTCAAGATCCAAAACCTTAAAATGATGGCACCCCAACAAATAATACTGAAGTGCATCCATGGCCCAATTAATAGTCAAGCATTATTTTTATTTTTTTGTCAAGTATATTTTATTAAATTTTTTACAGCATATAATCTGAGATAGTACCAATACATCATCCCACGCAGGGTAGCAGAATAATTCAGCAAAATTATAATAGCTGAACAAGGTGCATTGCCCAATACAAATCCAGCTCCTTTCCTTGTTGAGTGGCCCGAGTGGCGGAAACAGTTTCTAAACATAATGGAGCTTGAAGTAAGTCCTTTCTGGGACAAAATGCGAGCAAGCAGTTCTACAGAGATTTCAACTTCTATGTATATAGGGATTGTTCTGTTGTATTAATTCCAACAGGTGCACCAACAATATTCCGTTGTATGTGAGATTGACAACGCTACTTTTATGTCCGTACCATGACTTGTGGGTGCAACGTTGTAAATACGGGTACAGGAAAACTCTCGCTCGATGAAATTACCGAAGTTGAAGCGTCTCGCCTGGTACTGATATAAAAGTAGCGTTGTCACTCTCATATACAACGGAATATTGTTGGTGCACCTGTTGGAATTAATACAACAGAACAATCCCTTCTGTTGTAAGTATATAGCGGTAACTGCTGCGGATTGTGCATCATTCTTCAACATTGCCATAATGGACATTGGCATCTTTGATACTAAAAAACTCCGAAGCAGATTCAACGTTATCCTCCCTCGTTTAATGATTCATAGAACCTCACACATCATCTGAAGATCCATGGATTGACTACATCTGAAGCGTTCTAGAGGTCACAGTACCCCATAGAAGATATAGAGGTTTCAAAAGATATATGTACTTGGCGTCCTGATGAAGGCTGTAAGCCGAAACGCGCGTAGGATTTAAGGTTTGCAGGAGCCATGCCTTAAACCATCATGTTTTCATTAACATCAAATAACATTTTATATATAACTTTGATGAATGTGTAATGAATTTTAGATAGAACACAAATTATTGTACCTTTTGTTTGAAAATGATTGAAGTATTTACATGTGTAAACATTTTGCATTTTCAAGTATAGAGGTCATCATTATCTCCAGTATATACTTCCTATGTTTTTTCTTTTGTCTTCCAATTATGAAAATATATGATTAATTTGCAAAATAAGAAAAATAAAAAAAATATATTTTTGTAACCAATGGTGTATTTATGCAATATTGCGTATGCTTTTCAGGTCCACAATATTAATTTTCATGTTCCTAATTTGTTTTGATTTCAACTTATTGATACACCCTGATTTAGGAACTTACATCAGGGGTACTCTTATCCTTACAAACGTAACCTCCTGCACATGCCACACATGAATCACTAGCACCATTTCCTCTACTTGACCTTTTTCACATCCTTCAAGCTTACACCTCACCCAGCGGAAGCACACTTGAATGACACCCTCCCACATTCATTCACACCACACTACCCAACACTCGCTGCTACTTTTAAATCCCCACACTTTATTTTGAACACTGCACTACTCTGAAACTCACTACCTACCACTAGTTGAAAACCATCAACAGTGGCCTTTCAATTCACATTGCACAACGTTTTGTCTATGTTGGTATTAATAGCGGGTCTTCTTGGTGCCGGGTGTAGGGTCTGCGTATATGGAATGACCAGATTGAACTGGGAGCCTAGAATTGCTCGAGAAAATAATATTCTGCAGGAAAAACCTACCAGCTGCCCAAGCCAAGCAGCAAGGAGAAGGGCAGGGTGATACAAAGCAGGAACTGGAGAATCCAAGCATACTACTCCTCGAGAAATCAAGTAAATACAATTATGATGCAGCTGAACTCAAAATGGGCCCTCCTTTATAGTACCAAACAGGATTTGATGTATTCGGATGGTTTGGGCCATTTTGGATTAGGAAAGAAAATATGTAAATAGCCAAAATAATACTACCACAAAACATTCTATAGACAACAGGAATTATTCAAATAACAAACAAGGTAATGGCTGTTCAGTAGCAGTCTGATTGCCAGCCGTGGTCTGATTGCCATCAGTGGTTTACAAAATCCTCCCGCGTGTCACACTCTTCCCGCATATGGAAGAAGCCTCACTCCAGAATGCCTAGCGTGCAAGAAGTGCAAATGCAAGCAAAAAGGCTCCTGAAGGACTTCATCACACTCCAAGGAAGAGAGCCACCAAACTCAAGAACCCACACTGAAATCTGCAGGCCTGCATCTGACCTAGGGTGGTACCCCACGGGAAAGCCTATGGAACAGGCCCCTAGCTGTGGAGATGAAAGGTAAGGGCTAAACCCTTATATTCTGCACACTCTTAGGAGCTCTTGTTTGTAGAGACATTTTAAGAAGAGTGGTTTTAACAAAAGAGGAGCATGAACCTAATCTGCTGGTTACCAAGAACGATCACAGGTATTATATCCCTTCCACTCAATAATGCATTGAAGCTTCCCTTTAAAGTAGGGAGTCACAAAGCTCCTGAACTTAATTCTCAGGTTGTCCACCAACAAGTATGAGGGCCAACCTTCTTTCAGCCCAAGGACCTCTACAGAAATAAGGTTTTAAATGAGAGACGTGAAAGGAAGGATGTACTCTCCAGGAAACAGAAAGCTTGAGTCAAACTGTGCCAGTGTTTATGATCTTAAATATTTCAGAAGGGCCATAATACCTAGGAGAAAAGTTAAACCTACAAATACAGCGAGGTAGATTGATGGAAGATAACTATAACTTGTCTCCTATTTTATAAGTAGGAGCTGATCATGTAATGGTACTAGATGTTCTGTTTCCAAGAAGTCTGGAAATGTTGGAGGATGGAATCCAGTCATTGCAAGAAGGGAGGAAAGTAGGTGGACGTATGGAGTGAATAATTGCAGGCAACCGCAGGTGCAGGTAAGAGAGATTTCCAGTTTTCTTGGGTACCGCAATGGTAGCACCTTAGGAATTCTTCAGGTGGTTTATTTAACCTCTCCATTTGCCCCTTGGCTTGAGGGTGGAAGCTGGAAGTTAATTCTGTTTGGATGCCAAGTTTATGACTCTGGGATTAAATTTTTTTTTTAAATGTACTAAGGCCCACAATCCGAAATAATTTGTAATGGCAATCTGTAGAGTCTAAATATGTCAGAGTAGAAATTCCTAGCCATTTCTATTCCAGTTGGTAATTTTGGAAGATTAAAAGGGTGAGTCAATTTAGTATATAAGTCGACTGTAACTATAATTGTGGTACAATTGTTAGATGGAGGCACATCTACCATAAAATCAGTAGAACTCATTTACCAAGTGTTAGAGGAAATTTCGGGTGTCAATAATGATCCTGCTTTTCTTTGTGTTGCAGATATATTTGAAGCACAGACTTTGCAGGAGTTGATAAATCTTGTGGCATAGCGGTAAAGAGAAGGCCACTGAAAATTCCTTCTGATTATTTCTTCAGTGACCCTTCGAACTCTGTTTCCAAAGATTAAGGAATAATGGCATAGGTAAAGCATAGGTGTTTGTGAATGTTTTGATGAAATAAAGAGTTTATTTGATCAAAAACCACACCCTCTTTATTCTGAAAATGGGGGAAGTGGCTTTCTAAGTTGTGGAGATTAAATCTTTTGAAAGAAATGTGGAAGTAGTTACAGAAATAAAGGCTTGAGGAACAATGAATTTCTCAATGCTCTTGAACTCTCAGATTCAGGATAACCCTTAGATAGGGAATCAGCAATAACATCATTAGAACCAGGAATGTAGGCAAGGAAAAATCAAATGTTTTAAAAAAGAATGTCCTGGGGTTGTCTACTTTTCTGACATTCAGTCTGTTGGAGCACTGGAAGATTTGTTTGGTCGATGGGGACAGTTATTTGAAATTAGACACCACGAAAAAGTGTCTCCATTCAATGAAGGCTGCCTTCATAGCCAGAAATTCTTTCTTCAAAATAGAATAGTTTTTTTACTGCTAGGGAAAATGTTTTGGAGCAGATTGTGATTTGATGCCCTTCTCTTTCTTGACTAAGTTGAATCAAGACTATTCTAACAGGTAGATTTGAGGCATCAGTCTTGAGAATGACGGACTTGGCAGCCTCAGGTTGTAAAATAGGAGCTTGAATAAATTCTTTCATAAATCTTTCAAAGCCTAGGATGGCAAATGTTATTCCACAGAAATTTCTGGTTCTTATAATCGTAGAGACAAGCATACTAGATGAATTTCAGATAGTAATATGCCAGGCCTAAAAGCTCTGTGTTTCTTATACCAAAGTAGGAGTGTTCCAATCCAGAGCGGCTTGAACCTTCCAGCTGACCATGGCTATTCATTCAAAGGAAAGAACATAACCCAAATACTCAATGGAATCTTATACAAACAGACATTTTCACTTTATCCAGGAACTTGGTTTTTCTCAGAAGCTGCAACACATGCTTGACATAAGAGAGATTATCTGCCGGGTCTTTAGAAAAAAACAATAATGTCATCTAAGTACACAACCATCATCAAAGGATCAAATGTGAGAAAACAACATTGATAAAATGCTGGAAAACAGCACTGTCATTGAAGAAGCCAAATGGCATCACCCAAAGTGCACAAATTGCGTTCTGAATGCTGTTCTCCACTCATCCACTGATCAGATTCGGATCAGGTGATAGGATACTCTCAAATTCAACTTGGTGAAGACTTTAGCCCTTTGGACAGTCTCTAGAATATCAGAAATGGGAGGCAAGGGATAACGTTCCTTGACAGTAACTATATTTAAACCCCTGTAATCAATGGCAGGCCGAAGTTCAGAAGTACCTTTCTTCGGTGCAAAAAATAAAGAGATTCAAGTGGGGCTTTAGAGGGAGTAAATAGAGCCATTCACTAAGTTAGCATGAAGGTACTCTGTTACAGCTTGTTGTTCTGTAGGAGACGAAGTAAAGAAGCACCCATTAGGAAGTAATGTCTCAGGAAGGATCTCTACGGCATAATCAGAGGGGCGGTGAGGAGGTCCTTGGTGGAGGACTCTTGGAACACACCAAGGCATTTATGATAGATGTCAGGGATTTCAGACCGTTGTGCAGTAGGCTTAGACAAACAGTTATGAAGAACTTTAGAACTTCCAGTCGTCGATCTCTGAACTCTGAGCCCATGAAGAAGGTTTTTGCAGATCAGTTCATAAAGGGTTGTACCTAGCTAGCCAGCTGATACCTAAAATAATAGGATAACGTGTGGTTAGGCTTGAAGCCACTAAAGGTCCATCAACAGCTTCTACTGCAATTGGAATTGCTCTCTTTCGGACTGAGATCTGATGGCTTTAAGCTCATTGGATATCCTTATAGATATTGGATGCTCCACAGTCTACAACAACGAGCACTAAAAGATGTTGAGGCTAAATTAGTAGTTCTCCTTGTAGCAGGAGGAAAGCAGTAGATTTTTGGAGGAGAAGGCAGGAATTGCCTCTATTTCCTGCACTACCGTAGATGTTTCTAGTTTTCTGACGCTTTAGCAAGACAAACAGGCATACAGGACAAGAACTCAGAAGATGACCTTTCTGTGTGCAGAATAGACATAGTCCTTGTTTACGCCACCTTGATCTTTCTATGTCAGTCAGAGAGCCTCTAGTAATGCACACTTCCATGGGTTTATCTTCAAGCTGAGAGGCCTGGGATTTTGTCTTGAATGCAGGTCTGGAAAGCGGTTAAAACCGAGATTGTTTATGACATTCCAGTAGTCTTTCTTGAAGGCGACTGTCTATCTGGATGTAACATTGAATAAGGTATTCATCCTTCAACCCCTTTTGAAACAAGGTGAAAAGAGCTGAGCCAGGCAGAAGTATGTGTTTGAAAGAACAGAAGTGGACTACTTGGGGTATTTCCTCACTGAGAGTGGATTATCTCTTAAGATCCTTGCCATATTGGACTAGTTTACTCCTAAGTTCATCAAGGAGTCCGAGAGTTTCTTAGGACAGGCTAACTTTTATTGACAGTTCATAAAGGAATTCGCATCACAAGAGTAGCCTGATTTCTCCAACCTGAAGAAGGAGAACCTAGCTGAAGGTTTTCTTGGACTCTTAAAGCACAGGAGGCCTTTGTCAGTCTCAAGAAGGCGTTCATCTTAGGTCAGAAGCAGTATCACTTCAGCTGCAGGAGGAGGACAACCTGGAGCATCCCATGTTTTATCTCTCCCATGTGTTGAATTCATGTGAGCAACGCTATTCACTTCTGGAACACATGTTCCTGGCCCTCAAGCCTATTTGTAGAGAATGGCACCATCTTTTAATGGGAGTAGTCAAACTTTTTTCAGGTTTGGACAGACTGACGAAACCTCCACCACCTCCTCCAGAGCATGCACTGTAGAAACAGCAGACACGCTCACTGGGCCTATTTCTTTTCTCAATATGTTTTTCATGTTACTTACATACACAATGTTCTTGCTGATACCTTGTCTAGACAGGACATTTTGATTTAGGATCGTGAGACTCCTGTCCTTTTGCTTCCTGACAAACTTGTGAGTCTGACAAGGTCACTTATCCAGCCTGTGAGAGATGCTCACAATGAGATCACTCCAGAAGACCTTGATGCTCTGCAAAATTAAGTATCCTTGGCCTATCACTAGACGCCATGTTTATTCCAGCAGGCCTTGTTGATCCCTGCTAAGGTCCTTCAAACAGGTTCAGGAATGTGTCACAACATGGCTGTAGCAGGTCATTGTGGGGTTAAGTCACCCTTAGAATTAGTCACACATTTATTCTGGTGGCCTACTGTTCAAAGGGATGTAGATTTTTATGTTAAATACTCACTCATTTGTCCATAATCCGAGGCAGTCCATAAAAAACCTTTTGGCTTTCTCCAACATTTGCTTGTCCCTCCTCATCCATGATACAGGGATCATGATCATAGTGGACATCTTTCCTAAAATGGCTCATTTTTGTTTGTTTCATGAGGCTTCTATCTGTCAGCATTGTGGCAATGAAATTTCTGGCTGATATATTCCTCCAGCATGGGATCCCTGATACTTTAATCTCAGACCGAGGCTCTCAGTACATTTCTAGGTTCCTTATTTTAATGCTGAAGTTGCACATAATTTAAGTGATTACTTTTATTTACAAGTACCCAATACTCTACCATAAATTTTGATTGCAAGGCATGAAGCCGTTTGTCTCTATTTATATAGTCGTTCATGAATGTCGGTATTCGGATTGGCATAACACGATTCCAATTTTAATGTTATGTGGTAGCAAGCAGAAGGTTATGATACATTAATTCTGCTTTGTATATTCCCTAAAGATTTCATTTTCCTAAATGACACAATACAATAGAGAACCACATTGTGCTTCGACTCCCTCACACCTATTTGTGTGGCCTTGAATCCATAAACATTACACTAATTTCCCTCATTTTGGGGGCAGGATCCCATTCCCAATGAAGTCCAAACATTTGTAGCTTATGGCACCTTTATATCATTTACTGAAACCACATAAGGGATGGCCTTGCAGCTGATTCAAACAAATGAATGTTTAATACATTTTCTCTGAAAAACTCCAGGTCCTTTGGTAAGCCCACCTGACAAAAAGCCATGGTGCCACTCTGCACAGAATAGTATAAGTGAAAGGTTTCAAGTGTCTGCTTAAGTGGGTCCAAATCAGGAGGAAAAACCCCACATGGGGGGAAATTCTCCTAGGCAATCTGTACCTTTTGACTGAAAATGAAGATTAATACTGAAGAAATCAGCAATACACCAAGCTCCTTCTGACTTCAGGAATTAGAAAAGAAGCAAGCAAGCATTCCAGGTACAGAATGCAAAAGAAGATCAAACTGCTAGAGCCAAAATATGGGGCAGCAATAGTAGGAAGTGGCAAAGAATGCAAAGAAAAATAAGCGAACACATGCGTTGCAACACATTTCCTCTCGTGATTGCTTCCTTTACAAGATTCAAACAAAAACAACATCATGGGGAAAGTCTGAATTTCATTTTAGATTGAGACCTTTGAATAACATCCTATGAATAGACCACATCTTTGGAAGGGCTAGTTATAAGGCCGTCCATGCACCTTCCCAGAAAGTCATGGAGTTTTTTGTAATTGAAAAAGAAGCTCAAGTTTCAGGTCCTTCGTTTCACAGTGGATAACAGAGACCTAAGGCATCCTTTTATGCCTGACCGTTTAAGAAGCTCGTGGAACACTTCTTTGTGTGACGTCAAGCGCAGAAACACCAGAGGTTTCTGAGTCGTGCAGATGCTCTGCTATTCACTGAGCACAATGTTCAGAAACACTTTGGTCAACAGCGAGAAAAGCACTTCTCTCCTTCTTTAATGTGCACGGTCTTTGGTTTCGGTGGCAGCGGTGGTTTCTTTATGAGGGCGGGAGAGCATAATCCCCCACCCCACCCCGTCCACTGCGAGCTGTGCAGTGTTTAAAATAAAATGGCAATTAAATTATTTCTTTGCCATTTTATTTTTAACCAAGACGTGCCACAGCTTGCCTCCGAGCCAGGAGGGCGTGTCCTGACTTCAAAGTGCGCATGACGCTTTGTCCGGCGGTCTTGCACCTGCCAAAGTGACATGCGCAGTTTGAAGCTTTCCACATAACTGTCTTAGACAGCTGGGTGGAGACCAAGCACAGGCTTCTAGGGCCTGAAGGAGAGCTAGGCCAACCCGCTCCATCCAAACTTGACGCTGCTCTCATGCAGCACGAGAGCAGCATCTGTATTGGTTAGGGAGGTTCTTCATTCCACAGGCTTCGGAAGGACAGAGAGGAGGATCCGGAGCCCGCGGTAAGTACAATTTAGTTTTATTTAATTAATATGATGTGTAAAGCTTTACTGTTTGTTTTATTTTGGAGGGAGGGGTTTATTTTTATTTGGGCTTTTGAGGGAGGATTTTATTTTACTATGGCTTTTGTTGGAATTTATTTTTATGTTTTTTGGAGATGGTGGAGCACTTTGCACGCCCAACAGTGTTGTCACACTGTCCTGTTGGATATTCGTTTGAAATCTAGAGCTGTGCTATGTATTCAGCGTCATCTCTCAGTGAACGCTCTGCTCACTTTTCATGGTACCTTTATGACCTCGGAACTGCTGAATTTGAAAGTTGCTGCCTCTGATTCACCTTTCTGCTTGCCTCATGCACAATTTACATTGCCTTTTAACTACAAATGTGCTCATTCAGGCTTATTGATATGTGCCCCTGATGCCTCTTGTGGGCCCTGGTGGTGTTCACCAATGGACTTCTGAAACGCTTGCAATGTATTCTTCATACCCTGTCACCAGTTAACTGATGTCCACAGCTGTTGTCTGTAGTTGAATTGCTGACTTTCTCAGTAGCTTCCTCATTGATCCCCATTGATCACATCATCGATCACAACACATTTTAACATTGATGCTCAGAGATTCACACTGCACATGTATTAGTATTATCCGTAGAAGGAATTTCTATCGGAAGCACCTGTTAACAAATTCAAATTAAATTCAACTCACTTTTAGTGACTGCACAAAGCCTTAGCACCTTGTTCAGATCTGACTAAAAATAGTTCCTTTTTCGCCCTTGATAAAGCTGGTCCAAAGTGTTCCATTTTACGTTATTATTTTTCATACTCGCTTTAAATATTGGTTATTGTTGGGCCCGAAATCCTTGGCCTAGGTTCCCCCCAACCTTTTGCCTTCAATCCTTCTGTGTTAGCTAACTTCGCTTTTTTGCTGGCCTTAGGACTCTGCCCACTTTACTACTGCTAACCAGTGCTAAAGTGCTTGTGCTTTCTCCTTTAAACTTGATAACATTGGCTTACACCCAATTGACACATTTAATTTACTTGCACAGCACCGAGACAACCCTGATCGTAGCCACCTATGACATCAGGGCCATCGTGGACCATGGCAAAACAGCATCCCTCATGCTCCTGGATCTGTCAGCCGCCTTAGACACCATCTCCCATCACATCTTGATCAACAGGCTCCAACTCATTGGAATCTAGGGAGATGCCCTCAAATGGGTCGCCTCATACCTCACTGGAAGAACCCAGAGAATCAGTCTCCCACCGTTCACATCAGAACCCAAGAAGATCATCTGCGGTGTCCCCCAATGATCATACCTCAGCCCCACCCTCTTCAACATGTACATGACCCCCCTGGTCAGAACCATCAGATCACACAGACTCAATATCATCTCCTATGCCGACGACACCCAGCTTATCATCTTACTGTCAGAAGACCCCTCCACCACCAGAGCTAACATTCACAGATGTATGATTAACTTTGCCAACTGGATGAAGGACGACTGTCTCAAGCTCAACACGGACAAGATGGAAACCCTCATCTTTGGGAACAACACCTCTCCATGGAACGATGCATTGTGGCCCTTCCCCCGCCCGACAGACCACAGCCGCAACCACAGCATAATTTTGGACAGCAAGCTTTCGATGAAGAAACAGGTAAACACGGTGTCTTCTGCCTGCTTCCACGCGCTCCGCATGCTCCACAAGGTCTTCAGGTGTCTCCCAGTCAACACCAGAAGGACAAGCACACAGGACCTCCTCACCAGCAGGATGGACTACAGGAACACACTTTTCATAGGGATCACTGCACACTCCTGAAGAAACTACAGACAATACAAAACATAGTGGCCAGACTCATCATCAACCTCCCCAGATGAACCCGCACCACACCCCACCTCAAGAAGCTATATTGGCTCCTGATCCAGAAAAGATGCTAGTTCAAGATGTTGACCGACGGATACAAGACTCTGCACAAAGCAGGACCAGCTTACATCAACAAACGCTTGAGCTTCCACCAACAAACCAGAAACCTACGATCTACCTCCCTCTTCCTCGCAGACCCCCCCCCCTGATCCACCAAAGCAACAGTGGAGGACGCTCTTTCTTGCACCTTGCAGCCAAAGTGTAGAACTACCTTCCCCTGCACCTCAGGACCACCCATCGCTCTAGAATTTCAGGAAAAGACTCAAGACCTGGGTGTATGAACATACTACCACTAAGCAAGCATTAACTCCAGCTCCTTGAGACCCTCATGGGTGATTTGCCAAACTTTACAAATCCTTGATTGATTGGCTTGTAAATCCCTAGTAAAGTGGTACTCGGTGTACCCAGCACCTGTGAATTAAATGCTACTAGCAGGCCTGCACTTATTGTGCAAACTAATTAAGTAGCATTCTAAACATTTGTCAGACCTACCATTGAAGCTTGAGTGTTCAGTTTTAAACTGCTAGTCCGACCTTGCAAAATAAACGTTTTACCAGACCTAAACCTTCCTTTTAATACGTCACCCCCGGAGTTGGCCCTAAAGTTGGACATGTAATTGTAAGTTTTACATGCCCTGGTAGTGAAAAACTCTTAAATTCGTTTTTCCCTACTCCAGGGCCTACCTCTCCCGTAGGATAACATTGGGTTACCCTATTACATTTAATAAGTGATAACTTTCAATTAGGAGCAGGTAGGAACATTGAGTTTGGTGTCTTAAAGATTGTACTTTTAAGCCGTCTTTAGTCGTAAAGTTGGATTTTAAGTCACAATTCTAAAAATGATGCTTTTAGAAAGTTAAAGACACAAATGGTTGACGGTGAATATTTCACATAGTTTAGCATTCTTTTTGCATTTGTAACCCCGAGTGGGACGGGTATGCTCAAATGTGGGTCTCATGCTCTCCATGCCACTGGAGTTAATCTAGTCTGGCTGATGAGGGGTGAAACCCCAAAACTGGTCCTAGTATGCTTGTTTCTGGTCCAGAGAGGACCTGGGCTGGCAGTTCGAGCTGGACTATTCCCATGGGGAACAGGATCAAAACTGATTTGCATATGGCTGGGTTTAAACTGGAATGGCATGGGGAGCAAAAAAACAATGGCTTTAGTCCTAGATCGCTGTACTGGGGTGAATGTTTGACATTGTTCAGCATTGTGTCCTTCAATTGTTCTTTTTGCATTTGTTACCCAAGACGGGTATGCCCAGATGTGGGTCCCGTGCTCTCCATGCCACTGGAGTCAAGCTAGCCTGCCTGATGAGGGAGTGAAGCCCTGAAAACGGTTCCAGGAAGCTCGTTTCTGGTCCAGGGAGGGCCTGGCTGGACTGTTCCCATGGGGAGCAGGGTCAAGAATTATTTGCATATGACTGGGTTTAAACTGGAATGGTGTGGGAAGCAACAAAAGAACAATGGATTTAGGCCTAGATCTCTGTACAGGGGTGAATGTTTGACATTGTACAGCATTCTGTCCATCAATTGTTCTTTTTACATTTGTTTCCCGAGTGGGACTTGTATGCCCAGACTTGGGTCCCACGCTTTCCATGCCACTGGAGTCAAGCTAGCCTGGTTGATGAGGGGTGAAACCACAAAACCAGTCCCAGGATGCTTGTTTCTAGTCCAGGGAGTACCTGGCCTGGCAGTTCGGGCTAGACTGCTCCCATGATGGGCAGAGGCAAGACTGATTTGCATATGGCTGGATCTAAACTGGAATGGCATGGGGAGCCAAAATACAATGGATTTAAGCCCAGATCTTTGTACAGAATGTTGACATTGTTCACCATTCTGTCCGTCAATTGTTCTTTTTGCACTTTGAGAAAGTTGCATCTTCTTGTCCCAAACATTTAGTTTCTGCAGACTGTATCCTGGATCACATGACTAGGTGTATCTGACAATTGGTCTTTGTGTATTGCTCCCAGACAGTGAGCCATAGGGGGAATAGGTGTTGGCAGAATAGGCCATCTCTGAGCAGATAGGGGGGTGGAAATTTCACCTTCCACACATTTGCACATCACAAAACTCTGCCTTAGCACAATCACAAAGGATTTGACACTAGTCTTTTGTGTCCCTTAACAAGCTGGGACCAGGGCAGGGAGGCAGGAAATTCCAAGCACCTCTTGGGGGTGGAAACCTCCAGATCATTCTCCTATATCAAAGTGAGCACCAGGTATAAATAGTGGACCCTCAGACCCTACTGTTTAGCAGCCGCGGCTGGCAATATACAAATATGGGGGTCGCCATGCGTCCAACTCATCTGCCCGGTGCAGCACTCCCGGCGACGTTGGTGTGAGGTGACATCCAAAAGCAGGAAGAGGAAGGACTTCCCTTCCTGCCCAGTGGAACGAGACTCCTAACCAATCCTGGAGCTACTCTCAGTGTGACAGCAGCTCCAGAATCGGTGGGAGCCGGCTAACCCAAAGCTCATTTTGAAGCTGGTGGCCAGTGTCAGCAATTCCTCAGCTGTTTCACAGCCCGGAGATTGCTGGGTGTACAGTGCTCATGACGGACTGGCCATAGGTAGCCAGCCGGCCTACCCGACATGCACACTAAAAGGGGCAGTAGTAATCTTGCAATAGCAGGATTCAGCCCTACTCCCTGCCTCACGCTTATGCTGTACACAACGTGAGCTGTTGGCAAAATAAAATGGCATTAGTATGCCATTTCATTTATTAGTGTTTGCCTGCTGCACTTGCAGCAGGCGGGGTGAAGCTCCACTACCGCCCCTGCTCTTTAGTACAGCTCTAAACATGTGGAAGACTCAGAAGGACTGCTGTTATGCTCTGCAAGAAGGACTGCTACTCTTCTGCCTGTGTAAGAAAGACTGGACCTGCATCTTGAGCCCAGGACCATCAGAGTGACACCAAGGACTAGTTGGCTGGCCCCCGGATCAGAGTCTCAGGGACAGAAAAGGCTCCAACCACCTTGCAGCCAGCACCTGAACTCTACCTGCAGTGAGTCTTGGCCCTCTAGTGGAGCCTCCCCAGTCCTGGACCCTTAGAAGTGTTCCTGAAGGTCCTCTGTCAGCCCAGTTGTGGTCTCTTGGGCAGAACCCATGCAGCGTGATGCATCGCCTGGCAGCATCGCATTGGAACTGCTTCAGTGAGATGCATTCCAGATGCAGGACCCCGCAGCTCCTCAGAATGTCTGCTATGCAACGCATTCCTTGATGCAGGTACCTTGCATTGCAGCCCCAAAGGTCCTCTGAAACGCTACTGGGCGACACATCCTCCCTGCAGGACCCCAAATTGCAGCCCATGCAGCTCCTCGGAACTGCCGGTGCAAGACACATTCTTGACGCAGGACCTCGCAGCTGCTGTTGCACGACACATCCTCAATGCGGGCCATCGCAACATTCCACAACCTAAATTTAAGGTACTTTGTTCGGTGGGCCTAACCTGGTCCAAGTATCTGGCCTGCTCTCTATCGTGGTCTGCCTGAACTTGTGACTATGTCCCAGTCCGGGGTGACCAGATAACTATAGTTGGCGCTTTGTGCTTCTAAGCACTGTTTTCACTTAAATCTTTAAAAGTACATCTCTTCAGTTTTACTAACTGGATTTGTGTTGTTTTGGTCTCAAATAGTTTATTAAAGTTTTCTCTATTGGTTTGGTATTATTCTTGCGTTGAGTTTTCACTTGATTACAGTTTGAAGTGCTGCATCAATACTTTACACATTGCCTCTAAATTCAGCTGGACTGCTTTTGTACCAAGCTACCGGAGGGTTAAGCACAGGTTCATTTGGGGTTTGCTTGTGTTTTACCCTGAAAAGAATTGTGGTTGCTCCTTCAGTAAGGTTTTATCCACCTTTCAGCAGTAACCTTAATTCTCACAGTTATTTATTTTGCTTGCACCTTGGGTGCCTAGTTATATAGTGATTTAATTGCCAACATTTTAGGTCTCGCCTACCTGACAGCGCAAACTGTTTAGTTGTGAAAGAGCTATTCTGGATTACCAAGAATTAACAGGGGCTTACTGCCTGCCTATTGGTTACCCTTGTTTGGCTATCTTGTCATTATCATATACTTGCTTCCTATTCAATGCCTTGCCTTGCTCCATCTTGTCCATCTTGTGTTTGTCCTACCATGAAGCATGGCCTCTTAACTATTTCTTTGATTAGCCCTTCCACTGCTCATTTTTAGGGAACTTTTTTTCTTTTGGGTTAAGCACTCCAAGAAAGTGCATGTGTTTTTCAGATCTCTGATTCCTGTGCTTCCCCAGCATCTCCTTGTACTCTGTGTGTTGCTCTCACATGGGTGTTGCTCTCTCTCATGTACTTCCCCCACGCTGGTGTCGAGTGCTGCTCGCTTACTAGTGTGCTTTTCCCCTTGTTTTCTCATCCTAGATTCTTCGTCGCGCCCAGTGTTGCGGCCACTTACTTGTCTTCTGCTTCTCCCCCACCCTGCTTTCTTTTCTTCATAGTGTGCACCTTCTCCTCCCTCTGGGTTTATGTCTTCCTCGTGCTGTGCTTTTCCCCTGCCTCTGCTTGCTCCCCGCAGCCACACCCATGCCCCATTGCCCCCAGTCCATTTTTAAATGTTGCACTTTCTAATTAAAAAAATCGTAATTTTTTATTTATTGATCCTAGTGGTGTACGGCATCCTGTTTCCATATATAAAAACCATAGCAAATTGTGCGTGTGCTATTCCACTCAAAATACTGAACACTGGTTCTAGAGGTCTCATTTTAAACAGGTATAGTACATGTGTCCTACCTGTGAAACTCACTTAGTTGTGATCATAAAACAATAGATGGAGACCCCTCTGTGAGCAAATACATTTTATTCTTTTTCACGCCTAGGAAATAAGGGGGTGTCCCTCCACTCACTAAGTATATCATATTGTATAGTTCACAGCACTTTCACTCTTGAGCAGTGCGTTGTCTGCACCATGTGTGATTTATGCATTACCCAGGGACGAATGAGAATACCATTTTTTTGCTCACAGAAAGGTCTCTATCTGCTGTTATTTGATCACAATTTGGTTTGTTTGACGGGTGGGACACTTGTTTCAAGTGAGGCCTATGGACCCACTGTTCAGAATTTTCCATGTTAGACCCTAGTTCCGTATTCAGGGATAAAGTGTTTGGTCCTGTTCTGTACGATTCGGCAATACCACCCTTTCTCCTGAATCCACCCACATAACTTCCCCACTGCATCTGTTCCCTCATTAGTCTACCCTCTTCTCATTCAGTCTGTGGTGATGGGATGAAGTAAGAAAACTTAACATACTATTCAGCTCTCTCACAAGCGACCTGACTGTAGTCTATCTATTCCTTCCGGGCTAACTTTTACTCCTGTTGTCCTCCCGCCCTAGGCCTCTCCTCACTCTTAAAGAACAGCTAGGGTTAAACGCGTTACAACAAACAAATGATGGACGGAATACTGACAATGCAGACATTCTCCCCCAGTCAAGAGATCTGGGTTAAATCCATCGTTCTTTTGCCCACTACGCCACCCCAGTTCAGACATGGCCATATGCAAATCAGTCTTGACCCTGTGCCTCATGGGAACAGTCCAGCCCGAACTGCCAAGCCATGTCTTCCCTGGACCGGAATCAAGCATCCTAGGACCGGTTTCTGGCTATCAGCCGTCATCAGCCAGGATAGCTTGACTCCAGTGGCGTAGTGAGCACGGGTCCCACGTCTGGGAATACCCATCCCACTTAGGGCGAAAAGCGTTACAACAAACAAATGATGGACGGAATGCTGACAATGCAGACATTCTCCCCCAGTCAAGAGATCTGGGTTAAATCCATCGTTCTTTTGCCCACTACGCCACCCCAGTTCAGACATGGCCATATGCAAATCAGTCTTGACCCTGTGCCTCATGGGAACAGTCCAGCCCGAACTGCCAAGCCATGTCTTCCCTGGACCGGAATCAAGCATCCTAGGACCGGTTTCTGGCTATCAGCCGTCATCAGCCAGGATAGCTTGACTCCAGTGGCGTAGTGAGCACGGGTCCCAAGTCTGGGAATACCCATCCCACTTAGGGCGAAAAGCGTTACAACAAACAAATGATGGACGGAATGCTGACAATGCAGACATTCTCCCCCAGTCAAGAGATCTGGGTTAAATCCATCGTTCTTTTGCCCACTACGCCACCCCAGTTCAGACATGGCCATATGCAAATCAGTCTTGACCCTGTGCCTCATGGGATCAGTCCAGCCCGAACTGCCAAGCCATGTCTTCCCTGGACCGGAATCAAGTATCCTAGGACCAGTTTCTGGCTATCAGCCGTCATCAGCCAGGATAGCTTGACTCCAGTGGCGTAGTGAGCACGGGTCCCACGTCTGGGAATACCCATCCCATTTAGGGCGAAAAGCGTTACAACAAACAAATGATGGACGGAATGCTGACAATGCAGACATTCTCCCCCAGTCAAGAGATCTGGGTTAAATCCATCGTTCTTTTGCCCACTACGCCACCCCAGTTCAGACATGGCCATATGCAAATCAGTCTTGACCCTGTGCCTCATGGGAACAGTCCAGCCCGAACTGCCAAGCCATGTCTTCCCTGGACCCGCAATCAAGCATCCTAGGACCGGTTTCTGGCTATCAGCCGTCATCAGCCAGGATAGCTTGACTCCAGTGGCGTAGTGAGCACGGGTCCCACGTCTGGGAATACCCATCCCACTTAGGGCGAAAAGCGTTACAACAAACAAATGATGGACGGAATGCTGACAATGCAGAAATTCTCCCCCAGTCAAGAGATCTGGGTTAAATCCATCGTTCTTTTGCCCATTACGCCACCCCAGTTCAGACATGGCCTTATGCAAATCAGTCTTGACCCTGTGCCTCATGGGAACAGTCCAGCCCGAACTGCCAAGCCATGTCTTCCCTGGACCGGAATCAAGCATCCTAGGACCGGTTTCTGGCTCTCAGCCGTCATCAGCCAGGATAGCTTGACTCCAGTGGCGTAGTGAGCACGGGTCCCACGTCTGGGAATACCCATCCCACTTAGGGCGAAAAGCGTTACAACAAACAAATGATGGACGGAATGCTGACAATGCAGACATTCTCCCCCAGTCAAGAGATCTGAGATCTGGGTTAAATCCATCGTTCTTTTGCCCACTACGCCACCCCAGTTCAGACATGGCCATATGCAAATCAGTCTTGACCCTGTGCCTCATGGGAACAGTCCAGCCCGAACTGCCAAGCCATGTCTTCCCTGGACCGGAATCAAGCATCCTAGGACCGGTTTCTGGCTATCAGCCGTCATCAGCCAGGATAGCTTGACTCCAGTGGCGTAGTGAGCACGGGTCCCAAGTCTGGGAATACCCATCCCACTTAGGGCGAAAAGCGTTACAACAAACAAATGATGGACGGAATGCTGACAATGCAGACATTCTCCCCCAGTCAAGAGATCTGGGTTAAATCCATCGTTCTTTTGCCCACTACGCCACCCCAGTTCAGACATGGCCATATGCAAATCAGTCTTGACCCTGTGCCTCATGGGAACAGTCCAGCCCGAACTGCCAAGCCATGTCTTCCCTGGACCGGAATCAAGCATCCTAGGACCAGTTTCTGGCTATCAGCCGTCATCAGCCAGGATAGCTTGACTCCAGTGGCGTAGTGAGCACGGGTCCCACGTCTGGGAATACCCATCCCATTTAGGGCGAAAAGCGTTACAACAAACAAATGATGGACGGAATGCTGACAATGCAGACATTCTCCCCCAGTCAAGAGAATGACTCAAGGGCTCATCCTAGCCCGGCTGGACTACAGCAACGCCGTTTACCTCGGCGCACCAGAATTTACCCTGGCCAAACTCCAACGGACCCAAAACGCGGCGGCGCGTCTCATCATGAACCTTCCTCCAAGAGCCTCTGCCAAGCAGGCTCTCAAAGCTCTTCACTGGCTCCCTGTCCGCCAGCGTGTTGAGTTTAAAGCCCTGTGCACCACCCATAAACTTATCAACGGGGTTGGTCCAGCAGCCCTGAAAGACATGATCACCCCCTACAGGGCCTCCAGACTCCTCCGCTCTGACGGCGAACATCTGGCCACAGTCCCTAGGTTTAAGAAGGCACGCACCGGTGGCCGACGTTTCTCTGTCAAGGCCTCTGTAGGTTGGAACTCTCTTCCTCGCAACCTGCGTCTGGAACCCTGTCACGCTCTTTTCCGAAAAAAATTAAAAACTTTCCTGTTCCCCAAATAGTTCACTCGGTCCTCCTCTCTTGGTTCACACAAAGGTATAGCGCGGGGATGCCTACGGGTCACCAGGCGCTTTATAAATCGCAAAATAAATAAATAAATAAATAAATAAGAGATTTGGGTTAAATCCATCGTTCTTTTGCCCACTACGCCACCCCAGTTCAGACATGGCCATATGCAAATCAGACTTGACCCTGTGCCTCATGGGAACAGTCCAGCCCGAACTGCCAAGCCATGTCTTCCCTGGACCCGCAATCAAGCATCCTAGGACCGGTTTCTGGCTATCAGCCGTCGTCAGCCAGGATAGCTTGACTCCAGTGGCGTAGTGAGCACGGGTCCCACGTCTGGGAATACCCATCCCACTTAGGGCGAAAAGCGTTACAACAAACAAATGATGGACGGAATGCTGACAATGCAGAAATTCTCCCCCAGTCAAGAGATCTGGGTTAAATCCATCGTTCTTTTGCCCACTATGCCACCCCAGTTCAGACATGGCCTTATGCAAATCAGTCTTGACCCTGTGCCTCATGGGAACAGTCCAGCCCGAACTGCCAAGCCATGTCTTCCCTGGACCGGAATCAAGCATCCTAGGACCGGTTTCTGGCTCTCAGCCGTCATCAGCCAGGATAGCTTGACTCCAGTGGCGTAGTGAGCACGGGTCCCACGTCTGGGAATACCCATCCCACTTAGGGCGAAAAGCGTTACAACAAACAAATGATGGACGGAATGCTGACAATGCAGACATTCTCCCCCAGTCAAGAGATCTGAGATCTGGGTTAAATCCATCGTTCTTTTGCCCACTACGCCACCCCAGTTCAGACATGGCCATATGCAAATCAGTCTTGACCCTGTGCCTCATGGGAACAGTCCAGCCCGAACTGCCAAGCCATGTCTTCCCTGGACCGGAATCAAGCATCCTAGGACCGGTTTCTGGCTATCAGCCGTCATCAGCCAGGATAGCTTGACTCCAGTGGCATAGTGAGCACGGGTCCCACGTCTGGCAATACCCATCCCACTTAGGGCGAAAAGCGTTACAACAAACAAATGATGGATGGAATGCTGACAATGCAGACATTCTCCCCCAGTCAAGAGATCTGGGTTAAATCCATCGTTCTTTTGCCCACTACGCCACCCCAGTTCAGACATGGCCATATGCAAATCAGTCTTGACCCTGTGCCTCATGGGAACAGTCCAGCCCGAACTGCCAAGCCATGTCTTCCCTGGACCGGAATCAAGCATCCTAGGACCGGTTTCTGGCTATCAGCCGTCATCAAACGCGTGCCATTTACCAATACAGTTATATCAGGGCCGGAAGCACAGGGATTGCAGGGGAGCATGCCTCATGTTCAGCGAGCCTTCTGCGTCATCTACATACAGTAAAATAATAGATGCAATATCCAATATGATCCTTTGGGAAGTCGATTATGAAAAGAAATCCGGGAAGATGTTGATGTATGCTCATGTTGTTATGTTGAAACATAGCTTCTAAATTAATACACACTCTTTGGTCATGAGATATTTAATCTGAAGCAAGCCTGCAGCTCCATATGCTCTTTCAGTGTACTGTCATTCACTACAATAAATAAAGTAATATCGATTGTTTGTAGGGACGTCATGCACAGAAATACGACAGAAAAGTCATGTTCCCTGCTGCAGATACATTTAATAACTGCTTCTTACATCACAGTGCCAAATCATGTTTTAGATGCTGCAGAGGGCAGCCTGCTTCCTATCCAAGTGTCGCAGACAATATTAAAAGATGAGAGAGAACACAGTCCCCATGGGGTCTGGCTACCGTTTCTATTCTGCAATGGAGGGCGAGACTCCGTTTTAAAACGAACGCTAAAGTTAGGAACTGAGTGCAGCAAAGACGTGATTAGATTTCCATGGTTATAGCAGCAAGCAGGCTGCAGGAGGGAGTCTACCGTCCCAAGCAAAATGGCGAATTTGCTCTGAATTCAACATGTTTTTTATTTTACATCGACCAGGACGATATGAAAGGGGTCACCGATTTCAGATGCACTCTATTTTGTCTGTTGTTCATACACATGAAAAAGCACATTCCAAAAGAGTGTTGAAATTTCGTCAGTGGTTGCATCTAACAATTACGGTCTGATTTAATAGCCTTTTACGGGTGGGCCATAAAACCAGCCCGACATTGCCCTCCCACCAGAATTACTGATACCTGAGGCACAGGTAACTCCAAGGAGGATGGTAAATACTGAGGGATTCTGAGTTGTACTCAAAGGGGCCCAATCAGAAATGGTATATAATGATATTACATTACTCCGGAAATGACGATTCTTAAAGGTTTACTCGTTTGAATTTTTTTAAAATTGATTTTGAGGGCAAACAGGAAAGTAACATACAAATTCCATACAATACTATAAGTAATTAAACCATGAGGTGGTACAATACATACTTAAGGTAAGCCATTGAGAATATTGATTATGGTAAAGCATTCTTGGTTGGAACCTCATCAATAAAGGGAATTGTATGAGAAGGGAAAAATGGCAAAATCACTATTTTCCCCCATGTTTGACATGACCTTGGATGCGAGAAGGCCTTTGACAAGGTCTCCTGGCCCTTTCTACACGCAGTAATGCTTAAATTAAACTTCGGGGAACTCTTTATCCTTCAGGTCTTTGCACTTTACGCTCAACCCTCAGCAGGCATCTGTGTTAACAGATATCTATCAGGCAAAATAAATCTGGCCCACTGAACAAGACAAGGCTGCCCCCTCTCCTGTATCTCCTAGCCATTGAGGACCTACTAGCAGCGTTAAGATCCAATACAAACCTAAAGGGATTGCCTTTCCGGAAGGACACATAGAAAATTGCGGCTTATGCAGATGACATCTTAATTTTCTCACAAGACTCGTATAATGCTATTCCTGCAATCTTGGTTGAAATATCATCTTATGCCACAGTTTTAGGTTACTTAAGTCTTCCCATTCAATAGCCTATGCTTGCCCTCAATAGTGAATAATACAAAATTATGCTGGCAACCTTCCTAAAGAAAATACTTAGGGATCCACTTTAAAAATAATCAAAGATGACACAGGGAAACGAGCTGAAGAAAACTTACTTAAAAATGGTAAAGAGCTGCTCGCATCTTGGACCCCTAAATTAATTATGTGGAGGGGACGCACAGAATGCATCAAAATGATGATAGCCCAACAAATTAACTTTATCTCATCCATGTTACCACTGCAGCTATCCTCCAACATTTTCAAAAGTATTGGACAAATGTAATGGCGGATTAAACATCCAGAATTTCTACAAATACCAACTTGCTTTCCTAATAATAATAATAATAATAAGGGAGTTTTATAAAGCGCTTGGTTACGCTCAGATGGCGTGTCCCCACGCTAAAACAGAAGAACTCCCGCAGACTAGAACGTAAAGTCTGCACAGGTTACCGTGTATATAGGTATGTTTTTAGCTTCCTCCTGAAGCTAGGTTCAGATGACTCCAGACGGAGGTCTAAAGGTAGGGCATTCCAGCTCTTTGCCACCAGGTAGCGGAAAGATCTACCTCCCATGTGAGCCCGTCTTATCCTCGGGACCTTTAAAATGCCGCCATGGGAGGAGCGAAGGGCGCGCGTGGGAACGTACCTGGTGATCAGGTTCTGGAGCGGTGTTGGTGCCTTCCCAGTAAGGATGCGGTGGCAGGTACAGAGGGCCTTAAACTCAACCCTACTCCTCACTGGCAACCAGTGAAGAGTCCGAAGGGCAGTTTTGGAGGCCGATCTTTTGGGAAATTTTAGAATGAGGCGGGCTGCCGCATTCTGCAACACCTGAAGGCGATTTATTGCCTTATTGGTTGCTCCCAGGTACAGCAAGTTGCCATAGTCTAGGCGTGATGTGACGAGGGCGTGCACCAGCGTTCTACGGGCTGACGTAGGAAGAAGATCCAAGACCTTCCGTAGACTATTCAGGACGCTGAAGCAGACACCCGCCACACGTCCTATCTGAGATCCAAAGGAAAGGTCAGCATCAAGCCAGACTCCAAGGTTCCGAACTTCTTGACAGGGTGTTGGAACCTCACCTAAGCATGGAGGCCACCACGCAGACGACCAGACAGATGGGTTCCCCCCCACTACGAGCACCTCGGTCTTGCTGCCATTTAGTTTGAGGCAGTTGGTGGACATCCAGGCTGCAAGGTCTTGCATGCAAGCTCTGAAACTGTCCACCGCAAGACCGGGCGCTCGCGAGAGGGAGATAGCCAGCTGTGTGTCGTCGGCATAGGACACTATATGCAGACCATGGCCCTCAGCAATGGGGGCCACTGGGGAGACATATAGATTAAATAGGGTGGGGCTTAGGGACGATCCCTGGGGTACGCCCTGGCCCAATCCAATATCTCTGGAATAACATTCGCCCTGGCGGACCTGAAAGCTTCTCCCCGTCAGGAAAGACTGGATCCATGCGAGTGCAGCTCCAGATATCCCTCCACTATTCAGACACTGTAGCAAGGTGGTATGAGCTACAGTGTCGAATGCTGCACTCAGGTCCAATAGGATGAGGGCCATAGTATGACCCTCATCCACCCCCTGGCTTAGGGTCTCCACAGCCATCAGAAGCGCTGATTCCGTTGAGTGGCGGGGACGGAAACCGAACTGGGTATCGTGTAGTAGGGCAACCTCTTCCACGAAATCCATCAGTTGTAGGTTTACCGTTTTTTCCGCCACTTTGGCCAGGTAGGGCAGAAGGGAGACCGGCCGGAGGTTCTCTAGCTTCTCAAAGCTGATGTTAGATTTCTTCCTGAGAGGTAGAACCACCGCCTGTTTCCAGTCTTTGGGCACGGTCTTAGTGCTAAAAGACACATCCAGTAGGTGTCTGATATATGGTTCTAGCACCGGTAAGCTATCCGCTAGCCGTTTCGGCGTGGTGGGATCCCGCGGGGAACCCGACTTGACGGATCTGCAGATTTTTAGTAGGTCCTCTGGGGGCGGGGTGACAAAGTTGGTCAATATATGTCTGTCCCCCCCATTCCCTCGGGCTTTCCGCAAATTCAGCCCCAGCAATGGGATGACTAGGAAAAGCCGAGTAGATTTTGGCTATCTTTTCGACGAAGAAGTCCGCGATCCTATCACAGGATTCCACCGAGCAGTCATCTGGAGCAATGGCTGGTTTCCCACTCGAGAGGGTTTTGTAGAGCAAGAAAAGCTCCTTCATCGAGTTACCAGCTTCACTAATTCTAATAGTGTAATATGCTGCTATGGACTTCCTGATTAGCCCATGATAAATTTGCCTCTCAATTAGGTAGGCCTCCCTAGTTTCCTTAGAAGGAGCCCCCCACCACTGTCTTTCGACTCGCTTCAATGCTGTTTTCGTGACTCGTAGTTCATCACTGAACCACGGGGCAGTTTTTTTAAAGCGGCCACCCGATTTGGCGCGCGAAAGTGGGGCTGTACAATCAAGCGCCTCGTTGATACGCTTACATAGATTGATATTAGCCGTATCCGCATCATCCCCCCCAGGTCTTCCTCCTTTAGTCAATGCCACACAGAATTTAGCCTGGGAAAAGGTAGCCCATCTCCGCCTAGGATGGTACAATATTACTGGCTCTGGAGATCTTACCCCGGGAATTCGTATGGAGAATGGTACCAGATGGTGATCCGACCAAGGGATGGGAATGGGGGTCATGGCTTCTACTTCCCCCCAATTGACGAATATGGGGTCAAGTAAGTGTCCCAACTGGTGAGTGGGACCACTTACTATTTGATTCAATTGGAGGGCTCCCAGCGCCTGGCAAAAGTCCCTGCTAACGTTGTCTGTGGGGTTGTTCAAATGTAAGTTAAGATCCCCCAGTACCAGGAATTTGTCTTTGCGTAGCGCAGCCTCCATTATGCCTTCAACCAGACTCTCCCCAAACCTGGCTATAGGGCCTGGGGGTCTATAGATTAACATGCCCGTCAGCGTGCAGCCTTCTTTTACCTTGACAGTAAAGCTCCCTACCTCACTGTCCAGGATGGGAGAGTGGTCTAAATGGCATCGTAAACTTTTCTGGGCTATAATAGCAATGCCCCCTCCTCTACCGGTGGGTCTATCCTGTCTAAGCATTATGTAGCCCTCCGGTAGTGCCTCTAAGGCATCAGGGGTAGAGCCTTCATCTAGCCATGTCTCAGTAAGAAACACAAGATCCCACTGTTTCTCAGTGAGTAGATCGTATAGATCTAATTTGTGTTTCCGCAGGGAACGTACGTTGAACAGGCCATAGTCCAGGATATAGTCTCTAGGGGCCACATCCCTACCGGGATCAAAGGAGAAGTGGCAGTGTTCGCAGCCTATATTATCCTCCACTCGCAAGTTATGTAGACATGGGCCGGCAAAGGCAGTGCGGAAGGCCAGCAGTTCCTGCCTGCTCCACCGTATATGGCCCTCCCGAGGGACATAAGGTATGGCCCTAGACCGCGTACGATCGCGGACGGGAGCAGACGGGCTTGCCTTAGGCGCGCTGCCGGCTGCGCCCGTCCGCTGCGCGGCCGGAAAAGACACATAATTTAAAGGGAAAAAAAGGGGGTGGTGTGGCTTAGCGTAGAGGGGGCGTGGCCTGAGCAGGGGGCTTCTCCGAAATGGCATCGGTCTTTGGAGCAGCCCGCAGCAGCGTCTAAATCGGCTGCGCGGGAGATAGTGCAGACAAGAAAAGTGGCAAAGTGCAAAGGCCAGGTAGGAAGTAAAAACACAGAAATACAAATTTTAAAACACACGTTGCTCCTGGCTTCCGCCTCAGGAGTTCGAATCTGTCAAGCAGCGCGTAGATTTGAGCGTGCTTTAAAGGACGGAGGGGCGTGGCCTAGCATAGAGGGGGCGTGGCCTGAGCAGGGGGGCTTCCCCGAAATGGCGTCGGTCTTTGGAGCAGCCCGCAGCAGCGTCTAAATCGGCTGCGCGGGAGATAGTGCAGACAAGAAAAGTGGCAAAGTGCAAAGGTCAGGTAGGAAGTAAAAACACAGAAATACAAATTTTAAAACACTCGTTGCTCCCGGCTTCCGCCTCAGGAGTTCGAATCTGTCAAATCAAACAGGCCTCTTGGTGGCTCAGCCCTCTGCCTTTGGCAAACCTTTATGATTACCCATTGAAGAACTCCTTTCAAAGCCCTTCTCATTAATGTCAACATTGAATATGAAATGGCTTAATTTACAATATTCCCAGTCCATACTTAGGGATACCAAGGCTGTGTACAAAATATTAGCAAAACAATTTCCGAACAAAGGTTCAGTCCTCGGATTTCACTTCCCTATGGAACAACACTAACATCACAGTTGAAGGCAAATCACACATTTGGTCTCCTTGGCCAACAAAAAAACATTTTAATTATTTAGGACCTGGACTCTGCAGCTAACCCAAAATTATTCACAGACCTACAAGCCATCCACAACTTAGAGAGTATAGACTTCTATAAATTTCGTAAACTCAAGGTCACTACAAGGAAATATATTAAACCCCACAAGTCAGACTTTCTCACAAACCTGACTAAACTGCCACATGCTGCTGCAGTAGCAAATACATTCTTAAACTCATCCAACTTCAGTAATAAGTAGACAAATGAAATCCAAACTAAATGGACTAACCCACTGTCCTCATTAGACCATACAACCATTACGGAACACACTTAGAAGGAAATCTGGTCCCTCGCTCTTATAAGTTGGCTGAATAAAGAATATAGATTTTATTAAAGACAAGGAGGCTAGCATTATGCATGCACTTTTATTCACTCCTGAGCAGCAACTCTTTTAAAGCTTCAAATACAGAACTTAAACACATCACAATGTAACATAGAATCTTCAGACCCATAAATACTCCTTGTCCTCCGTTATCCTCATCTTTTGTTTGACTCTTCTTTATAATCTTTGTCCTTCTTTGCCATATTCTTTATTCTCTTTTAATAATATGCAAAATAATCCATAATCATCTCTCTAATTCTGAATCTAGTATACTTCTGTTAAGTCATTAACTTACTGTGGGAGAGGTGTGGCACAGTGGCTAGAGCGTCTTAACTCTGGAATACTGTGCTCCCAGTTCGATCCCTGGCCTCAGCTCAGCATCATGTGCAATAGCTCACTTGATCTCCCCGATGGCCCTCTGCACCTTGAGACCCTTAGGGAGGATTAGTTTGTGCCTTACAAATACTGGATTGTTATTATTTTATTACTATAGTAAAACAACCTTTATTCTAAAAGATTACATTTAATTTAATTTCCTCATCAGTTTTTTTTCTCTATTTCCGTACCCACCTAACCTCCTTTCCTAATGGGAAGGCTGGGCGGATAATAATAGCATCCTTGTTTTTAATAATATTGCAATTCTTTATTCGGTAAACCTTTAAGAATTGTCATTTTATGGCAAAACAGGAGGCTAGCATTATGAATGTTCAAAGTTTTTCAAAGCACAGCTTGAAACAAGCCTGCACCTGCCAGCCTCTGCACAGGGGGAGAGGACCGCTCTCTCCAGACTCCTCCAGGCCCAGTTTGCACCCTACCGCATCACTGTTGCGCTCGGAGGCACTTCATCTTCATTACAGGTTGCTTGGGATGTGCGCGGGCGGCGCCTGGGCAAAGCCCGGGCAAAGTGTGGGCCCATGCCCGTCATTGACCGGAAGCGGCAGGGCAGTGCCACCCCCCCTTGACGTTTACCTATTGTGTCTTTTTGGTGGTCATTCCAGCCATCTTAAGATACTGTGATATTGTAACTATTACAAGCTTATCATGAATATAATGTGTGGAACCTAAGGAGCTCAAGTGGCCCCTCAACTAATTAAGCGAAACAGCATTAAGACTGTTTGGTTCCAGTCATTCAGTATTAATAATTGACTGCAATTAGTGGCAAGGAGTGATTGTGTCAGTTCTGAGGGTGGTGCTACGGGGGGGGGGGGGGGGAGGAGGGGAAGGGGCCCAACTGGAGCTAAGGTACCTTAAGCTCTATTTAGTGGTTTTAAGTCTCTTGTGGTCTGCCCCATTTGAACCTACTAACCCCAGGAATAAGATCAGAAATGGGGAAGAGAAAATCTGCAGACAGAGGGGGAGAGGAGAGGTGGCACAGGCGAAACCCACCAAAGCTAAGCAGGCCCGTAGGAATGCTGGGAGCAATTGTGTTTCAGATCGTATTGACATCCTGCTGATTGAATGTGAGGAAATCTCGGATCCTCCTGTACCTGTCTCCTCTCGTAGCCCGAATAGTTCGAATCAGAGGTCACCAAAACGCATTCCTGCAATGTTTAGGAAAACTATAGCGCGCAGTAGTCAGTCGAAACAACCGGAGCCAATTGGTATCGATGCTGACGCAGAACTAAACAGCTCAGCTCATCTTGTAACTCATGCAGCCCAAGGCCTTCTGGACACTGATCTTACCATTAGCAATAGGTTTACACCCCTCCAAACATTGTGTCACAACCAAGAGGGGAGGGAGGTTGTGGCAGGAGTTATAAGGGGAAGGGAAGGAATGGTAGATAGGAGTGACATGGAGGTGAAGTTGGAGGTGATGCATTTTGTAAAAAGTTACCCATGCCCTATCTCTGTTTCTAGGATTATAGGTGACCTGAAGGCAGAAGTTAGGATGCTAAAATCAGTAATTAATCAACTCTCAAGATGGAACAATCTCTATTAGCCAGCCACAAGAGTGACATTCAGCCCCCGACCCAAACCCCTACCAACCATGCCAATTCAACCTATCCAGTGCAGATTGTGCCCAAACTACTACCCTTGTAAACTGATATTGCAATCCATGAGTGTAGGGTTGCTGAGAAGGCTCTATATAGAGATCCACGGGGTTAGTTTACCCAACGTTCAAGCCACTAGTGGTTTATTGACGCAACAAGGCCTTCTTCCGATCTTCGATTCCTTACCCAGGTCACTCGAATCCATAATCCCTCAGACAATCTTTTAGGTAGGCGAAATAACTTCCCATTGCCCCCCAAACCAATTTATATGATTAATGTACCAAAGGCTTCATTGTATCACAGATTTGAAGGGGAAGACTCCCTCATAAATAAAACCATTCACTGGATTCGCCATGTGAGGGGTTTCCGCTCAGTCATTAGAGAGGATATCTTGAAAGCCAGAAGTGTAACCTGTCAAACAAGTCTATGGACTGTATTGAACTGTGTCTGGCTGATGGGAAGATGGCCCATCATTTGATAGCCCTAGAAGCTAGATCTAGTCCTCCTTCATCTTCAAGCATTCAATTTAAGTATAGATTGCCACAACAGTCCTCATCATCTATTGCCCATTCCGCAGTCTCCCATCTTGGTTTAGATTCTAATCTGGCAGCAAATGATTGACTTCAGAATTTAGGCACATACTTACCTCCAAAGTCTCCTCTGGTTGATTGGTCCACTATTCATAAAACACAGTTACCAATACAATCAGAAGCCAACTTGTTAAAGTTCATAATATAATTTTCCTCCCCGATGGCGATTGGCTCAATAAAGAGTTATCTTTGACCCAAAGAAGGCTGACTAGAGGAGCACTATCTACATATCAAATAGAGTCTCACACGCAGGAAGGAAATTCCATAGATGAGCCACGAGTGAATCTCACAAATAACCCAGTAGAGTCAGAGTCTAGCAAGCTCCAACTAGTGTCATGGAATGTGGCTGGGGTGAGGTCGAAAATGGCCCTCCAACATTGGGTTCAATATATCAAAACCTTTGATATTTGTATATTTCAGGAGAGTTGGAGAACCTTCCTATTCACGTTGTAGGCTTTGTAACATTCTTTCGACCAGCGCGCTCTAGAAAGCCTGGCTGCCCTGTGGGGGATTATTAATTTGGGTAAGAATTGCACTCAATTGTACAATCTGAGAGCTCCCGTCTAGCAGCGCAGATATTTTAGCTATCTATCTCAAAGGTCAGAATGGTGCACCACTTGACATATATAATGTCTATACTAGAGAAACCAGGGAAGGAAGGAGGTCAACTATGATACACGAGTTGGAAGTGCATTTGAGTGATAGGATCACACTGTCACCCTTGACTGTAGCTGGCGATTACAACGTTACCTTTGAACCACTGGACGGGGAGGATGTCTGTGAAGTAAGGGAAGTGGACGAGCTGTGGCAGGTCCCTCACCTTGACCTACCCCCTATTAAACAAGCATTTGCAATGCAATTGGTCTCGCCTTTAGGACCTTATTAGTATTTAGCCATGCAGCATATTATGCTGGGTGCTGTAATATCTACTGTTGTTTAACATGGAGACTTCTACACTAATAGTCACATTACTATAATATACAATGTTTATGATAATATTTACAAAACAGCTGCAGCGGCTCTGTTAGGGTGGGAGCAACCTAGTTAAACACATCACCACTTAAGGCCCTTAATTTCAAGTTTATGCTAGCAGCCGACATTTGTATCAAGTTAGTGTCAAATGCCGTAGTGCTTCAGTGATTTTTCTTTGCACACAATACTAAAACAATTAAACCAAATAGTGGGGCTTTTGTTTTGGGTTTTTAGCCAACAAACAGGCTTATAGCCATGTCCAACATAACAGGATGGCACAGACTTAATTTTTTGCAAAACATGACTTTTCTGGGTTGTGTGCCAAATAATTATGAAAATGTTGCTGCACAGGACTCAGTTTCAAATCTTTTGATATGTAAGAAATCTGAGCATACAAAGTTTAAACAAACATGGCACAATATAGCCCTGCTCGAAACTATCAAGACAGAAGCCACTGGGACCAGTAACCAGGCTGCGCTGCAGGCACAAGCCCCTTGAACACCAGTGCATCACTTTTAACATGGGAAAAAGTGACGCACCAGTGGCGCAAGGGGCTTGTAAATAAGCCCCCTAGTTTTTCTGCACTATATTGACCCTCTTCTGCGCAAGCGGAGAGGATTGTGCAGCATAAAAACGCCACTGTCTGTTTTATTTAACTCTGGTGGTCTAATTCTTCCAGCCATAGACAGAGTGGCTCTAAGAAGGGGTGAAAACACAACGAAAGCCTCATTAACAAGTAAATGGTCTGGTAAAGACCTGTGAAGTACTCAGGTGCAGGGCGGCAATAAGACGGACGCCAGCCCGGGAAGCTGTCTCAGCCTGGGCTGACAAACATGACAGGGGGGTGGGGGGCTGAAGCCCTTTGTGCTTAAAGGGCGTTGCGTGCCTTCTGCACAGCGTTTACAGTAATGGATGCCCCTTTCAAAACGTCTGTCCATCGCCAAGTTAGAGAATGCTGACAATGAATGTAGAGGGTGTGGCTTAATGGCTAAGGCGACCGACTTTGAAGCTGGTGAAGCAGGTTCGAGTCTGGAGGGAGGCTCGAACATCCTGTGATTTTCGGCAAATCACCTAATCTCCCTGTGCCTAGAATGAATGTGTCCACCTGTAACGGAACTAGTGCTCATGGTGGTTGAAAATACGATGCCGCAATGTGGCGTATAACTCCAAGCCACCAGTCTGAGAACCTCTGGTTACACAACTGGATGTCGTTAGCCTTGTTCAGCTTTTAATGCATGCGTTGCAGAGGTCTCTGACTCTGTGGATTGGGACGGTAGCAGAATGCTCGGTGGGTGTAGTAAGAATGCTGTGGAAATGGATGTGCTGTCTTACGACGAAAGACCAGTCATTTTTATTTATTTATAAGAAAGCCTATTTGCACACTCACCTTTACTTCGTGGACAAACAAATCTGTAAAGTTGACTACATTTATACCCACTGAGTATTACTGTTTGCAAAAAACTCACCAGGTGAAATAATCACCACAACTCCACGAAAGCCCAACTGTTATGCCGAGGCGATTCGCCGGTAGAAAATGGACTGAATGCTCCCCCTCTTTGGTACAACGATGTGGATAGTTATATTTCCGCAGTTGGTTTGTGGACTCAGCGAGCACCAAACGAAACGTGCATACACTATAAAGTGGACACTGCGTCCCTTGGAAAAAATCCCTTGCAAAGGTCCTGCACTTCGTAATAAATATATTGAAAAAGACGCAGTGTGGATTGTGTCATGGGTGAAGTGTCGCCACACATGCACACACACCGTGGTGCTTTAATAATGCAAATCTCATTAATAAAAGTAGTGCTTACAGACTAAACAACGCGATTGGGATCGGAGCATGTGAATCTGAATCCCAGCTTCTCTTTCATTTTCTGGACTATTTGACTCACTATCCTGCTTCTTGGTTATCGCCAAAACACTGGGAGGCAATGAAGTTTGCCAATGGGACGGGGGCATGGGGTTTTCGGAGGTACATGAAAATGTATTCATTGCCTAGTTGTCAAAGGTCGCATGGTGCTATTAGTTAAAAGAGTGCAGATTTCATTACGATATTAAGAGTCCTTTCTCGCATCTATTAGGAAATCAACATTAACTAAACAAAATGCCAGAATACGTGTCAGTTTTCACAGTGTTTTAGACAGTACTGATTGCTTAGTTTCATTGCATTAATTTTTGTATTTACTCTTTTACACAGCATCCAAAGTAGGTTACCTAAGCCCAAAGCCCCGAGTTGTTAAATGACCCATAGAAGGGAGTCTTTTACAGTTGAGCAAATGTGTCCAAATGTAGTTTTGGTAGTGCCATGGAATGATCAGCCAATGAGGTACTCGATGAGCAGTTATTTAACTACACGTTCAAAACGTACGGTATTGTGGCTGTTGTTTGTTTGTACCCAACCACCTCTTTGAATGTGTTTATTAACACAGAGGTTCATCTACCAGACAGTGCTCACAGAGGGACGACTAAAGCACAGAACAAAATGTATTCATTTATCCTGAGTGTGAAGGCACCCGGAAGGCTTAGGTGCCCGCCCGGAGAGGTTAGGGATCCTAGCACTTCTACAGACTCTGGTAGGTGAGGGGGATGAGGTTGGGGCATGCGGGAGTTGCCGGCAGATTTCCAGGTTATTGGAAGTGATGATTCTGAAGTGAGGCAATGGAGACTGACTTTGTCTGCACCAGTCTATTTTTTTGTACCATCTACCGGGCGCAGTGTCATGAATCCATTCATCTCTCTTTGTTAGAGGTGCTCAAGCCAATATATTAATTAGCAGGTAGAGCCAGCCGGAGAAGAGCCAAGCGTATACGAGCCAGTGGGAGAGATGTGAAAGTGATCGGCATGTTAATCATACAGTAAACATGATGTAAATGTGTGATAATGTCTCTTCAGAATTCAAAAAAGTGCATTTCTTTAGCGCGTCACCTCAGTACACAATATTATAGCACTGAATTGAGAGGAAGTTATTAAAAGTGCTTGTATTAAGCATGAGTTAAAACACTGCCGCTCTTCCTGCCCGACAACAATGCCATTTGTAAACTAAGAGGCGTCAGTTGCCATGCATACCCCGAATGTTGCCTAGAGTCTTATTATATTTAGAGTAACATTAAAATCTAGTTCATTAAACAAGAGAAATTTTTGTACAGCACGCATCTTGAAAGCGCATATTTCAAGGTGGCAATAATAAAGATGAAAACGGAAGTGCCGGTAGGCAAGAAAACACGAACAAGAGTGGGGGGGAGGGGCAGGGGAGGTTGAAAAGTCACAGACTGAGGGAGGGGGCGATGGGGTGGGAAGACAGGGAAGAAAATAGTGTTAGTAAAGGGGCCAATAGCCATGGAAGGATACAAATAAAGAATGAGGAGGGACTAACAAGCTTCAAACCAATTGGAAGGCAGCATTTAAGACAAAAGCCAATGGGCAGAGAGTGGGAGGAGCTTCCACACCACAGTATATACTTCATGCTTTGCAAAGCGATGGCAGCGCATGCGTGCTGCAATGCTAGACGAGGCCTAAAAGAAAATAGTGCTAGGACTAAAGGGGCCAATAGCCGCGGAAGGATACAAATGATGAATGAGGAGGGACTAACAAGCCTCAAACCAATTCGAAGGCAGCATTTAAGACAAAAGCCAATGGGCAGAGAGTGGGTGGAGCTTCCACGAAGCTTCCACACTACAGTATATACTGCATGCCTCGCAAAGCGATGGCAGCGCATTCGCGCTGCAACGCTAGGCGAGACCTAAAAATGGTCCCAAGTGTCTCTCCAGCTTAACGCCTTTCCCCTGGAGTTTGGATTAATGGCGGCCAATAGCCGTACTATCTCAGACAAAATGGGTGCAAATACTTTTAATGGGACTAGCAACATAAGCCGTTTATTTCCTCTTGGATCTAAGGCTATTGCCCAGGGTGATCGATATGGCTGTGGGCTCTACCAATGAGAACTATCATAATCCATTCCATCTTACTCTGGGGTCGACTTGAGGGGTTAATTCAATTCTGTACAATCTGTTTTAGCCTCAAGGGAGTTATTCCCAACAAATAATAATGGTCGTCTTACATGGCCCCAGATAGCTTTGGACGAAGGCAAGCTTGAAGTAATTAAGCAAAACCTACTGCATAGCACAGCAAAGATCCAAAGCCTAGCAAACCACCAGGAAGCGCTGGAAGAGATCGCGACCTGTCACACTCGCCTTTTTGGTCAGATGGCCACCTATTTTGTCAAACCCTCAAGTCCACTTAATTCCGGTCTTAAGCCAAGATCACAGTTTGCTAGGTTTAACCAAGAGTGCAGAGCCCTCAGACATCAACTTTCTCAGGCAATTAGAGCAAATAATCTGGCCATAGTGTGTACTCTGAGGAGGTCGTACAACTCAGCTCAGGTGAGAGCAAAAAGGGACTGGGGCGACAACAGATGGAGACTGATCGGGGAGGCCTGTGCCAGGAAAGATTTGCAGACATTTTGGCTTCTTGTAACTAGAGATGACGTTAATAGGCCACCACTTTCGTCCAATAATATCCCCATCTCATGCATAGTATGACCACTTTATTATATTCAGGGCCTTGTGCATTGGCTTCCAAGATACCCCGCTCAATTTGGTTTACGTCATAGCTAAGGACTTTTTTTCCATAAATGTTCTCAAGTCCTGCATTAAATCAATTGCGAAGGCCAAAGCCCCTGGACCCGATGGCATTCCGGGTGATGTATTCATACAGGAAAGTGAGAATTGGGCAAATTACATCATGGCCTTATCCAATGCGATAGCAGAGGGAGCTCCAATACCCAATTCATGGAAGGGAGCCGAGGTGATCTCTGTGTTTAAAAAAGGTGATAGATCTTTACCCTGTAACTAAAGACCCATCAGTCTTATAGATTGTGTTCAAAAGGTGTTTGCTCGTGCAGTCCTTGCTAAGTTACAGGACTGGATTTGCGAGCTCAACATTCAGTCTCCCTTACAAGCAGGCATTAGACAAAAAATAAGCACCACTGACCAGGTGTTTCTTTCTCTTCTTTTATCTTGGAAGACTGTAGCCATTGGTCGGGGGAGCCTATATGTAGCCTTTATAGACCTACAAACTGCCTTCAATCTTGTCACAAGAAACAAGCTCTGGCAGGTCTTAAAAGATATGGGTCTTCCTTTGGAGATTCTATCCTTAATTATTTACCTACACGAGGCTAACTTTGATAGGGTCCGATGGGGTTCCCAAGGCCAACAAACTGACTCAATAAAAGTTAATAGGGGGGTACACCAGGGTTGTGTATTGGCACCTACACTTTTCTCCCTTTTTGAGAATGGTGTTGTCCAGTTTCTTTCTGATGTCCCAGCACACACCCCTGAGTCTGGGATGGGGGCAAAAGTGACAACATTATTATTCACTGATGAAACACTGTTCGTATCTAAAACCTCTTGGGGGCTTCAGCTACTATTAAATCACTTCAAAGTCTTTTGTAATTCTCAAAGATAAGAGGTCAACACAGCTAAGATGACACTCCTATTCCTTAACCCCCACAAATCTTCTAGGGGTAAACTTTCACTAGGAGGGGTTCCACTGGAAAGGGAGAGCACCTTTGAATACCTGGGTATTACACTTTCGGAAGATTTGTATTGGAAGCCTCACATAGCTAAGCTGACCCTAAAGCACAGGGAAACAACAGGGGCTTTGATAAAATAATACAGCACTTCCTTTAGCAAGCCAGTGGCAGCACCACTCCAGATCTATGATTCTAAACAGTGGTCTCAGCTCTCTATGGAGCCGAACTCTGGGGCTTTGAGGAGATGGTTGCCCTTTCGAATCCTGAGAATATGTTTTTGAGGTCCCTGGCTTTGTTACCCCAGAGTACGCCACTCCACCTGTTAAGGCTGGATTTGGGTAGGTTTCCTACTGTAGAGAAGGCTAAGTTCAGCCCTTTACTGTTATGGTTACGCATTAGGTCCACTCCTGAGTTTCTTCCGTATGCCACGGTTCTTATGGAAGTCAGCGCTCCTGATTGCTCCAAGAAGATAGGTTGGATTCGTAATGTGAAATCCCTACTAACTACAGTAGGGCTTGAGGGCTATTGGGATGTAAAGGACCCAGCATTACTCCCCAGCAAAGATTTAGTCAAAAAGCATTGGGATTGTGCAATGCAGGCCTCATTTTCCAACTTATCAAGGGGGTGTTGAACTATGGAGTTTTTGGATTTCAAACTTAACAGTTCATATGAACAATACTTAGATATCATTACGATACCCCAGGACAGGAAACTCGATATGTGTCGTGGTATAAAGAAGTCCAGATGTAGGTTCCAAGATGATACTTTATTTAGTTCCAAATACAATCCAGGTAGATGGTAAATAAGATGTTAAGTAGATGTATTGTAGCTGTAGCGTAGCCCCCTCAGGAGCAGCCTCCCTGCTGCTCAGCCTGCAATCTTCAACTGACACACACCAGATCTCCAAGCAACCCATGCGTGCACTGCATCGCATTTGGGGATGCAGTGCACGCAACGAAATTCGTTTTATTAATTTATATGTTTACTTACCTGTAAACCTCCGGAATCCATAGTTTACTACCCCCCACCCTGCCCCTCCCCCTCCCCACGTCCCCGCCCTGCAGGTCCTCCTACTACCGACCACGGCTGCCTGAATGCTTTGAAAACATGGAGCAAAATACAGAAATTTATGAAGATTGAGAAATATACTAGATATACACCCATTTGGAGGTCTTCGATATGCTCTACGATGTCATAGGGAAGCAATGGGAGCACCTCGGTGTGAAGATAGTAGGGGATATTCAGGTTAATGCGTACTCTGTTCCTTCTCTGAGTTACAGAGGAAATATGGAATACCAGGTGGGCATTATATTAAATACCTCCAAATAAGGGTTTTTTTGGAAAAAAAACAACAAGTAATATCTAATAATATAATTACATTATTTGAGGTTCTCAAGAAACCAGTGTGTAAACTTAAGTTTTTGTATAGTATATTTACAGGGGCCGCACTGGATGATGTTGAAAAAGTAGAGGCAAAATGGGCTGATAAATTAGAAAACACTGATGTAGATATAGATATGTCATTACTGCGGGCAAGAAAAACGCTCCTCTCAGCTAACCTTAAGGCTCAACACTACAAAACAATCTATAGTATGTATTTCACTCCTTATAACTTATTTAAATGGGGAAAAAGGGAGGATGACAACTGCCCAAGATGTGGAAGGGGACCAGCAGAGGAGATTCATAGGTTTTTTGACAGCCCGCGACTCGATCTTTTTAAAGCGGAGGTAGTCAAGCACTGGGAGAAGATGCTGGGTAAAAGGGTAGTAATGACCCCAACACTTATGTTGTTGGGATATGATAGTAATGTCTGACTGGATCAGGCTCAATCTAGCATCTTATTCATCTTGATAACAATAATGAGGTTACTTATTGTAACTAGATGGAAGGACTCATTGCCCCCATGTTTCCATGAATATCTAGCTAGATTCATAGCTATATTATATATAAACTTGAAATATCTTTTTTTTTTTTAAACAATTTTTATTAATGTTAATTGTCAACCTTATGTCAATACCAACAATATTTTCACAGACGAAATTTTAACAACAGAACGCATCAGACAACATCATTGTTCGTATTGTTATCCATTTAGATCTATCATTCCCACACACCTCATTGTCCATCTTCGGGTCTTTGCCACCCCCGGATGCCAGTGTCCCATATGGCGTTATGTTGCCAGTGTTCTAGTCGCTGAAGTCCGGATCTGAGTCTACTGGAGGGGGTTCACAGATATTGTTAATTCAAACCGTCCTTTCCGCGACCATGGCACCGTCCAGGTCCCAGCACCACTGCAAGTGGGAGGGGATTGACTGCGCCCCCCAGTGTTGTGCAATATTCCTCTTCGCCAACGCTAGTCCCGTGGCTACCCAGGTTTGTTCGGCGTGGTTAAGATCTGTAGCGTCCCACACATTAAGCAAACATTTCCGCGGTTCAGGGGAGACATCGTGGCCGGTAACCCTGGAGATTGTTGCCATGACCTCCCTCCAATATACAGTGATGCCAGGGCAGTCCCATATAGTATGGTAGAAAGAGCCCTGGAGGCCACAACCCCGCAAGCAGAGTAAAGTATCCGCCCTCCCTATTTTCTGAAGTGTGGATCTCGTATAGTATGTTCTGTGTAGTATTTTAAGTTGCACTAGTTTTATTTTTGAAGGGGTCGCCACCTCCCGTGGGGATGCCAGCGCCTGCTGCCATTCTTGTTCGTCCATTTCCCCCACCTCAGCCTCCCATTTCCTTTGAAGGATCCCTGTGGGATCTTTATGGTGGTTAACCAGCTTGCGATATGTCAGCGATATAGCTTTTTTGGCTAGGTGGTCCGTAAGCAGTCGATCCTCAAGTGGGGAGGACTCGGGTAGGACCGTCCCCTTAGGTATAGCCTTCCTCAGTGCGTGCTGTATTTCCAAAAATCTAAACTGCTCCGTCCGTTCCATCTGGTACTCCGTCTGCAACTGCTCGAACGGGAGCACCCCGCCCCGCTTCCAGAGGTCTCCGACCCTGGAGATGCCGATGAGGTCCCACTCCGCAAACCCTTTACTCATGTGTAGCTTTCCTATCTTGGGGGAGACCCACAGCAGCGTCTGTCGAGTGACCACTCCCTCCCAACCCAGCGCTCGTTGCGCCGTGTACCATATCTTGACAGTGTGCGCTGTCGGGCCTGTTAGTGTAGCTTTCGGGGGTTTATCATACAAGGCGCTAAGGACTCCCTTCGTACCCAGCATATGCCTGTCCATACGCAAAGCCGGTTCGTCTTGTGGTGCGTGCAGCCACTGATTAATTATAATGAGCTGGGAGGCCCAATAGTATAGGCGTATGTTGGGCAGGGCGATTCCACCATCATACCAGCTCCGCACAAGCTTACAGAGGGCAATGCGGTGCGGCTTACCCTCCCACAGGAGAGAGCCCACCTCCGCCTCAACTGACTGAAAGTAAGAGTCCGTAACCGGTATGGGCGTGTTTTGCAGAGCATATAAAAACCGAGGGAGAGCCATCATTTTGAACAGAGCTGCTCTCCCCAGCAGCTTCAGTGGGAGGGAGTGCCAATGCTTGATAACACTCCGTAGTTTCCTCAGGGGCGGAAGTAGGTTGCGTTCAATGAATTGTTCAGGATTAGGCGTAATGTTAATACCGAGATATTTAAAGCCATCCTCCGCCATTGATATCGTCACCCCTCTGGGCAATCGTGGCGGGGGCCCATGTAAAACATAGAGCAATGACTTTGCCCAGTTGATCGAGTATCCGGAGACCCTGCCGTAGGACTCACAAATATCAAGTAGGCAGCTTATAGACCGCCCCGGTCGCGTCAGGTATAACAGTATATCGTCCGCGTACAGCAAAATACCGTCGTCCCATCCCTCAGTCCACTTTAGTCCTTTAATAACTGGGTCCTTCCTGATCCACGCCGCTAGAGGTTCCAACACCAGGGAGAAGAGCAGTAGGGAGAGAGGGCAACCCTGTCTAGTTCCCCATCCCAGCACAAAGTCCACAGACAGTCGCCCGTTCACCACCACCTGTGCCATAGGCCGTGTATAGAGCAGCCGCACCCATGCACAGAATTTGGGCCAGAAACCAAACCGCGCGAGCACCGCAAAGAGAAAAGGCCACTCCACCCGGTCAAAAGCCATGCTTGCATCTAGCGAGAGAATGACTGCGTCCTCGTGGATCTACGGCCCACTCGCTAGTATACCATGCAATCGTCTGAGATTCATCGCTGTGTTCCGCCCAGGCATAAAGCCCGATTGGTCTGGGTGAACGAATGTCCTTAAGTGAGGCTGTATACGGGTCGCTAGTACCTTCGCCAATATCTTGGCTTCCACATTTAGGAGCGAAATTGGCCAGTAGGAGGCACACTCATGAGGGGGTTTACCCGGTTTTAGTATTGCAACCAATGTCGCGACCCTTTGGTCACGGGGAAGTATGCCCTCTTCCAGACTGGCTTCGTACATTTTCAGTAAGTGCGGGACCAACGTATCTGCCTCCCGCTTAAACAATTCCACTGAAATCCCGTTTGGCCCCAATGCTTTTCCCGAATGGAGGCCTTTAACGGCCAAGGCAACCTCCTCTACTGTGAGGTCAGCCTCCAGTGATAGCGCGTCATCTGGAGTCAGTCCTGGGAATTGTATGTCATCTAGGAACGCTAAATTTTCCTCTATGGTAGTCGTTGCAACTGAGGTGTACACTTTTTCATAGTGATTCGCAAAGGCCATCACTATGTCGTCGGGGTTCGTCACGACCTCCCCCGTGGGCAAACTCAGCCGTGCCACCCAGCGGCTGGCTCTCTCTTTTTTGTCTAGCCACGCTAGCAATTTGCCCGCTTTGTCCCCTACCTCGTATATCGTGTGTTGTGTTTTCGCCATGCGTGCCCTGGCTGCCTCCCATAGGTGGTCCCTGTAGGCCTGTTTAGCAAGGCGAAGTGCGTGGGTGTTTATGTCGGTGGGGTCCTTGGCATGCACGCCCTCTGCCTGAGCAACCGCTTCTTGCAGAGCTGATACCCACATGTCACGTTTGTGGGCCGTGATCACTGCTATGGCTTGTCCGCGCAGCACCGTTTTATAGGCCTCCCAGAGGACAATGGGTGAAGGCACCGACTGCACACCGGGGACCTTCATGTACCCGGGATTTATAGGGAAAATACGTCTCCTACCCAAAAAGCTTGAGGAGTAAGTCAGGAACAATGGCGAGTGATCAGAAATACCCCTGGGAAGGTGTTTGATCTTGTGTATTTTATCAGTACATGTAGGTGAAGTAAGGAAGTAATCTATACGTGAGAGACTGTTATGCGCGCCAGAGTGATGGGTATATTGTCGTTCTGTGGGGGTTCGCGTGCGCCAAATATCAAATAGCCCCAGTGCATCTATAAAGTCTCGTAGGGGCGATGAAACTGTACCCTGTCCTCTCAGCGGATGTCTATCCAACGCACCGTCCAATGTGGTGTTGAAGTCGCCCAATATTATCAGTTCTCCAGCGGGTAGGCCCAACAAAAAACTCCCCAAGGCCGGAAAGACAAGCGAGTGCAACGCCGGGGGGATGTACATCGTGACAAAATTAAAATTACTCCCTTCCCACTGCCCAGAGACCGCTGCAAAACGTCCCTGGTCGTCTGCCCACATAACAATCACCACTAAGGGGCAACTTTTATGGATTAGGATCCCAACCCCCCTGGAACCAGAAGTGAACTCCGAGTGCGCCACCATCTTAAAACCCCACCTATCAAGCGCCTTGAAGGCCGTACCTACTAGATGGGTCTCCTGTAGGAGAGCAACTGACGGAGCTTGTCTCTTAAGGTGCTGTAGCACTAACCCCCTCTTAATCTTATTCCCCAGCCGTTCACATTCCACGATATCACGGCTAAGGGGGCGCCCGGGGCGTGGCAATCATCCAGTTGTGAACGTGTGGACGTCATGGTGGTGCTTGCGGTGTGTGTGGGAGCAAGCGTAGGTCATGGTCCACTCCCGTGGTGTGTCTAACGTGCCCCTCGCCTGTCTCGGAAACAAAATCGTCTTGTGTGAGTATACGCTCGTACTAAACTCAAGGTGACTGATAAACAATATAGAACAAAAAACCTGAAAAACCAAAAATAAAAAACAACCCCCCTCGACCACCCCCCTCCCTGCTCCCCTGCCAGACGGATCCCCAACTACCCGCCACCCCAACATAGCAGAGTGCTTCAATCCCATAGAACAGTACTTGCGTGTAGGGGGGAAGAAGTCCGAGAGCCGCCGCAGACCACCCCAACCTCAAAGATAGTCTTGCAACCAGTGGAGCTGTACACCTCCCAGATCGATCCTGTCGCCCTTATCCGTTGTGAACATCCCATTGAAGGGGAAGATCAGAATGGCCAAAACCCCATCACTCGTGAACTTCACCTCTCGCGTGAGTCCAGCCTGCACCCATGGCACGATGCTCACTGCGATTTCCAGGCACATCACTCCCCAGATTCAGTACGCTGCTGATATTGCTCCTCTTGCTCCTGTCCGGATTCCCTGGGGTCCTCTTCTTCTCTGCCTTGCCATTGGCGTCTCCTTGATCGTCCAGTTCCCTCCACCCGTCGCCATCCCTCGAGCCAGTCGTGGGCCTCCTCCGGTGTTTCAAAGAACCAAGTCTTTCCATCCGCTACCACACGCAGTTTCGCCGGAAACAGCATCGAGTATGGTAGTTCCTTGCGCCGAAGTTCCTTTTTCACCTCCACGAAACTTCTGCGACGTTTGGCAACCGCCGCCGTACAGTCGGGGAAGAATGATACTACTGAGTTCTGGATGCGTAATGGCGGCCCCACCCTCGCTGTTTGTAATATAACATCCTGATCTCGGAAATTAAAGATGCGGGCCAATACTGGTCTAGGGGGAGCCCCAGGCTTGGGTTTACCCCCCGGCACCCTGTGTGCTCTCTCCACGGAAAAGAAGGTGGAAAGCCCTCGGGGCTGGAGTTTGGTGTTTATGAGATCTTCTACGTAGAGGTCCATGGCTGGGCTCCCCTCACTTTCGGGAATGCCCGTAATGCGAACATTGTTTCGCCGGGAGCGCCCTTCCTGCTCATCCAGCTTTGCCGCCATGAGTCTATTTTCGGCCTCTAAACGCCCAACCTTGTGGAGCATCGCGGCGGTGTCTTTAGTAAGGGACTTCGCCACCTGTTCTACTTCTGTAACCCTGGCGGTCATCTTTTGAAAATCAGCTCGTAGGAATGTGGAGATCAAACCCACCGTGGATTGCACATTGGTGAGAGCTAACATGATATCCTCTAGTGTTACTTTCGCCGCTCCTTCCGAATCTGCGTCCTTGTCCGACATCCCTTTGCGTTCAGGCAGGGCCGGAGAGTCTTTCGCAAACGCGTATTTGTCCAGTTTTGCCTGCGAAGTCGCGCGTGGGCCCCTGCCTCCCATCCTCTTCTCGACGACTGAGCTCCGACTGGTAATCACCGCCGCCTGCCGCTGGACCGACTGCCAAGCGCGGCCTGTCGGTTTTCCCGTCTTTCTGTCAATGAGTGGCTTGTGGGGCCCAAGGCCACTCTCGTTCACTGCGTGGGGAGAGAAGCTGTTCCTGCCCTCCAGTGGTCCCAGCACACTATTGGGAACTTGGGCGCTGCAACACGCGTGAGGCCCCTGCACCCGCTGACGCCGGGGCAGGTGTCTATTAGGGGCCAGGGGCTCCGTTCTCCTCGATCCTTCACCAAATGTGCTGCACACAGGTAGTGGTGCTGCCTCAGACAGTGTGCCCCCTCTCAGGCAATCTGTGGGGCTGCTGGCACACCCAATGCCATCCAAGCGCTATTGTGTCCCAAATTCTGCGTGCCGTAAATGGGCCTCCACCTCTGGGGGACTGGGCCTCTCCTTTCTCTCTCACCTCCAGGGCCCGCCAGGCAGCGTGTCTGATTTGCTCATTATTTCCCCTCCCCCCGGGGCTTCAATCCCCACTGCGCGACTCGGCTGCCCCCTCGTGTAACTGCTCCGGGGCAGATGCCGGCGCGGGACCGCCTCGTCGGGAGCCCCGTTCCCTGCTGCTGCAGCGATCGTCCCAGGGGGCAGGCTGGAGGTCCGCTACCATCGGGTACAAGCAGGCACTTCCCACTTCTGTCGTGGTGCACCGTACAGTTTCAGGCCCTCACCTCTCGTCGCCAGCCGGGCCCCGCTGCTGACACTTGGGTCTTCAGCGTAGCGCAGTCCCCGGCTTCCAATGCGCAGTGAGGCCGCTCTCTCTCACACGGCCTCCTCGGTGCTACAAGCTACGTCTCGGGCCCAGGGCCGGATCGATCTACGCCGCTCTCCCTCTGCTTGTAATATACGTCTTTGTGGCTGGATAAGTGATCGAATGGCATGTCGGATATTTAGGGGAACCTACGCCGCTCCCGGAGACCCTCTAAGCCGCGGCCATCATAGTTGGCTGCAATCCTGAAATATCTTTATATGTCTGCAAGGGACATCAGGCTAGGAAATGGGGTATGAAACTTTGGAGTCCCCTATCGAAATGGATAACAGGGGAGGGAGATGGCTAAGGGGTATTATATGAGTAAGGCTCATCTTTTCCCCCCCTATGTAACTCCATTAATATGCACCTTATTTCTCTCTGTTTTATAATTCAATGATGTCTGTCGTATATAATTATTACTGTCTCTGTTTGTTTTTTATTCTGTTTTTTAAAAAAAAATGTATTTGTTTTTTGAACATAAGTTGTAAACTTTATCAAAAATATAATGTATGAATATGAATTAGGCATATGTAATCAATATCTTCTCTGAAAGAAAAAAAAAAGAAATACCCTAAAATCCAAGTGAAGGAAAAACTGCGCTAAAGAGCACACCGCACATCATATTGTACAAACCCCTTGAAATACCAGGAAAGACAACATAGATACGCACAAAAACACTCTATGGTAATCAAGAAAGCAAGCACAAACATTGTAAGCAACACACGTACAACATTCGTACACCTGACGTCTCAGGCACCCCCACAATCAGTGCATAAGATCCCATCACCGACAAAACACAAAATAAATTGCAGACATGGATAAGCCGTAAAGCACATAGCGAACCAGCACTGTAAACCAGACAGAACCAAAACACCGAAAGTAGAAAATAGCATACGTACGTAGTAGGTCAAAAATAGTAAAAAGTCAACTCAATAACTCAAAAGCTGCGTAGAACGCCTAAAAGGACAAGAAAAGTCTCAGGCAAGCACTTGAAGCAAAATGTATATTGTAATGAGGAACACAACACCTCGCACACAATACAAGAAAAGCAGACTAGGATACACTCACCCACAAAAACAGCAAAAGAAACCTCATGTGTACAACCCAATCATGCAAAAATTGGTAAAGGACCAGTATGTGGAAAACACTGTAGTCAACCCAAAAATGCTAGGGCTGCACAGGCAAAGAAACCTGGGGGCATATCAGCAAGCGGCAGCGATAATTATCACTAGCTGCGTTTAGCGTGCAAAATTCTAACGCCGCCTATCGCCGGATTCTATCGCCCGTTCAGCGCAATATTTACAACGCGCATCGCCGAGGTGATAGAAATCCTGGCAATAGCGGCGATAAGCAGGAAATATCGCTGGATTACCAGCGATATAACAAAGCGTTAGGGAAAACATTGTAAATAGGGAGAAGAGGACTTAGCATTATGATCCACCTCCCATGCAACATATAGCTAAATCGGGAAATTAGCAGGCGTAAGGAACCGGCGATATACCCGGTTAGCGCTACTTTTAATGACGCTAGACGGGTGAGCGATTTCCTAGTAAATAGGGAGAAGCTGTGGTTAGCTATTATTCCCGCTGAATTTCAGTCTGGAACGCCTACCTCGCATCTCATTAGCGAGGCGCAAAGAAAATGGTCACAAAGGCATGGATTCACATGTCAGCGTGCCCATGCTGATAAGGCGAATGCCTCTCTGACGCATTCCTCATTGAAATACAAGCCACGGAAACCCACTTCAAAGCAACTCTTTCCTCATTCAAGAAGAAACTAGAGGAAACTAACAAAGAAATAAATGAATACAAGGAAGGCCTCACCCAAAGCAAAATCACCAAATTTCAGAAGGACCTCAAGAGATTCTCCTATGCGAAGACCTACCCTTACGCCGAAGCTGACTACCAACCACCCCATCGGGCTGACATGTCAGGCACATCATCAGATGAAGACTCATCAGGGAGCAGCGGCTCCAGTAACAGCAGTTACCGCAGACGTCAGCAAGGTAGAGGGGGCCCAATAGGGTGGCAACAACCATGGACCCCGGGGCCCCAGGGACCCAACGTACTATACCCATCCATGTATCCCCCTATACACCCACAATTTGGGTACGGTTGGAATCCACCATTTGGTCCACCACCTCCATACATGAACCAGAACCAACCGCAGCCTTTTTTAGGAAGAGGCCGAAGAGGTCGCGGAAAGAGACGCAGAGGGAACACAGTACACTGGCAAGACAACCCTCCACAGGGAGCACAGACAAGGAGCCAAACCAGAGACCAACAACCAGGCCCGAGCACACGCTAAGTCTCATCACCAACCTCTCCAAACACGTCCTAACACCTACAGAGGAAGCCATCTTAGAGAAAGGCCTTGGCTATGCCCCCATGACCAAACTTGACAAATTCAAACTGCATTGCGAATTAGCTGAATTTTTCCGCAAACTCAAACTTAAGGCCTTCTTTGAGAACACCCCCACTCTCACTGACCCTGGAGACCAGGGGGACACCACTTTACGGGTGAAATCTACCTTCATGCCACCTCCTAGCTCTATTCCACCAGAAATCTTGGTCTATGAGCAAGCGGTGTTTAAGGAAATCGAAGCTCTAAAGGAACCCCACACGTTCCAAAACACTAGCAGATTAGAACGCTTGGCCTTACAATCACTTAAGAATAACCCTGAGATAATAATCAAACCAGCCGATAAAGGGGGAGGTACGGTAATCCTCAATAAAGAGGATTATCACCAAGAATGCCCGCGCTTACTCAATGATACAAAGAACTATGAACGGCTCACACATGACCCCAGCACTTCCCTGAAAACTTGTATCCAAACCCTGGTGGAAGAAGCTGAACAGACTGGCCAGATCTCCAAAAACGAGGCCAAATTCCTTACCACTACACAAGGGAAAATACCATATTTCTACACTGTTCCTAAAATCCATAAGAACAAACCCCCCCCCCCCCCGGTCGCCCTATCGTCTCAGGCATCGGGTCCCTGCTGGAACCCCTATCACGCTTCTGCGACCATTTCTTACAACTCCTGGTCCAGTCAACCAGCACGTACCTCAAAGATACCAAAGACCTCTTAGGACTCCTAGCGAACATACACTATGACCCTAACACCTCTTTTTTGGTATCTCTAGATGTAGAAAGCCTTTACACTAGCCTCCCCCAAGATGACACTCTACGAGTACTAGAAGAAGCCCTCAACGAGGCCGATTGGCAATACCACACGCCTCCCTCGTTCGTATTGAAGTGCGCTACCCTTGCGCTCAAAGAAAACTACTTTGAATATGAGGGAAAACTCTTTCTCCAGAAGTATGGTACATCTATGGGGAGTGTTTTCGCTCCCAGCATAGCGGGTCTATATGTCTTTAATTTTGAGACCAAACACCTGCTAATTAACAACCAACCACGAATCCCACAAATGAAATTCTACAAACGCTATATTGATGACATCCTCCGTATCTGGGAAGGCTCGAGCGAATCACTTACCACCTTTTGCGACTGGCTAAACACGTGTGATCCTAACCTGCGTTTCACACACAGTTTTGACAGGCACCAGACCACTTTCCTAGACCTGGACATTACAGCAGCTTCAGGAGGACTCATGAGTAAGACACACTTCAAACCTACTGCCCGCAACTCCCTCCTGCATTTTTCCAGTTTTCACCCCAGAACCCTCCATGAAAACCTCCCGTATGGCCAATTTCTGCGACTTCGCAGAAACTGCAGTGACCCCAAAGATTACAAATTACAAGCCAAAGATCTTTGCCACAAGCTGCACCAACGCGGCTATCCAACTCACATAACCAAGACCGCTAATAAAAGGGCTAGAAACCAAAACCGCGAAGGCTTACTGGAAACCTACCCCAGAGAACCAACCCTTCCTCCACTGACGTGCGTTACCACTTACAATACGGTGAGCAACAAAGTTTCCCAAATCATCAAAAAGAACTGGAAGATCCTCAACACAGGCAATCTGAAATGGGAACCTCCCCTTCTCTCAACAAAAAGAGCGAAATCCATCAAGGACACTATCGTATCTACCAGACCGGCTCTCCCTGTCAGACCAGTGAACACGGTGCTCAACTCCTGGGGTCTCCCAAACATCAAAGGGCATTTCCCCTGCGGAAACTGTAACGTCTGTCATATCACAGAGACAACCAAAAGCCTCAACCTTGAACCAGGAAAAACATGGGAGTTACGCAAACATACCAACTGTAACACAGAGAATGTTGTGTACCGGATCATATGCCCTTGTAAGCTCATCTACATTGGTATGACCACTCGCAAAATCAAAACCCGCATTTGCGAACACCGCAGCACGATACGCTGCAAGAAAAATACCACAAAAATGACCAACCATTTTTTGGAAAAAGGCCACACGACCAATGATATGAGATGGGTCGTACTGGAAGCCTTAGATCACAAACTTCCCAACATCCAGACCCGCCTCCCGGAACAGGAACAGAGATGGATATATCGACTGTCCAGCCACATCACCGGCCTGAACGATAATATCCCCTGGAACTGTCTGAGAAAATCTTGATTTTTCCCTGCCATAGGCTCAGACAACCTTGATTCCCCATGGTGTTCCTGTCTAATATATGTCTCTGCTTTATTTAGCATCTCTACCTCCCTCGAGTTAGTAATCTTCTCAGCCCCTATTTACACCAGTATTTCCTGTCTATTCCGGCCTATCAGCATCCCTGGCCTCATTGGGTTCGCGCAGGTTTAATAACATGTCCTGATTGCCATCCCTTTCCTCACCGCGCCCCTGGAGCACCTACGCATGCGCGCCGTGCACACTTCTCTCTTTGGAGCGGGCGCTTTTCGCCTAGGCACCCCGGCAGCATTCACGCATGCGCGCCAGACCTACGCTGCTCCTCCACGCATGCGCAGTGCTCACGGCTCCGCCCGAGTTCACCAGCAAGCCCGCACGTACGCAATGGAGCACTTCACCATTTAACCTCTCCCTTCCGGGAGTCCCACAGCATCCGGAATTTCGGGAGTCCACAGTAGGTGCCAGGCGATGGTAGCTCCTCAACCAAGTAAGGTGGCGTTTACATTTTTCCATGGGGAACATCCTTCCCTACCTCACTTCTTAGACGCGTTACTTCTTTCTTCCACAGAACTGACGTGAGGAGCGCCCCCCTCCCGCTTCCTGAACAGCGCACTCACTCAGCCATAGTGTAATTATTTTAATACTTTTACTATTCCTTCCCTGTATTGCGCATTGTGCCTCCTTTTAGTAATCAGCGCCCACCACGAACTGTCAGCGCTTTCCTCTTGGCTCCATTCAGCCCCGACTTAGCAGCGCTCACTGGGCCATTCACTGTGATACACCTCGTTTGAGGTCTTACGGTTCCTCCTCAACCAGATCTTTGCCGGCATACTCACCAGGCACCATATGTGTATTATTCACTATCTGTTGTTCACTATAGTAGTGCCGTGTTATTTACCACCTGGCACACATAGTTCACAAAGCGCTTCGCGTCTCTCTAATTGTCTTGCCTCCGTTCTTTATACGCTTAGCAGCATGATACACCTTCATAGTGTGTGTGTCACCAATAGTACGATCCTTGAAGACAGGTTTGCTTTATCACAGCACTTAAGATTGCATTTTATAGTTGCTATAAATCCACGGCACCCAAGTGGCAGTCTCATATGTGTTTTTGTGCTGTCTTGTTTTCCTTCCACAGGTTTTGCGCTGCAGTGTCCGCAATTGTGCCGACACTGGGTCCACACACCTTAGCGAGTGTGTAGGTAAACAACCTTTTTATTTTTTCACTTACCACGTGGCACATCGCACTTTGCCACTCACTTACTGCACTGGTCCTGACGAAAGCTCCACATTTTTTACACGAGAGCTGAAACATGTAGACCTACAACACAGACAACTAGTAGATAATTATTTATTTCGTAGTTGCATCACATACCCTGCTTTTTAGTCTATATCCTGAGCCGCCAGTAATACATTTCCTAAAGGCAAGGATTCTCAGAGATATAATTTTAACTATCACTTCATCACACTCTTGCACCACACCAGCTCCGCTGTAGCCAGGCGTCGCAGCACAACCGGGGGGCATTCGGCCACCCGGTTGGGACCCCGATGATGAAGCATGACACCAACCAGGTTGGTGTGTGAGGGGTCTTTTAACCTACCCAGTGGGTTCCCAAACACTGTCTCACAGTGATCGTACCACACTACATTGTGTCCGTCCACCATTGATAAGACTGTAAATAATAATACCAAGCAAGAGCTAGGTGTTGTAGTGATGGTATTATTACTGTTATGCCTTTAATGTACATTTCATTTATGTGTCTCTGCGAATCGCGTGGTGTCATGCGACTTGCACTCTTGTTGAAGTAATGTATTCCCTGCATTATCGAGCGTTGCTGCTGACTGTCAGGGTTTCCTTAGCAACACCACTTCTGGCGTTGGATTCCTGGCAGCCGGACGATTTCGGTCGCGGGTGCGTTTATCCCTGAATAAACCCACTTGATTCTACAATCTGCTATTGAGCCTCATCCTCTTAATTTAACAACTTGGCGACGATCGGGACTTTCTACGCACCCACCGCCAAGTTCAACCGGCGCAAGCCTCTTCTCATCCTCCTTTATGAGAAGCCTTTGATTTCCTGTGCTGCCGGCTTACAAAAAGCCCTAACCTAAACGGGGCTTTTCCACAAGAATCTTCTGCCTCAAGACTCCACATTACGGTTGGGAAATTACTTATTTTTACTTACTTTGAGAGTTGTGTGGCAGTTTGGTCTCGAGCGCTAGCACTAGTCAGCCTTGTCTGAAGTTCTGCACACGCATGCAGCATCAACTATCACGTCATCGCTTTCCTAAACAAAAGAAATACAAGCTCACCGAGTGTAGAAACTTGTTTGTACGGTCACCGTGGAAACCACGTCAGAAGCATGTACAGCGGCCATTTTTAAAATACAAAGTGCTCGCTCGTTCAAAGTCAATTACAAGCAGTGATAGGCACGCTTTGAAATACGCTTCTCCTATTGTGCTTTTCACCGCGATGGGCACGCTTTGAAATACGCTTCGCCTATTGTGCTTTTCACAGCGATAGGCACACTTTGAAGCACGCTTTGTCTTCATTAATTCAGAATCCATTTCGGCAGCGATAGGCACGCTCCTTTTACAAATTACACACAGCTTCCTCTGGGCACATTTTTCAGTGATAGGCACGCTTTTTTATTCAATTACAAAGCCTATTGCATTTACATTTCAGCGATAGGCATGCTAAGAACACATATTTTTTTTAATTATCTGCAATTGGCAAGTTTTATTAAATTTGATTTTCTTGACTAAATATCGTTTTCATACAGTGGTTCTTTAGAAGATGGCCTCTTCTCAACAATTTCAAACACCACTTCCTTTCCTACAAAATCCTGGCAAACCAGCTCTTAAATGGCGTCATTGGTTGAAAGGTTTTGAAAATTATCTTGTCGCAATAGACGCTGTTAAGTATTCTCCTCCCCGTAAAGTTGCCATCTTGTATGGGTGTTTAGGTGTGGCAGCTCAACAAGTATTCGAAAATCTTCCTGTGATCCCTAATCCAACTGGATCAGGTGATAATTGGGATGTATATCAAGAAGCCCTTGCACGCCTCAATGAACAGTATTCTGACGAGCCTAGCATTGTTTTAGAACGCCTTAATTTTTTTTATCAGAAGCAAAGTTTAGAGGAAAGTGTTGAGGACTATATTGCCCAACTTAGGATTTTAGCTTCTATATGTGAGTACGGCGCAAGTACAGATATGTGCATAAGGGATCAATTTATTTTTTCTTGTTGTTCTAACAAAATTCAAGAACGTTTACTGAGTTGTAAAAATCCAACGTTGGCTGAAAATGTAGACATTGACAAAAAAATAGAACGTGCAACCATTTTCTAAAATTCTACAGGAAAGTCAGTCACAACCTTGCATCCAAATGGTTGATGAATGTGTTCCTTCCACTTGTTCCGTAAACCTCGTTAATAGACCTTCGAAATAGTTTTCTAAGAAACCTTCATTTTGTTATAGATGCGGATTGAAAAATCATGTTGGGAATTTTCCTAGCTGTCCTGCGTCCGGCAAAGATGTTCTTCCTGCAAGGAAATTGGACATTTCCAAGCCATGTGGAGGGGTGGTAAAAGGTTCACCAGGGTTAATAATATTGAGTTTAATGAAAATATAGAGTTGTGTTCAGAAAAACTTGACAATGTAATGTTATCCATTGAATGTGATTCTATTGATTTTTCCAAAGTTAAAGGTCCATAGTGTGAATTGCTGGTCGGCAGTATTCCTTTGCAAGTCAAAGCAGACTCTGGTTCTCCCATCACTATTTTGTCAGATGTAGAGTTTAATACACATTGGAGTAGCCTTGTTTCACTCACCAAATCAGATGTCAACCCCAAAGTTTATGGTGAAATAGAAATAGAAATGTAATTATTTATTTTTACTTATTCTTGTTATTATCATCCAACTCTTCTTCTAGACAATCTTTATAATCCAAATCTAGGACATATTCATATATATTGGAGGTCCCGCCTCTCATTTCTACTTCATCCTTAGGATTAAATTCTCTCTCAGTGTAAAACTGACTTTTCTTTGCGGCGCTTTGGACCCCAACTCTTCCTGAGCCGCTTTGAACTCCTTTCTTATTGGACTTTACATACATATGCTTCTTTTTCTTTATACATTTCCCTCCTGAACCTCTATTCAGGCCTTCCTCATCAGATATGGAAAAATATTCCTCATCATCTACATGTCTAAGTTCCCTTTTCCTACTTAATACCTGTTTTACCATTTCCTGAACTGCATCATGTAATTCCTGAATAATATTCCTTCTAATTAAGCCTTCCCAGCTTGTCTCTTCAATGCTTCCATGCTTTTCTCAGTCATTTTGAATTGTTTATTATATTTCTCGGAATAATATTATCTATTTCCTTTTCTTAGTCTTTTTTTTATAATCTCCGTATCAAAAACCACTTGTAATTACTTTACTTGCCTCCTCAAACTGCTTCCAGAAGCGGATGCTGAACACGTTTCATTGCCATATAAACGTGCTTTCTACACCTATTTCCTGTAAAAAAAAATCCAAATGTTTCTAAAACATGCCCAAATTCCTTTGAAAAACATACGCTCAGACACAGCCAACGCTTTCACATCGCTGTCCAGATAATATGGCTGCCGTTTGCCTGATCGCTTCTCTCAATCAAAGAGCAAGGTATTTCCAAGCGCTCTTGCTCTCAAGTGCAACTGCTGTAAAACTGGTCCTGTAAGTCTATCACCATTAATCTACTTATTTGTGAAAACGTTTTTAGCAAGTTTTAAAAACATAAAATTGCTTTATACTCCATTCCTTTTAAAAATAAAAATGTTTGCTAAAACGCACAGAGTCAGTAAAACAAACATTTTTTCAAACTACAATAAAAACCAAACACTATTACCCATAAATTGGGTATTATCTACGACAAAATTCAATTAAATAATTAAAAATAATACATATAAATAATTATTTACAAAACTAATATAATATCTCAACTAATGAAACTACTCTGCTCAGAAGCAGAAAACAAAAGAAGAGAAATATGGAGTACAAGGTGTATTTATGGGACTGAAGATTCTTTGTTACATTGTAATGTGTCTAAGTTCTGTTTTGGAAGCTTTTAAAGAGTTGCTGTTCAGGAGTGAATAAAAGTTTATGGATAATGCTAGCTCCCTTTCTTGCCACAAAATTCCTCCTTTCTTGCAGCTACACCTTCAGCATCAGAAGTGTCCAGTGAAACACCCTCGACCCATGGATTTTACGCCAAATCTCGTGATACCTATGGGGCAGGAAAATATTGCTACTAACTCTATCGGGATTAATATATGATTTTCAATGAGGCCCTTTGTATTTCGTAGTGAAGGGAAAACCTCCAAGTTTTGACTCCACATTGGGTATAGTATAGATTTTACATTTTGTCCAAAGGTTGTAAGGATTTGCCATTACCACCCAACCGGTTATGTGGGCCTTGACAAAATGGATATTGCAGATCCCAGTGTGATCCGCAAATTATCAGATTGGGGAGGACCATCCACCTACATTCCATGCTCATCAAGGACTACACCACCACCAATTCGGTACTCATTCTTTGGTGAAAAACTGTATCAAAGTAACACTCAATTGTGTATTCTCTGGGAACCTTGGTGCAGGACAAATACATTAGCAAAATGGCTTCCAAAGGTGATCTATTATTAGACCTCGGACATTGCAATTTACTGTGTTCATTATATAACAAATACTATATTAGTAAGGTGGAGGTGATATACAAATCCTTCCTCTGAAATGTATGGCTGAAACACACAAATAACATATGATCAGAGCAAAACTGAGTCTAGTAGTAACAAGGTCAAAGTGTGAGGAATATACAATTGATGGATCTCAATGGAAGAAATTCACCACACAGTATATCAGAAAACATCAACAATGAAGACCGTTCCTGGTGTTGATTAAATATTTGATTGGATAAAAAAAAATTCTATTCTGCTTGCACTGCATGGGTTTGGATCCCATCATCGTCGCCAGTGTTATAATTGGTACAAACGCCGGTTTCAATTGAAATCCTTTATTCACATATCCACTGCTCTATCTCTCCCAGTTGTCTGGTCTCAACATTCCAAGGCAAGCTCCAGGACAACTGTCAGAATGTTCTAAAGTTCTACAGGGGAAAAGGGTGTAGGAACCTACTAACTGTAATTTACTAAATACATATTATAACAGATTTATTTACATTTATGCACAGCACAATAGAGAGTGAAGACACTATTTATTTTTATTAATAAATCAAAGTGGATCAATCTCTGCTTATTCTAAATATCTGAGGCGTAAAGACACACTGAAAGTTCCAGTCCTCTAAGGGAGTACTATCAAATAAATATTGATAATCAAGAAACGTGAGTTGCCTTGAAGCCTGATAAAAAATAAAAAAGGCTCTTTAGAACTGGGGCAAAAGAAATATTGGAAAATGCCCCAAATTCTTTTTTATCATTAGTCATTTTTGTTTTTATTTGAACTTGATTGCCATTGTTCACTGCATACAAATTATTTTTATCAGATATTTATCATCAACTTTTTCACAAATTAGTTACAAATAAGGGAAGAGGAAGGGGAGGAAGCTATTGGAGGAGGAGGAAATACATGAGGTGGGGTAAAAAAACAGGGAAGATAAAAGGGAGATAATAGGAAGGTGAGAGATAAGAGGAGTGGAACTCAACCTCAAAACTGAGGTTATCAACCTTTGTAATCCTAGTTGAGAGGTGTGTTGCTGAGGGGAAACTGGATTGAAAGCCTTTTATGTTTTCTTGGCTGGCGTCTCATAGTCTTATGCATCTTTTAAGGCATCTGGCCACTAACATACTCTCTTGCCGCTGGGCATATCTCTTGATAATACACTAACCCATCGCTCCTCAAATGTTTGAAAATCCATACAGGTTTGTTTTTGTTAGCCTCAAGTTACAGATTTGCTGGCATTTCAAGATGTACAAAAGCTACATTTCTAGTCACACTGTAAATTCGCCACTAAGAGGTATAACCGTCATTTTTAAATCATTCATTACTGTGATGGTGCCCAGGGCTCACTGGCTCAGAGTAAGATTCCTTACTCTGAGTCCCACATTTTCTCATTAGTCGCCACTCTATGTGGGTGAGTCCGTATCCTCACAGTCAGGCAGATGTTTTTCTTTAAAAACATGCAGCCACCCCCGTAGACACTAATATACATTTACTCTACTCCTCCTCAAGAGGTCCTTTTTATTTGGCCAAAGTAGCACCAACATTGGCTGAAGACATAATGAGTAACGTGGGAGAACTACAACTGAAAATGTAAATATGTCAAAACCAACCAGGAGGAAGATAAACTACACAGAAAAAGTAATCAGAGAGTACCACAAAGCAGTCAAAAGCCTAAAAGCATTCCATGCCTATCTTAGCAACATTGGGAAGAACTCCCAAAAGAGCTTAGATAAGAGAAATACCAAGCATCAATGAAGCCATAACTAACATAACTAACAACGATCCTCTTAACTCTCAGCTCCCACCCCAACAAGTTCTTCTCCCTACACACATTTCTCTCTTCCCTTGAAACCCCCGAGTGAGACCAAAGTCCAGACTGCAGCCCCCACATTCAAAGCCTACAACAACATGGTGGAAGCATGCTTCATGACATGACTAAAAGAATAAATCACAACATTTACTCCAGGCATCACCAAAATGAGAAATTCCTGACTATAACATGCAACAGTAACCCCTTGCTGAAGAAACAAACTGCAGACCCAATGATCTTACCAGCCACTGATCCATCTCTAAACTTACACTCATTTGCAAGAACACAGAACAACTTCCCAAGTACAAGGAATTAGCAAGCTGCTCTAGGATTTCTAACGTGACATTACACATCTCCAAGGATCTCTCTCTAAGCGACTGTTCTAGATAGGGTCCTCACTCCTGTTTTAATCCTCCTCAAAGTGCCAAAAGCCATAGCATGGCAGCCCATCAGAGCCTAATAAATAGCTTCCAAGAATGGACCGGAGTCCATTCTACCTGAAAAACTGATAGCCTATACATGTGTATAGGCACATGTCCTTCGTCCATAAAATGATAACTTGTAGGGCCTCAAGGGGCTCCTGCTTGTCACCTCTACTGTTTAACACAAACATGTGCCTTGTAGTCAGTCATCAGCTCCTGCCTGTCACCTCTACTGTTTAACATAAACATGTGCCCTGTAGTCAAAGTCATCAATTGACACTATCTCCATTTTCAGAAGCACACAGATTGTACCCAGAAGCAATACTGATTGAACCACAAGTACTTTTTGGAGGATAAGAGAGTCCTTTTTCTGAAATTAGTTGACAAAATAGGATCTAGAAACTGAAGGCTGAAACAGCTACATCCTTCTGTTCAGGTAACCCTAGTTCCAGAAAGAAGCTCCTGCCCAGGAATCACTGACATAATATCAAAAGGCTAAAACCAACAACGCAGTTGAAGGTTGGCATAATGCCTTCCTATCTCCTACCCTATATAAACTATTACTTGCCATACAAAAAGAACAAAGCTTCCAAGAACTCAGAATGCAACAATCTGTCACCCAACTAAATCCAAAGCTTTCAAGACAAATAATCAAATGTATCAGTATCTTCAACAGCAAGTTCAACTATACCCTTCCACAAGAGGCTTAGAATACTTAAATATGATAGCCAAAAGCCTACTCTAAAACATACAAACAATGGAAATATACTATTCTGAACAATAAAATTATTAGAATAAAAACTGTGCATTTTTTTCATAATAATATTAATTTGTCTAATATTTTATAAATTAATATTTACATATATATAGACAAATTAATTAAACATTAAATCAAATAAACAGCAACTGCAATTAAATTAAAATCATTTCCCTCCCACAATTAAAAAAGTTTAAAAACACTTACCATTCCCGTAGTTGTAATTGAAAAATGCCACATCTTCTAAAGTAATCCAGGTAGTACATAATCCATAGATATTAAAAAGTAACCCGAAAAAAATGTAAAAATACAACTGTATCAAAAATTAATCCTCCATTTATAAATCGACAATCCGGTAGCCATAGAAAACCTGAAAAATAGTTTAAAATAAGAACTGCTCCGTAAAACCTGAAAAATTAAGGAAGTTAACTAATTAGGGGTCGATTCTGATCCGGGTCGGACAGCTCTCCGAGAGCTGTTCGTAGCCTTACCTTGTGACCGACTCGTACCCTGAGCCGGTCCGTCCTGGCGATGAAGTACGATGCGCATAACTGACAAAAATCCGACCGACACGTAGGCTGTGATTCAAGCTTCATTCTCCATCCGAGCCGTAACTCTGAACGCCGAATCGAGTTGCCCGGAAGCAGTATCCATAGCAGTTTCCGGCCGGACAAGTACGATGAATACATCATACGCGGCAGACGGGTCGCCACGTACGGCACGTCACAGCATCCGGAAAGGAAGCTGTTGGACTCGGCCCTTCTGGCAGGTTCACCCCTGAAACTTTTTGCTTTTTACTGTGACCTGGTGTTAGTGATTTTTGGCTTCTGCGCACTTTACCACTATGTCCCAGGGTAAAGTGCGTGCGTGTAGTGAGGTTGGCCTGCCCCCCATAGGAATGCATGGGGGAATGTATGTGTCCCTGGTAGTTCCTGATGCGTGGGGAGTGCAGGTGCGAGTTTGGTATGTGCGGACTCGTGTGATGAAATGCTGCGCGATGATGTGTGCGGCGTCAATGTACCTAGTGTAGAAGTGCCACTTCTAGAAGTTGGCATTTCTGTGTGCAGTGTGAGATGAGTGCCTTGTCTGGCGATTGGCTGGCTGAGGTCATGTGATGGGCTAGGGAATCCCCAGAGTCAGGAGGAGTCACCCAGTGGTGAATGGAGAGATCAGCAGCCAGATGGGTGGGAGGAGTGCACCTGGGACCTGAATAGGGCTGGGCTTTCCCCACACAATGCTGGCTCCGCCTCCTGTGGTGCGACTGATGACCCTGGCCTGTTCTGTGAATAGGGAGAGGGGCTGAGCAAAACAAAGTGCTCAGGAACCAGTTGCATCTGGTTCGCCCCTCCCCTGCACCTGGAAACAAAGGTAACCTGTGTATAAAAAGGGGCTGTGACCCAAAGTACAATGTTCTCTCTTGTTCCTGATTTGAGGGGGGCCTACTGCTGCTGCTGGGCGCCAGGAGAGACCGCCACTGGGGACTGCCTCCCTGCCTGGAGGGCCATGTGAGCTGGCCCCTGGGCCCAGCCCTTGCCCCCCTGCCTCCTGAAAGACTTTGTCCAGAGCCTTGCCTTGTTGGAGGAGCGCTGTGTTTCCCAGGGCAGAAGCGCTGCACTTTTGGACTAAGGAGCGCCTCCATTTGTGAGCAGCAGCGCCGAGCTGCGCGAGTTTCCGTGGGAATCCCGACGTAGGGATTCCCCCGCTTTGCCCGTGGATTATAGCGGGTGCCCACCCCGCATTGTGGTGCTCGTTGGCGGGTGCCCACCCCGCTGATTTAATTATTTTTATAGCGGGTGCCCACCCCGCGTTGCGGTGCTCATTGGCGGGTGCCCACCCCGCTATTTCTGCCTATTTTCACTTTAAGACAAAGGCGGGAGCCCACCCCGCGCTTCGGGGAAAGCAGAAGAGAAATCACCACCGCAGCCGGGCTCCCACAGGAAGTCAGGCAGTTCTTGTTGGGACGTGGGCGGGACATCAAGCAGGAAGCGACGGGAGCCTACCCCGCGTTCCTGTACTGGAAGGAGGAAGCCCGGAGTCCGGACGAAGGGCAGGAGCCTACCCCGCCTCCGTCGGTGAAGGAGTGCCCCGCGCTGACAAGAAGCAGGGAGCTGCCGGGAGCCCACCCCGCGCTCCTGGGACCCCAGACCCGGAAAGGAACCGCCGACCAGGTGAGGAGGGCCCGGGGGTGGGAGAAAGCCAAAGCACGTTGCCGGTGCCTGCCCCCACCCACGGGGCCCCAGAGAAAGCTTCGGTGCGCCCCAGTGAGTGAGAGGGGACTGAATACCCCACAGTGTTGGTGCCGCTCGGGGCACATCCTCGGTGATGGTGACCTTGTCTCAGCTGCACCGCAGAGGCGGGCAGCTGCAACGTGTTGGGGGCATTATTGTTCAAGAGTCCAGAGGGACTCCAACTACGGGGGCAATTTTCTTTGTGGTGATAAGAGCGGCCCCGGAAGGCAGCGGCCGCTCCAGCGTTATTCTGGGGCCAATTGGTGTTTTCGAGCCCACGAGGCTCCAACGTTTTGGGGCCATCATTCTTTTCGAGCCCACGAGGCTCCAACGTTGGGGGCAACATTGTTTAGAGTCCAGAGGGACTCCAAAGGGGGCATATTTGTTTTAGAGCCCTGACAGGCTCCAACGTTTGGGGGCACTACTTTCTCAGAGCCCAGAGAGGCTCCAACGCAGGGCATATGTTTTGAAAGGCACAGTGGTGCCCCGGCTCCTTTTCCCAGCTGCCCAGCACTTAGTGGGCAGCTGCAACGTTTAGGTTGTGCCCTGTTGTTTCTGGCGTGCGCAGTCCAGCCGTGAATCTGTGGACAAAGGGCGTTTGAGCCCCTGGAAGGCCAAGTTGGCCTGGGGACAGGTTTCTTGTGTTGTGCCCTCACCTAGGGTACATGATTATTGTTACCGGTGTACTTTTGCGCCTGCGCATTACCTTTATGCTGCTTTCACTCCTGAACTGTGTTTATGCATTGGAGATTGTTTTTCCTAGTATAGATTATACTAGTGTGTTCATGGTTCCCTGCGTGATGTGTACCTAAGGTGTCTTAGGATTGCGTAGGGTGTACTTACCTGTTACCAGTGGTTACTGGTTGTGCGCTACATTTATTATTTGTTCTACATGTCTACATTTACAATTTGGTGATTTGTGATAATTCTGACAGTGGTCCATGTGGCCCTGTCTTGTGTAAATAGTCCCCTGTAAATTCCGCCCAGTGCCAGTTGGCACAGTGTAATTTGTGTGAATATTATCTAATGTGTTTGGTATAATACAAAGGCTATTTTTATATATAACCTTGTGTGGAGTTTCTTTTGTGGTGGGCCTTGGGTGTTGTTGCTGGGTGCGCGCGCAAACGCTTTACACATTGCCTCCGGGATAAGCCTGACTGCTCGTGCCAAGCTACCAAGGGGGTGAGCAGGGGTTATCTTTGGCGTGTAACTCCCCAGCCCTGACTAGAGTGGTGGTTTCTGCCTGGCTTTGGCGCAAGCCCTAGCCAACCAGAAATCCCATTTCTAACAGAAGCATATCAGGTATGATTCGCGCCAGAACTCAATCCACGGCTACGAGACGGACCAGCTTGCAACGGGTACGAGACGGACCAACAAGCAGCGTGTACGAGACGAACACATCATGAATCCCATCGCGCAGGTCATACCAGTACTGTACATCTATGACCGGATCAGGAACAGACGCGGATGGCGCAGACGGTAAGTCAGATACCCACCACACAAACAAACGACATGTACCAGCCAAATGTCACACACTCCCAGGGGATCCATATCCTGTCCACTTGCAACAGGCCACCAGAGGGGGTGCATGGTCAGCACCACTACCACCCCCACTCATAGGGGACCTGCTGCCCATCACTACTGCCATCCCCACCCATTGGGGACCTGTTGACCATCACTACTGCCACCCCCACCCATAGGGGACCTGTTGCCCAACACTACTGTCACCCCCACCCATAGTGGACCTGTTGCCCATCACTACTGCCACTCCCACTCATGGGGGACCTGTTGCCCATCACTATTACCACCCCCACCCATAGGAGACCTGTTGCCCAGCACTCCTGCCACCCCACCCATAGGGGACATGTTGCCCATCACTACTGCCACCCCCACCCATAGGGGACCTGTTGCCCAGCACTCCTGCCACCCCCACCCATAGGGGACCTGTTGCCCATCACTACTGCCACCCCCACTCATAGGGGACCTGTTGCCCATCACTACTGCCACCCCCACTCATAGGGCTTATGTTGCCCATCACTACTGCCACCCCCACCCATAGCGGACCTGTTGTCCAGCACTCCTGCCACCCCCAACTATAGGGGACCTGTTGCCCATCACTACTGCCACCTCCACTCATAGGACTTATGTTGCCTATCACTACTGCCACCCCTACTCATAGGGCTTATGTTGCCCATCACTACTGCCACCCCCACACATAGGGGACCTGTTGCCCAGCACTACTGCCACCCCCACCCATAGTGGACCTGTTGCCCATCACTACTGCCACCCCCACTCATAGGGGACCTGTTGCCCATCACTACTGCCACCCCCACTCATAGGGCTGATGTTGCCCAGCACTACTGCCACCCCCACTCATAGGGCTTATGTTGCCCAGCACTACTGCCACACCCACCCATAGGGGACCTGTTGCCCAGCACTACTGCCACCCCCACTCATAGGGCTTATGTTGCCCATCACTACTGCCACCCCCACTCATAGGGGACCTGTTGCCCATCACTACTGCCACCCCCACTCATAGGGCCTATGTTGCCCATCACGACTGCCACCCCCACCCATAGGGGACCTGTTGCCCAGCACTACTGCCACCCCCACCTATAGTAGACGTAGACCTGTTGCCCATCAGTACTGCCACCCCCACTCATAGGGGACCTGTTGCCCATCACTACCGCCACCCCCAACCATAGGGGAACTGTTGCCCAGCACTCCTGCCACCCCCAACCATAGGGGACCTGTTGCCCATCACTACTGCCACCCCCACTCATAGGGCTTGTTGCCCAGCACTACTGCCACCCGCACTCATAGGGCTTATGTTGCCCATCACTACTGCCACACCCACCCATAGGGGACCTGTTCCCAGCACTACTGCCACCCCCACTTATAGGGCTTATGTTGCCCATCACTACTGCCACCCCCACTCATAGGGGACCTGTTGCCCATCACTACTGCCACCCCCACCCATAGGGCTGGCTTATGTTGCCCATCACTACTGTCACCCCCACTCATAGGGCTTATGTTGCTCAGCACTCCTGCCACCCCCAACCATAGGGGACCTGTTGCCCATCAGTACTGCCAACCCCACTCATAGGGCTTCTCTTGCCCAGCACTAATGCCACCACCACTCATAGGGCTTATGTTGCCCAGCACTCCTGCCACCCCCACCCATAGGGGACCTGTTGCCCAGCACTACTGCCACCCCCACTCATAGGGGACCTGTTGCCCATCACTACTGCCACCTCCACCCATAGGGGACCTGTTGCCTAGCACTCCTGCCACCCCCAACCATAGGGGACCTGTTGCCCATCACTACTGCCACCCCCACTCATAGGGCTTCTGTTGCCCAGCACTACTGCCACCCCCAATCATAGGGCTTATGTTGCACATCACTACTACCACACCCTCCCATAGGGGACCTGTTGCCCAGCACTACTGCCACCCCCACTCATAGGGCTTATGTTGCCCATCACTACTGCCACCCCCACTCATAGGGGACCTGTTGTCCATCACTACTGCCAACCCACTCATAGGGCTTATGTTGCCCAGCACTCCTGCCACCCCCACCCATAGGAGACCTGTTGCCCATCACTACTGCAACCCCCACTCATAGGGCCTATGTTGCCCATCACTCCTGCCACCCCCAACCATAGGGGACCTGTTGCCCATCACTACTGCCAACCCCACTCATAGGGCTTATCTTGCCCAGCACTACTGCCACCCCCACTCATAGGGCTTATGTTGCCCATCACTACTGCCATCCCCCCCCCCATAGGGGACCTATTGCCCAGTACTACTGCCACCCCCAACCATAGAGGACCTGTTGACCATCACTACTGCCACCCCCACCCATAGGGGACCTGTTGCCCAGCACTCCTGCCACCCCCACCCATAGGGGACCTGTTGCCCATCACTACTGCCACCCCCACTGATAGGGGACCTGTTGCCCATCACTACTGCCACCCCCACTCATAGGGCTTATGTTGCCCATCACTACTGCCACCCCCACCCATAGCGGACCTGTTGCCCAGCACTCCTGCCACCCCCAACTATAGGGGACCTATTGCACATCACTACTGCCACCCCCACTCATAGGACTTATGTTGCCCATCACTACTGCCACCCCCACTCATAGGGCTTATGTTGCCCATTACTACTGCCACCCCCACCCATAGGGGACCTGTTGCCCAGCACTACTGCCACCCCCACCCATAGTGGACCTGTTGCCCATCACTACTGCCACCCCCACCCATAGGGGACCTGTTGTCCAGCACTCCTGCCACCCCCAACCATATTGGAACTGTTGCCCATCACTACTGCCACCCCCACTCATAGGGCTTATGTTGCCCAGCACTACTGCCACCCCCACTCATAGGGCTTATGTTGCCCATCACTACTGCCACACCCACCAATAGGGGACCTGTTGCCCAGCACTCCTGCCACCCCCACTCATAGGGCTTATGTTGCTCAGCACTCCTGCCACCCCACTCATAGGGCTTATGTTGCCCATCACTACTGCCACCCCCACCCATAGCGGACCTGTTGCCCAGCACTCCTGCCACCCCCAACTATAGGGGACCTGTTGCCCATCACTACTGCCACCCCCACTCATAGGACTTATGTTGCCCATCACTACTGCCACCCCCACTCATAGGGATTATGTTGCCCATCACTACTGCCACCCCCACCCATAGGGGACCTGTTGCCCAGCACTACTGCCACCCCCACCCATAGTGGACCTGTTGCCCATCATTACTGCCACCCCCACTCATAGGGGACCTGTTGCCCATCACTACTGCCACCCCCACCCATAGGGGACCTGATGTCCAGCACTCCTGCCACCCCCAACCATATGGGAACTGTTGCCCATCACTACTGCCACCCCCACTCATAGAACTTATGTTGCCCAGCACTACTGCCACCCCCACTCATAGGGCTTATGTTGCCCATCACTACTGCCACACCCACCAATAGGGGACCTGTTGCCCAGCACTCCTGCCACCCCCACTCATAGGGCTTATGTTGCCCATCATTATTGCCACCCCCACTCATAGGGGACCTGTTGCCCATCACTACTGCCACCCCCACTCATAGGGCTTATGTTGCTCAGCACTTCTGCCACCCCCACCCATAGGGGACTTGTTGCCCATCACTACTGCAACCCCCACTCATAGGGCCTATGTTGCCCATCACTACTGCCACCCCCACCCATAGGGGACCTGTTGCTCAGCACTCCTGCCACCCCCAACTATAGGGGACCTGTTGCCCATCACTACTGCCACCCCCACTCATAGGACTTATGTTGCCCATCACTACTGCCACCCCCACTCATAGGGCTTATGTTGCCCATCACTACTGCCACCCCCACCCATAGGGCTTCTGTTGCCCAGCACTAATGCCACCACCACTCATAGGGCTTAGGTTGCCCAGCACTCCTGCCACCCCCACCCATAGGGGACCTGTTGCCCAGCACTACTGCCACCCCCACTCATAGGGCCTATGTTGCCCATCACTACTGCCACCCCCACTCTTAGGGGACCTGTTGCCCATCACTACTGCCACCTCCACCCATAGGGGACCTGTTGCCCAGCACTCCTGCCACCCCCAACCATAGGGGACCTGTTGCCCATCACTAATGCCACCCCCACTCATAGGGCTTCTGTTGCCCAGCACTACTGCCACCCCCAATCATAGGGCTTATGTTGCCCATCACTACTACCACACCCTCCCATAGGGGACCTGTTGCCCAGCACTACTGCCACCCCCACTCATAGGGCTTATGTTGCCCATCACTACTGCCACCCCCACTCATAGGGGACCTGTTGTCCATCACTACTGCCACCCCACTCATAGGGCTTATGTTGCCCAGCACTCCTGCCACCCCCAACCATAGGGGACCTGTTGCCCATCACTACTGCCAACCCCACTCATAGGGCTTATCTTGCCCAGCACTACTGCCACCCCCACTCATAGGGCTTATGTTGCCCATCACTACTGCCATCCCCACCCATAGGGGACCTATTGCCCAGCACTACTGCCACCCCCAACCATAGTGGACCTGTTGACCATCACTACTGCCACCCCCACCCATAGGGGACCTGTTGCCCAGCACTCCTGCCACCCCCACCCATAGGGGACCTGTTGCCCATCACTACTGCCACCCCCACTGATAGGGGACCTGTTGCCCATCACTACTGCCACCCCCACTCATAGGGCTTATGTTGCCCATCACTACTGCCACCCCCACCCATAGCGGACCTGTTGCCCAGCACTCCTGCCACCCCCAACTATAGGGGACATATTGCCCATCTCTACTGCCACCCCCACTCATAGGACTTATGTTGCCCATCACTACTGCCACCCCCACCCATAGGGGACCTGTTGCCCAGCACTACTGCCACCCCCACCCATAGTGGACCTGTTGCCCATCACTACTGCCACCCCCACCCATAGGGTACCTGTTGTCCAGCACTCCTGCCACCCCCAACCATATGGGAACTGTTGCCCATCACTACTGCCACCCCCACTCATAGGGCTTATGTTGCCCAGCACTACTGCCACCCCCACTCATAGGGCTTATGTTGCCCATCACTACTGCCACACCCACCAATAGGGGACCTGTTGCCCAGCACTCCTGCCACCCCCACTCATAGGGCTTATGTTGCGCAGCACTCCTGCCACCCCCACTCATAGGGCTTATGTTGCCCATCACTACTGCCACCCCCACCCATAGCGGACCTGTTGCCCAGCACTCCTGCCACCCCCAACTAAGGGGACCTGTTGCCCATCACTACTGCCACCCCCACTCATAGGACTTATGTTGCCCATCACTACTGCCACCCCCACTCATAGGGCTTATGTTGCCCATCACTACTGCCACCCCCACCCATAGGGGACCTGTTGCCCAGCACTACTGCCACCCCCACCCATAGTGGACCTGTTGCCCATCATTACTGCCACCCCCACTCATCGGGGACCTGTTGCCCATCACTACTGCCACCCCCACCCATAGGGGACCTGATGTCCAGCACTACTGCCACCCCCAACCATATGGGAACTGTTGCCCATCACTACTGCCACCCCCACTCATAGGGCTTATGTTGCCCAGCACTACTGCCACCCCCACTCATAGGGCTTATGTTGCCCATCACTACTGCCACACCCACCAATAGGGGACCTGTTGCCCAGCACTCCTGCCACCCCCACTCATAGGGCTTATGTTGCCCATCATTATTGCCGCCCCCACTCATAGGGGACCTGTTGCCCATCACTACTGCCACCCCCACCCATAGGGCTTATGTTGCTCAGCACTTCTGCCACCCCCACCCATAGGGGACCTGTTGCCCATCACTACTGCAACCCCCACTCATAGGGCCTATTTTGCCCATCACTACTGCCACCCCCACCCATAGGGGACCTGTTGCCCATCACTACTGCCACCCCCACCCATAGGGGACCTGATGTCCAGCACTCCTGCCACCCCCAACCATATGGGAACTGTTGCCCATCACTACTGCCACCCCCACTCATAGGGCTTATGTTGCCCAGCACTACTGCCAACCCCACTCATAGGGCTTATGTTGCCCATCACTACTGCCACACCCACCAATAGGGGGCCTGTTGCCCAGCACTCCTGCCACCCCCACTCATAGGGCTTATGTTGCCCATCATTATTGCCGCCCCCACTCATAGGGGACCTGTTTCCCATCACTACTGCCACCCCCACTCATAGGGCTTATGTTGCTCAGCACTTCTGCCACCCCCATCCATAGGGGACCTGTTGCCCAGCACTCCTGCCACCCCCAACTATAGGGGACCTGTTGCCCATCACAACTGCTACCCCCACTCATAGGACTTATGTTGCCCATCACTACTGCCACCCCCACTCATAGGGCTTATGTTGCCCATCACTACTGCCACCCCCACCCATAGGGGACCTGTTGCCCAGCACTACTGCCACCCCCACCCATAGTGGACCTGTTGCCCATCACTACTGCCACCCCCACTCATAGGGGACCTGTTGCCCATCACTGCTGCCACCACCACCCATAGGGGACCTGTTGTCCAGCACTCCTGCCACCCCAACCATAGGGGAACTGTTGCCCATCACTACTGCCACCCCCACTCATAGGGCGTATGTTGCCCAGCACTACTGCCACCCCCACTCATAGGGCTTATGTTGCCCATCACTACTGCCACCCGCACTCATAGGGGACCTGTTGCCCATCACTACTGCCACCCCCACTCATAGGGCTTATGTTGGCCAGCACTCCTGCCACCCCCACCCATAGGGGACCTGTTGCCCATCACTACTGCGACCCCCACTCATAGGGCCTATGTTGCCCATCACGACTGCCACCCCCACCCATAGGTGACCTGTTGCCCAGCACTACTGCCACCCCCACCTATAGTAGACCTGTTGCCCATCACTACTGCCACCCCCACTCATAGGGGACCTGTTGCCCATCACTACCGCCACCCCCAACCATAGGGGAACTGTTGCCCAGCACTCCTGCCACCCCAACCATAGGGGACCTGTTGCCCATCACTACTGCCACCCCCACTCATAGGGCTTGTTGCCCAGCACTACTGCCACCCGCACTCATAGAGCTTATGTTGCCCATCACTACTGCCACACCCACCCATAGGGGACCTGTTCCCAGCAGTACTGCCACCCCCACTTATAGGGCTTATGTTGCCCATCACTACTGCCACCCCCACTCATAGGGGACCTGTTGCCCATCACTACTGCCACCCCCACCCATAGGGCTGGCTTATGTTGCCTATCACTACTGCCACCCCCACTCATAGGGCTTATGTTGCTCAGCACTGCTGCCACCCCCAACCATAGGGGACCTGTTGCCCATCAGTACTGCCAACCCCACTCATAGGGCTTCTGTTGCCCAGCACTAATGCCACCACCACTCATAGGGCTTATGTTGCCCAGTACTCCTGCCACCCCCACCCATAGGGGACCTGTTGCCCAGCACTACTGCCACCCCCACTCATAGGGCCTATGTTGCCCATCACTACTGCCACCCCCACTCATAGGGGATCTGTTGCCCATCACTACTGCCACCCCCACCCATAGGGGACCTGTTGCCCAGCACTCCTGCCACCCCAACCATAGGGGATCTGTTGCCCATCACTACTGCCACCCCCACTCATAGGGCTTCTGTTGCCCAGCACTACTGCCACCCCCAATCATAGGGCTTATGTTGCACATCACTACTACCACACCCTCCCATAGGGGACCTGTTGCCCAGCACTACTGCCACCCCCGCTCATAGGGCTTATGTTGCCCATCACTACTGCCACCCCCACTCATAGGGGACCTGTTGTCCATCACTACTGCCACCCCACTCATAGGGCTTATGTTGCCCAGTACTCCTGCCACCCCCAACCATAGGGGACCTGTTGCCCATCACTACTGCCAACCCCACTCATAGGGCTTATCTTGCCCAGCACTACTGCCACCCCCACTCATAGGGCGTATGTTGCCCATCACTACTGCCACCCCCACCCATAGGGGACCTATTGCCCAGCACTACTGCCACCCCAACCATAGTGGACCTGTTGACCATCACTACTGCCACCCCCACCCATAGGGGACCTGTTGCCCAGCACTACTGCCACCCCCACCCATAGGGGACCTGTTGCCCATCACTACTGCCACCCCCACTGATAGGGGACCTGTTGCCCATCACTACTGCCACCCCCACTCATAGGGCTTATGTTGCCCATCACTACTGCCACCCCCACTCATAGGACTTATGTTGCCCATCACTACTGCCACCACCACTCATAGGGCTTATGTTGCCCATCACTACTGCCACCCCCACCCATAGGGGACCTGTTGCCCAGCACTACTGCCACCCCCACCCATAGTGGACCTGTTGCCCATCATTACTGCCACCCCCACTCATAGGGGACCTGTTGCCCATCACTACTGCCACCCCCACTCATAGGGGACCTGTTGCCCAGCACTACTGCCACCCCCACCCATAGTGGACCCGTTGCCCATCATTACTGCCACCCCCACTCATAGGGGACCTGTTGCCCATCACTACTGCCACCCCCACTCATAGGGCTTATGTTGCCCAGCACTACTGCCACCCCCACTCATAGGGCTTATGTTGCCCATCACTACTGCCACACCCACCCATAGGGGACCTGTTGCCTAGCACTGCTGCCACCCCCACTCATAGGGCTTATGTTGCCCATCATTACTGCCACCCCCACTCATAGGGGACCTGTTGCCCATCACTACTGCCACCCCCACTCATAGGGCTTATGTTGCCCAGCACTCCTGCCACCCCCACCCATAGGAGACCTGTTGCCCATCACTACTGCAACCCCCACTCATAGGGCCTATGTTGCCCATCACTACTGCCACCCCCACCCATAGGGGACCTGTTGCCCAGCACTACTGCCACCCATAGTAGACCTGTTGCCCATCACTACTGCCACCCCCACTTATAGGGGACCTGTTGCCCATCACTACCGCCACCCCCACCCATAGGGGAACTGTTGCCCAGCACTCCTGCCACCCCCAACCATAGGGGACCTGTTGCCCATCACTACTGCCACCCCCACTAATAGGGCTTGTGGTGCCCAGCACTACTGCCACCCCCACTCATAGGGCTTATGTTGCCCATCACTACTGCCACACCCACCCATAGGGGACCTGTTCCCAGCATTACTGCCACCCCCACTTATAGGGCTTATGTTGCCCATCACTACTGCCACCCCCACTCATAGGGGACCTGTTGCCCATCACTACTGCCATCCCCACCCATAGGGCTGGCTTATGTTGCCCATCACTACTGCCACCCCCACTCATAGGGCTTATGTTGCCCAGCACTCCTGCCACCCCCAACCATAGGGGACCTGTTGCCCATCACTACTGCCAACCCCACTCATAGGGCTTCTGTTGCCCAGCACTAATGCCACCCCCACTCATAGGGCTTATGTTGCCCAGCACTCATGCCACCCCCACCCATAGGGAACTGTTGCCCAGCACTACTGCCACCCCCACTCATAGGGCCTATGTTGCCCATCACTACTGCCACCCCCACCCATAGGGGACCTGTTGCCCAGCACTACTGCCACCCCCATCCATAGTGGACCTGTTGCCCATCACTACTGCCACCCCCACTCATAGGGGACCTGTTGCCCATCACTACTGCCACACCCACCCATAGGGGACCTGTTGCCCAGCACTCCTACCACCCCCAACCATAGGGGACCTGTTGCCCATTACTACTGCCACCCCCACTCATAGGGCTTATGTTGCCCAGCACTACTGCCACCCCCAATCATAGGGCTTATGTTGCCCATCACTACTACCACACCCACCCATAGGGGACCTGTTGCCCAGCACTACTGCCACCCCCACTCATAGGGCTTATGTTGCCCATCACTACTGCCACCCCCACTCATAGGGGACCTGATGTCCATCACTACTGCCACCCCACTCATAGGGCTTATGTTGCCAGGCACTCCTGCCACCCCCAACCATAGGGGACCTGTTGCCCATCACTACTGTCAACCCCACTCATAGGGCTTATCTTGCCCAGCACTACTGCCACCCCCACTCATAGGGCTTATGTTGCCCATCACTACTGCCACCCCCACCCATAGGGGACCTATTGCCCAGCACTACTGCCACCCCCAACCATAGTGGACCTGTTGACCATCACTACTGCCACCCCCACCCATAGGGGACCTGTTGCCCAGCACTCCTGCCACCCCCACCCATAGGGGACCTGTTGCCCATCACTACTGCCACCCCCACTGATAGGGGACCTGTTGCCCATCACTACTGCCACCCCCACTCATAGGGCTTATGTTGCCCATCACTACTGCCACCCCCACCCATAGCGGACCTGTTGCCCAGCACTCCTGCCAGCCCCAACTATAGGGGACCTGTTGCCCATCACTACTGCCACCCCCACTCATAGGACTTATGTTGCCCATCACTACTGCCACCCCCACTCATAGGGCTTATGTTGCCCATCACTACTGCAACCCCCACCCATAGGGGACCTGTTGCCCAGCACTACTGCCACCCCCACCCATAGTGGACCTGTTGCCCCTCATTACTGCCACCCCCACTCATAGGGGACCTGTTGCCCATCACTACTGCCACCCCTACCCATAGGGGACCTGTTGTCCAGCACTCCTGCCACCCCTAACCATATGGGAACTGTTGCCCATCACTACTGCCACCCCCACTCATAGGGCTTGTGTTGCCCAGCACTACTGCCACCCCCACTCATAGGGCTTATGTTGCCCATCATTACTGCCACCCCCACTCATAGGGGACCTGTTGCCCATCACTACTGCCACCCCCACTCATAGGGCTTATGTTGCCCAGCACTCCTGCCACCCCCACCCATAGGGGACCTGTTGCCCATCACTACTGCAACCCCCACTCATAGGGCCTATGTTGCCCATCACTACTGCCACCCCCACCCATAGGGGACCTGTTGCCCAGCACTACTGCCACCCCCACCCATAGTAGACCTGTTGCCCATCACTACTGCCACCCCCACTTATAGGAGACCTGTTGCCCATCACTACCGCCACCCCCACACATAGGGGAACTGTTGCCCAGCACTCCTGCCACCCCCAACCATAGGGGACCTGTTGCCCATCACTACTGCCACTCCTACTAATAGGGCTTATGTTGCCCAGCACTACTGCCACCCCCACTCATAGGGCTTATGTTGCCCATCACTACTGCCACACCCACCCATAGGGGACCTGTTCCCAGCATTACTGCCACCCCCACTTATAGGGCTTATGTTACCCATCACTACTGCCACCCCCACTCATAGGGGACCTGTTGCCCATCACTACTGCCACCCCCACTCATAGGGCTTATGTTGCCCAGCACTCCTGCCACCCCCAACCATAGGGGACCTGTTGCCCATCACTACTGCCAACCCCACTCATAGGGCTTCTGTTGCCCAGCACTATATGCCACCCCCACTCATAGGGCTTATGTTGCCCAGCACTCCTTCCACCCCGACCCATAGGGGACCTGTTGCCCAGCACTACTGCCACCCCCACTCATAGGGCCTATGTTGCCCATCACTACTGCCACCCCCACCCATAGTGGACCTGTTGCCCAGCACTACTGCCACCCCCACCCATAGTGAACCTGTTGCCCATCACTACTGCCACCCCCACCCATAGGGGACCTGTTGCCCAGCACTCCTGCCACCCCCAACCATAGGGGACCTGTTGCCCATCACTACTGCCACCCCCACTCATAGGGCTTATGTTGCCCAGCACTACTGCCACCCCCAATCATAGGGCTTATGTTGCCCATCACTACCACACCCACCCATAGGGGACCTGTTGCCCAGCACTACTGCCACCCCCACTCATAGGGCTTATGTTGCCCATCACTACTGCCACCCCCTCTCATAAGGGACCCGTTGTCAACCAACACTGCCACCCCCACTCATAGGGCTTATCTTGCCCAGCACTACTGCCACCCCCACTCATAGGGCTTATGTTGCCCATCACTACTGCCACCCCCACCCATAGAGGACCTATTGCCCAGCACTACTGCCACCCCCACCCATAGTGGACCTGTTGACCATCACTACTGCCATCCCCACTCATAGGGGACCTGTTGCCCATCACTACTGCCACCCCCACCCATAGGACTTATGTTGCCCATCACTACTGCCACTCCCACCCATAGGGGACCTGTTGCCCAGCACTACTGCCACCCCCACCCATAGTGGACCTGTTGCCCATCACTACTGCCACCCCCACTCATAGGGGACCTGTTGCCCATCACTACTGCCACCCCCACCCATAGGGGACCTGTTGCCCATCACTCCTTCCACCCCCAACCATAGAGGACCTGTTGCCCATCACTACTGCCACCCCCATTCATAGGGCTTATGTTGACCAGCACTACTGCCACCCCCACTCTTAGGGCTTATGTTGCCCATCACTACTGCCACCCCCACTCATAGGGCTTATGGTGCCCAGCACTACTGCCACCCCCACCCATTGGGCTTATGTTGCCCATCACTACTGCCACCCCACCCATAGGGGACCTGTTGCCCAGCACTACTGCCACCCCCACCCAATGTGGACCTGTTGCTCATCACTACAGCCACCCCCACTCATAGGGGACTTGTTGCCCATCACTACTGCAACCCCCACTCATAGGAGGGGTGATGCACCACACATCCACTATACACCAACATTAGATATGTCTGCAAAATTCATCCCCCCTAACATCATGACAACAGTGTGTAGTCTGTGACAAATGCCCACAACAGTGATTATGACTTCGAACATACAATGTAACTACTATCACATGTGTGACCAAAAACTGAGTGTGACCTACACAAGGCAAGCATCACTAGCACTGTGTCAATGTAAAAATAACACCCCCTCACTGTGTAGAACAAAAGTTAAGTGTGTGGTTCCAAACTGCAGCAAATGTGGAGCATTGTGGTGATGGGGTACAAAATCCCCCTCATCAAAGTGTCCAAAAGGTGTCATCATGGTCAAAGCTGCATATGCCAAACAGCATGTATGATTTCTGGTCCCAACACATGAAACACCTTTGGGGCAAAGTAGTGGTTGTGTCCCATACCCACAGAGATGTGGTGAGGCTAACAGTGCTGTGAAAACCTAACATACTCTCGGCCATGTGCAGACAAGCACCACTCATGGGGGCTGACAATGCACACAGTGTACAATCATACAAAAGCAGAAGTGACCATCACAAAGCATACACACATCTCGAAAATAGACACACAAATCAAAATAACCTGTGTAGACTGTAGGTGTCAGCTCACAAACTCCCATTCCATGCCAGCAATGGGACTGACAACTAGGTTGAATGTGCAGAATTATGTGATATGACTCACAGGGACAGCAGGGTAAATCACAAAAACAACATACAGACAATGGCCCACAACATCAATCCCAATGCACTGGTGCAGATGCACAAATACAAACAGGCAACCTCACACAGCACATCTGAAATAATGTGTGTGTGTGTCTCAGTATCCCCAGGCAACTACACAACACATGAGGTGGGCTGAACCACAGTGAGACAGATGTGGACAAAGTGCCATACAAAAGTAAACCATCAATGGGCCCCCCTTAGTGGGCAATCAGGTATTGTGAGATGAGAGGGAGCACAACAGACACATGTGACATAAGCTGGAATGAACACAAACTAACACAGCAAGAGAACGACACACAACAACACTACCCCCTGGGACAAGACTTTCAGGTGACACAAGCATGCATGACACATCCACTGTGCTGACAAAGGTAGATGTCGTACAAACTGTGAAACCCAGACATGTGTCCTGTGCCACAAACGTACATCACACCTACACAAACCACTCAGCATGGCCCGTCATCCATGTACAAACGGGAGCTAGGGGCCCATCTATGCAAACATTTACATCAGTCCACCCTCAACACCACACACCCTGAACTGCACCAATGTGCATCTGTGAAGCACACATGGACAGGTGACATTGCACATGCACCCATGACAAACACAGCAATGTTGGGAGGAACTAAGGTGCACAGACTCATCACACAAGGACATTTTACAACCCTGGTGAATGACAGACATACTGCACAGTATGCGATACATGGCCATGACGTCAACGTGACCTTCTGAATACCTGCCACAGTCCCAGGACAATGCAGAAGTCAAGGAGAACCACAAGGCACACATACTGACACCTGCAAACATTGCAGCCCTGAACCGGACAAGTGGGATCAGTCACACACATATACACATGTCTCAATCACTGAAAGGTACCACCTAGGGGCAACTACATGATATTGCGAACAAACAAGTGCCTTGGGGACCCCTGACTGTGTCCCATCTGTGTCTGACCACATCATCACCACTCAGAACTGACAAATCCCAATGATGAAACACCAATTAACAGTAGTGTGTCATGCACCCACACATCTGGTAGACCATGGCAAAGTAGTGGGATGAACACAGTACCACTCAGCAAGCATCAACAACAGGAACATATCAAGGGAACACTACCTCTGTATGAAAAGGGATGTGGACACACACACACATGCCCACACAACATGGGCCCAGGCAATGTCACAGAACAACACACTAACTTGAGGGGACTCAACTCCTGTGGAAGCTCAGCTGTGCCAAACATAGTCCAAGAAGGTCTCAGTCATGTCAGCAGAACACTTGTTCAGTCAGCCATCCGTTACCACACAATGAAGGCTCTGGTCACAACAGCCTGGGTACAGGAGTCTCCCTTAAGTCATCTGCACATACTCAATACATATGTCCAGCAAGTTGCACAGAGGACCCAGTTGCTCCTACACCAATGATGCCCACACTTACATGTCCAGTGGAGATGCGCCCACAGGCAGGGAACTAGACACATTGGACAATGGGAAGCACATCATATGTGCCTGTGTGCAAGCCACCGATGTGACCATGCAAATGAAATGTTTACAGAGATGCCCACAAATTGTTAATCATGACACACCCATTTAGCTGCAAAGGATGACATGGATAATGACCAGAATAGGATACATTTTATTTATTTTACAAAGTTTTATATAGCGCGAACCAGATCCCGAGGGATATCAGAGCGCTTTACAAAAGGAAGGAAAGGAGAGTACTATTCCAGTAACGATATCAAGTACGAATGCCAACCAGTATTAGTCACACAAGAGAAAAAAAAAATAATCACATACCAGTGATACACAACAGAAGGGAGGGAGAATACAGCTCCAGTAATGATATCAGATAAGAATACCAAACAATTAAAGTCACAATAATCACAAACAGGTAGTACACAGCGAGTAGTGAAATAAACAGGGCAATAACAGGCTGCTCCGAGGGGCAAGCCTTACATCCGAAGGGGCAGAGAGCAGAAGCACAGGATGGTAAAAAGTATGTAGAGTCAATCAAGATCTGATGTAGGATCAGAGGTTGCGCGCAAATGCACATCGCCCAAATTACGGTAAGAATTTGTTCATTAGGAATCTTTTGGCTTCAAGTTTGAAAGCAGTTATTGATGATATTCTGCGTAAATCCGGGGGAAGAGAGTTCCAGATCTTTGGTGCAGCACCTGAAAAAGCACGACGACAAGTACTCTTTTTATTCATGATACGTGGTTTCAGGAGGAAGTGGTTAGCGCTTCTTGAAGCTCTCTCACCACATGATAATTCAAGCTTTTGTGCTAGGTACCTGGGTGTGTTGTCATGCAAGGCTTTGTGCGCTAGAACGATAATCTTTAACTGGATTCGGGCTTCGTAGGGCAACCATTTAAGAGACTTAAGGACTGGGGAGATGTGCTGGTTTCGTTTGGTACCAGTAACTAATCTTGCCGCAGCTGACCTCAGTGATGCCAGGGTGTACTTGGGAAGGCCATAGAGCGTAGCGCTGCCATAATCTAGCCTCGACAAGACCAGTGCTTGGACCGCTTGTTGAAGTCATGTTGAGGAAGGAAGGGCTTGATATTTCTGAGTGTCCTCGTCAGGTGATTAGCTCCCTTACATACGTTGCTAATATGATTTTTCATATTCAGGTGCTTGTCCAAGGTGATTCCGAGGGATTTGGCAGAGTCTATTATGAGAGGGGTGCAATTGAAAGCAGTGAGGTGAGATAGCCAAAGGTCTAGCTTGAGGGAGTGGTTCGGAGGAGAGATGAGAAGGAATTCAGTTTTGGAAGTGTTGAGCAGAAGGTGATTCTCAGTTAACCAATTTTGCGTAGACATTAATGTAGAATTGAGTGAAATGATGCTGTCCATGGATGAGATTTTCAGGTAAAGTTGTGTGTCGTCCGCGTACATATGGAAGGGAATCTTCATGTCATTTATAGAATTAGCTAGAGGTTCCAAAAAGATTTTGAAAAGTATAGGAGAGAGGGCGGACCCTTGGGGTACACCCATGAGAACTGGAGAGGGCTGGGAGAGGGAGTGGTTTGCCTTGACTCTTTGTGTTCTGTGGAGGAGGAATGAGGAGAACCATTGTAGCACCAAGCCCGAGAATCCCATCCTGTTTTTCAGAGTGGAAATGAGGTTGTCGTGATTAATCGTGTCGAATGCGGAGGAAAGATCAAGGAGGATCAGGAAGCAGGAGCCATTTTGATCGAGTATATTTAATATGTCGTCAATAACGTGTGTGAGTGCCGATTCTGTGCTATGCCCCTTCCGAAAACCTGATTGATGTTGGTTGAGGAGTTGAAAATTCTCCATGTGAGCACAAAGTTAGGATTGTACACATTTTTCGAGTAGTTTAGCTAGCGTGGGGATGTTAGATATGGGACGGAAATTATTGAGGTCAGAATTCTCTGCAGTTGTTTTTTTTAGTATGGGTGATACCTGCGCTGCGTTTAGACAGTCTGGGATCGTGCCTTGGGATAGAGAAGCGTTTGCTATCCTAGTCCATGTGGGGATGAGAGCATTCTTGATCTCTTTGAAGATGGACGGGGCAATGGATCACTGAAGTGATTGGATGGATTGATGTTCTGAAGAATCCTGTGGATGTCTTTTTCACTGAACGGGGTAAAGGTGCTCCATGAGGCCTTGTTCTTGATGATCAGGTTTGTGAGGTTGGGCTTATCTATGACCAGAGGAGGTGCGGAACCAGAAACTGGCAGGAGAGCCTTCTTGGAGACAAGTTCACTGGAGCTGAGTCTTGATTTCTCAATGAAGAAAGCAGAAAATTCATTACCAGACGGTGGGCTGACATTGGAGACAGAGTGATTTGTACCCGAAATTGATTGTTTGACCAGTTCGAAGAGTTTCTTGGGGCGATTGGCGGCTTGATCTAGTTGTCTGAAATAATCTGCCTTAGCGCACTTGATTTGCTTGTTATATATACTCCTGACCTCTCTAAGGAATTTTATGTGTTCCAAGGAGGGATTTGACTTCCAGGCTCGTTCAGCTGCCCTAAGGTTGCGTCGTTCTGTGTTTAGATTGTCGTTGTACCATGGTTTGGATTTTTTTGTTGAAGTATTTTTTAGTTGGTGAGGTGCAATGTCATCCAAGATGTTAGAGATGGTCGAGTTGTAACTGTTGGTGAGTAACTGAACCTCACTCAGGTCGGCTTGGGAGGAGAGAGCAGTTTTACAGTGGGCAGCTAATTCAACTGGGTTTATAGATCTGAAATCCCTTTTCCAGATCTTGGATTTCGTTGCATGAGCCTTCCTCAACTTCACCTCCATATTGATATAGAAGAGAATGCAATGGTGGTCTGACCAATCGCAAGGAGTAATGGATTCCAGTGTGATAGACTGCCCTTTCGAGATAATGAGGTCTAAAGTTTCACCTTTGTTGTGTGTTGGCTGGTCACAGAGCTGCTTAAGATCATGATCCTTCAGAAAGTCTTTAAGGCAAATAACCGCTTGGTCATTATGATTAGACCAATGGATATTGAAATCGCCCAGAAAGATTTGGGAGATGGCCGAGTCGACATTACTCGAGATGATCTCCTTTATTTGTTCAATGAAAAGGAGGTTGTCTCCAGGAGGGTGATAAAAGGTGTGAAGTTTGCAGACCGGCCGGTTGTTACTTGCGATGTTGAGACAAAGATATTCACAGGCAGAGGGCAGAGAGGACTCTATGTGGGAAATCGAAAGTGTGTTTCTATGAATGCAGGCTAGGCCCCCTCCATGCTTCCTAACTCTGTCTAGCCTGATTATGTCGTGAGTAGGCGGTACAAGGAGGTCTAAAATAGGAGTGGAGGCTGGATTTAGCCAGGATTCAGTAAGGATGATGATGTCAAGATCATTGTATTGAATTAAGTCGAATATTTCGGAGGCATGTTTACTGGCAGACCTGCAATTGAGTGGTACACATTTCAAACGTGGAGGATTAGGTGCTGAAGGAGTCTGGGTGACATTCACACACGTGAGATTGCAACAGCCCTCCCAATTGACTATAAAATACTCTATTTAAATCGGGAGAAGAAAAGAGGGGGAGGGGTAGCCCTGATATTCAAGGACTCCCTCTCCTGCAAACAAGAAGTGATCACACAGGCCAATAGCCATGAAGCTATGGCCTTCTCGGTGTCTATAAACACTAATATTTTATTCGGCGGTGTGATAATTTACAACCCCCCAGGCAGCACGATGGATTTCTGTGCCCAGCTTCTTGCACAAGTCATGCCAGTCTGTCTCAAATACAAAAATATCCTGTTGATAGGGGATTTCAATATACACCATGACAACGACAATAATGCCCTCACTAAACAGCTACTAGAAGATATGGAAATCCTACAACTGACTCAAAGAATCGATCAGCCTACACACACAGCAGGACACACATTGGATCTGATGTTCTCTAATATAGGTACCATCGACATCACTGCAATAACTCCAATGACTTGGACAGACCATTCACTGATTGAGTTTTCTATCAACCTATTCTCTAGACACCTCAAATCATCAACCCAAGCATCAGTGAAAACAAGGAGCTGGAAAAGATTTTCGGTAGAAAAATTCCAGCAACATTTCTCACTCACAAACATAACACCCACTAGTACGAATGATGAAATACAACAACTCCAGAACAACATCAGCAGTGCACTGGAACACTGCTCCGTCTCACACTCTAAACACAAAAATAGATCCACGAGATCAGAGAAATGGTATGGATCTGAATTAAAGTTAATGAAAAGGAAATGCACACTTTATGAACATAAATGGAGACTCAATAAAACTCATGAAACTAGAGCCACTTACAAAAAAGAACTCTCACTCTATATTAAAGCTATTAGAAAAGCGAAGAAGGACTATTTCTCAAATAGAATAACTGAAAATAGAAATTCTTCAAAAGAACTTTTCAGAATAGTCAGGGAACTATGCAGCCCAACGAGTCTTTCAAGTGATCTCCCTCCCTCGCAAGAAAATTGCAATAAAATAAACAAATATTTCTGCGAGAAAATAGACACAATCTATGCCTCCTTTTCAAATACCGATCCGAGTTATACTGAACCCCATGTACCATCTTCAGTCCAGGCTAACTGTCTCAGGTTCGGCCCCTTCTCAGAGGAGGAGGTGTGCAAAGTAATGCTAGAAGTAAAATCAGGCTCCCCCTTAGATCCATGTCCACATCATATATTTTCACAATTAACCTCGACAATAGGTCCTGCCGTTACAAAAGCATTGAACTCTTCCCTAAACTCTGCTGAATTTCCTAAAATTTGGAAAAACGCCATAGTTACCCCTCTACTAAAAAAAGCGGGAACTGATGTTAACAACCCGGCAAATTATCGGCCCATATCTCAGTTACCCTACCTATCCAAGGTGTTGGAAAAATTAGTCAACAGACAGTTGTCTAACTTCCTGGAAGTCAATGATCTACTGGATATATCTCAAACAGGGTTCCGGATTAACAACAGTACGGAGACAACCCTACTAGCAGTGATGGATAACATCAGAACCCAGGTGGATCGAGGGAAAACAGTCGCCCTGATATTATTAGATCTCTCGGCGGCTTTCGACACTGTACCCCACAACCGGTTACTGGAAATCCTTGCAGCAAAAGGAATCCAGGAAAAAGCCTTAGGGTGGCTACAGTCTTTCCTGCAAGACAGGACACAATCGGTGCAGATGGGTGACTTTCTATCCACTCCCCAGAACATCAAGTATGGGGTCCCACAGGGGGCGTCATTGAGCCCGACTCTGTTCAATGTGTTCGTCTCCTCACTGGCCAAAATAGGAAGGAAATGGGGTGTCGATATGTGTTCCTATGCAGACGACACCCAATTGATGATCACACTAGACGAGGACGATGACCCTAAGGATAGACTACTCAACTGCCTTATGGAATTAGCCACCTGGATGCATAGGCACTGTCTTAAATTAAATGCAGACAAATCGGAAAGAATGTTGTTTGGCAGACATTCACAGCTATGGGACAACAGCTGGTGGCCCCCAACATTGGGCACCCCCCCTAACCCTACTTCGATGGCTAAGAATCTAGGGGTGTCACTAGATAACACTTTAAGCATGAAAACCCACGTCTCAACAATCTGTGGAAAAGGCTTTGCAGTACTAAAAATGCTCCGAAGAGTCTTTCCATGGATCCCTATTGCATGTAGGAAGATCTTGGTTCAGTCTCTACTTATGAGTAGACTGGACTATGGAAACTCTCTGTTCGTAGGAATGGCCGACAATCTCTTTTCCAAACTACAGGTCGTACAAAATGCTGCAGCCAAGGCAATATGCAACAAAAGAAAATACGACTCAGCCAAGAGCTGTATGAGAGAACTTCACTGGCTGCCTATGAGACAAAGAGCTATCTTTAAGTTACTGTGCATAACGCATAGAACACTACATGACACGGGCCCCGGTATTCTAAAAAACAAAGTCCAAATCTATGTCCCATCTAGGAATCTACGCTCCCAAACCACAGCTAGAGCTAGAACCACATGCGTGAAAACAACAAAAATGGGCGGGCGAGCCTTTTCCCACCTGGCGGCTACCAGTTGGAATGCGCTGCCTGTGAATTTTAGACTAACAAACAGCCATCTGCTCTTTAGGAAGCAGTTGAAAACATTCCTCTTCCCTAAACCTGACTAAAATTTTTCCTTCTTGTGCCTCCCTTCACTTCCTGCACTGCCACAATAGCGCCGTGATATCCTATCTGGGATGATTGTTTGCGCTCTATAAGTACCTATAACATAACATAACATAACATTGTCTTTATTGATGACTCTAAGATTATGAGGAGGTTCTCTGTGTAGATTAGGAAGGATGGTTTGTATGTGCTTTGGCGGTGTCAAGTTGGGGTTGGACCTAGTCGAGTAGGAGTTGTGAAGGTCATTAAGATCATTGGACGCCAAGTTCGGCTCTCATGGACCACATGGAGTACCTCACATCAACACCTCAGTATTCAACATTTGAAATCCAGCATTAGAACTGCAAGGTCATGCTAAACATCATCAACATAATGTAGAGCTAAATCAAATTCACAAGGAGAAAGAAACAAGCTTTTTTCAGCAATTTTAAAAAGCACAGTCCTTTCAAAACAAAGGCCAATGGCCAGTCCATATCCAAATGACAAAAAGTTTACTTTGTGACAACTGTCACACGTTGCTTGCTTGCACTGGTAAGGACAGGGGACATCCCCTCGGAGGGGCATACATGGGGGCAGGCCATGCACCGCAGGGACAGGATCAGGGTGCAGCAGAAGGAGGCAGTGAAGGGGTGATGGATGCAGGAGAGTCACTGGAAACTGCAGTGAAGCTGACTGAAGTAGTGGGTGCAGTCACAACTGTGGGGCACAAGTCAGATGGGGTGGGTGCCGGCACAACTGCAGTGGGCAGATCAGATGGAGTGGACAGGGTCCCCACTGCAGTGCCCAAGTCAGACGGGGTGGTCGTGGACTCCACTGCAGTGCCTAACTCAATGGGCGTGGAATGGGGTTCAGGTGAGGTCGGCAGGACAGAGGGGGGGGGGACATGGTCCCCACATCAGTGGCACAAACTGTCTGACCGGGGGTGGAAGAGCAAGTGGTAGGGGGGAGGGCCTCAGCATTCTGGGGATGGTGTATCTCTTGGGGGGGGGGAACCAGGGGCAGGATGTGGCGGGGCAACCTCTGGAGTGGTGGCCTGGGGGATGGAGGACGGAGACTTTGTTGTGGAGCTGCGGGCGGGGTGGGATCTTGCTCTTCCGGCTCTGGGGGGACTTGCGTGTGGGGGCCTCAGTCTGACTGCGCCTGGGGGAGGGTGTCCAGGTGTGAGGGGCACTCCCCTCTGTGTGTGGGGACTTCCTCTTCCCCTTGTAAGATGGATCTGCTGGGTCGGTGAGAAAGAGGCCAAGGTCACAGAGGAAGAGGTTCTGTGGAGATGGGGTTGCAGGTGAGGCAAGGGAAGGGGGCTGGGAGGGAGAGGTATTGGAGGACTGCGGAGTGGTTGTAGATGACTGTGTGTGTGTCTGCAAACCATCCCCTGTGAGTGTGGTATCAGTCCCCTGTGCTTGCTTGTGTGCACGTCTAGACCTTGGTTTGGGTATATCACACACTTGCCGAGGCACACTTAATAATATTCCAAGCCAATGAGGCTGGCGTCTTCTGTTTTTTCCCACGTAAAGCAATTGAAGTTCACAAGTTGCTCTGAAATGTTTTCCTTTTTAAAGTTCTTTATTTTTCTCTTCGGAAACAAGATATATGTACATGCAGCCGACACGTGTTTCGTCCCATGGACTTTCTCAAGGCTGCAAACAACACATATACATACAATTAAAATCCATTAAAAATAAATCGTGAGTCTTAGACAATCTCACTAAGTTCACATCTGCTGCTTCTATGTATATCAAAAAAACAGAAACTGGCATCAAACCAAATTAGAAGTTGTATTAATCAACCAAGATCCTATTCTTTGGTGTTTACATTAATACATACACTGCCAGAAATAGACACTTTTATGACAATCCTGTCCCATGTGTTTAAAGTCGCAAACATTGTCACCATCACCAAGAACCAAGTATTAAGTGTATGAGTAAAAAGAGGAAGAACCTGCCACCACAAGCTTCATACAGAAAGAGTATTACCTCTAGCTATTGTATCTCACCTAATGCAAATCGATGTATCCAAATAATTATTCCTTAATTGGTGAGATAAATGAACGACCAGTTGAAGAGTAAGTGTTCCACATTTTGTCACTAGTCCTGGAAAGCATTCATTGTGCAGTTGTCACTTCAGTAGTCAATGTGGCCAGGTCCTAATAAACCTACAAATGTTTAAAATGTATGTTACTGGTATTCATCCAGTAATAATGCCAACATAGAGATTAGATGACATTCTTAAAAGAGACAGCATGTTATGAGTTCAACAGCTACATATCGTAGCGCACAGGAGAAGACGAGCAGTCAAACCGCAAATAATGAAAACAGCGGGCATAGCGCTTTCTGTTATTTTAAACTTCCCAATTTTACCGTTTGCATCGTGATTTTAATGGCAATTCCAAATACGGTCAGCCAAGCATTTATATACTCTCGACGTCTGCCAAGCATCGTTCGTAAAAATATCTCCACAAGGCAAAAAGACAGATAAGCAGTGAAACCCGTAAGGATTTTATAAAGATAATGTTTAACCTGTCCCCCTTATCGTGGTATCCCTCTAAGGACTGAGTAACAGTGGAGAGAGGCTCCAATAGTGCAAGCCTAATTGTGTCACATACCTTTGAAAGTTCCTTCGTCTCGGATCTGGCGAAGAGTTAGTGTTTGTTCAGTTCGGCTCTTATTTTAATGCGCGGCTTACATAATGAACATGGAAAGAGGACTTGAAAAAAGAGTATATTCTCAATCCTTAGGCGCCATATTTAAATGGTCAATCATGAACGCTGGAGATATTTTCAATATATTCAGCACTTGACTTTTGTGCTCACAATTAGAGTAATCCAAGAGACCCCTCACACAGGTTGAGTGCAAAATGCCCCACTACATGGGCCTCCACACCATAACAAATAGCACTCAAACCCATTATTGGATAACCATTGTATTTTAAATGGGAAGCATGTATTGACACCCCATTACTCTATAACGAGTTTTTTGAGGACCCTGAGATATTCTCTTCATGGAATTATCCTGATGATAAAATAGAATCACAGAAATAGAAAAATAGAAAAATAGGAAGAGTAAGAGAGGGTAAACCCATACACCGTGAGTGAGTTCCTATATCTTTAGAACAGCTTCAAAGTTTTATTTTTTTGATATTATTAAAAAACAAAGTGTGTTCCATTATTTAGGCAGCATCTAAGGTTACATATACGAAAGAACACCTGAGGAAAATTTCTTCTTTTAAATATACCCATTCATGTCGTTTCAAATCGCTCCTTCGCTCATTTACAGTTAACTTGACTGTGTTACATCAAACTTTATTGTACACCAGTGTCTTGTAAAAGTACAATATCAAGGAACCCATTTTTTTCCTCTCTTTTCTTTTTTCTGCCTATAAAAAGATATACAGTTCCCTATCTAAATTAAGTCCCATATCCACTGCTTTTAGCTTGATCAGCCATTCACTTTCCAATTGTCTGAGGTGTAAAGTTTTGTTTCCACCTCTACTGGAAATGTTTAAGCTCTCAATCCCATGAAAGGCAATATTTATTTTGCCCTCTGTCATGTGCAGATCATTGTAATGTGTGGCTAGTGGATATTCTAGATTTTTATTTATTATCGCTCGAACGTGTTCTTGAATACGTTCTTATAAGGGACGTATGGTGCTGCCTACATAGATCATACCACAGCAACACTCAATACAGTATACCACATGTTTTGAATTACAAGTGATAAAATCCTTGATTTCATAGGTCTTATGTGTGTTGTATCTAAATGTGGTTAATTTGTTTTTTGCTAGATGACAGACACTACATCGTCCGCATCTGTGAAATCCATTTGGTGGTGTAGGCATCCAAGTACTAGTGGGATTAGGACTGATATAGCTATGGCATAACGTTTGTTTAAGTGTTCTTCCCCTGCTATGTATGATGTTCGGTTTATCTGTGATTATTTTGTTTAAAATGGGATCCATTTTAAGTATATGCCAATGTTTATTCATAATCTGAAAGAGATCCGAACTGGCTGTACTATAGGGAACCACTAGAGCTGGTTTGTTTCTCCGATCTTTTCTCGTTATTTTCTGTACCTGTTGTGTGTTACATAGCAAGTCAGACCGTTTCACCTTGCTAATTTTGTCTTTAGCTGAGGCCAAAACCTGTTCAGAGTAGCCCCTCTTTATGAATCTTCTTTCTAGGTTCTCAAGTTCAAGTTGAAAGTCATTGTCTGTACTGCAGTTACGTCTTATTCTGATCATTTCCCCATACGGAATTGATCTAATCTGCATTTGGGGATGGGCACTGGTTGCATGCAAAACTGAATTGCATGCTGTTTCTTTGCGAAATACCTTAGATCTGATGCTTTTATCTGCCACATATAATGTAGTGTCCAAATAGTCAATGCTCTTGTTATTTGACTGGTGTGTGAATTGTACATTGAAAATATTGTCATTTAAAAAGTTGATGAAGCCTATCAGATTATCATCTGTGTATGGGGAAATGATGAGAATAAGACGTAACTGCAGTACAGACAATGACTTTGAACTTGAACTTGAGAACCTAGAAAGAAGATTCATAAAGAGGGGCTACTCTGAACAGGTTTTGGTCTCAGCTAAAGACAAAATTAGCAAGGTGAAATGGTCTGACTTGCTATGTAACACACAGAAAATAACGAGAAAAGATCGGAGAAACAAACCAGCTCTAGTGGTTCCCTATAGGATATGCCATAGCTATTTAAGACCTAATCCCACTAGTACTTGGATGCCTACACCACCAATTGGATTTCACAGATGCGGACAATGTAGTGTCTCTCATCTAGCAAAAAACAAATTAACCACATTTAGATACAACACACATAAAACCTATGAAATCAAGTAGTTTATCAATTATAATTCAAAACATGTGGTATACTGTATTGAGTGTTGCTGTGGTATGATCTATGTAGCCAGCACCATACGTCCCTTAAAAGAACGTATTCAAGAACTTGTTCGAGCGATAAGAAATAAAAATCTAGAATATCCACTAGCCACACATTACAATGATCTACACATGACAGAGGGCAAAATAAATATTGCCTTTCATGGGATTGAGAGCTTAAACATTTCCAATAGAGGTGGAAACAAAACTTTACACCTCAGACAATTGGAAAGTAAATGGCTGATCAAGCTAAGAGCAGTGGATATGGGCCTTAATTTAGATAGGGAACTGTATATCTTTTTATAGGCAGAAAAAAGAAAAGAGAGGAAAAAAATGCGTTCCTTGATATTGTACATTTACGACACTGGTGTACAATAAAGTTTGATGTAACACAGTCAAGTTAACTGTAAATGAGCGAAGGAGCGATTTGAAACGACATGAATGGGTATATTTAAAAGAATTAATTTTCCTCTGGTGTTCTTTCGTATATGTAACCTTAGATTCTGCCTAAACAATGGAACACTTTGTTTTTTAATAATATAAAAAAAATAAAACTTTGAAGCTGTTCTAAAGCTATAGGAACTCACTCACGGTGTATGGGTTTACCCTCTCTTACTCTTCCTATTTTTCTGATTCTATTTTATCTTCAGGATAATTCCATGAAGAGAATATCTCAGGTTCCTCAAAAAACTCGTTATAGAGTAATGGGGTGGCAATACATGCTTCTCATTTAAAATACAATGATTATCCAATAATGGGTTTGAGTGCTATTTGTTATGGTGTGGAGGCCCATGCAGTGGGGTATTTTGCACTCAACCTGTGTGAGGGGTCTCTTGGATTACTCTAATTGTGAGCACAAAAGTCAAGTGCTGAATATATTGAAAATATCTCCCACGTTCATGATTGACCATTTAAATATGGTGCCTAAAGATTGAGAATATACTCTTTTTTCAAGTCCCCTTTCCATGTTCATTACGTAAGCCAGGTATTAAAATACGAGCCAAACTGAACAAACAAACAAACACTAACTCTTCGCCAGATCCGAGACGAAGGAACTTTCAAAGGTATGTGACACAATTAGGCTTGCACTATTGGAGCCTCTCTCCACTGTTACTCAGTCCTTAGAGGGATACCACGATAAGGAGGACAGGTTACAAATTATCTTTATAAAATCCTTATGGATTTCACTGCTTATCTGTCTTTTTGCCTTGTGGAGATATTTTTACGAACGACGCTTGGCAGACGTCGAGAGTATATAAATGCTTGGCTGACCGTATTTGGAATCGCCATTAAAATCACGATGCAAACGGTAAAATTGGGAAGTTTAAAATAACAGAAAGCGCTATGCCCGCTGTTTTCATTATTTGCGGTTTGACTGCTCGTCTTCCCCTGTGCGCTACGATAAGTAGCTGTTGAACTCATAACATGCTGTCTCTTTTAAGAATGTAGTCTAATCTATATGGTGGCATTATTACTGGATGAATACCAGCAAGATACATTTTAAACATTTGTAGGTTTATTAGGACCTGGTCACATTGACTACTGAAGTGACAACTGCACAATGAATGCTTTCCAGGACTAGTGACAAAATGTGGAACACTTACTCTTCAACTGGTCTTTTATTTATCTCACCAATTAAGGAATAATTATTTGGATACATCGATTTGTATTAGGTGAGATACAATAGCTAGAGGTAATACTCTTTCTGTATGAAGCTTGTGGTGACAAGTTCTTCCTCTTTTTACTCATACACTTAATACTTGGTTCTTGGTGATGGTGACAATGTTTGCGACGTTAAACCCATGGGACATGATTGTCATAAAAGTGTCTATTTCTAGCAGTGTAGGTTTTAATGTAAACACCAAAGAATAGGATCTTGGTTGATTAATACAACTTCTAATCTGGTTTGATGCCAGTTTCTGTTTTTTTTTTATATACATAGAAGCAGCAGATGTGAACTTAGTGAGATTGTCTAAGACTCACGATTTATTTTTAATGGATTTTAATCGTATGTATATGTGTTGTTTGCAGCCTTGAGAAAGTCCATGGGACGAAACATGTGTCGGCTGCATGTACATATATCTTGTTTCCGAAGAGAAAAATAAAGAACTTTAAAAAGGAAAAAATGTCAGAGCAACTTGTGAACTTCGATTGCTTTATGTGGAAAAAAACAGAAGAAGCCAGCCTCATTGGTTTGGAATATTATTAAGTGTGCCTCGGCAAGTGTGTGATATATTTGTGGATTCCAAAGGGGACTTTGCCTCATTGGTGTTTATGCTGTCCTCCAAAGGCAGAGGAGGACGTTTTGCCTGAAGAGCACCTAAATACATGAATTGACTGCAATCCATTGCTTTGAACATACAAAATAGTGGATGTGCATGTAAAATCTTTACAACAAACAAATGATGGACGGAATGCTGACAATGCAGACATTCTCCCCCAGTCAAGAGATCTGGGTTAAATCCATCGTTCTTTTGCCCACCACGCCACCCCAGTTTAGACATGGCCATATGCAAATCAGTCTTGACCCTGTGCCTCATGGGAACAGTCCAGCCCGAACTGCCAAGCCATGTCTTCCTTGGACCGGAATCAAGCATCCTAGGACCGGTTTCTGGATATCAGCCATCATCAGCCAGGATAGCTTGACTCCAGTGGCGTAGTGAGCACGGGTCCCACGTCTGGGAATACCCATCCCACTTAGGGCGAAAAGCGTTACAACAAACAAATGATGGACGGAATGCTGACAATGCAGATATTCTCCCCCAGTCAAGAGATCTGGGTTAAATCCATCGTTCTTTTACCCACTACGCCACCCCAGTTTAGACATGGCCATATGCAAATCAGTCTTGACCCTGTGCCTCATGGGAACAGTCCAGCCCGAACTGCCAAGCCATGTCTTCCCTGGACCAGAATCAAGCATCCTAGGACCGGTTTCTGGCTATCAGCCGTCATCAGCCAGGATAGCTTGACTCCAGTGGCGTAGTGAGCACGGGTCCCACGTCTGGGAATACCCATCCCACTTAGGGCGAAAAGCGTTACAACAAACAAATGATGGACGGAATGCTGACAATGCAGACATTCTACCCCAGTCAAGAGATCTGGGTTAAATCCATCGTTCTTTTGCCCACTACGCCTCCCCAGTTTAGACATGGCCATATGCAAATCAGTCTTGACCCTGTGCCTCATGGGAACAGTCCAGCCCGAACTGCCAAGCCATGTCTTCCCTGGACCAGAATCAAGCATCCTAGGACCGGTTTCTGGCTATCAGCCGTCATCAGCCAGGATAGCTTGACTCCAGTGGCGTAGTGAGCACGGGTCCCACGTCTGGGAATACCCATCCCACTTAGGGCGAAAAGCGTTACAACAAACAAATGATGGACGGAATGCTGACAATGCAGACATTCTCCCCCAGTCAAGAGATCTGGGTTAAATCCATCGTTCTTTTGCCCACTACGCCACCCCAGTTTAGACATGGCCATATGCAAATCAGTCTTGACCCTGTGCCTCATGGGAACAGTCCAGCCCAAACTGCCAAGCCATGTCTTCCCTGGACCGGAATCAAGCATCCTAGGGCTGGTTTCTGGCTATCAGCCGTCATCAGCCAGGATAGCTTGACTCCAGTGGCGTAGTGAGCACGGGTCCCACGTCTGGGAATACCCATCCCACTTAGGGCGAAAAGCGTTACAACAAACAAATGATGGACGGAATGCTGACAATGCAGATATTCTCCCCCAGTCAAGAGATCTGGGTTAAATCCATCGTTCTTTTGCCCACTACGTCACCCCAGTTTAGACATGGCCATATGCAAATCAGTCTGGACCCTGTGCCTCATGGGAACAGTCCAGCCCGAACTGCCAAGCCATGTCCTTCCTGGACCGGAATCAAGCATCCTAGGACCGGTTTCTGGCTATCAACCGTCATCAGCCAGGATAGCTTGACTCCAGTGGCGTAGTGAGCACGGGTCCCACGTCTGGGAATACCCATCCCACTTAGGGCGAAAAGCGTTACAACAAACAAATGATGGACGGAATGCTGACAATGCAGACATTCTCCCCCAGTCAAGAGATCTGGGTTAAATCCATCGTTCTTTTGCCCACCATGCCACCCCAGTTTAGACATGGCCATATGCAAAACAGTCTTGACCCTGTGCCTCATGGGAACAGTCCAGCCCGAACTGCCAAGCCATGTCTTCCCTGGACCGGAATCAAGCATCCTAGGACCGGTTTCTGGATATCAGCCGTCATCAGCCAGGATAGCTTGACTCCAGTGGCGTAGTGAGCACGGGTCCCACGTCTGGGAATACCCATCCCACTTAGGGCGAAAAGCGTTACAACAAACAAATGATGGACGGAATGCTGACAATGCAGACATTCTCCCCCAGTCAAGAGATCTGGGTTAAATCCATCGTTCTTTTGCCCACTACGCCACCCCAGTTTAGACATGGCCATATGCAAATCAGTCTTGACCCTGTGCCTCATGGGAACAGTCCAGCCCGAACTGCCAAGCCATGTCTTCCCTGGACCGGAATCAAGCATCCTAGGACCGGTTTCTGGCTATCAGCCGTCATCAGCCAGGATAGCTTGACTCCAGTGGCGTAGTGAGCACGGGTCCCACGTCCGGTCCTAGGATGCTTGTTTGCAGTCCAGGGAGGACCTGGCTTGGCAGTTCGGGCTGGACTGTTCCCATGAGGCACAGGGTCAAGACTGATTTGCATATGGCTGGGTTCAAACTGGAATGGCATGGTGAGCAAAAAAACGATGGATTTAGGCCCAGATCTCTGTACTGGGGTGAATGTATGACATTGTTCTGCATTCTGTCCATCAATTGTTGTTTTTGCTTTTGTCACCCCGAGTGGGACGGGTATGCTCAGACGTGAGTCCCGTGCTCTCCATGCCGCTGGAATCAAGCTATCCTGGCTGAAGAGGGGTGAAACCCCTAAACCGGTCCTAGGATGCTTGTTTCCAGTCCAGGGAGGACCTGGCTTGGCAGTTCGGGCTGGACTGTTCCCATGAGGTACAGGGTCAAGACTGATTTGCATATGGCTGGGTTCAAACGGGAATGGCATGGTGAGCAAAAAAACGATGGATTTAGGCCCAGATCTCTGTACTGGGGTGAATGTATGACATTGTTCTGCATTCTGTCCATCAATTGTTGTTTTTGCATTTGTCACCCCGAGTGGGACGGGTATGCTCAGACGTGAGTCCCGTGCTCTCCATGCCGCTGGAATCAAGCTATCCTGGCTGAAGAGGGGTGAAACCCCGAAACCGGTCCTAGGATGCTTGTTTCCAGTCCAGGGAGGACCTGGCTTGGCAGTTCGGCTGGACTGTTCCCATGAGGCACAGGGTCAAGACTGATTTGCATATGGCTGGGTTCAAACTGGAATGGCATGGTGAGCAAAAAAACGATGGATTTATGGCCAGATCTCTGTACTGGGGTGAATGTATGACATTGTTCTGCATTCTGTCCATCAATTGTTGTTTTTGCATTTGTCACCCCGAGTGGGACGGGTATGCTCAGACGTGAGTCCCGTGCTCTCCATGCCGCTGGAATCAAGCTACCCTGGCTGAAGAGGGGTGAAACCCCGAAACCAGTCCTAGGATGCTTGTTTCCAGTCCAGGGAGGACCTGGCTTGGCAGTTCGGGCTGGACTGTTCCCATGAGGCACAGGGTCAAGACTGATTTGCATATGGCTGGGTTCAAACTGGAATGGCATGGTGAGCAAAAAAACGATGGATTTAGGCCCAGATCTCTGTACTGGGGTGAATGTATGACATTGTTCTGCATTCTGTCCATCAATTGTTGTTTGTGCATGTAAAATCTGGCAGCTTCTGCTTGGGTTCTGTTTGTGTAGAAAACCTTGGTTTGGGTGTTTGTCTGCCGCCCGTGTCTGTGGGTTTGTGAGAATGTGCAGGTGTGTGTGTGCTTGGGACAGGTAGGGTGCTAGGAATCATGGGTGGTGCAGGGGTAGGAGGGGTGCGGGACTGTTGGAGGAGGGACACTGCTGCCATCAGGGAGGAGGCCATGGACTGATTGGTCCTCTGTAGGGCAGACATGCCCGATGAAATGCCCTCCATGAACGACACCAGTTGTGTCAACAGACTGGTGTGTGCATGGAGGACACTCAGCATTGATGTCTGCCCTACATGGATCTGTCGAAGCAAGTCCACAGACTCCTCACTCAGGGCAGCAGGGGACATAGGGGCAGGGGGTGCGGTGCCTGGCACAAAGGAGACATGCTCCCGAACATGGGAGCCTCCACGGACCTCTGGGATGGGAGCCGATGGGAGGGTGGTGATGATGGTGGTGGGGGCGGTGGCGGGGACAGTCTCACTAGCTGGGGTTTGGTGGCTGCTGACACCCGCCTCCACAAGGGAGTCATCCTCCGATCTGTTGTGGCTCACAGCTGGGGTGGATGGTGCTGAGGTCTCCTCGGTGTGGCTCCACTCGCCCTCCGTGCCACTGGGTCCCTCCGACTCCTCGCCTTCTGTCCCAGTCAGGCTCTGTGGCTCCTTCTGGTCCGTGGAGCTGTCCCCTCCTGTGGCCGGAGAGAACATCAGTCACCTGCACTGACTGTGCACACCACAGTGAGTACATCACATCACAGGGCAAGCCCTGGCATCATCAGGTGAACACTGCTCAAAGTGCCAACACTGTTTAGAATAAGCCAATTGTCAGTCTCACCATCAACCATGGCACTCATATCCCTCCTGGACTTGCACCCATATGTCTGTTGCATGTTGGATGCTAATACCCCAATGTGCCGATATGCACAACCTACACATTTGTTGGACATGCAAGTGAACATGTAGGAGTATGTCACTATACACACATCACATCTCTTGGCACTGACTCAGTACAGGTGTCAGGAGGAAGGGATAGGCAGAGTCTCATTTCACATGCTTGTGATGCATGCCAGCAACACACACTATGATGTTCCCATGTCCTGATAGTCAATGCCACAATCAGGGGCATGGAGCACATTTGAACACAATGCAGGATCACTCATAGCAAGTTAAATGCCATGGCAATGGCATGCCCGGAAAGTCAGTCAACACTGTCTCCTGTCACAGGGGCAGGGCATCCAGACAACAACAGTATGCACTGTGTCACAATCATAGCTCATGGGTAAAGCAAACTCTGCAGCTGACAAGTGCACTTGCCCATCCCCTGCAAACAACATATCCCGGACCCAGAGGACCCACATCATACAAAACAGACATATGAGTCTCTGCGAACACAACTCCCTGTACATTAGCACATCACAGTCAGCTGTGCATGAAACAGAGCTGCATGAAGTGCACATTTTCATACACCATTGTGCACTGTCAAGCGATCACACACCTATGTCACGCAGGTCTTGTCTCTCATAGTCACATCTCAGATGTCCTGCTGAACCTCAAACTCATGAACACCACAGTTGTACGGAAAAGGAAGCCACACCACAATGACACAGAGGCAGACACCTGAAGGCACATGTCACTAAGCACAATCTGTAAGTTGATACACATGAGCGGGATTACAGAGTGTTTCTAAATGCCCTTGAGTAGGCATGACTGCCCAGGTCTATGTGAAACAGTGTTTAGCCCTGGACAGTAGTCAGGTGGCTAAGCAAGTGTGACACACTTGATATACATACTCCTGAGGCACACAAATTGGAGTCCCCTGCTGCATGTGTTTGTTTGAAATACCCCAGCCACATGTGGCGAGTCAGACCATCAATTGGAACACATATCAAGGGCACACACAGATCTCATGTCAGATCTCAGGCATTGTGTAAACAATTGACCCACCCATGAAACCCACAACTGAGTCACAGTAACAGATGCTGTCCGGAAGCTGAAGCATAGCTGACTGCAGGGACACAGTGCCCTAGTGACACAAGCAACAGACTGTAGGGTCCACACTTGTGGATCAGATGAGGAGGGTGCATCACACAATTGAGGGACATGAGTATTGGACTACAAGACCTACGTAATGTGGAAGTGTGACCAGGCCAAAAGACTGCAATTTGCATGTCAGACATAGTACACAGATTAGGAATGGACTTACCCCCTCCTTGCTGCTGTCTGGCCTTCAGCTGCCCATCCAGCTCCGGGAAGACCACCGCCAGGATCCTGTGCATGTGGGGGGTCAGGGTCCGGTGTCCGCCCCTCCTGCGAGGAGGCGACAGCTTCAGCTGGACCCTTGCAATCCTCCGGGTCCAGCCCCGAAGGTCCTGACACCTCTTCTGGCAGTTGCGGATCCGGCGCTTGTAGACCCCCACCGATCGAACTGCCCGGGCGATGGTCAGCCATATCTCCTGCTTCTGGTGGGCATCAACCTGTGAGGATGCCAAAGTTAAAAGTCCATTAACACACATGCCCCATATTTGTGCTGCACACTGTTGTATATACATGTTGTCATCACAAAGGAAAATGAGTTACACAGGTAGTGCAACCATGGAAAAGGACAAATGCCCAGCATGTCTGACATGTTAACAATGCCTGGGAAGTTGAAGCTTGCACAAATGCACTTTAGCTGCAGAACACATGTTCATTACAAGTACCTACACACTTTGGGGGATGAAAGTACTCAGTGAGTATGCTTGCCACTGGTGTACACACTGCTAGTACTGCTAGTCAGACAACATGCACAATTAGGAAGGCAGTGGACTGCACACTCACCTGCTCCCCTGGTTTCCCATACAGCTTGCTGTACTGTGGAAGGAGCCCGTCCAGCAGGGCCTGGTTCTACTCCTCAGTGAAGGCTGGGGCCCTCTCCAGAGTACGTGCCATAGCAGTAGCCAGAGGATGCAGAGATAGCAGCAGTGGTAGCGGGGATGTGGTCCAGTTGCATGTAGTGCAGGCAAGTGAGCTCTCTGGGGTCCAGCCAGCCTTATTTCTGTGCTGCACAGGCAGACTCTGTGCCATGTGTCCCAAGTGATAGGTCCAACACGGTTGCATTCTATGAATCTGGCCAATCCTTGGAAATGTACGACTCGTACACGTATTCCGCATCGTTCAAATCTTCACCTTCATAAAACCCTAGTAATTGCAACATTGATGTAGGCATCCAACTGAATTTCAAGCGCACGACTCGTACAAGTTTTGAATCTGCATCCGTCTCCATGACAGTCCAGAACCAATGGGTGCGCCCGGCTCGGTTAACTGACTGTACACCGAGTAGTTTGAAAATACACATGCACCCGTCTCCATACGATTCAATGGCCAAGGTGTACGCCGGTCTCGGACCATGCCTGCCCGACGCGTATGCATGATAGTCACCCGCGTCGGACCTCATTGCAGTCAATGGCTAAGCGTACGCACGGCTCGGTCCTGAACTGTGCAATGCGTACGCATTGTCACCCGCGTCGGACCTCATTGCAGTCAATGGCTAAGGGTACGCAAGGCTCGGTCCTGAACTGTGTAATGCGTACGCATTGTCACCCACGTTGGACCTCATTGCAGTCAATGGCTAAGCGTACGCAAGGCTCGGTCCTGAACTGTGCAATGCGTACACATTGTCACCCGCGTCGGACTTCATTGGTGTGACTATTTGACGGCTTCAACACACAATTACTTGCCAGGGACTCAGGTGCACACCTACCACACTACAGCATTGGCCACACAGTATCCCATGGCATGTAAGGCTGCATTCCATGTGTGTTTGGGGGGGGGGGGGGCAGGCAACATTTGGTTTGTTGTGTGGCACTTTTGTGCAGCCACTCCCAGGCTGTGCACGTGTTCATGGGGACAGAATCCTTTGTGTGTTGTGCACATTACCACTGTGATGTGCAACTATACAGTTATGGGCATGAGTCATGGACACAGTTTCAGGTTGGATATGTTTAGGACATGTCACATACACCCTGACTCCTGGGGGTGATGGCATGTACGTCACAGTGAGACCTGTAGCCACAATTCTGATGTACACCCACAGTCTGTGTGCATGTTGTGTCTCAGATGTGGCTGATCAAATGTTCCCAATGGGTGACAGGCTCCACATCCATGTGGTTTGTGCATCAACATTGATGTTGTGTGTATGTCTACGAGACGTACATGTTGGGCCTGCAGAGACAACAGTGGCCACTACCTGTGGGGCTCACGGTTGACTTGTGGCGTGTACATGATACGCCATGTCATGCCAGTCTCCATGTGGCAATACAGGGATCCTGGGTATCTGCCTGGCAAATATCTGTGATGCCTGGGAGACATCAGGCTTCACTTGTCACCATGGTGTGTGTTTGTACCGTCACAGCAGTACATTGTGTATTGTCATGATGTATCATGTGATATTTTGCTTGGTCATAGCCACATGGGTGGATGAACCAACAATCTTCCTTTGTGCATCTCTGTTCTGCAGGGCACCAGCTGTCCATAGACCATTCCCAGACCTTCAAACCATGCAGGAACGCAACTGCATCTGAAGGTACCACTTCACCAGGCCACTGATTGAGGAGTTGGCGGAGCAGTTGGCACCACATCTGCTACCTGGCCGGACATACCCTACTGCACTGACCCCAGAGGTGAAGGTGATGGCAGCCCTGCACTTCTTTGCTACTGGTACCTTCCAGTACACTGTGGCTACTGCTGGTGGTATGTCGCAAACTATGTTTAGTCGTGTGCTACGCGATGTCTTGGAGGGGATGTTGCATTTCCTTGACCTGTACATCAAGTTTCCTAGCCCTGGTCAACTCACTGAAATAAAGAATGCCTTTTATACACTGGGGAGGATGCCGAACGTAATCGGATCTATTGATGGTACACATGTGGCCCTGATACCACCACAGGCACATGAGCAGGCATACCGGAACAGGAACCATTTCCACTCCATCAATGCTGGTGGTATGTCTTGCAGACATGTGTATCACACATGTGTGTGCACGTTTCCCCGGTTCTGCTCAAGATGCCTACATCATGAGGAGTAGTCGCATTGCAACACTGATGTCACAGATTCCAGACCAGCGCGCCTGTCTTGTTGGTGTTTACTGACTGTGTACCATTGTGTGTGTTTGGCAATGTTGTATTCCACCCTCCTTCAAAACTCTGCTAATTGTTCAATTTTTTGTGTGTAGGTGACTCAGGATACCCCAACATGCCGTGGTTGTTGACACCCCTCCGGAACCCTGTGACACCAGCCGAGATGCGCTACAATGAGGCACATGGTCGGAGCAGGAGGGTGATTGAGTGGACATTTGGTCTCCTGAAAAGCCGCTTCCGCTGCCTGGACAAGACCGGAGGGGCCCTCCCATATGAGCCTGCAGGGGTGTGCAAAATGATCCTTGTATGCTGCATGCTACACAACATGGCAGTGCGGAAGAAGTTGCCTCTCATCCAGGATGACGATGACCTACCTCCGCCACCTTTGGAGGATCCAGGCCTGGGCCACGATGCCAGTGATGATGAGAATGACGTCCGCACACAGCTCATCAACAACTTCTTCACCTGAATATGAGTTTACAGGGTTGTTATGTCAATGTATGGAGTTAGCCTGAAATGTGTTGTGGCTGCTCTGTTGCTGTTTGAGTGTGTCTGTGTGCCACTTGACTGGATGCGTGCAGTGATGTGTCCATTCAGGTGGTCTGTAATCCACAATAGTGTAGAACTGCTAACTTGTTCCTGTGTAGGTTTCTTGTGACATGTTTTGTGCATGTGTATTGCATTTCTCTCCTGTTCTGCTGTGCTTTTGACTGTGTCTTGTGTCTGTCCTTCCCAGGGTACTTTGCCTGTTGTTTGGTCAACACTGACCCCCAACACCCAGAATCTAACACCAGTGTGAGAGTTGTCAATTGCCATCAAGTGATGTGCCACACACCCCTGGACTTCAATTCTCCGACACTTTGTGACCGTGTGTCCACTGTAACGTACAATTACCTTGCAACCGTTGTGGAATAAACATGTTGCTGATGTCTAATGAACCTGTGCTATGCTTTGTTAGGTGCGTTGTCTGTCTTCCCACATCTGAGTGACATTTGCTTACCTCACCTGTGGACTTGTTACCACTGACTGTGGATAGGTGTTGTGTCTGTGCATACCAATGTATTTCAGGTCAACATCATTGTGTGTGATAAGTTACATGGACATGGTATGTGTTGTGGTGCCATAGTGGTGTGTCTCCCTCACATGTGTCACATCACCATGACTCACATAACGGTGGTCACATTGTTGTAGTATTTGGCATGAACTGTGTTGTTTAGCAGATCAACATCTCCATGACACATGACAAGTTGGAATCACAACAGAGGCAAGTATGGTGTACTGGTGAGTTAATTTAACAACATGTGTGAGGATAGTGCACATGATGGTGGGTGCTGTACATTGGGTTTTGAATCCAAAGTTCACAGTAGAGTTGGAAGTGTTGGTAGCTGAAATGTCCAGAGTAATGTCCACAGTCATCTGCTACATTGGACCAACATGTAGGCAAATTGTGTCAGATACGACAAGGTTAACGTGTTGCGCACAAAGAACATTGTCCAGAACAGGTTTAGAGGCACTGGGGGATGTGCAGGGACATCTGCGTCTCATTTTTCCTTCTTCGAATGACTCCTCTTCTTCTTGGGGGGGGGGGGGGGATCCTCAGGTGCAGGTGACTGGTCAAACTATCATCCCATATCTTTACTCCCTGGTGTCTGTAAAATTGCCGAGAAATATGTTAACTCGATGCTATCGAATTTTCTTGAAAATAATGCTTTATTGCATTTTTCGCAGACTGGCTTTAGGGCAAAACATGGCACAGAGACTGCGCTTCTGTCAGTAGTGGAAGAAGCCAGGAAGATCCTAGACTGCGGAGGCTGCGCTGCAATTATTCTATTAGATCTCAGCGCAGCCTTCGACACCGTGAACCACTCACTTCTTATTAAACAACTCCAAGACATCGGGATAAGGCGAACGGTAGTGAAATGGCTCAGTTCTTTTTTGGAGGACAGAGTCTTCTCCGTATTCGTGGATGACTGCGTCTCTGATCCAGTACCGCTCTCATGCGGAGTACCTCAAGGCTCTGCATTAAGCCCTACATTGTTCAACGTCTATCTGAGTTCACTGGCAAGTATTGTCACCCCGTTTGGGGTACATATTGTCACCTATGCAGATGACACTCAGCTAGGCGTCTCCTTGAACAATGATAACAACTCAGGAGGGGCACTTACGGCTTGCTTGAAGAGAGTGGCTAACTGGATGGAGGCATCTTACCTCAAACTCAATGGGGCTAAAACAGAGGTTATGCTTCTTGGAAACGCTACATCCTTATCCGTCAAACCCTGGTGGCCAATCAGCCTTGGACCCTCGCCCATCCCAAAAAAAAACATAAAAAGCTTAGGGATCGTGCTTGACACCAAGCTTGATTTTAAGGAACAAGCACGTAAGGTTGCAGGTACCTGTTATGGACTTTTGCGAATGATCAGGAGGATTCTCCCTCTGCTCCCATTTATGGCTAGTAGAATACTGGTGCAGGCACTTATTTTGTCCAGGTTGGACTACTCAAATGCCATCTATCTGGGGGCCCCGTTATCCACCACTAAAGTTCTACAGATCGTACAAAACTGTGCAGCTCGACTTCTAATAAATATCCCCAAACGTCTATCTGCTAGGCCGGCACTCTCCTCATTACACTGGCTTCCCATTCAGGAGAGGATAAAATTCAAAGTTATGTGTATTATACAAAAATCTTTGACTGGAAAAGGCTCTACTCTGATAGAGGACATGATACACCTTCATCTCCCTCAGAGAACACTGAGATCAGAGGGTAAATATTTGCTGACAGTTCCTAGAATAAAACGCACCAGATGTGGAGGTCGTAGGTTTTCCTACTGTGGTGTAAAGCTTTGGAACTCTGTCCCCATCCATATCCGATCACAAAACAATCATTCCATTTTTCGCAAACAACTAAAAACACTACTTTTTCCCTGAAGCACTTTGAGGAAGAGAATGTCCATTAGCGCGGGGATGCCTACGGGTAACCAGGCGCTCTATAAATGCTTCTTCAATTCAATTCAATTCAATACTGCGGTGCAGGGGACTCTCCGCCAGAGTCATCCTCCCTCCCTGTGACACTGGCAGATGGTGTGGCAACAGATGTTGTGGCCACACAGGGAGGTGTGGACATGTTTATGATAATCTGGCGGAGGCATACCAGTATGTCCCGATGCACCGCAGTAAGTGCATCCCACTTTGCCTCCATGCGGGCATGGTGGGCAGCCTGCTCCTGTTGCATGTCCTTGAGGATCCCCACTACTTGGCCAAATCCTCCGGTGCTATCCTGGTACGCATCTATGATGCGTGCCAGTTGGGGGTCATCGTGCAGTCCAGACCCCTCTGCAAGGCTCGCCCTCTGCCTCCCACCCCTCCCATCACCCTATCCACATGGGCAGGACCTGCGGCGGCACGCACAGGTGACACTGGGACCCCTTGGGTGGTGTTGCTGGTGGTGTTGTCTGTAGCTTCCTGCGGGTCCTGTGTCCCTGTGCTGTCGGTGCTCTGTGGCCTTGGTCTGTCCGTGTTGGCGGGGGTGCCCTGTCTGTTTTCAGATGCTGGAGGCGTGGGTACAGGGGGTGCAGATGTTGGTGCTGCTGGTGCTGCACGATGACTCACACCGGAGGGGCCAGGTTGTCCGTCGTCATCCGAAGAGGACAGAGACGGATCCACACCAGAGAGCTGAGGATCCACCAGAGTCTGGGACAGGGACTCCTGTTCATTTGGTTCTGTGTCCCCAGCACCACCTGTGTTTGGAAGAGACACACAATGTAACTTATGTTTCTACAGGCATCAATGGTTCACATACATGACATTTTCTACTGTACATCCGGATGCCTGCCTGTACACTGCTTTGTCCAGGGTTGTCACGGACAGAGATTGATATTGTTGTTGCACATTGCCCAGCCAAAATGAAACATTTCAATGTACAGGTCGAAGTGTGTGCATGCCCAGCTCATGTATAGATTTGTCTGTACATGACCATTACTACTCAAGGGCCATCACGTTGCTGACACAGGTGTGTCATCCCTGTACACATGTGAGCTTTAACAAGGACATACGTGCTATTCCAATGAGGATATGTTGTAAGATTGGAGCATGTGTGGTAGCAGATTTTGCTAGTCTTTGTGTGCCACATTGGTGTATTGGTACGACATGGTCACAGTCCGGTATGCCTGTGATCTCTTTGGAGGAAGTGGTTTTTTACAGTGTTCCTAGCTCCCATCTCATTTCATACAAGTGATGATGTCACCATCGTTAATGAGTCTGGTGCTGAGTTTTGTACGTGCATATGCGATTTGACTTGTCAATGTTCTCCATGGTGACATGGATTGGGCAAGGTAGCACTCTGGCTTTTCAATGCTCATGACAGTGAGGGACGGTGGTGTGTGTTGCAGTTTGGCTGCTTTCAGTAGCATGTCTCCTCCAATACAGTCCAGGTTAGACCTTGTGTCTACAGTGTCTATGCCAGTGAGTGGTGTGTTGTGTGAAGGATGCATAAGTTTCAGTATAATGTAGGAGTGGAATGCAGCTCACATCAGCACCGAGTGTGAATGAGACCATGCTATGGTGTCGGCTATATTGATATGTCCATTCCATTCACTGTCAGATGTCCCCTGTCAATGATGTATATGTGAGTTCCTGTGTGCTTTGTGCAATGTACCATATATGGCTCTCCACACTTGTCATCTGCAAGAAACACCTCCCCAGCCCGGCCAGGGGGCACCCCTGGACACTGCATCCCCAGACAATGAGTTTGAACATATGGTTGCAATGGCTGTGTGTGCGACCGGGTTTTGTTTGGCCAGTGCATATGTGTGATTATCAGCCACATCATCTCTCAGGCCCAGTGTCAGACATCTTGTCAGTCCATTCCCACTCCCTGTGAGGCGAGCATGGTTCAGTGTTTGCTTGCTGGGCCATGTGGGTGGGTGGGGAATGTCTGTGACTGCAACACCCATCATGCTCTTGGCTACACCCTCCTTCCCAGCATGCCCATACTTCTTTCCTTTTGACTCTGCTTCCCTGTGAGGGGGTGTGACAGCAATGGAAAGATGGCTGACTGTGCAGTCCTGGTGTTTGTTGGTACCCAGTTCCCAGCAGGGCCTTGTGCTCCTCACAACAGAGCCCAGTGTCAGACATCTTGTCAGTCCATTCCCACTCCCTGTGAGTTGAGCATGGTTCAGTGGTTGCTTGCTGGGCCATGTGGGTGGGTGGGGAATGTCTGTGACTGCAACTCCCATCATGCTCTTGGCTACACCCTCCTTCCCAGCATGCCCATACTTCCTTCCTTTTGACTCTGCTTCCCTGTGAGGGGGTGTGACAGCAATGGCAAGATGGCTGACTGTGAAGTCCTGGTGTTTGTTTGGCTACAAGTCCAAAGAGAGCCCCTGTGCTTCACACCGCAGCACCCAGTACGGTGTATCTTTGGCTGATATTTCACTAAGGTGTGAGTCAATGCATTCTACACGGTGTGTTGTGTGGAGTTTGTGTTGAGGGGTGTGTGTGTGTCCACATGCTAGTAAGTATGGTCAGAGCTGTCAGTCCTCCTTCCCACCCTGCCAGACATCCCACCATGAAATGTGCTTACATTGGAGGGCGTGCAAGTTGTCTTTCAGGATGTCAGTCAGTGGTGTCCTGCTTCTGATTGGCGCACAAGCCCTACCAGGGCCTTGTGCTCCCCACAGCAGGACTCAGTGTCAGCCATCTTGTCAGTCATTTTCCACTCCCTGTGATGTGGGCATGATTCAGAGAGGTCTTGATGGGCCAATTTGGAGGGGGAACATTATCTATGACTACAAACCCCATCATGCTTTGGATACACTCACTTCACCTGCATACCCACTATTACTTCCTGTGAGTCAGCTGCACTGTGAGGTAGTGTGTTTGTGGTGGCAAACTGTCTGGCAGTGTTTAATTGGCTTTGTGCCACTGCCTTGCTCTATTTGTTTGTAGGTTGGTACATGTCATGACACAGTTCCAAGTCACTATGAGATGGCAGGTATTGTGTTTGTCTGACTAGCATACACATCTTGGGATGATTATCTATTGGTTACTGTGGCTTTGCTAATGGTGCATGGTTTCACTGTCCCCTTGCCACACAATATTGAGTATGTTGGTTGTGTACTCACCAGGCTCTGGTATGTCTGCTAGACCATGGACGCTCTCTGGTGGGAGGATGTCCCGCACCTTTTCCTCCCAAGTCCTGAAGTATACGGGTTTGTCAGGAGGGCCACCGCCAGTGCGCTGACTCAAGGTGTGATCTTTCTCGATGAGTTTCTTGACCATCCTGCGCACGTTATACCACCTGTTCTGGATATCGTCCTCTGTGCGCAACGTTGGTGCTTGTGCGTTCACCTTGTCCACAATCCTCGCCCACATCTTGGTTTTCTGTGACATGGGTGTCCTTTGGACCAATGTACCAAACAAATGTGGCACTACTCTGATGATCTCGTCTACCAGCGCTTCTAACTCATCATCTGTGAACTTTGGATTCTTCTTTGGGGGCATGGTGATGGGTGGTGGTGGTGGTGGTGAGTGATGTGTGTGTAAGGGTGCAAGTAAGGGTGGGTTAGTGTTGGTTATGCTAGCTGTATGTGTGTGTGCTTTTGGTGAGGTGCTAATGGTGTGAAAGTTGTGTGATGGGTGAGTTGTGAGTGTGTCTGTGGTTGCTGTGTGTAGGCTGTTTTCTGCAGGCTGTTGTCTCCTATTTGCAAAGGATCATGGTAGTGATTGATGTCCTTTATATAGGTGCACTTGTGGGTGTGTCTTTGTTGCAAGTTTTTTTTTCTGATATTTATTGACTTTGTCATTGCTTGTTTGGTCCTTTTTTTGTCTTTTTTCCTTTGGGTTTTCTAGGCATGAAGTAGACATTCTTCTGACCGAGACGGACGCTGATGTTGGCTCGTGCGGGTTTCTCCGGCTCATTCACGCTGACTTTCTTCTGTGTTTCTTACGCGTCGATCGCGGAGATCTCTATTGCTTGAGGTCCCTGTTTTCTGTGCGTGTCGGTCATGTGGCTTGGGCTCCATGCGAGTCGGTCTGGGTGTACACGCATTGCATCGTACTGCGCGGATCGGACATCGCGGGTAAGCGAATCACTGTTTTCCCTACGGCTTGGTCGTACGGCTTGTATTCCGTACGTGTCGGTTGTAATTCACACGCGTTGCATCGTACTGCACGGGTCGTATGGCGCCGGTCCGTGTCGGTCGGTCTCCATTCCGGGTCTGTGTCGGTTGGTTCGTTTTGCGGCCGGAATCGGAATGGGCCCTTTTTAGTCAATTTAACTAATACACACTTCCTTAAAAAAGATAAAATCGCAATGTTCCTTAATTTCAAACTTCTTTTTCGTAAAACCTAGAAATAAAAAAACCAACATTCCCACCCACACAAATAGACACATAATACACTTAATAACATTATGACATACATTAAACACTTAGGGGCCAATTCCGATCTCGGTCGGAAGGGCACCGAATCGGGTTCGGCCGGAAAAACTACGAGCCATACGCGTGTTTTCCGGCCGACTCGTACAGCTGTACGAGCGAGCAAGTACGATGCGAGCTACATGAAATTCACCGACTGAGTCGTTTCTGGGTCCGAACCGCTCCGTACGTCCCAGTCGGAAGCTAACCGTGGCATGCAACGGATGCGATTTACAACCGAGCCAGTACGATGCACACGTCGGACAGCCTCGCAAAAGCTCCCGGAGTCGGACTTTGGGGGTCCGCGTCAGACCCCCTGACATCTGCAGCCCCACAACTCAGACACAGGGGGAGACCTATGGGTCTCCCCAACACAGGCATGTACGGTGCGGGTGGCACCGACGCGTACCCACTGTAGGGGTGCACTTGTTCGAGACGTACCCATTCAGTCAATGGGAGCCCATGTACGCGTCGTACAACCGGCTCCCATTGACTTCTATGGGAGTCTGACCTAACCGAGTCCGACAGCATACGTGCGCATCGTACTCGCTTGGTCGGACAGTAGGGGTCCGGGTCGGTCGGAAAACACTCCGGATCCGACTTGGTCGGAGTGCTTTCCGACCCGGATCGGAATCGGCCCCACAATAGTAACCTAAAAACGACTTAACTATAAAAAATCTAACTAGGCCGCAAATACGGAACACAACGTTAATCATTAATACATAAATAAAACACTAAACACACCATAACTTGTTAAACATAACTCGACGCACACTAACTACAACCTTACTACCTTCAAAATACACTATAATAGTCTAATATGTAAGAAAATTACTCTTACCTTCTTTGACGTGAAGCATCTCCCAACTGCGAGCTTCTTCCTTCCCAAATGACCCAAAACAACAGCGAGCGGTTACTAAATTAAAGCCCTAACAAATATGGCAATTGTAAACTTATTAAATAAATGTCTTAATTTTTTTTAATATTATAAAATGGTATTAAAATTACTGTTATATTCTAATAAAATACTACAAAATGTATTTGATTTATTTATATTTATTATCTGTTTTTTATATTATGTAAAATTATAATATTAAATATTATAAACTAATAATATTTAATATAACTAGAAAAATGTATATATGTCAAGGAACAATTACAGAAAAATTATAATAATTTAGGGGTCTATTAGGATGGGGGTCAGAAAATCACTCCGACCACCATGGTAACGGGAAAATCCCACCCGCTAAGACCGCGGCATAACTGCCGGTCCAATTAGTATGCTTCACAGTCGAAATCTGACTGCGGCGGTATGATCGTGGCGTTTAACATTGCGGTGGTTGCTGCTGCCAGCAGCACCGCCGCGATGTCCAAAAAGCATGTCCAGCATATGCCTGCACTGCGTGGCAGGCACTGCACAGTGCCTGCCACCTGGTACAGGGACACCATGGGTACCCCCCCAGTGCACCCACACCCCCCCCAACACATTGGGGGCCTGCAATGGGCCCCGGAGACATTCTCTGCATGCCTTTCTATGGCAGTTCCACCGTCTGCATCATAATCATGCCGGCGGAGCCTGGCCCTGCACCGGCCCCATTTTAGCGGTCCAGCTCCGCTCGCCAGGCAAGCGTGCGGACTGCTACCGGCAGAAAAGTGGCGGGTGGAAAATCTCACCGCCGCGGTCGTCACCGCCATGCTAATGGGACTGGCGGTTTTCTGGGTTGCGATCGCGGACGGCCGGCGGCGACCATCCGACCACCATCCTAATAGCCCCCTTCGTTTTTTCTTAACAAAATATCTACTTTGTAAATAAAATGTACAACTCTTAATAAATGTAATAATTATTAATATTAATATTTTTATATTAATGATTACAATGTATTATGTTTGTATTTAACAATTGAACTTCATTTTTTCCCTCACATTTATAGTACAAATATTTTCAATATCATGTTAAGAAATACTTACCAACATATGTAAAAATGTTAAAAATATTAAACAGTAATTAGCAATTGTTAAAAATATATATTAATATCTAAAATGTGCATGAAAAAATATGCAAATCCATCATGTTATATTTCTACTATATAAACAAATGTGAAATACAATTATTTATATTTGTAAAAATATTTGTTTCTTTTTTACATGTTAAAATATGCATATTGGTAAACTGTATTTTTTTCTGTAATAAATGTACTCTTCTGTATATATATATATATATATGTATTGTTGTTTTTTTTCAATTTGTAATAAAAAATACACTTTGCATTTACCTGACATTTTATTTTTGAAATTAATAAATGGCAGAAGGTCTCTCCAGAGAACTTTCAAGCTTCTCTGAAAGTAACAATTAATTAATTACAATTTAGCATTGACCCAGACCATTGACCTCCTTGCACCAGTAAAACGCTCTCCTACTCAACTGAAACGCCAGCAGACAGCCTGGTTTTCCCCACAGCTACTTATACTAAAAAAACCATGCAGGAAATATGAGAGGAAATGGCGTATCACTCACAAGGAAAAGTGACAAAGTCCAGTTTTTAACCTCTTTGTCAAGCTATCATAGTAGCATTAAGATCGCACAAAAGAATCATATTTCTACCTAACTTACACTGGCTGGTAATGCTCCAAAGGTTTTATATAACATTCTTCAATCATTTATAAAACCTAAGGTGTGTGAGAATGTCGAAATACCCTCACAAACATTATGCAATCGTATTGCATTATACTTCTCACAAAAATTTAATCAATCTATGACAAAATTGTTTCTTCTGGAAACTTACATCAAATACCTTTGACTATGGATACACTAGAACTGATTCCTTCCACGCTGCTTGAGAACTTCCCTCCATTTACAACAGCAGACGTAGAGGCTCTAATGCATCAAGTGAAGTCCGGCTATCCTTATGATTTGATTCCTGCAAGAATAGCCAGCACCCTTACTCCTTAACTTGCTCTATTGATTGAACATCTTTTGAATCTATCACTGAAAGAAGGTTATGTTCCGATGTAGGGAAGCAAGATGGCGCCTGACTAACGGCCGTTTCGAACACCCTTTGCGGCCGGGAGATCGTTGTGGTTCTGGATGTTGAGATCGTGATTTAAGGGATAAAGACCCTCACTTATGACTTACCGGTTCGGCAGAGACTCGATTGACCCCCTCGTGGTCGCAGAGGAACTCCTTACGCTGGTTCTGGAAGCAGCCCAAACGGGGCTGCGAGAGCTTCGCTGTATCGCGTCCAGAGGTGGGCGAGGAGGAGGGGCTGGAGATTCCGAGCCTGAGCTGTCTGGAGAGGCCGGGGGGCTCGCGACGGTGCTGAGCACCATATTGACTGCAAGCGTGTTAGAATCTGTCAAAATTCCTCCAAAGTCAAACCGTGGAGCTAAAGGGAAAGCTCCTGACTTACAGGCTAATATTGAATCTAGGGAAAACGCTGGAGTAGCGCTATCCAAAGGAGGCAGAATAATGGCTCCTGCAAGTTCAAGTTTGAGTAGTACTGCCCAGGTAAAAGACACCATGACTATGAACAGTGGGAAGCAAAGCGAGAATGCTGAGAATATTGAGGCACCTAAGATGGGGGAAGTAAACAGTGGTGGTAAGGGGGGTGAAGGATCAAATACTGGGTTGTTGGATCCGATGAGGCGCCATGGTATTATGGATTTCTTCCCCACTACTATACCAGCTCCCAAGTTAGACATCTTTATAAAGGGGAAAAATCGACAAAAAGTGCAACAAAAGACTAAGTCTAAGCAAGATCGAATACAGTCTCAGCTTGCAGATCGGACCTGCGCCACACAATTGGTAATTCCCCCAGCAAATGAGCTCCAAGGTCATTCTGTCACGGAGGTTAGTCAAATCAGTGTCAATTATAGCCTACTTGGAAATTCAGATTCAGGCCAAGGGTGTGTTTTCGAAAGAAATTCAGCAGGGCACAACGCTCAGATTATCCCCTTCGCTGGAAGTTCTAGCAGGCACTGCGGGCCTGCTGAATACGAGCTTACTGGTGCAGGGTGCTGCAGCAAGCAATGGCCCAGAGGATACACTGGACTTGGGGGATAAGTTCTTTTCGGTGACGGATTGCTCTGAATTTAGTCGCTCTGAAGCAGAGGATAGCAGTAATATCCAGCTCTCTAGCATCACCTCCAGCCCTGATACGCCACAGAAAGACACAGTTGTTAGAAAAAAGAAACTTAGGAAGAAACAAAGAGATGCCCAGTCCTTGGAGAAGAGCGAAGATGGGCTCCAAAGAGAAATCAGAGGAAACTCAGACTCCGCTTTAAATTGGGGTTACTCAGCTACCCAGAGCTGTTATCCGAATCTAACTGGTCAGGGGGTTGCGGAAAATGCAGAGGCTGCACCATCTCTGAAAATGATATTTGATTCAATAAAACAACTGCAGGAGGAGACTCGAATTGATGGGAAAAAAAACAGGTTGGCGACTAAGAAGCTTCAAGGTGCAGTTCGGAAAATGGCTAAGGCATGTACAGATACCAATACTAGGTTGATCCATGTGGAAGAACGTACAAGTATACTTGAAGACAACTTGGCTAGAACTCAAGTACATGCTGAAACATATGATAGGCAACTCACGGATCTGCAGTGGAAAATGGAGGATTTTGAAAATAGGCAGAGGCGCAACAACCTCCGGATTCTTGGGATTGAAGAAGGTATAGAAGGAGAGGATGTGAGAGCTTATGTCTTGAGGTTGATGAAAGGAGCTTTTCCAGAACTCCATCACTGGAACTGGGAGGCGGAGATCTAGCGTGTACATCGTTTTCCAGTGATGCTCAGGAAGTCTTCGCAGTCAGGCAGGGACGGATCCGCAATGCCAAGGGCAATCCTTATTTATTTCGGGAATTTTTTGCTCTGTGAGGAGGTATACTCCAAGGCTCGCCCGAATGCTAAACTGACTTTTGAGAACCAAACTTTTTTCACGAAGCCAGACTATTGCCATGTTACCATGGAAAGACGCTGGCGGCTAAGAGAGCTGATCCAGCCCTGTCAAGCTTTGGGGGCACAAGCATATTTGATGAATCCTGCGAGACTAAAGATTTTGTATGAAAATACTACTCGAGACTTTACGTCAGAGATATTAGCTAAAGCATATATGGATTCCCTAAAAACTTAAAAAGAGTCCTAATGATCTATTAATAGATTGGGAAGACAGCGATGGTTTATGGGTTTATTGGGTATGTAGAGTCACTGGTTATTAAAAAAAGTAAAATAAAAAATATAGCAATAAAAGGGGGAGAGGGCACACTTGAGGATGAGAGGTCTTGCGAAATCAATAATAATATGAATAGTGGGCCATCTGATTGGTTGGCAAGAAGGTAGCAAAGGGTGGCCAACTTCAGGCTCCATCACAGAGACCTAGGTCTGCTTGCTTCACATTTTAGGTGGGGGGAGGAGGGAGAGGGGAGGGTTTGGGGGCAGGGAGGAGTTAGGAGGGAGGGTTTGAGCGGGGGGAAACGGGGAGGGGGGGAAAACTCACCATCTTGCAATGGTCACAGCGGTGGAACTCCTGTAACAGTGAAACTGGGAACCAGATTTAAGTATCAAGTACTAGGTTATAAGCAATATGATAATCTACATATAGTATGCGAATAGCAACCATTAATATATGTGGGTTAAATGATGCTGCTAAACAAAGGATGGTGAAAGAGTATCTCAAGACATTGCGAGCGGACATAGTTTGTTTGCAAGAGACGCACATTGAGGGGTCTCGTAAGATGCTTTTAGACCAATTGGGATTTCATTTAATGGTATGTACCTCGCAAGGGACCAGGACTCGGGGTGTGGCAATCTTTGCCCAAGGAAGAGCGATATCAGCTAAAAACTGTCTATCCGATAAATTTGGCCGATGCGTAATCGTGGAGTGTCAAGCGCAAAGAATTAATTTTACGTTGTGTTCAGTGTATGGACCGACTGTGGATGATCCCGAAATGTTTAATCATGTAAATGAACAACTAGCTAATTGGCCCTTACCGATTATTATGTGCGGGGATTTTAATATCAATGGCTTAAATGGGCTGTGGAGGAGGGATCCAACAAAATTTTAAGGTCGGAAAAAAAAAGCCATAGGGCTTTAGTTCAATTGATGGATGATAATGGGCTTATAGACGTGTGGGAACAGCTAAATCCTCCAGGGGTGGGTAGTACATACTATTCAGCACCACATAGGGCTGTAGCACGGTTAGACTACTTTATGGTTTCTCCATCTTTTCTTTCCCTTTGCAAAATTCAAAAGTTTCCGCGAGTTGTCTCCGACCATAACCCCTTGGTGTTAGAGATCAAAAGTGTAGCTGGGAAGCCGCAGGCAACGAGTTGGTCGTTTGAACGAGCACTATTACAAGATGCAAATTATGTTGCACACAGGAACAAATGGCTCAAGGATTTCCTTGAAATTAATACGGGGAGTGCTCGGTTCGGGATAGTGTGGGATTCCGTGAAGGCTGGCATTAGGGGAGAGACTTTGAGCTACTCTTTGAAACGGAATAAGATTGCGAAAATGGAGATGGAGGCCAAACAACGAGTAGTTAGAGATCTGGAAGAAGAACTTGTTAACGCAATTCGCTCCAGCCTTAATATAGATGAGATTTTGCAGAAACTTGCTCTAGCAAAGGCCGCGGCTGGGGACATTATGGCCGCTAAAGCAGCAGGCAAATTTTTGGCCTGGAAACAAGCTCAACACGAATTTAGTGAACAAGTTGGACGGATTTTGTTTGTAAGGACTAGACAGATCGCTACCAGGGGGGATATTATGGAGATTAAATTAGTAGATGGGACAGTGGTTACCACCCCTAAGGATATTTGTAATGTATTTCATGGGTATTACAAAAACTTATATAGCGAGGATAGGGCTAGGGATATTAAAGAGATAAGGGGCTACTTAGAGTCGACTCCTGTTGAGACATTCTCTATAGAAGACTCCATGTCCATGGAGGCTAGCTTCACAGATGAAGAGATACAGAGAGCAATTAAAGATCTTCCATCCGGTAAGGCGGTTGGGCCGGATTTAATTCCTTTGGAATTTTATAAAACTTTTTTTTCATTTGTGGGGGAAGATTTGTGTTATGTAATGCGGCAGGTCCAGAGTGGACAAACACCTCCACAGTCATGGGAAGAAGCCAGTATGATCATTTTTTTAAAGAAGGGTAAACCCTCTAACGATCCTGGCTCTTACAGACCGATAAGCCTAATGAACAGTGACACAAAGATCCACTCAAAAATCCTAGCCAACCGCCTGAGTACCATTATAGGGAAGGTGATTTCACCTCGTCAGCATGGGTTTATCCCTGGTAGGGGCACGGCGGAACATATTAGGAGAGTTTGTACCTTGTTTGATGGCACTTCAGTAACACGAGACCCTATGGCGCTTATATTACTCGACGCAGAGAAAGCGTTTGATAGGGTCTTGTGGGGCTTTCTTTGGTCTGTACTGGCGAAGGCAAACATAGGTAAGGGGTGCATAAAGGCAATACAGGCGCTGTATCGGAATCCTAAGATTCGACTTAGGGTAATGGGAGGACAGAGTGAGCCAATAGATATTAAGCGAGGTACTAGGCAGGGGTGCCCTGGCTCTCCCCTCCTTTTTGCTTTCTACATTGACCCCTTTATTAGAAGAATGGAGTTGAATAGAGGAATTTCCCCAATATGGCTTAGTGGTTTTGAGACAAAGGTTTTGGGCTATGCAGACGATTTGGCTATTACGTCCGCAAACCCTTCTGCAGCCCTAGTTGAAATAGAACGTGAAGCGGAACGCTTTGGATCCGTCTCCGGTTATAGACTTAATCGTGGGAAGACACAAATCGTGGTCAATGATAAGATTAATCTGGTAGACCCAAGAGTGACTGACTCGGCTATGTATCTGGGAGTTATTATAACCTCGGAACTAACCAAAGTTGTCGAAAAGAATCTAGCCCCAGTGATGCAGAAAGCAAAGAGAGACTTCGACAGGTAGAATAATCTTCATCTTACGATTGTGGGAAGATGCAATATCATTAAGATGCTATTCCTCCCAAAACTTTTATACTTGTTTAGAACAATACCCTTGAGGTTTGATAATTTTTGGTTTATAGAAATAGGGAGAATGATAAATCGGTTTATTTGGGCTCAAGGGACGAAGAGAAGGGCAATTCAATATATGTCCCTTCCTAGGGAGAGAGGGGGTTGGGCAGTACCCGACTTAAAAGCATATTATTGGGCAGCGGTGCTACAATATATCCGCGGGTTACTGAGTGGCCGGATCACGGATTGATGGAGGGATGATGATGTTATTCCAGATGTCTATGAGCTACTTTTAAACGATGAGGCCCGTAATTGGCTTTTACGGTATAGCGAGCCCAGTTATTACAAAAAAGTCAAATTTAAGACTTTGGGAGCAGCAATAATGGTTTGGACTACCATCAAGAAAAAGCTTGGACTCGGTAGAATGAATTATTACACTCCTTTATATATGAATCCATCCTTACCTGAGGTTTTTAGTGATAGTGTCATGAGGCGGTGGGATCGTTTGGGTGTTAAAACAATCGGTGACATTACAGACCCCAATGGCATTATTACTTTTGAAAGAGTGCAAATCTTGTTTAATTTGGAGCGTAGGGAATTTTTTTAATTTGTACAGATCCGGTCGGTCCTTGCAAGGAAAAAAGGGGGTTTAAGAGCTTTTGGCAGAGACACAGTTATGGAAAGGGTGCAAGATCCTGATGGGTGTTCTATTACACAGCTTTATAGTGAGCTAAATCAACATCAGAATGATTATCTGGAAATTTTTTCAGAAAAATGTCGAGGGAAGTTGAATATTGAAGGAAATGAGTTTTTAACCTCACTAGAATTAGGTTGCACGGTTTTAAAGGTGGCTAATCTTCAAGCTCAACATTTTAAAACTATTTTTGATCTCTATTTCACCCCAGCAAGAATAGCTCAATGGGGTGGGACTCAGGGCATTTGTTGTCCGCGCTGTCACAGCAATGAGGCTGACATGGTTCATATGTTTGCCTCTTGTTCCATATTAGATCCCTTGAAAAGGGCGATAGAGCATTTTATGGGTCAGATTTTAAGGATCCAAATAAGTTTAACCAATGAACTAATGGTTTTAGGTGTGGCTAGGGATGGGGTGCAAGTAGCTTATTGTGAGTTTATATTTCTTGCTATGGTTGTCGCTAGGATCTGTGTGGCATCTGCATGGAAGGATTCTAACCCTCCTACCTTTCAACAATGGATGTCACGGCTTTTAGCCTTACATAGCTTGGAAAGGGGCTTATACGAGAAGAAAGGGAGGAAAGCCAGGAAGCTGGGGATGCTCATCTGGGCCCCACTAACGGATTGGAAGACTAGACTTGAGAGGTCCTAGGTATAATTCCGGGGTTTAGAATTCAGGATTAGGTCTTGATTCTGATAGCTGGCCCGCTTTCCCTTTGTTTAATGACTCGTCAAACGCTTGCTTGTTTATCAGTTTGGATGGTCTCGAAAAGGGCTAAGTCAATTCCTATCCTTTTCTTATTAGTGGGTAATGTAATATGAATTCAAGGTTCTTTTTGTTTTTTTTTCCCTTTTCTTTTTCCTGCTGTTGATTTTCTCTTTCAGATTTATTGGTCAGAAATTTTTTATAATATGGTATTCTTTGTTTTGTAACGATGAATAAATAATTGATGGTGGAAAAAAAAAAAAGAAAGAAGGTTATGTTCCACCGGAATGGAAAGCTGCACATATAATGCCAATCCGTAAGAACACTAAGGCCCCTCTGACTGATCTGACCAATCTCCGTCCAATTTCGCTCTTGTCATTTCTGAGTAAATCACTAGAGAGACATGCCAACAAACACCTCTCTAGCTATGTCGAGCTTTCAGGTGGCCTAGACTCTTCTCAGTCAGGTTTTAGGCCCAAATGTAGCACCGAATCAGCCCTACTAGTGGTCACAGATAACATCAGAATGACCTTAGACTCCATGATTCTGGTGCTATTGGACCTATCCGCCGCATTCAACACAGTTTCCCATCAAATATTGCTCAGAAGGCTGAAGGAAATGGGACTAAGAGACTCCGCCTTTCAGTGGATGTCAAGTTTTCTATCTGGTCGATCTCAGACGGTTAATCTAGGCCCGTATCGCTCGGCACCCTTGGAACTCTCCAAGGAAGTCCCACAGGGCTCCTGTCTGAGCCCTACTTTATTTAATATCTATGTGGCTCCCTTGGCTAATGTTCTAAGAAAATATGGATTTATTCCAATATCATATGCCGACGATACGCAGCTGCTCTTTCCTTTCGATGAACTCGCTCCTACCATCCAGGAGACCTTCTCTTTGGGCATAAATGCCATTTCACAATGAATGAGGAATAATTTCCTTCAATGTAATGTTGGGAAAACTGAGCTTCTACTTTTTGGGGAGGCTCCCACACTATGGTCACCTAATTGGTGGCCTATCAATCTTGGGAAGCCTCCCATCCCAAAAACTTCTGTTAAGAACCTGGGAGTTCGTCTAGACCATACCCTCACTTTCAAGGAGCATATTGGCCAGACAGTTGGCACATGTTTCCTTACTTTGGGCCTACTTCGACGAGTCTTTCCTTGGCTTCCAGACTCTGTCCGAAAGACTTTGATTCAGGCACTCATATTGAGTCTCCTAGATTATTGCAATGGTCTGTTGCTTTCTGCCAATTAAACTTCGATCAGCAAATTACAAGTAGTACAAAACACGGCGGCACGACTGGTTTTGAACATGCCTCCTAGATCAGCTGCCCGCCCTCTTCTTTTAAAACTTCATTGGCTTCTCATACGTCAACGAATAAAATTTAAGATCTGTTGTACTATCCAAAAGGCATTGTCCAATCTTGGACCTAGCTATTTGTCAGAAAAGTGTACCCCCTATCATCCCTCGAGATCCTTGCGTTCCAGTACCAAACACCTGTTGACGGTTCCTAGAATTAGGAGAGCGAGATTAGGTGGCAAATCTCCATCATATCTCGGTCAGCAATACTGGAATGAACTTCCCCTTCATTTAAGAGAATGTTCGAATCACCTTAATTTCAGGAAATTACTTAAAACCACCTTGTTTTGCTTTTAAAATTCTCAGTTTCTGCATGTGCAATTGATACGCGTCTAAAAACACAGAGATACTCCCTGGAGTCGATTCTGGCACTATACAAGCCCTTAAATAAATAAATAAATAAAATATATTTTATTGATTTTTTGTTATAAAATACAACTATTTTAATTAAAAAGATTAATGTTTTTTTAAAAATATAAATAATGGGGTCTATTAGGATGGCATGCGGATCGCCAATAGCCTACCGGCGGTGGCGATCCGCACGCCAAAACACCCCGCCGGTCGGCCTTTTACCCCCGCCACTTTAGCATGGCAGGGGGTATCGCAGCAGATGGTAGGCAATCGTCACGATTGCCTACTGGGCGGAAAAGGCCTGCAATATGGTGGCGGTGCCATCCATATTAGTATCTGGCATTTTCAATGCCTTTCCATGGCGTAGATGCCGCCATGGAAAGGCATGCAGAGTTCTTTTTGGGGGCCCGTTGCGGGCCCCCAGGGGGTGGGGGATAGGGGGGTTGCACTTGGGGGATACCCATGGTACCCCCTGACATTGGCATGCACAAGGTGGCAGGCACCACGCTGTGCCTGTCATGTTGTGCATGCCAATACACAACATGCATATATGGCATTGTGGCGGGTGCTGCTTACAGCACTGCCCGCCACAATGCAATATATGCAGGATGCCCCTGTTGCTGGTGCGGGACCGCCGCACCAATGGTGGCCGGTCCCAGCACCGCTAGGGTGGCGGGCGGTAATGGACCCCAAAGTGTTTATACTATTTTTAACTATAATAATAATATTTTCCTATATTTAAGAAATCACTAACATAAATTATGCCTACTACTCCACTCAATATAAATATCCAATACTTAATTAACATTAAAATTACTTATTTTACTATTCCCACTCCAGTGAGTATTTAATTGGGATAGGTGCTGGACACTAAACTTAATTAATTTACTATTCCCACTCCAATAAGTATTTACTAGGGGTATGTGCAGGACACTAAACTTAATATATTTACTATTCCCACTCCAATGATTATTTAATTGGGGTAGGTACTGGACACTAAACTTAATTAATTTACTGTTCCCACTCCAGTCAGTATTTAATTGGGGTAGGTGCTGGTCACTAAACTTAATTAATTTACTATTCCCACTCCAGTCAGTATTTAATAGGGGTAGGTGCTGGACACTAAACTTAATTAACTTACTATTCCCTCTCATGTCAGTATTTAATTATGGTAGGTGCTGGACACTAAACCTATTTAATTTACTATTCCCACTTCAATCACTATTTAATTTGGATATGTGCTGGACATTAAACTTAATTAATTTAATATTCCCACTCGAGCAAAAATTAATTTACAGTAGATACTGAAAATTAAACTTAATTATTACACTATCCTCACTATAACATTATTATTTTTATAGTTTTTTTCAGTTGATAGAAATAATTTATAAATACGATTAAAATATACAACCTAACACTATCACCTATAAACTCTACACCAAACTAAAAAATAAAATTTAACATTTTAATATAATATAAATATTTATTATATTTATTGCATTTTATAAAAATGAATTTAAATATTTACAACAAATACAAAACTTATCCCCTATCAACACAAAATCATGTAAATAATTATTACTTCAATTTTACACTTTTATTTTTAAATTATTAATAATTACATTTTATTTTATCATATATAGATAATATATATATATATTTTTAAATCGACACCAATAGCCCCTATAAAACCAACATCCAACTACTACATTTATTTTCACACATTATAATTTTTTTTTTTTTTTTAATTAATATTTTCAAATTTTTTAAAACACTCTCCATCCTTATCCCCTATAAACCCAACATCCCGCTCCTAAATTTGTATTTGAAATTCGAAATTAAATTTTAAATCAATATTAAATGTTTTTAAATTATTACATATTAAAACAATATTTTTTAAAACACTCGCCACCCTTATTCCCTATCAACCCAACGTCCCACTCCTACATTTTTATTTGACATTCGAAATTAAATTTGAAATTAATATTTAAAATTTTAAAATATTACAAATTAAAACAATATTTTTTAAAACACTCCCCACCCTTATCACCTATAAACCCAACATCCCGCTACTATAAAATATATTTCTAAATTCTAATTACAATTTTAAATTACAATTTTTATATAAATATATTCTTTAATTTTATAACATTTAAAATAATTTACAACTTAACATTAACTCTAAAGAAATTCATACAAAAACGATATTTTAACATGTTGATATTTTTTCAATCGATATTAATAACATCGATATTTAACAAAACACTTCAAAACGATATTTTCAACATCGATATACAGAACATCGATATTTAAGACTGTTGATATACTTAACTCGATATTTCTGTACATCGATATTAAAAAGTCGATATTTTGACTGTGCACCCCCGCCCAGAATAAAGGAACCTTGGGGTCCTGTTAATAAAGTCCTATCACCCCAGAGGTGAATTTCAGAGTGAATGGAACACACCTTATGTTTAATTTGCGCTGGTCGTTGCCAGCGGGCCCCACTGGCCGAACAGAGGCGTTTTTCACCCCGTATGATCACGGATCTGAGATTGAAGAATTAAGTTTGATAAAAAACCATGAGACATCTATGGAATAATAGATAAGGAGTTCTTATACCAGACAATAGAGAAAGAGAGAAAAGAGAAGAGGACCCAACACTTGAGAATCCATTTTTAAAGTTCAGGGTCCTCACATCGTTAATACATTGGGTGCTGAAAATAGAGACGCTGGAGTATATTCTCTAGGCACCTACGGTGTCCAACTAAGGGGCCGATTCCGATGTCGGACGGACTCAGGTCCGTCTGACATCGGTCATGAGCCATAACCAACCGACCTGCTGTCGTTGGTTACGGCCCTGGAAGTACGATGCGACCGAACAGGGTTCGGTCGCACTCGTATACTTCACAATGGGAGCATGCATTCCGAGCGGAATGCATGCTTGCATTGTGACAAGCAGGGGTGCAGTTCATCCCTGCACCCGATGGCGGGCACCCCAAGGTGCCTGCCACCGGGTGCAGGGATCCACAGAGGGGCACCTTAGGTGCCCCCAGGCCGCCATTCGGCAGCCTGCAGACTGCCTTTTCATGCCGGAAAGACCGGCACGAAAAGGCAGTGAAAAACTGCCATCGTACTCCCTCGGTGGTAAAGAGGCGGCCTGGGGAGTACTGAGGGATTTCCGGACGGCGGACGGGCTCTCCGACCCTGTCGTCAGCCATCCGGAAATCCGAGTCGGATTCCTTTCCCACCGAACCCATCGGAATCGGCCCCTAAGAGGGAAATTTGTATGAACCCCTGAGATTGTATATTTACGGCTATACCTGCCCACCACATTACAGGACACTAGGAGTATAGATAAGATTCGTATTAAGTTTTGGGAGATATCGTCTCTTGTCCTGAAGAAGGTGGCGGTCAAACATTAGCAGCCACCGAAACGCGTTGATGCTCATTAAAAGAGGCACATTGCGACTGTGAGGACGTGTTTTGAATGACAAATTAATTACTTAGAGAATTATCTTTTAGACAAATGATGTTTGTCCAATGAATTGGCCTCTTTATGACAAAAAAGATCTTTTCTTGCAGGTTCTCCCAACATTGCACTGAATTGTTTGGTGTTTTTTGTTACGTATCATGTTTTTATTCTGATAGAAGTTTTAAATATTGTATGAAATAATTTTTATGTGTGACTACATGCTTGGTTATTTTAAATAAAATATGTGTACTTACATTTTTTGAGCACTTGGCCCTTTGATGGTGGTGGTGTTATATTCTGGTGATATGTTTATCTGGTTGAGTGTATGATCTATGGTGTTGTTAGTTACCCAAAGGGGACTATTCTTTGACTGAGGTCTACTTGTTTTTGAGGACCAAGATTCAGCAATCAGATCTCAGCAGGTCTGTTTAATTCTTTCTTTTGCTGCTGCCTGCCCTAGTCCTCCCCCCAGCAAAGCCAAGGCATCCATGGCTCCCTTTTAGGCTTTTTGCGCAGCAGCTAAAGGTGACACTTACTGATACAAATTACTACTTTTCAATGGACAGCAGCATTTCTTTGTTTATTATGGACTTTCAAAGATAGAGAAAGTATTGCACTAATGCTAATATTTCATCACTAAACAAATTCATATTTTCAAGCATTCATAAACACGAATAAGTTGACCTCAAATCTCATTATATCTATGGAAACAGTTAATTATTTTAAAATACTCTTTTTCTTTCGTCTTTTTAATTTTATTTATACACATTTCAAATGGAGGAGCTTCTTCGTCTTTCCACTGTTCTGTTATGATAGAATGTGCAATTAACATAGCTATAAAAAGCAATTTCCCTACATTTTTCTCTAGTATTCCTACACATGCAAAACCAGGAGCCCTGACGTACTTTCTGGAGTTTCTTGAGAATTTTACTTATGCAAATAAATATTGATTGCCAATACTGTCACAGTGATGGGATGATAAAAACATGTGATTCCATGAACTGATATAAATTCATCTGGAGAATAAATTAGGAATATTAACTTTATGTTTATATAGAGCTTCTGGTGTAGAATATATGAGGCATTGTGAGTAAAACTGTATTATTTTAAAATGGGCTCCTCTCCGTGCTTTGTGAATGTACCTGGATGCCTTATTGCAATTCTCAGTACTTCTACTGGAATATTTGTTTTTATTTATCCAATATTTTATGTATTATTTCATTCTCCATATTCCTAAAGCCAGAAATGTATGTTGCCTATTGTCCTATGCCCCTAATTTGTGATTTGGCATACATTAGAGTCTCTACAATGATGCATGTTTTCTCTATCTCTGTATTTGGTTATTCGCATATGTTTGCAATTATTTTCATGTATGAAAATCTACACCATCCTTGTTCTGATTGTACTTTAGAGCTCATTGGATCTCACTAAAGTAGGGGGTCGATTAGGATGTAGGGCAGATCGCGATCCTCCCTGCAACACACCCCACCCGCCACCCATTTCCCCCCTCCCATATTAGTATGGCGGGGGGACCCCGGCAGACGGAGAGACCCCACCATCCATATTAGGAAGCCAGAACAGGTGGTATGACGTGCGCAGGAGGGTCAAGAAACTCCTGCCAAACCAGTCTACTTCAGGACCTGGGAGGAGAAGGTGCGGGACATCCTACCACCAGAGAGCATCCATGGTCTAACAGACATACCAGAGTGTGGTGAGTACACAAACAATATACCCAATATTGTGTGGCAAGGGGACAGTGAAACCATGCACCGCAAGCAAATCCACAGTAACCAATAGATAATCATCCCAAGATGTGTATGCCAGTCAGACAAACACAATACCTGCCATCTCATAGTGACTTGGAACTGTGTCATGACATGCACCAACCTACAAACAAATAGAACAAGGCAGTGGCACAAAGCAAAATAAACACTGCCAGACAGTTTGCCACCACAAACACACTACCTCACAGTGCAGCTGACTGACAGGAAGGAATAGTGGGGATGCAGATGAAGTGAGTGTATCCAAAAGAATGATGGGGTTTGTAGTCACAGATAATGCTCCCCCTCCTGATTGGCCCATCAAGACATCTCTGAACCATGCCCACATCACAGGGAGTGGAAAATGACTGACAAAATGGCTGACACTGGGTCCTGCTGTGGGGAGCACAAGGCCCTGGTAGGGGTTGTGCGCAAATCAGAAGCAGGACACCACTGACTAACATCCTGAAAGACAACTTGCACGCCCTCCAATGGAAGCACGTTTCATGGTGGGATGTCTGGCCGGGTGGGAAGGAGGACTGACAGCTCTGACCATACTTACCAGCATGTGGAGACACCCCCCCCTTCAACACAAACTCTACACAACTCACCGGGTAGAATGCATTGACCCACACCTCTGTGAAATATCAGCAAAAGATTCCCCATACTGGGTACTGCTGTGTGAAGCACAGGGGCTCTCTTTGGACTTGTAGCCAAACAAACACCAGGATTTCACAGTCAGCCATCTTGCCATTGCTGTCACACCCCCTCACAGGGAAGCAGAGTCAAGAGGGAGGAAGTATGGGCATGCTGGGAAGGGGGATGTAGCCAGGAGTATGATGGGAGTTGCAGTCACAGCCAACCCACACCCACCCACATGGCCCAGCAAGCTCACACTGAACCATGCTCGCATCACAGGGAGTGGGAAGGGACTGTCAAGATGTCTGACACTGGGCCTGAGAAATGATGTGGCTGACAATCACACATATGCACTGACCAAACAAAACCCGGTCGCACACACAGCCATTGCAACCATATGTTCTAAATCATTGTCTGGGGATGCAGTGTCCAGGGGTGTCCCTGGCGGGGCAGGGGAGGTGTGTCTTGCAGATGACCAATGTGAAGAGCCTTATATAAGGTACATTACACACATTAATTCACATATACATCATTGACAGGGGACATCTGACAGTGAATGGAATTGTCACACCAATATAGCCGACACCATAGCATGGTCACAATCACACTCGGTGCTGTTGTGAGCTGCATTCCACCCCTACATCGTGCTGAAACATAGCCATCCTTCACACAACACACCACTCACTGACATAGACACTGTAGACACAAGGTCAAACATGGACAGCATTGGAGGAGACATGTTACTCACAGCAGCCAAACTGCAACACACACACCAACGGCCCTCACTGTAATGAACATTGAAAAGCCAGAGTGCTACCTTGCCAAATCCATGTCAACATGTGGAACATTGACAAGTCAAATCACATTTGCACATACAAAACTCAGCACCAGAATCATTAACGATGGTGACATCATCACTTGTATGAAATGAGATGGGAACTAGGAACAATGGAAGAAAACACTTCCTCCAAAGAGATCACAGGCATACCGGACTGTGACCATGTCGTACCAATACACCAATGTGGCACACAAAGACTAGCAAACTCTGCTACCACACATGCCCCAAAAGTACAACATATCCCCAGTGGAATAGCACGTATTTCCCTGTTAAAGCTCACATGTGTACAGGGATGACACCACTGTGTCAGAAACGTGATGGCCCTTGAGTAGCAATGGTCATGTACAGACAAACCTATCCATGAGCTGGGCATGCACACACTTCGACATGCACATTGAAATGTTTCTTCATGGATGGGCAATGTGCAACAACAATCTCAAACTCTGTCCGTGACAAGCTTGAAAAAAGCAGTGTACAGGCAGGCATCTGTTCGTACAGTAGAAAATGTCATGTTTGTGAACCATTGATGCCTGTAGAAACATAACTTACATTGTGTGCCTCTTCCAAACACAGGTGGTGCTGGGGACCCAGCACCAAATGAAGAGGATTCCCAGTCCCAGACTCTGGTGGACACTGAGCTCTCTGGTTTGACTCTGTCTCTGTCCTCTTCAGATGACGATGACCAACCTGGCCCCTCCGGTGTGAGTCATCATGCAGCACCAGCAGCATCAACATCTGCACCCCCTGTACCCACGTCTCCAGCATCTGGAAACCGACAGGGTACCCCCGCCTACACGGACAGACCAAGGCCACTGAACACCCACAGCACAGGGACACAGGACCCCCGGAAGCTACAGCAAACACCACCAGCAACACCACCCAAGGGGTCCCAGTGTCACCTGTGCGTCCTGCCGCTGGTCCTACCCATGTGGATAGGGGTGCTGGGAGGGGTGGGAGGCAGAGGGCGTGCCTTGCAGAGGGGTCTGGACTGCATGATGACCCTCAACTGGCACGCATCATAGATGCGTACCAGGATAGCACCAGAGGATTTGGCCAGGTAGTGGGGATCCTCAAGGACATGCAACAGAAGCAGGCTGCCCACCATGCCCGCATAGAGGCAAAGTGGAATGCCCTTACTGCAGTGCATCGGGACATACTCCAATGCCTCCGCCAGATCAACACAAACCTGTTCACACCTCCCTGAGTGGCCACAACATCTGTTGCAACACCATCTGCCAGCGCCACAGGGAGGGAGGAAGACTCTGGCGGAGAGTCCCCTGCACCGCAGAGGCCTGCACCTGAGTATCCCCCCCCCCAAGAAGAAGAGGGGTCGTCCGAAGAAGGACATGTGAGAGGCAGATGTCCCAGCACATCCCCCAGGGCCTCTAAACCTGTTCTGGACAATGTTCTTTGTGCGCAACCCGTTCACCTTGTTCAATCGCACACAACTCGCCCACATGACATGGAGGGTTCATGTTGGTCCAATGTAGCAGATGACTGTGGACTTTACTCTGGACATTTCATCTACCAGCACTTCCAACTCTAATGTGAACTTTCGATTCCAAACCCAATGTACAGCACCCACCATCCTGTGCACTTTCCTCACACATGTTCGAAAATAAACTCACCGGTACTTGCCTCTGTTGTGATTCCAACTTGTCATGTGTCATGGAGATGTCGATCTGCTACACAACACAGTGCATGCCAAATACTGCAACAATGTGACCAACGTTAGGTGAGTCATGGTGATGTGGCACATGTGAGGGAGACACACCACTATGGCACCACAACACATACTCACCATGGCCATGTTACTCATCCCACACAATGATGTTGACCTGAAACACATAGGTATGCCCAAACACAACACCTATCCACAGTCATTGGTAACAAGTCCACAGGTGAGGTAAGCAAATGTCACTCAGATGTGGGAAGACAGACAATGCACCTAACAAAGCATAGCACAGGTTCATTACACATCAGCAACATGTTTATTCAAAAATAGTTGCAAGGCAATTGTACGTTACGGTGGACACACGGTCACAGAGTGTCTGAGAATTGTAGTCCAGGGGTGTGTGTCACATCACTTGATGTCAATTGACCACTCCCACACCGGTGTCGGATTCTGGGTGTTGGGGGTCAGTGTTGACCAAACAACAGGCAAATTACCCCGTGAAGGACAGACACAAGACACAGTCAAAAGCACAGCAGAACAGGAGAGAAATGCAATACACATGCACAAAACATGTCACAAGAAACCTACACAGGAACAAGTTAGCAGTACTACCCTATTGTGGAGTACACACCACCTGAATGGACACATCACTGCACGCATCCAGTCAAGTAGCACACAGACACACTCATACAGCAACAGAGCAGCCACAACACATTCCAGACTAACTCCATACATTGACATAACAACCCTGGAAACTCACATGCAGGTGAAGAAGTTGTTGATGAGCTGTGAGCGGGCGTCACACTCATCCTCATCATCTCTGGCATCGTGGCCCAGACCGGGATCTTCCACAGGTGGCGGAGGTTGGTCATCGTCATCCTGGATGAGAGGCACCTTCTTCCGCACTGCCATGTTGTGTAGCATGCAGCATACAAGGATAATTTTGCACACCTTTGCAGGCTCATATGGGAGGTCCAGGCAGCGAAAGCGGCTTTTCAGGAGGCTGAATGTCCGCTCAATCACCCTCCTGCTCTGAACATGTGCCTCATTGTAGCGCATCTCGGCTGGTGTCACAGGGTTCCTGAGGGGTGTCAGCAACCACGGCATGTTGGGGTAGCCAGAGTCACCTACACACAAAAAAATGAACAAGTAGCTGAGTTTTGTAGGAGTGCGGAATACAACATTGACAAACACACACAATGATAAACAGTCAGTACACACCGACAAGCCAGGCACGCTGATCTGGCATCTGTGACATCAGCGTTGCAATGCGACTACTCCTCATTATGTAGGCATCGTGCGCAGAACCAGGGAACCGTGCACACACATGTGTGATACACGTCTGCAAGACATACCACCAGAGCATTGATCGAGTGGAAATGTTTCCTGTTACGGTATGCCTGCTCATGTGCCTGTGGTGGTATCAGGGCCACATGTGTCCCATCAATAGATCCGATGACGTTCGGCATCCTCCCCAGTGTATAAAAGGCATCCTTTATTTCAGGGAGTTCAGCTGGGCTAGGGAACTTGATGTACAGGTCAAGGAAATGCAACATCCCCTCCAAGACACCGCGTAGCACACGACTAAACATAGTTTGCAACATTCCACCTGCTGTAGCCACAGTGTACTGAAAGGTACTAGTAGCAAAGAAGTGCAGGGCTGCCATCATCTTCAGCTCTGGGGTCAGTGCTGTAGGGTATGTCCGGCCAGGTAGCAGATGTGGCGCCAACTGCCCCGCCAGCTCCTCAATCAGTTGCCTGGTGAAGCGGTACGATCGGATGCAGTCGCGTTCCTGCATGGTTTGAAGGTCTGGGAACAGTCGATGAACAGCTGGTGCCCTGCAGAACAGAGATGAACAAAGGAAGATTGTCGGTTCATCCACCCATATGGCCATGACTAGGCTCAATATCACATGATACATCATGACATTACACAATATACTGAGGTGTGTGCTGTTGGGCATGGACACATTTGTCACCTACATGACCATCACCTCACATCTCAATTCCACATGTCCACATAAGTCCAATGTAGTGCAATGGCCAATCATTTGGCTGTGTCACCCGACCTATGTACTGCTGTGACGTTACAAACACACACCACAGTGACAAGTGAGGCCTAATGTCTCCCAGGTATCACAGATCTTTGCCATGCAGATACCCAGGGTCCCTGTATTGCCACATCGTAACTGGCATGGACATGGCGTATCACGTACACACCACAAGGCAAGCGTGAGTCCCACAGGTAGTGGCCACTGTTGTCCCTTCAGGCCCTACATGTACGTCTCTTAGACACACACACACACCATCAAGGTTGCTGCATATACCACATGGATGTGGAGACTGTCTCCCATTGGGCACATTTGATCATCCACATCTGAGACACAACATGCACACAGACTTGGGTGCACATCTGAATTGTGGCTAAAGGTCTCACTGTGACGTACATGCCGTCACCCCCAGGACTCAGGGTGTATGTGACATGTCCTAAACATATCCAACCTGCAACTGTGTCCGTGACTCATGCCCATTACTGTACGTTTGCATATCACAGTGGTAATGTACACAACACACAAAGGATTCTACCCCCATGAACACGTGAACAGCCTGGGAGTGGCTGAACAAAAGTGACACACAACAAACCAAATGTTGCCCCCCCCAACACACAGGGAATGCAGCCTTGCATGCCATGGGACACTGTGTGGCCAATGCTGTTGTGTGGTAGGTGTGCACAGGTGTCCCTGGCAAGTACTTGTGTGTTGAATCCGTCAAATAGCCAATGAGGTACGACGCGGGTGACAATGCGTACGCATTGCACGGTTCATGACCGAGCCGTGCGTACACTTTGCCATTGACTGCAATGAGGTCCGATACGGGTGACAAATGTGTACGCATTGCACGGTTCATGACCGAGTTGTGCGTACACTTTGCCATTGACTGCAATGAGGCCCGACGCGGGTGACAATGCGTACGCATTGCACGGTTCATGACCGAGCCGTGCGTACGCTTTGCCATTGACTGCGATGAGGTCCGACGCGGGTGTCAATGCGTACGCATTGCACGGTTCATGACCGAGCTGTGCGTACACTTTGCCATTGACTGCAATGAGGCCTGACGCGGGTGACTATCATGCATGCGCGTCGGGCAGGCATTGTCCGAGACAGGCATACGCCTTGGCCATTGAATCGTATGGAGATGGGTGCATGTGTATTTTCAAAAATACGCGTTGTACAGTCAGTTGACCGAGCCGGGCGCACCCATTGGCTCTGGACTGTCATGGAGACGGATGAGGATTCAAAACTTGTACGAGTTGTGCGCTGGAAATTCAGTTGGATGCCTACAATAATGTTGCAATTCCGAGAGTTTCATGAAGGTGAAGATTTTAACGATGCGGAAGACGTGTACGAGTCTTACATTTCCATGGATTGGCCAGATTCATAGAATGCAACTGTGTTGGACCTATCACTGGGAACACATGGCACAGAGTCTGCCTCTGCAGCACAGATATAAGGCTGGCTGGCCCCCAGGGAGCTCACTTTCCTGCACTACATGCTACTGGACCACATCCCTGCTACCACTGCTGCTGTCTCTGCATCCTCTGGCTCCTGCTATGGCACGTACTCTGGAGAGGGCCCCAGCCTTCACTGAGGAGGAGAACCAGGCCCTGCTGGACGGGCTCCTCCACAGCTCAGCAAGCTGTATGGGAAACCAGGGGAGCAGGTGAGTGTGCAGTCCACTGCCTTCCTAATTGATGCACCCTCCTCATCTGTTCCACAGGTGTGGCCCCTGCAGTCTGTTGCTTGTGTCACTAGGGCACTGTGTCCCTGCAGTCAGCTATGCTTCAGCTTCCGGACAGCATCTGTTCCCGTGACTCTGTTGTGTGTTTCATGGGTGGTTCAATTGTTTACCCAATGCCTGGGATCTGACATGTGATCTGTGTGTGCCCTTGATATGTGTTCCAATTGCTGGTCTGACTCGCCACATGTGGCTCGGGTATTTCAAACAAACCCATGCAGCAGGGGACTCCAATTTGTGGGCCTCAGGAGTATGTATATAAAGTATGTCACACTTGCTTAGCCACCTGACTACTGTCCAGGGCCAAACACTGTTTCACTTAGACCTGGGCAGTCATGCCTCCTCAAGGGCATTTAGAAACACTCTGTAATCCCACTCCTGTGTATCAACTTACAGGTTGTACTTAGTGACATGTGCCTTCAGGTGTCTGCCTCTGTGTCATTATGGTGTGGCTTCCTGTACAACTGGGGTGTCCATGATTTTGAGGGTCAGCAGGACAGCTGAGATGTGACTGTGAGAGAAAAGACCTGTGTGACATATAGGTGTGTGATCATCTGACAGCGCACAATGGTGTATGCAACTGTGTACTTCAGGCAGCTGGGTTACCTGCACGGCAGACTGTGATGCGCTAATGTACGGGGAGTTGTGTTTGCAGAGACTCATACGTCTGATTTGCATGATGTGGGATCTTCTGGGTCCTGGATATGTTGTTTGCAGGGGATGGGCAAGTGCACTTGTCATCTGCAGAGTTAGCTTTACCCCTGAGCTATGATTGTGACACAGTGCATACTGTTGTTGTATGGATGCCCTGCCCCTGTGACAGGAGACAGTGTTGACTGACTTTCCAGGCATGCCAGTGCTATGGCATTTAACTTGCTATGAGTGATCCTGCATTGTGTTCAAGTGTGCACCATGCACCCCATTGTGGCATTGACTATCAGGACATGAGAACATCATAGTGTGTGTTGCTGGCATGTATCACAAGCATATGAAATGAGTCTCTTCCCATCCCCCCATCCGGACACCTGTACTGAGTCAGTGGCAAGAGATGTGCTGTGTGTATAGTGACATACTCCTACATGTTCACTTGCATGTCCAACTAATGTGTGGGTGGTGCATGTTGGGACATTGGGGTATTAGCATCCAACATGCAACAGACATATGGGTGCAAGTCAAGGAGGGATATGTGTGCCATGGTTGATGTTGAGAATGACAATTGGCTTATTCTAAACAGTGTTGGCACTTTGAGCAGTGTTCAGCTGATGATGCCAGGGCTTGCCCTGTGATGTGATGTACTCACTGTGGTGTGAGCAGTCAGTGCAGGTGACTGATGTTGTTCTCTTTCTTCCTATTCCTATCCAGATACATCCACGGCCACAGGAAGGGACAGCTCCAGGGACCAGGAGGAGCCACAGAGCCTGACAGGGACAGAAGGAGAGGAGTTGGGGGGACCCAGTGGCACGGAGGGCGAGTGGAGCCACAACGAGGAGTCGTCAGCATCATCCACCCCAGCTGAGGGCCACAGCAGCTCTGAGGATGACTACCTTGTGGAGGCGGGTGTCAGCAGCCACCAAACCCCAGCTAGTAAGGCTGTCCCCGCCACCGCCACTGCCCCCACCACCACCACCACCACCACCACCATCACCACCACCACCACCACCACCACCATCACCACCCTCCCATCGGCTCCCATCCCAGAGGTCCTTGGAGGCTCCCGTGTTCGGGAGCATGTCTCCTTTGTGCCAGGCACCGCACCCCCTGCCCCCGTGTCCCCTGCTGCCCTGAGTGAGGAGTCTGTGGACTTACTTAGACAGATCCATGTAGGACAGACATCGATGCTGAGTGCCCTCCATGCACACACCACTCTGTTGACGCAACTGGTGTCGTTCATGGAGGGCATTTCATCGGGCATGTCTGCCCCACAGAGGACCAATCAGTCCGTGGCCTCCTCCCTGACGGCAGCAGTGTCCCTCCTCCAACAGTCCTGCACCCCTCCTACCTCTGCACCACCCATGACTCCTAGCAGCCTACCTGTCCCAAGCACACACACACCTGCACATTCTCACAGTCACAGACACGGGCAGCACACAAACACCCAAATCAAGGGCTAGACGTGCACACAAGCAAGCGCAGGGGACTGATACCACACTCACAGGGGATGGTTTGCAGACACACACACAGTCATCCACAACCACTCCGCAGTCCTCCGAAACCTCTCCCTCCCAGCCCCTTTCCCTTGTCTCACCTGCAACCCCATCTCCACAGAAGCTCTTCCTCTGTGACCTTGGCCTCTTCCCCGCCGACCCAGCAGATGCAGATTACAAGGGGAAGAGGAAGTCCCCACACACAGAGGGGAGTGCCCCTCACACCCGGACACCCTCCCCCAGGTAGTCAGACTGAGGCCCCCACTCGCAAGTCCCCCTGGAGCCGGAAGAGCAAGACCCCACTGCTGCCACGCAGCTCCAAGGCAATGTTTCTGTCCTCCAACACCCAGGCCACCACTCCAGAGGTTCCCCCACCACACCCTGCCCCGGGTTCCCCCACCCACAGATACACCATCCCAAAAATGCTGAGGCCCTCCCCCCTACCACTTGCTCCTCCACACCCAGTCAGAGGGTTAGTGCCACTGATGTGGGGACCGTGTCCCCCCTGTCCTGACGACCTCACCTGCACCCCATTCCACTCACGTGGATTTAGGCACTGCAGTGGAGTCCACAACCACCCCGTCTGACTTGGGCACTGCAGTGGGGACCCAATCCACTCCATCTGACCTGCCCACTGAAGTTGTGCCGGCACCCACCCCATCTGACTTGTGCCCCCCAGTTGTGACTGCACCCACCACTTCAGTCAGCTCCACTGCAGTTGCAAGTGACTCTCCAGCATCCACCACCCCTTCACTGCTTCCTTCTGCTGCTCCCTGATCCTGTCCCTGCGGTGCCTGGCCTGCCCCATGTATGCCCCTCCGAGGGGATGTCCCCTGTCCTTACCAGTGCAGGCAAGCAATGTGTGACAGTTCTCACTCAAGTTGACTCCTTGTCATTTGATAATGGACTGGCCATTGGCCTTTTGTTTGAACGGACGTTTAAATTTTCATATGCTGAATAAAGCTTTTTTCTTTATCCTTGTGAACTTGATTTAGCTGTACATTAGGTTGATGATGTTTAGCATGCCCTTGCACCTGTAATGCTTGGTTTCCAATGTTGAATACTGAGGTGTTGATGTGAGGTACTCCATGTGGTCCATGAGATATGTATCCTATTCTGGTCGGTATCCATGTCATCCTTTGCAGCTAACTGGGTGTGTCACTCATGATCAACAATTTGTGGAGATCTCTGTGAACATTTCATTTGCATGGTCACATCTGTGGCTTGCACCCATGCACATATGATGTGCTTCCCATTGTCCAATTTTTCTATTTCCCTGACTTTGGGCGCATCACCACTGGACCTACAGGTGTGGGCATCATTGGTATAGGAGCAACTGGGTCCTCTGTGCAACTTGCTGTACATATGTGTTGAGTATGTGCAGATGACTTAGGGGAGACTCACGTACCCAGGCTGTTGTGACCAGAGCCTTCATTGTGTGTTAACCGATGGCTGACTGACCAAGTGTTCTGCTGACATGAGTGAGACGTGCTGTGACTATGTTTGGCACAGCTGGACTTCCACAGGAGTTGGGTCCCTTCAAGTAAGTGTATTGTTCCGTGATATAGCCTGGGCCCATGGTGTGTGTTGTGTGAGCATGTGTGTGTGTGTCCACATCCCTTTTCATACACAGGCAGTGTTCCCTTGATATGTTCCTGTTGTTTATGCTTGCTGAGTGGTACTGTGTTCATCCCACAACTTTGCCATGGGCTACCAGATGTGGGGGTGCATGACACACTTCTGTTAATTGGTGTTTCATCATTGGGATTTGTCAGTTCTGAGCGGTGATGATGTGGTCAGATGCAGATGGAACACAGTCAGGGGTCCCCAAGGCAATTGTTAGTTTGCAATATCATGTAGTTGTCCCTAGGTGATACCTTTCAATGATTGAGACATGTGTATTTGTGTGTGACTGCTCCCACTTGTCCCGTTCAGGGCTGCAATGTTTGTAGGTGTCAGCATGTGTGGCTTGTGGTTCTCCTTGGCTTCTGCATTGTCCTGGGACTGTGGGAGGAATTCTGAAGGTTACGTGAGCTTTGACATCATGGCCAGGTACCGCAAACTGTGCAGTATGTCTGTCATTCACCAGGGTTGTAAACTGTCCTTGTGTGATGAGTCTGTGCACCTTAGTTCCTCCCAACATTCCGGTGTTTGTCATGGGTGCATGTGCAATGTCACCTGTCCATGTGGGCTTCACAGATGCACATTGTTGCAGTTCAGGGTGCATGGTGTTGAGGGTGGACTGATGTAAATGTTTGCATGGATGGGCCCCTAACTCCTGTTTGTCCATGGATGACGGGCCATGCTGAGTGAGTTGTGTTTGTGTAGATTTGATGTACGTTTGTGGCACAGGACACATGTCTGGTTTTCACAGTTTGTAAGACATCTACCTTTGTCATCACAGTGGAGGTGTCATGCATGCTTGTGTCACCCCAATGTCTGGTCCCTGGGGGTAGTGCTGTTGTGTGTCAGTTTCTTGCTGTGTTAGTTTGTGTTCGTTCCAGCTTGTGTCACATGTGTCTGTTGTGCTCCCTCTCATCTCACAATGCCTGATTGCCCACTAAGGGGGTCCCAATGATGGTTTACTTTTGTATGGCACTGTGTACACATCTGTGTCACTGTGGTTCAGCCCCCCTCATGTGTTGTGTAGTTGCCTGGGGATACTGAGACACACACACATGTTGTGTCAGATGTGCAGTGTGAGGTTGCCTGTTTGTGTTTGTGCATCTGCATCAGTGCATTAGTATTGCTGTTGTGGGCCATTGTCTGGATGCTGTTTCTGTGATTTTCCCTGCTGTCCCTGTGAGTCATATCACATCATTGTGCACATTCATCCTGGTTGTTAGGTGCCATTGCTGGCATGGAATGGGAGTTTGTGACCTACAGTCTACACAGATTGTTTTGATTAGTGTGCCTATTTTCGAGATGTGTGTATGCTTTGTGATGTTCACTTCTGCTCTTGTGTCATTGTACACTGTATGCATTGTCAGCCCCCATGTGTGGTGCTTGTCTGCACATGGCCGAGAGTATGTTTTGTTGAAACAGCACTGTTTGCCTCACCACATCTCTGTGGGTATGGGACACAACCACTAGTTTGCCCCAAAAGTGTTTAATGTGTTGGGACTGGGAACCATACATGCTGTTTGGCATTTGCAGCTTTGACCATGATGACACTTACCTTTTGGTCACTGTGATGAGGGGGGGTTAAGACCCCATCACCACAATGCTCGACATTTGCTGCAGTTTGGAACCCCACACTTAACGTTTGATCTACACAGTGAGGGGGTGTTATTTTTTACATTGAAACAGTGCTATAGTGATGCTTGCCTTGTGTAGGCCACACTCATTTTTTGGTCACACATGTGCTGTTAGTTACATTGTATGTTCGAAGTCATAATCACTGTTGTGGGCATTTGACACAGACTACACACTGTTGTCATGATGTTAGGGGGGATGTATTTTGCTGACATACCTAATGTTGGAGTATGATGGATGTGTGGCGCATCACCCATCCTATGGCAGGGGTGATGGGCAACAGGTCCCCTATGAGTGGGGGTGGCAGGGGAGATGGGCAACAGGTCCCCTATGAGTGGGGGTGGCAGGGGTGATGAGCAACAGGTGAGTGGGGGTGGCAGGGGTGATGGGCAACAGGTCCCCTATGAGTGGGGGTGGCAGGGGTGATGGGCAACAGGTCCCCTATGAGTGGGGGTGGCAGGGGTGATGGGCAGCATATGCCCACTGGAATCAAGCTATCCTGGCTGAAGAGGGGTGAAACCCCGAAACCGGTCCTAGGATGCTTGGTTCCAGTACAGGGAGGACCTGGCTTGGCAGTTCGGGCTGGATTGTTCCCATGAGGCACAGGGTCAAGACTGATTTGCATATGGCTGGGTTCAAACTGGAATGACATGGTGAGCAAAAAACGATGGATTTAGGCTCAGATCTCTGTACTGGGGTGAATGTATGACATTGTTCTGCATTCTGTCCATCAACTGTTGTTTTTGCATTTGTCACCCCGAGTGGGACGGGAATGCTCAGACGTGAGTCCCGTGCTCTCCATGCCACTGGAATCAAGCTATCCTGGCTGAAGAGGGGTGGAACCCCGAAACCAGTCCTAGGATGCTTGGTTACAGTCCAGGGAGGACCTGGCTTGGCAGTTCGGGCTGGACTGTTCCCATGAGGCACAGGGTCAAGACTGATTTGCATATGGCTGGGTTCAAACTGGAATGGCACGGTGAGCAAAAAAACGATGGATTTAGGCCCAGATCTCTGTACTGTGGTGAATGTATGACATTGTTCTGCATTCTGTCCATCAACTGTTGTTTTTGCATTTGTCACCCCGAGTGGGACGGGTATGCTCAGATGTGAGTCCAGTGCTCTCCATGCCACTGGAATGAAGCTCTCCTGGCTGAAGAGGGGTGAAAACCTGAAACTAGTCCTAGGATGCTTGGTTCCAATCCAGGGAGGACCTGGCTTGGCAGTTCGGGCTGGACTGTTCCCATGAGGCACAGGGTCAAGACTGATTTGCATATGGCTGGGTTCAAACTGGAATGGCATGGTGAGCAAACAAACAATGGATTTAGGCCTAGATCTCTGTACTGGGGTGAATGTATGACATTGTTCTGCATTCTGTCCATCAACTGTTGATTTTGCATTTGTCACCTCGAGTGGGACGGGTAGGCTCAGACGTGAGTCCCGTGCTCTCCATGCCACTGGAATCAAGTTATCCTGGCTGAAGAGGGGTGAAACCCCAAAACCGGTCCTAGGATGCTTGGTTCCAGTCCAGGGAGGACCTGGCTTGGCAGTTCGCGCTGGACTGTTCCCATGAGCACAGAGTCAAGACTGATTTGCATATGGCTGGGTTCAAACTGGAATGGCATGGTGAGTAAAAAAACGATGGATTTAGGCCCAGATCTCTGTACTGGGCTGAATGTATGACATTGTTCTGCATTCTGTCCATCAACTGTTGTTTTTGCATTTGTCACCCCGGGTGGGACGGGTATGCTCAGACGTGAGTCCCGTGCTCTCCATGCCACTGGAATGAAGCTGTCCTGGCTGAAGAGGGGTGAAACCCCGAAACCGGTCCTAGGATGCTTGGTTCCAGTCCAGGGAGGACCTGGCTTAGCAGTTCGGGCTGGACTGTTCCCATGAGGCACAGGGTCAAGACGGATTTGCATATGGCTGGGTTCAAACTGGAATGGCATGGTGAGCAAAAAAATGATGGATTTAGGCCCAAATCTCTGTACTGGGGTGAATGTATGACATTGTTCTGCATTCTGTCCATCAACTGTTGTTTTTGCATTTGTTTTACCAGCTCAGCATTAAGTTTTTGTTTCTAAAAGCAACTCATAGAGCAGGAGTTTGATTTACAAAAACAATCAAATGCTGTTAAGCATAGAGAGTTTCTCTTTGCTGTGTTAACCACTGACTGATTCCTCTACTCAGTACCCGGAAGAGAAATCCAGTGAAAGTCTCCCCGTTCTAATTGTTGTAGGTCAAACGTAATGGTGACCTAGCAGCCCTGTGATGGAGGATCTGCCAGGTCAAGGGTCACCCACGGCAGAGCCAGCGGAGGCTCCCCTCAGTGGAAACCATCAAGAGCCCCACATCTAAACCCTGAATGACAGCATGCCAACTAAGCAAGGAGGTAAAGGGGGGTTTAGACCCCATCACCACAATGCTCGTCATTTGCTGCAGTTTGGAACCCCACACAACTTTTGTTTTACACAGTGAGGGGGTGTTATTTTTATATTGAAACAGTGCTATAGTGATGCTTGCCTTGTGTAGGCCACACTCATTTTTTGGTCACACATGTGCTGTTAGTTATATTGTATGTTCGAAGTCATAATCACTGTTGTGGGCATTTGACACAGACTACACACTGTTGTCATGATGTTAGGGGGGATGTATTTTGCTGACATACCTAATGTTGGAGTATGATGGATGTGTGGCGCATCACCCATCCTATGGCAGGGGTGATGGGCAACAGGTCCCCTATGAGTGGCGGTGGCAGGGGTGATGGGCAACAGGCCCCCTATGAGTGGGGGTGGCAGGGGTGATGGGCAACAGGTCCTCTATGAGTGGGGGTGGCAGGGGTGATGGGCAGCATAAGCTCACTGGAATCAAGCTATCCTGGCTGAAGAGGGGTGAAACCCCGAAACCGGTCCTAGGATGCTTGGTTCCAGTCCAGGGAGGACATGGCTTGGCAGTTCGGGCCGGACTGTTCCCATGAGGCACAGGGTCAAGACTGATTTGCATATGGCTGGGTTCAAACTGGAATGACATGGTGAGCAAAAAACCGATGGATTTAGGCCCAGATCTCTGTACTGGGGTGAATGTATGACATTTTTCTGCATTTTGTCCATCAACTGTTGTTTTTGCATTTGTCAACCCGAGTGGGACGGGTATGCTCAGACGTGAGTCCCGTGCTCTCCATGCCACTGGAATCAAGTTATCCTGGCTGAAGAGGGGTGAAACCCCAAAACCAGTCCTAGGATGCTTGGTTCCAGTCCAGGGAGGACCTGGCTTGGCAGTTCGGGCTGGACTGCTCCCATGAGCACAGGGTCAAGACTGATTTGCATATGGCTGGGTTCAAACTGGAATGGCATGGTGAGCAAAAAAACGATGGATTTAGGCCCAGATCTCTGTACTGGGGTGAATGTATGACATTGTTCTGCATTCTTTCCATCAACTGTTGTTTTTGCATTTGTCACCCCGAGTGGGACGGGTATGCTCAGATGTGAGTCCCGTGCTCTCCATGCCACTGGAATCAAGCTGTCCTGTCTGAAGAGGGGTGAAACCCCGAAACCGGTCCTAGGATGCTTGGTTCCAGTACAGGGAGGACCTGGCTTAGCAGTTCGGGCTGGACTGTTCCCATGAGGCACAGGGTCAAGACTGATTTGCACATGGCTGGGTTCAAACTGGAATGGCATGGTGAGCAAAAAAACGATGGATTTAGGCCCAGATCTCTGTACTGGGGTGAATGTATGACATTGTTCTGCATTCTGTCCATCAACTGTTGTTTTTGCATTTGTTTTGCCAGCTCAGCATTAATTTTTTTTTCTAAAAGCAGCTCATAGTGCAGGAGTTTGATTTACAAAAACAATCAAATGCTGTTAAGCACAGAGAGTTTCTCTTTGCTGTGTTAACCACTGGCTGATTCCCCTACTCAGTACCCGGAAGAGAAATCCAGTGACAGTCTCCCCATTCTAATTGTTGTAGGTCAAACGTAACGGTGACCTAGCAGCCCTGTGATGGAGGATCTGCGAGGTCAAGGGTCACCCACGGCAGAGCCAGCGGAGGCTCCCCTCATTGGAAACCCTCAAGAGCCCCACATCTAAACCCTGAATGACAGCATGCCAACTAAGCAAGGAGGTAAAGGGAAGGTGCATAATGAAATCGGCAAAACCCTTACCTGCACAGAAAGCAGGGTCATAAAAATAATCAAGGATGTGCGCTGGGCTAGAGCACCAGAACCAAAGAGCATACTACAAGCAATTTATAAGACCAACACAGAGTTCAGGGAGGTCCAACTGACTTGTGCTTAAAACTATGTTATCCAGAATGAAGTGATACCGGACTCCTGGAGGGGTTCAATCATAAACCCTATATATAAAGATGGAGATAGGACAGTATCAGAAAACTATAGGTTAATCTCTTTATTGGACAATGAAGCCAAGTTGCCTCCTTACTGCTACAAGATTTGACAACCTGGGCGACAATTCCATTACTCAATGTCTGTGGCAAGAAATAAGCAGTGGACCTGTAAATGGACACACCGTAAGCTACTTGGAACATTATATGGAGAAATTAAAAATCAGACCTCTCTGGGATCTTCCATGCAGAAACTCAATGTTCAAGAAAACACTAAACAAAATCATGAATAAATAATTGTTGAAAGAACACAAGAGCACTAAGCGTGCTTAGATGTTGCTGGAAATTTATAAACAACTATCCCTGCAACAGCATCTACGGGCAGGTTGATCCTTCTACCGGAAACAAAAACTTATGAGAAGTCGGCTTGGCAACCTGCCATTGCTGGACCACATAGTGGAGTGGCTGAAGAGGAGCTGTTTGGGGTGATGAGAGAGAACTTAATATATTCTCTCTATATATAATGTAAACGAACACAGCTTCGAGCAAAAATTCTGTGCCAAGCATTTAGAGAAGGGAATACTCGTTCATGCAGGAATGGAATGCTGGCCTGTTTTGTCCCAAAGGAAACAAGGATGACCTGCGAGTTAGTGGAAGCCGAAATAAAACAAATTACAGTCACCAAGCAATATGGGGTAGTGGTAAACGCAGCTGTATATGCAAAGCACTTTGAGGACCAGCACTTGTTTAGTCTTGCACCACCACATGTTCAGCAATGGCTCAAGGAAGCAGGTCATAGTGCGCCAGCCCCCACGGCTACCTGCCCATCTACACATCCAGTCAAGATAACACAACGGCGGTTAATAGAGACAGGGCAGAGATGTGACCTTATAGACTAGAGCAGGGAAAATGGTTGTAATTTGCACTTTATAAAGTTGTGGCTTTAGCTTCTATATTATATCTAGCTCCTTATTTTCATGTCTAAATGTCCAATAGACACATCAAGGAATGCCAGTCGGGACAGGTGGATGCATAGACAAACAAACCTGTAAAGGAAATACGACTTGTAACTAGTATTTTACATAGCAGTGGTTTTATGTACCTCGTGATTTTAGTAGCATAGATTTTGTTTTAAAACTTTAAGTATAATAATTGCATTGTAATGATTTTACATAAGTGTACAATAAACTTTATTCCAGTGGCGGCTGGCGACATTTGAAAGTGGTGAAGCATAAAATTGTCGTACTACACTGTGAGCCCGAACAACCTATGGGGGGTTCGGAGGGGTTCTCCCCCCGAGAAAATTTTGAAAAAAGAGTGGACAAATGATGCATTTTCAAGCAAACTTGAGGAAGCAGGAAGGTGAATGAATGAATGAATGAAATTATATTTATATAGCGCGTAGGTACCCGAAGGCCTCCTAGCGCTTGTGGACAACGGAGAGCGAAGAAAGACAGAGGGTTACTTAAAAGCTGAAAGAAAGAGGTGGGTCTTTAGTTGTTTGCGGAAGAGTGAAAGGTTGGGTTCGCCGCGGAGTGAGAGTGGGAGGGTGTTCCAGAGGTTAGAGGCATTCAGAGTGAAGGACCGTCCGCCCCACCTTGCTCTTCGGACTTTTGGCGGCGCAGTTAGGAAAGTGTCACTGGAACGGAGAGTCCTGGTGGGATGATAAGGCACCACCAAGGATTGCATAATTTGGGGGCCATGTTTCCAGAAGGCTTTGTGTGCTAAGCACAAGGCTTTGAACTGGATCCTGGCGCGAATGGCCAGCCAGTGTAAGGATATCAAGGCAGGCTTAGCTGACTGTCTTCGGGGGATCTGTGTCAGGTGACGCGCAGCACAGTTTTGAATCACCTGCAGTTTGTTTAGGGTGGATTGAGGAGCGCCCAGGTAAAGTGCGTTCCCGTAATCTAGACGGGATAGAATCAAGGCTTGGACCATGATTCTCCTGGCTTGGAAGGGGAGTAGGGGCAGAAGTTTCCTGATCAGACGTAAAAGTCCAAAGCAAATGGCCGAAAGCTTCGTGGTCTGACAATTAAAGCTGAGGGAATTATCGAGCCAAATGCCTAGACTTTTAATTTGGTGCTTTGGGGATGGCATAGGTCCTATACATGGGGGCCAGATGAAGGAGGAGGAAGGCGAGGGGTCTTAACTAGGAACATAAGTTCAGATTTTTCCCCGTTTAATTTGAGATGTGAGTGGTGCATCCACTGGGCGACTGCCTCTAAACAAAGGCCTAGGGCGTCAGATGAGCCCTCAGGATGGTTGAGTGCCATCACAAGTTGGGTATCGTCAGCGTAGGTGACTATTTTAATGCCGAAGGGAAGCACTATCTCGGCTAGCGGGGCCATGTAGGAATTAAAGTGGGTGGGGCTTAGTGAGGATCCCTGTGGGACCCCACAGTTAAGATGCCACTGCTTGGAAGTGGCTGTCCCCTCAAAAACCTGGTAGAAGCGGTCCTCTAAGAAGGACTGAAGCCAGGTATGTGCTGATTTTCCAATCCCCATGTTAGTCAGACGATCTAGTAGAATGTTATGGTTGACAGTGTCGAAGGCGGTACTGAGGTCAAGTAAAATAATGGCTGCTGATCCGCCCTGATCTAGGAGTTTTCTGGCTTCTTCCGTAACAGTAAGCAGAGCCGTCTCGGTGCCTAGCTGGGGACGGAAACCTGTTTGGGAGACGTGTAGTAGATTAGTGGATTCAAGGTAATTGACTAGAGTAGAATTGATATGGCGTTCAATCAGGAGGGAGATGGACGATAGTTAGCTAGGTTAGAGCGGTCCAGATTAGTTTTTTTTATAAGTGCTCTGACCTGGGCACATTTCCAAGCCCGGGGAACTCTTCCAGAGGTAATGGAAGAGTTCAGTATGTCCATGATTACCGGGCCTACCGTGTGCTGTACCAGGGATAGTTGTTGGGGGGGGGGCAGGGTCGGTAGGAGAACCAGAAGTAACCCTGGTAAAGAGAGTATCCAAAGCTTTTGCGTCAAGCAGAGGGAAGTTTTCTAAGGACTTCGTCAGTTTGGTTCTGGAACTGGAGTCAGAAGTATCGGGCACATAAGGGGAGAAAGATTGACGAATTAATTGAATTTTTTGATTGAAATATTCGGCCAGCATGTTACAGTGGTGGGAAGGGTCTTCGATTTTGGGAGCTTCTTGGGGGAGGGCCGAGAGGGATTTGGCTATTCTGAAGATTTCTTTGGGGGCGGAAGCGGCAGCATTGATCTTGTCCTCGTAGAAGTGTGTTTGGGTAGATTTGATCTCAGCTTTGTAGGACTTTAAGGCTTCTTTGTATTCGGATTTCCTATCCTCCTCGTAGTTTTGTCTCCATCTTCTCTCTAGACGTCTACATGATTGTTTGATTTTCCTAAGACTAGGAGTGTACCAAGGTGCCGATTTCTCCATGAATTTCTTGTGGGCTGGTACCTTGGGCAGGAGCGAGTCCAGCGAGTTACAGATCCAGGAATTGAAGTTATTGTTCGCCAACTCAGGATTAGGGTCGTGGATGGGTCTGCTGCTGGCTAGATTTGTGGACCAGGTAGTGGCAGAGAGCTTCGCCCATTTTCTCTCCAGTGTGATAGTAGATTGCTGGACGGGAATTGGGGTCGCAGTCTCCCAGGCCATGGGAACTAGAAAGTGGTCAGGAATTGGGATAGGAGTGGTCACTGATAGGTTATGTGCGTTACTAAAAACGGGGTCAAGGAGGTGGCCTTTATCATGGGTTGGACAGAGACTCTTTTGGGTAATTTGTAGAGCAGAAAGGCAGGTAGATAGCTCAATTGAGGCGGGGTTAGAGGAGTCATCTAAATGGATATTTAGGTCACCAAGCACAGTGAAATTAGGGAGATTTACAGCTCGTTCTGCCACAAATGACGGAAGGGACGTAAGGAATTGGCAGATGGGACCGGGAGGTCGATAAATCAAAAGACCAGAGAAGGTACATGTGGGGGAGAGTTCCAGGGCGAACTGCATACTTTCGCTGTCGGGTGGGCCTTCTGAGGATGATAAACGGCAGCTTATCTGCATTTTATATAATGGCTAATCCACCGCCTCTGGAGATTTTTTCGGTCGGTTCTGCATATACGATAATCAGGGGGAAGAGTCTGGACGATATCAGGTGCAGAGTTGTTGTGTAGCCAGGTTTCCGTTAAGAATAAAACGTCTGGTTGATGGTCTTCTAGTAGAAGGTGGAGTTCCGTAGAATGTCTGGGAAGGGAGCGACAATTTAGCAGGAACAGCATAAGAGGTGGTGTGAGTGTATGGGGTTCTTTGAGGATGGGTAGCAGTGAGAAGTGGCAGGAAGGGCAGGAGGACTTTTTGGTAGGATTAATGAGTGGGCGCATTTGGCTGGGGTGGAGCCCCTTAGGGTTTTGAGAAAGTGGCCGCTGTAACGAAAGGGGGTACTAAAACCGCCAGGGGTTATGGCCCCAGGTCCCAGCCGGTCGCGGACGGGCGCAGACGGGCATGCCTTTGGCGCGCCTGCGGCGCGCCCGCTGCGCGCATCCGCTGCGCGACTGGGAAAGCATCAGGTTAAGTACAAAGTCAGCGTGAGTGCGAGAGCGCTGATTGGCTGACTGTTAACCCGGAAATGACCTGCCTGGGAGGTGCCTCCGACCAGCCCTCCGCTCAACGGCACAAGCCGAGTCGGACCGGGGCTTAGGAGCACTCCACGTAAGTGGCGGGTGAGTGTGCAAATATGCAAAACAACACAGTATTTACAAATAGCAGCACAATGAGTGAGGCGTTAAAATGCTTGAGAGCAGCCCTAAATTAATGTTTTTGCTAAAAGCGGTAAAAATTATGAACAGTTTAGACACAGCTAGCGGCAGCACCTCTTGGATTCAGGCTCTGCGCGCATCCGCTGCACGACTGGGAAAGCATCAGGTTAAGTACAAAGTCAGCGTGAGTGCGAGAACGCTGATTGGCTGACTGTTAACCCGGAAATGACCTGCCTGGGAGGTGCCTCCGACCAGCCCTCCGCTCAACGGCACAAGCCGAGTCGGACCGGGGCTTAGGAGCACTCCACGTAAGTGGCGGGTGAGTGTGCAAATATGCAAAACAACACAGTATTTACCAATAGCAGCACAATGAGTGAGGCGTTAAAATGCTTAACAGCAGCCCTAAAGTAATGTTTTTGCTAAAAGCGGTAAAAATTATGAACAGTTTAGACACAGCTAGCGGCAGCACCTCTTGGATTCAGGCTCTGAGTGCGTCCGCTGCGCGACTGGGAAAGCATCAGGTTAAGTACAAAGTCAGCGTGAGTGCGAGAGCGCTGATTGGCTGACTGTTAACCCGGAAATGACCTGCCTGGGAGGTGCCTCCGACCAGCCCTCCGCTCAACGGCACAAGCCGAGTCGGACCGGGGCTTAGGAGCACTCCAGGTAAGTGGCGGGTGAGTGTGCAAATATGCAAAACAACACAGTATTTACAAATAGCAGCACAATGAGTGAGGCGTTAAAATGCTTAAGAGCAGCCCTAAAGTAATGTTTTTGCTAAAAGCGGTAAAAATTATGAACAGTTTAGACACAGCTAGCGGCAGCACCTCTTGGATTCAGGCTCTGCGCGCGTTAATAAAGTTTCCTTTTAACCTTTCTTTCTTCCCTCACTTCTTTCATCTACTACTATCATTCACCCTTTATTCCTTTCTTTCATTCTTCCTTTCTTTTAGTCCCTCCAATTCTCCCCAATAAACAAACCTATTTACTACGGCTTCACCCATTAGTTTGATGAAATTCTAATGTGGTGTTAGTGAGCAAGAAATACTGTGTAGGGAATATTCCCAACAATCTATTGGGACCTCAAGTAACTCATAACTGTATACACTTGCTGCTGTCCCTTGAAGTTGCCATAAGCAGGCACAAAACGCTATGTTTAACTACTAAATAAATAACTAATTTGCATTGCCCATGTCTGGCCTGCAGTTGAGGGGTACATGTCCTTGTTGTGCTTGTGTCTTTTGTAATTTAGTCTATCACACATGCTCGCCCCCTTTGGCTGATAGTCAGTGGTGGCGTGGTTGGCTTGATGGCCCATCATGCTCTGAAAGCAGCACTCTCTCTATATCCTGTGGCAAACCCAGAAAATTCCAGAGTGGCTGAATAGCCAGACCACCTTTTAACACTGTCGATAAATGAAGGACTTAATGACAGAAAGTAATCACTTTTTTCTACAAAGGGCTCGATCCCGATCCGGGTCGGACAGCCCTCCGAGAGCCGTCCGTAGCCATACCTTACGACCGACTCGGTCCCGGAGCCGACCCATCCGTACAAGGAAGTACGATGCCCAAATGTGTCCGCTTGCCGACCGAGCCATAGGCTCTGAAATCCTTTTCCGTACGAGCCGGAACCATAACCGCTGAATTCGACTCGTCCGGAGGCATTTAACCAGCAGCATCTGGCCAGGCAAGTACGATGTGCATTTCCTACGCGCCGAACGGTCTGACGGCATGTCTCAGCATCCGGAACTGGAGTCTCTTCGCGTCGTTTCGCGCCGCAACACGGACAGCGGGTACAAGACGAACCAAGCATGTATCTGATTTCGTATGTCATCCCTGCACTGTACGTCTATGACTGAATCAACAACAGGAATCGACGCGTACCCCACAGACGGCAAGTACAACACCCATAGGGGGTAGATAGCCATAACTACCAGCAGGAACAACCAATAGAGGGGGTGGGGGAGGGGTGCCCATCATTACCAGCAGTGTCTAGCCCATATGGGGTGAATGCCTATCACTATTAGCAATCTCCAGCACATAGGGGTTGGATGCCCAGTCCTTAAGCCTTAGGGGGGATGCCTATCACCCCAAGCAGTCCCAATCTACATGGGGGTGGATGCCTATCACTATCAGCATACTCCACCTGCATGGGGGTGAGTCCCTATTACCACCAGCATTCTCCAGCACATAGGGGGTGGATGCCCAGTCCTTAAGCCTTAGGGGGGATGCCTATTACCCCTAGCAGTCCCAATCTACATGGGGTGGATGCCTATCACTATCAGCATACTCTACCTGCATGGGGGTGAGTGCCTATCACCACCAGCATACTCCAGCACATAGGGGTGGATGCCCAGCCCTTAAGCCTTAGGGAGGATGCCTATCACCCCCAGCAGTCCCAATCTACATGGGGTGGATGCCTATCGCTATCAGCATACTCCACCTGCATGGGGGTGAGTGCCTATCACCACCAGCATTCTCCAGCACATAGGGGGTGGATGCCCAGTCCTTAAGCCTTAGGGGGGATGCCTATCACCCCCAGCAGTCCCAATCTACATGGGGTGGATGCCTATCACCTCGAGTGGGACGGGTAGGCTCAGACGTGAGTCCCGTGCTCTCCATGCCACTGGAATCAAGTTATCCTGGCTGAAGAGGGGTGAAACCCCAAAACCAGTCCTAGGATGCTTGGTTCCAGTCCAGGGAGGACCTGGCTTGGCAGTTCGGGCTGGACTGCTCCCATGAGCACAGGGTCAAGACTGATTTGCATATGGCTGGGTTCAAACTGGAATGGCATGGTGAGCAAAAAAACGATGGATTTAGGCCCAGATCTCTGTACTGGGGTGAATGTATGACATTGTTCTGCATTCTTTCCATCAACTGTTGTTTTTGCATTTGTCACCCCGAGTGGGACGGGTATGCTCAGATGTGAGTCCCGTGCTCTCCATGCCACTGGAATCAAGCTGTCCTGTCTGAAGAGGGGTGAAACCCCGAAACCGGTCCTAGGATGCTTGGTTCCAGTACAGGGAGGACCTGGCTTAGCAGTTCGGGCTGGACTGTTCCCATGAGGCACAGGGTCAAGACTGATTTGCACATGGCTGGGTTCAAACTGGAATGGCATGGTGAGCAAAAAAACGATGGATTTAGGCCCAGATCTCTGTACTGGGGTGAATGTATGACATTGTTCTGCATTCTGTCCATCAACTGTTGTTTTTGCATTTGTTTTGCCAGCTCAGCATTAATTTTTTTTTCTAAAAGCAGCTCATAGTGCAGGAGTTTGATTTACAAAAACAATCAAATGCTGTTAAGCACAGAGAGTTTCTCTTTGCTGTGTTAACCACTGGCTGATTCCCCTACTCAGTACCCGGAAGAGAAATCCAGTGACAGTCTCCCCATTCTAATTGTTGTAGGTCAAACGTAACGGTGACCTAGCAGCCCTGTGATGGAGGATCTGCGAGGTCAAGGGTCACCCACGGCAGAGCCAGCGGAGGCTCCCCTCATTGGAAACCCTCAAGAGCCCCACATCTAAACCCTGAATGACAGCATGTCAACTAAGCAAGGAGGTAAAGGGAAGGTGCATAATGAAATCGGCAAAACCCTTACCTGCACAGAAAGCAGGGTCATAAAAATAATCAAGGATGTGCGCTGGGCTAGAGCACCAGAACCAAAGAGCATACTACAAGCAATTTATAAGACCAACACAGAGTTCAGGGAGGTCCAACTGACTTGTGCTTAAAACTATGTTATCCAGAATGAAGTGATACCGGACTCCTGGAGGGGTTCAATCATAAACCCTATATATAAAGATGGAGATAGGACAGTATCAGAAAACTATAGGTTAATCTCTTTATTGGACAATGAAGCCAAGTTGCCTCCTTACTGCTACAAGATTTGACAACCTGGGCGACAATTCCATTACTCAATGTCTGTGGCAAGAAATAAGCAGTGGACCTGTAAATGGACACACCGTAAGCTACTTGGAACATTATATGGAGAAATTAAAAATCAGACCTCTCTGGGATCTTCCATGCAGAAACTCAATGTTCAAGAAAACACTAAACAAAATCATGAATAAATAATTGTTGAAAGAACACAAGAGCACTAAGCGTGCTTAGATGTTGCTGGAAATTTATAAACAACTATCCCTGCAACAGCATCTACGGGCAGGTTGATCCTTCTACCGGAAACAAAAACTTATGAGAAGTCGGCTTGGCAACCTGCCATTGCTGGACCACATAGTGGAGTGGCTGAAGAGGAGCTGTTTGGGGTGATGAGAGAGAACTTAATATATTCTCTCTATATATAATGTAAACGAACACAGCTTCGAGCAAAAATTCTGTGCCAAGCATTTAGAGAAGGGAATACTCGTTCATGCAGGAATGGAATGCTGGCCTGTTTTGTCCCAAAGGAAACAAGGATGACCTGCGAGTTAGTGGAAGCCGAAATAAAACAAATTACAGTCACCAAGCAATATGGGGTAGTGGTAAACGCAGCTGTATATGCAAAGCACTTTGAGGACCAGCACTTGTTTAGTCTTGCACCACCACATGTTCAGCAATGGCTCAAGGAAGCAGGTCATAGTGCGCCAGCCCCCACGGCTACCTGCCCATCTACACATCCAGTCAAGATAACACAACGGCGGTTAATAGAGACAGGGCAGAGATGTGACCTTATAGACTAGAGCAGGGAAAATGGTTGTAATTTGCACTTTATAAAGTTGTGGCTTTAGCTTCTATATTATATCTAGCTCCTTATTTTCATGTCTAAATGTCCAATAGACACATCAAGGAATGCCAGTCGGGACAGGTGGATGCATAGACAAACAAACCTGTAAAGGAAATACGACTTGTAACTAGTATTTTACATAGCAGTGGTTTTATGTACCTCGTGATTTTAGTAGCATAGATTTTGTTTTAAAACTTTAAGTATAATAATTGCATTGTAATGATTTTACATAAGTGTACAATAAACTTTATTCCAGTGGCGGCTGGCGACATTTGAAAGTGGTGAAGCATAAAATTGTCGTACTACACTGTGAGCCCGAACAACCTATGGGGGGTTCGGAGGGGTTCTCCCCCCGAGAAAATTTTGAAAAAAGAGTGGACAAATGATGCATTTTCAAGCAAACTTGAGGAAGCAGGAAGGTGAATGAATGAATGAATGAAATTATATTTATATAGCGCGTAGGTACCCGAAGGCCTCCTAGCGCTTGTGGACAACGGAGAGCGAAGAAAGACAGAGGGTTACTTAAAAGCTGAAAGAAAGAGGTGGGTCTTTAGTTGTTTGCGGAAGAGTGAAAGGTTGGGTTCGCCGCGGAGTGAGAGTGGGAGGGTGTTCCAGAGGTTAGAGGCATTCAGAGTGAAGGACCGTCCGCCCCACCTTGCTCTTCGGACTTTTGGCGGCGCAGTTAGGAAAGTGTCACTGGAACGGAGAGTCCTGGTGGGATGATAAGGCACCACCAAGGATTGCATAATTTGGGGGCCATGTTTCCAGAAGGCTTTGTGTGCTAAGCACAAGGCTTTGAACTGGATCCTGGCGCGAATGGCCAGCCAGTGTAAGGATATCAAGGCAGGCTTAGCTGACTGTCTTCGGGGGATCTGTGTCAGGTGACGCGCAGCACAGTTTTGAATCACCTGCAGTTTGTTTAGGGTGGATTGAGGAGCGCCCAGGTAAAGTGCGTTCCCGTAATCTAGACGGGATAGAATCAAGGCTTGGACCATGATTCTCCTGGCTTGGAAGGGGAGTAGGGGCAGAAGTTTCCTGATCAGACGTAAAAGTCCAAAGCAAATGGCCGAAAGCTTCGTGGTCTGACAATTAAAGCTGAGGGAATTATCGAGCCAAATGCCTAGACTTTTAATTTGGTGCTTTGGGGATGGCATAGGTCCTATACATGGGGGCCAGATGAAGGAGGAGGAAGGCGAGGGGGACTTAACTAGGAACATAAGTTCAGATTTTTCCCCGTTTAATTTGAGATGTGAGTGGTGCATCCACTGGGCGACTGCCTCTAAACAAAGGCCTAGGGCGTCAGATGAGCCCTCAGGATGGTTGAGTGCCATCACAAGTTGGGTATCGTCAGCGTAGGTGACTATTTTAATGCCGAAGGGAAGCACTATCTCGGCTAGCGGGGCCATGTAGGAATTAAAGTGGGTGGGGCTTAGTGAGGATCCCTGTGGGACCCCACAGTTAAGATGCCACTGCTTGGAAGTGGCTGTCCCCTCAAAAACCTGGTAGAAGCGGTCCTCTAAGAAGGACTGAAGCCAGGTATGTGCTGATTTTCCAATCCCCATGTTAGTCAGACGATCTAGGAGAATGTTATGGTTGACAGTGTCGAAGGCGGTACTGAGGTCAAGTAAAATAATGGCTGCTGATCCGCCCTGATCTAGGAGTTTTCTGGCTTCTTCCGTAACAGTAAGCAGAGCCGTCTCGGTGCCTAGCTGGGGACGGAAACCTGTTTGGGAGACGTGTAGTAGATTAGTGGATTCAAGGTAATTGACTAGAGTAGAATTGATATGGCGTTCAATCAGGAGGGAGATGGACGATAGTTAGCTAGGTTAGAGCGGTCCAGATTAGTTTTTTTTATAAGTGCTCTGACCTGGGCACATTTCCAAGCCCGGGGAACTCTTCCAGAGGTAATGGAAGAGTTCAGTATGTCCATGATTACCGGGCCTACCGTGTGCTGTACCAGGGATAGTTGTTGGGGGGGGGGCAGGGTCGGTAGGAGAACCAGAAGTAACCCTGGTAAAGAGAGTATCCAAAGCTTTTGCGTCAAGCAGAGGGAAGTTTTCTAAGGACTTCGTCAGTTTGGTTCTGGAACTGGAGTCAGAAGTATCGGGCACATAAGGGGAGAAAGATTGACGAATTAATTGAATTTTTTGATTGAAATATTCGGCCAGCATGTTACAGTGGTGGGAAGGGTCTTCGATTTTGGGAGCTTCTTGGGGGAGGGCCGAGAGGGATTTGGCTATTCTGAAGATTTCTTTGGGGGCGGAAGCGGCAGCATTGATCTTGTCCTCGTAGAAGTGTGTTTGGGTAGATTTGATCTCAGCTTTGTAGGACTTTAAGGCTTCTTTGTATTCGGATTTCCTATCCTCCTCGTAGTTTTGTCTCCATCTTCTCTCTAGACGTCTACATGATTGTTTGATTTTCCTAAGACTAGGAGTGTACCAAGGTGCCGATTTCTCCATGAATTTCTTGTGGGCTGGTACCTTGGGCAGGAGCGAGTCCAGCGAGTTACAGATCCAGGAATTGAAGTTATTGTTCGCCAACTCAGGATTAGGGTCGTGGATGGGTCTGCTGCTGGCTAGATTTGTGGACCAGGTAGTGGCAGAGAGCTTCGCCCATTTTCTCTCCAGTGTGATAGTAGATTGCTGGACGGGAATTGGGGTCGCAGTCTCCCAGGCCATGGGAACTAGAAAGTGGTCAGGAATTGGGATAGGAGTGGTCACTGATAGGTTATGTGCGTTACTAAAAACGGGGTCAAGGAGGTGGCCTTTATCATGGGTTGGACAGAGACTCTTTTGGGTAATTTGTAGAGCAGAAAGGCAGGTAGATAGCTCAATTGAGGCGGGGTTAGAGGAGTCATCTAAATGGATATTTAGGTCACCAAGCACAGTGAAATTAGGGAGATTTACAGCTCGTTCTGCCACAAATGACGGAAGGGACGTAAGGAATTGGCAGATGGGACCGGGAGGTCGATAAATCAAAAGACCAGAGAAGGTACATGTGGGGGAGAGTTCCAGGGCGAACTGCATACTTTCGCTGTCGGGTGGGCCTTCTGAGGATGATAAACGGCAGCTTATCTGCATTTTATATAATGGCTAATCCACCGCCTCTGGAGATTTTTTCGGTCGGTTCTGCATATACGATAATCAGGGGGAAGAGTCTGGACGATATCAGGTGCAGAGTTGTTGTGTAGCCAGGTTTCCGTTAAGAATAAAACGTCTGGTTGATGGTCTTCTAGTAGAAGGTGGAGTTCCGTAGAATGTCTGGGAAGGGAGCGACAATTTAGCAGGAACAGCATAAGAGGTGGTGTGAGTGTATGGGGTTCTTTGAGGATGGGTAGCAGTGAGAAGTGGCAGGAAGGGCAGGAGGACTTTTTGGTAGGATTAATGAGTGGGCGCATTTGGCTGGGGTGGAGCCCCTTAGGGTTTTGAGAAAGTGGCCGCTGTAACGAAAGGGGGTACTAAAACCGCCAGGGGTTATGGCCCCAGGTCCCAGCCGGTCGCGGACGGGCGCAGACGGGCATGCCTTTGGCGCGCCTGCGGCGCGCCCGCTGCGCGCATCCGCTGCGCGACTGGGAAAGCATCAGGTTAAGTACAAAGTCAGCGTGAGTGCGAGAGCGCTGATTGGCTGACTGTTAACCCGGAAATGACCTGCCTGGGAGGTGCCTCCGACCAGCCCTCCGCTCAACGGCACAAGCCGAGTCGGACCGGGGCTTAGGAGCACTCCACGTAAGTGGCGGGTGAGTGTGCAAATATGCAAAACAACACAGTATTTACAAATAGCAGCACAATGAGTGAGGCGTTAAAATGCTTGAGAGCAGCCCTAAATTAATGTTTTTGCTAAAAGCGGTAAAAATTATGAACAGTTTAGACACAGCTAGCGGCAGCACCTCTTGGATTCAGGCTCTGCGCGCATCCGCTGCACGACTGGGAAAGCATCAGGTTAAGTACAAAGTCAGCGTGAGTGCGAGAACGCTGATTGGCTGACTGTTAACCCGGAAATGACCTGCCTGGGAGGTGCCTCCGACCAGCCCTCCGCTCAACGGCACAAGCCGAGTCGGACCGGGGCTTAGGAGCACTCCACGTAAGTGGCGGGTGAGTGTGCAAATATGCAAAACAACACAGTATTTACCAATAGCAGCACAATGAGTGAGGCGTTAAAATGCTTAACAGCAGCCCTAAAGTAATGTTTTTGCTAAAAGCGGTAAAAATTATGAACAGTTTAGACACAGCTAGCGGCAGCACCTCTTGGATTCAGGCTCTGAGTGCGTCCGCTGCGCGACTGGGAAAGCATCAGGTTAAGTACAAAGTCAGCGTGAGTGCGAGAGCGCTGATTGGCTGACTGTTAACCCGGAAATGACCTGCCTGGGAGGTGCCTCCGACCAGCCCTCCGCTCAACGGCACAAGCCGAGTCGGACCGGGGCTTAGGAGCACTCCAGGTAAGTGGCGGGTGAGTGTGCAAATATGCAAAACAACACAGTATTTACAAATAGCAGCACAATGAGTGAGGCGTTAAAATGCTTAAGAGCAGCCCTAAAGTAATGTTTTTGCTAAAAGCGGTAAAAATTATGAACAGTTTAGACACAGCTAGCGGCAGCACCTCTTGGATTCAGGCTCTGCGCGCGTTAATAAAGTTTCCTTTTAACCTTTCTTTCTTCCCTCACTTCTTTCATCTACTACTATCATTCACCCTTTATTCCTTTCTTTCATTCTTCCTTTCTTTTAGTCCCTCCAATTCTCCCCAATAAACAAACCTATTTACTACGGCTTCACCCATTAGTTTGATGAAATTCTAATGTGGTGTTAGTGAGCAAGAAATACTGTGTAGGGAATATTCCCAACAATCTATTGGGACCTCAAGTAACTCATAACTGTATACACTTGCTGCTGTCCCTTGAAGTTGCCATAAGCAGGCACAAAACGCTATGTTTAACTACTAAATAAATAACTAATTTGCATTGCCCATGTCTGGCCTGCAGTTGAGGGGTACATGTCCTTGTTGTGCTTGTGTCTTTTGTAATTTAGTCTATCACACATGCTCGCCCCCTTTGGCTGATAGTCAGTGGTGGCGTGGTTGGCTTGATGGCCCATCATGCTCTGAAAGCAGCACTCTCTCTATATCCTGTGGCAAACCCAGAAAATTCCAGAGTGGCTGAATAGCCAGACCACCTTTTAACACTGTCGATAAATGAAGGACTTAATGACAGAAAGTAATCACTTTTTTCTACAAAGGGCTCGATCCCGATCCGGGTCGGACAGCCCTCCGAGAGCCGTCCGTAGCCATACCTTACGACCGACTCGGTCCCGGAGCCGACCCATCCGTACAAGGAAGTACGATGCCCAAATGTGTCCGCTTGCCGACCGAGCCATAGGCTCTGAAATCCTTTTCCGTACGAGCCGGAACCATAACCGCTGAATTCGACTCGTCCGGAGGCATTTAACCAGCAGCATCTGGCCAGGCAAGTACGATGTGCATTTCCTACGCGCCGAACGGTCTGACGGCATGTCTCAGCATCCGGAACTGGAGTCTCTTCGCGTCGTTTCGCGCCGCAACACGGACAGCGGGTACAAGACGAACCAAGCATGTATCTGATTTCGTATGTCATCCCTGCACTGTACGTCTATGACTGAATCAACAACAGGAATCGACGCGTACCCCACAGACGGCAAGTACAACACCCATAGGGGGTAGATAGCCATAACTACCAGCAGGAACAACCAATAGAGGGGGTGGGGGAGGGGTGCCCATCATTACCAGCAGTGTCTAGCCCATATGGGGTGAATGCCTATCACTATTAGCAATCTCCAGCACATAGGGGTTGGATGCCCAGTCCTTAAGCCTTAGGGGGGATGCCTATCACCCCAAGCAGTCCCAATCTACATGGGGGTGGATGCCTATCACTATCAGCATACTCCACCTGCATGGGGGTGAGTCCCTATTACCACCAGCATTCTCCAGCACATAGGGGGTGGATGCCCAGTCCTTAAGCCTTAGGGGGGATGCCTATTACCCCTAGCAGTCCCAATCTACATGGGGTGGATGCCTATCACTATCAGCATACTCTACCTGCATGGGGGTGAGTGCCTATCACCACCAGCATACTCCAGCACATAGGGGTGGATGCCCAGCCCTTAAGCCTTAGGGAGGATGCCTATCACCCCCAGCAGTCCCAATCTACATGGGGTGGATGCCTATCGCTATCAGCATACTCCACCTGCATGGGGGTGAGTGCCTATCACCACCAGCATTCTCCAGCACATAGGGGGTGGATGCCCAGTCCTTAAGCCTTAGGGGGGATGCCTATCACCCCCAGCAGTCCCAATCTACATGGGGTGGATGCCTATCACTATAAGCATACTCCGCCTGCATGGGGGTGAGTGCCTATCACCACCAGCATACTCCAGCACAAGGGGGTGGATGCCCAGTCCTCAAGCCTTAGGGGGGATGCCTATCACCCCCAGCAGTCCCAATCTACATGGGGTGGATTCCTATCACTATCAGCATACTCCACCTGCATGGGGGTGAGTGCCTATCACCACCAGCATTCTCCAGCACATAGGGGGTGGATGCCCAGTCCTTAAGCCTTAGGGGGGGATGCCTATCACCCCCAGCAGTCCCAATCTACATGGGGGTGGATGCCTATCATTATCAGCAGTCCCACCTATACGTCTTGTAGTCCCAGCACCCCTCACCCTACCATCATTCCATGATTGTGTATTGTGTGTGAAGTCCCTGCAACTGTGACCAAAAGCTGATTCAATCATCATAAATCCATGCACATTGTAAACATAGCATCAATGGTGCCAAACCCCACACCACCTCAGGGATCCAAATATGAGTGCCTGTCTAAAATTGACAGACATTGCTGCTCTGCATGTCAGATTCCTGGTTGTAACACCACAAGCAGTGTAGTGGCTAAGTAGTGGGTGTGTTGCAAACAAACACACATCTGTGGAGTGGAAGTGACCTGCGTCGACTAACATCCCTCTGACATGTGCAGAGTAGCAGTGCACATGGGAGCTGATAATGCCTCCAATGTACAATTACACAATGTAAGTAGTGCCCGACAGAATGCATACACACATATGCACACAAACAGACACACATACCAAGGAATCCTGTGTAGATTGCAGCCGTCAGGTAATCAAGACCCATACCATGGCAGCAATGGAACATTATAACCATCTATAATGCACAGAATGATGATGTAGGAGTGCCAGGGACAGTACGGCAATACCTACACCCGACTTGCAGGCAATGTCCAGAAAAGCCATATCAACTCATGGGTGCAGGTGCACAAACACAACCAGCCAGCCCCAAACTGCAAAATGAACACCGCATGTGTGTGTGTGTCTCAGTGTACCCAGGCTAGTACGACACACATCCTGTGGTGTTTAACTCAAAACAGATATATGTGTACACACTGCCATCCAGAAGTCACACAGGAACTGGCCACCTCCATGTGGGCAATCAGCCATTGTGACATTAATGGTCACACATCACAGTCATGTGACATAAGCTTGGCTGCACACCAACAAAGAGCAATAGACAGACCCACTCCATCAATACCCACAAGGAGCCCACATTGTTGCAACAGTAGCCTGTATGATGAGCCCTCTGCGTTTAACAATTTGGATGTACACTCTACTGTTGAGCACAGTCACATGTGCGCACTGTGGCATGTAGTGACAGCCAAACTACCATCACACTCACTCATAAATGGCCATGGGCTGTGATGTTAGCCCTCAATGTATGTAGGATCCTAGACATGAGAACACTCACATATGTCCACTCCAAATGCCACACACCTTGATCTGCACCAATGAGCAGCAGCCAATCCCACAGGTACTGCTGACATTGCACATGCACCAATGAAAATCACAGGAGTGGAGGGGGATCTAAGGTGTACAAACACATCACACATGGCCAGGCAACATCCTTTGCAAATGACCCACAGACCGGGATCCTTGGAACAGTCCCCAAACAATGGAGAACACATGGATACCCACAAAGAACACATTATCACAGCAGCAGACATTGAAGGCTAGGTTCTGATAAGTGTAAGCACTGACACACCCATACAAGTTACCCAGGCACATGAAGACACCACAATGTGAAAATAACCTGATTTTGGCAACACCAAAGTGCAGGGCTGAATCCTGATTATGTACCATGTGAGTTTGCACACATACCAGGGCCATTACATCACACACACACACCGATGACTCCCATATAACCGTATTTACCTTGTACCCACATCTCAGGAAACCCAGTCCTAACACCTATGGCAAACACAGGGCAACTCAGCAAGCATCACAGTCAGGCACAACTGCAGGGAATGTATGCTGTGTTTGTGTTTAAAAAAAGCACGGTAACCCACTGAGACATGCACACAGAACACAACAGATGGGCCCAGTCAATGATACGGGGTTACACACTGCCATGAGGTGACTCCACTCATGTGTAACCTCAGCTGTGCCAACAGTCGTCTGTGCAGGGCCAAGTCATATCAGAGTAAGAGTCAGCCAGTGAGCCACCTATTAGTTCTGACTGAAGGTTCGGTCACAGCAGCCTGTGTCCTGCAGTGTCCCTTAAGTCACCAGCACATACTCCAAACATATTTTTTGCCAAGTTGCACCGATGACACAGATGACTTGTTCATCACCCACGCATAAAAATGCATGTCCGGTGCTGATGGGCCGAGTCAGTAAGGAGGAGGACGTGCACACATGTCAGCACAAAACATGTGCAACAGTGGAAAACAAAGATGTGACGTACTTCAAAGGCTGTCCCAATCCCTGTGCAACATCAGTTGTGATCTTGAGAATCTGAATTGACATCCAATGATGATTTGGAGACATACTGCTATATGACTCATGTACCATGGCACACATGAGACACATCACAACATCATATTACACATTGGCAAATGACAATAGCACAGCAGAAACTTAATTTTACACCTTAGCAACATCGGGGACATGAGAAGAAAATCAAAGCAATAATAAAACATACGTTTATTCTGCAACATAAAGGGGAAATTGCCAGCCCCAAATGCAATAAGGCCAATGGACAGTCCATGACAGCAGTCCATGATAGGGGACAACTGACAACATGTCAGCCATAGCTTGCCTGCACTGACACACAGTAGGGGACATCACCCTTTGGCGGGGCATCTATGGTGGCAGGCCAGGCACCGCAGGGACAGGATCAGGGTGCACAAGAGTGGGGCAGGGGAGTGGTGGTGGGTACAACGGTCACAGGAGCAACTGCAGTGGATGGGTCAGGATCAGTGTGTGGGGTCTCCACCGCAGTGAGCATGTCCGATGGAGTGTGCTGGGGCTCCACTGCAGTGTCCAGGACAGTTGGGGGGGACACAGGCTCCACTGCAGTTGCTGGAACAGGCTGAGGGCCGGGTGTTGTGTAAGTGTCTGTGGAAGGGGGGAGGGCCTAATGACTTTGGGGATGCGCCAGCGGTGGGTGGGTGAACCTGGGGCAGGGTGTGGCGGGGGAACACAAGGAGTGGTGGCATGGGAGCTTGAGGATGGAGAGTGTGTGGTGGGAGTGTGTGAATGTCGTGGGGTCTTGGTGATTTCCGGGTGGGGGTCTCTGTGTCCCTGCTCTTGGGTGAGGGTGTGCGGGGTTTGGGGGTATACCCTCCTGGCAAGGTGACTTACTCTTCCCCTTGCGAGTTGGCACAGGTGTATCTGAGGGGAAGAGGCCAAGTTTACAGAGGAAGAGCTTCTGGGAAGGGGGCTTAGCAGGGGAGTCACGGGAAGAGGTCTTGGCGGGAGAGGTGTCTGAGGACTGTGGGCTTGTTGTGGATGTTTGGCTGAGTGTCTGTACCCTATCCCATGTGTGTGTGCCTTCAGTCCCCTGTGTGTGCGTGCTGGTGCTTTTAGACTTGGATTTCCCTGTGTGTGTGCTGCTCCGGTCTGGTGTGCATGACGGTGCAGGTGTGAGTGTGGTCGGTTTGGGGAGGGTAGTGGTCACTATGGATGGTGCCGAGGTAGGTGGGGTGAGGGACAGCTGGAGGAGGGACACTGCTGCCGTCAGTGAGGAGGCCATGGACTAACTGATGCTCTGTTGGGCAGACATGGTTGCTGACATGCCCTCCACGAATGACACCAATTGTGTCAAGAGATTAGTGTAAGCATGGAGGACACTCAGCATTGATGTCTGCCCCACATGGATCTGCTTCAGCAGGTCCACAGACTCAACACTCAAGGCAGCAGGGGAGACAGATGCAGGGGGTGCAGTGCCTGGACTGAAGGAGACTCTTGCCCTAACACGGGGGGCTCCATGGACCTCTGGGATGGGAGCAACTGGGAGGGTGGAGATGGTGGAGGTTGTGGGGACAGACTCACTGTCAGTGTTCTCTGGTGTTGAAACACCCGCACCCTCCTGGGAATCATCACTTGAGCCTTCGTCATCTGCAGCAGATGTAGTAGCTGTTGACTCGCCCTCAGTGTGGCTTCCCTCACCCTCCATGCCACTTGCTCCCTCAGACTCCTCCACAGCAGATCCAGTCTGGCTGAGGCCCTCCTAACGGTCAGTGGAGCTGTCCCCTCCAGTGTCTGCCGATGATGCTGATCAACAAGGAGGAGAAACAGATTCACATCAGTCACCTGTATTTACTGGACAAATGACCTTAAATGCAACACATCACTGAGCAAGCCCCCGCATCATATAAACACCAAATCACAATCTAACAAACATAGGGGAACCTGGCACCAATGAGTCTGCCAGGGAAGCATGCCCCAGTACCCATGATGACAATGGACCCATCAGCCCATAGTACGTATGATGTCGGACAGCACATGTGCAGGCATTGCCAGACTACCCAGGACTCTGATCTGCTCTGAACGTAACTGTCATGTGTTCTGACACACATGTCACATTCCTGGCCACTGACTCGGGTTTTGGAACAGCATTTGTGATGGCATGATCCCATTGTTGATATAATGAACATACTTCCATTAGTAGACACCAATACGGTCCATAACTTGAAATATAGAGCTAGCACACTGTGGCTGCAGTACAAGACACACGTCACAATACAGCATGCCCCAGATATTAGTGTCTAACATGATGCCACAGGCCAGTCTGGCCCATCAGTCAGTACTGACTACTGTCACAGGCTCAGTGCATGGCTAGTCCACATTCAGCAACGTGTCACACCAATATTTGCACTGTGAATGGAACTCCGGTAGTGGTCATGTATACATGGTCACCACATTATACACACATTTGATAGAATATGATAAATCCACAGAAGCAACATAAGACATCACAGTTTGTGGGACTAAAACTCTGTATACCTAATCATAGAGGACATCACAAGTATAGGATTATCGAGCGCTCGGGCAGCGTATCACCCTACTGCTCAATCTACTGCGCTAGAGATAACGAACAGCCTTTTTAAACGAACGAAAACCTGTGTAAAAATTGTACTGTGTTTAATTTGTATTAGTATGTTTTAAAAATCAGAATCTTGCAGTTAGCACATTGGGGGCTTACCCACTCCGTCGCCAGCATACTCGCGCTCGATACCTGCCGAATCAGGGCAAGGCACCGAGCACCAGGGTTTTAGTGGCGGCCATCTTAGGGCGGGACAGAGCGGTGAGAGCGCTCTAGGCTCAGGGATAAAAGGAGCCCTCTGACAGTGTTTGGCGGATTAGCGAGCGCTCGGGCAGCGTATCACCCTACTGCTCAATCTACTGCGCTAGAGATAACGAACAGCCTTTTTAAACGAACGAAAACCTGTGTAAAAATTGTACTGTGTTTAATTTGTATTAGTATGTTTTAAAAATCAGAATCTTGCAGTTAGCACATTGGGGGCTTACCCACTCCGTCGCCAGCATACTCGCGCTCGATACCTGCCGAATCAGGGCAAGGCACCGAGCACCAGGGTTTTAGTGGCGGCCATCTTAGGGCGGGACAGAGCTGTGAGAGCGCTCTAGGCTCAGGGATAAAAGGAGCCCTCTGACAGTGTTTGGCGGATTAGCGAGCGCTCGGGCAGCGTATCACCCTACTGCTCAATCTACTGCGCTAGAGATAACGAACAGCCTTTTTAAACGAACGAAAACCTGTGTAAAAATTGTACTGTGTTTAATTTGTATTAGTATGTTTTAAAAATCAGAATCTTGCAGTTAGCACATTGGGGGCTTACCCACTCCGTCGCCAGCATACTCGCGCTCGATACCTGCCGAATCAGGGCAAGGCACCGAGCACCAGGGTTTTAGTGGCCGCCATCTTAGGGCGGGACAGAGCGGTGAGAGCGCTCTAGGCTCAGGGATAAAAGGAAACAGTCTCTCTCCGCGATAGCGGACGCGTTTTTAGCGGACGCGCCTCGTCTTCGCCGGAGTCCAGCCAGAGTCAGCCCGTCTGTGCCCGTCCGGGCCAGGCCGGGACTTAGGGCGCATTACTCTGCTCCTACACTATACGGTATGATAACAAGTGCTACACTTAGGGCGTTACGCCCCATTAACCATGACAACTGCATAACCCTGAACCCGTTATTAGCTGGCTTACAAACATGCCCTGAATGTACTCTGTCCTTGACTAACTTTCAGCCATATCGTGAAACCACTCAGGGTACGGTTATCAAATCTCGCCAGCAGGGAGCGAGTTCTAACAATTTTATATTTTACTCGGTTAACTGCCGTTCACTAGCACAACATAAACTTGACATTTTTCATCTTTTAATGGAAAAAAAGCCTACCGCCTTATTTTTAACCGAGACCTGGCTTCATGAAGGATCAGGTCCAGACGTTGCCACTGCCCTCCCCCCTATGTTACCACCAGCATTAACATGGCCGTAAATAAATCCCAGACTCTCTTCAATACCGTAAGAGAGCTGGCTAGTGAAAATTCAAGAGCGGAACCTACCCCTCTTAATACCCAGAAATGTCAAGACCTGGCTTCGTTTTTTACTGACAAAATTGATAACATTGTCTCTAACATCAAAAGAGACAGCATAACCACGCATAAACATTTTAACATCCCTCAAGTTGTCAGAGGAAATTGACATCTCGGGGCCTGGCCTCCTATTAATCTGGATATACTGAAGGAACTCTTAAAATCGATCAAATCAGGTTCCCCACGTGACACCATTCCTATCAGTATTCTAAGTAAACTAGAGGACTCGGCTATGGTCCCCATAGCGGAAATACTGAACGCCTCCATTGAGCAGGCCTCAGTTCCTGCTCTATGGAAACATGCTATGGTCAGTCCTCTACTCAAAAAGCCGGCCGCAGACCCTTTGATATTGGCCAACTACCGCCCAATTTCATTGCTGCCTGCCTTCTCAAAAATTCTTGAGAGGCACATCCACAAAGCACTCTCATTCTATGTGGAAAATAACGAGCTTCTTCACTCGTCCCAATCTGGATTTAGGAGTGGTTATTCCACTGAGACGGCCCTACTTGGGGTCACGGAAAAAATCAGGGAGCTCATGGACGACGGCCAAACGGTGGCATTGGTCCTGTTGGACTTAAGTGCGGCCTTCGACACCATTTCTCACTCCATACTGCTTGACAGGTTGGGGGAGAATGGTGTCGAGGGCAAGGCACTTGAGTGGATTAGATCATACTTATCCCTCCGCACTTTCCAGATCTCTTCCTCGGAGGCATGCTCTGAGATATTCCACTCTCCCCATGGTGTGCCACAGGGATCGATCCTGAGCCCGTTGTTTTTTAATTTGTACCTACGTCCATTAGCCGATCTTGCAGAAAAATTTGGCCTTGTTTTAATGACATATGCAGATGACTCTCAAATTCTGTTCTCACTTTCTAAATCTGATTCATCTGCTCCATCTGCACTGAAAATAGGCCTTCAGGAAATACTTAATTGGATGTCAGTTAACCAACTTAAATTAAACGGGGAGAAAACTGAGGTCCTCCTTTTAGGAAACAGCAAAGATCTCTGGAGCGATCCCCACTGGCCATTATCTTTTGGTAAACTTCCACCTCCAGCCTCTCAGGTCAGAAACCTTGGGGTCATCATAGATGATAGTTTATCTATGACGCAGCAAGCCAACAAAGTGGCTGGCATATGTTTTGCCATTCTTAAATGGCTACGCAAAATTGCTTGGATGTTACCCCCTTCCACCCAGAAGACCGTAGTCAATGCCTTAGTGACATCCCGGCTTGACTACGGAAACATCTTGTACCTGGGCTCAAACAAAGCGGTAATAAGACGTCTGCAATTGGTGCAAAACGCTGCTGCCAGACTGCTTTGCAGAATCCCTAGACCCGTTAGGATCACCAAACATCTTAGGGACCTGCATTGGCTCAGGGTCGAAAACCGGATCCGTTACAAAACCCTGATCTACCTATTTAAAATCAAAGCTGGTATTGCCCCTAAATATCTACAGGACCTTGTTAAACTCTATCTTCCCAATCGCAGCCTCCGTTCAGGTACTGCTGCGAATTTTGTGGTACCAAGGTTCAAGCGGGCTAGAATAGGCGGAAGATCGTTTTCCTACTTGGGCCCAACTCTGTGGAACACCTTACCCAACCATATACGTAAGGAGGAAAATTTCAGGATCTTTAGAAAAAGCGTAAAGACCTGGTTGTTCGATAAATAATGTGCTTCAATTGTTTCTATCCAGTGGGTTTTGTGCGTTACGCTGGTCCGGCGCCGGGAAACCCTTTGTGGGTAGCTGTGCGCCTTACAAGTGTTATAAAATAAATAAAATAAATAAAGTACATAGTAAAGCAGATGACAGAAATCTGTTGAATACACCAAAATGCACATTATAGTTACTACACACATATGTATTGCCCTATGTGTTGAACCAGTAGTTACATGTCAGATGTCTGTCCATATCAAACATATAGCAAACCTCTGAAATATAAAAAGCTATGGCAGGCCAGCTTGTCACAGAGTCAGACACATGTTAATAAACGTTCACAATGGTCGAAGGATTGGCTGACACACAAGAATAGGAGGTCACAGTGTCTCATGGGACCCGAGAGGCAGACCTGTCCATGGGCCATGTGCGACATGGGATAATCAGGAGTACAATGCAGGTGACCATGCATTGTTCTGGAACTCATACACATCAAATGTCTGAGGTGTCACGGTTGTGCATGCCTGCTGCATGGGTGTGTGGACAATACCTCACACTCCTATGCTGACCCGCAACAGCATTTAGTGCAGAGATGTTGATCAAATACAGAGCACATGTTAATAATCCATAAATGATCTGAAACAAGTCCCAGCTTAGCCTCACCCATGCAGCTCAAGTCAATGCTTTGCTGATGTTGGTGTCAACATTCACTTGGACAACAGTAAATCCACACAACCCAAGTGACACATGTGAAATAGTGGAAGAGACACACCTGGGCATCAGATGTGAATGGGGCATCACCACATATAGCCACATGGGACTTGTCTGAGCTGACAGACTAACTGTGTGAGTGTTACTTGGCTGAAGGAGTACAAACTGCAGGTTAAACCAAATACACCTACAAGGCATGGACTTACCCCCTCCTTGCTGCTGTCTGGCTTTCAACTGCCCATCCAGATCTGGAAAGACCACCGCCAGGATCCGTAACATGTGGGGGTCAGGTTCCGGCAACCGCCCCTCCTGCGAGGAGGTGACAGCTTCAGCTGAACTCTTGCTATCCTCTGGGTCCAGCAACGAAGGTCCTGCCACCTCTTCTGGCAGTTGCGGATGCGGCATCTGTAGACCCCCACCGACCTAACTGCCCAGGCGATGGTGAGCCAAATTTCATGCTTCTCATGGGCAGTGACCAGTGAGGTTGACAATGTGAGACAACATCACTACACATGCCCCATGTTAATAAACACACAGTTGTAAACACATGTTGAACTTTGCAGTGCATATCATGTATACAGGTATTGCAACTGTGGTAATGGTCAGTTGTCCTCTGTGCAAGCCCAAAAGAATGACGTGGCAGTGCCGGCAGACCGATGGCCTCAGGGTGGACACCCACTCGCTGCTCAGACCGGACACTGTGAGGCACAGAGTTGCACAGGATGTGTACCTGCACGGGTAGACCTATCACATGGCCCACTCCACTTACACCCCCTCACCAGCCTCTCCCTAGATTGCATGAGCCACATTGATTAGTGAACACTGCCTACAACAACATGTCAATTGAGTCACCATATTTACTACCGGGGGTGAGGGGGGTTACAGGTGTTTGCTTAACTTTCGCAGCCAAACATACTGCTCTGTATCTGCAGCACAGCAGATGAGGATAGTTGGGGTCTAGGGTCTGCAGCTGTGGTGCAACTCTCCAACAACTATCTCACTGCAATGAATTGGCAATTTCTCATACCCAAACCACCATGAGGCTCTCCTGCAGATTGCTACCCTTACATGTCTGGTGTATTGCAGCGGTTCTTAGTTGCCCTAACAGTTATTGGTTGCTGAGATGGCTGGAATGGCAGACATTGTCACATTCCCCTCTTCATCAATGCTAACTTTTGCATGTCAGGAAGTGTCACTATTAGTCAATTGTATGTCATACATCAACACATTTAAATATGGGAAATAAGACAGTAAGTCAATCAGAAACATTGGCAGCTGTGTTCATACATCACCACACTCTCAAACTTAAACTTACTCAGTGTGCATGCTTGCCCTTTGAGGGCATAATGCTAGTAGTGCCAGTCAGACTACATGTACAAATGCCAAGGCAGTGGACTCCACACTCACCTGCTCCCCTGGTTTCCCAAAGAGCTTGCAGTACTGTGGGAGGAGGCTGTCCAGCAGGGCCTGGTTCTCCTCCTCAGTGAATGCTAGGGCCCTCTCCACAGTACGTGCCATTGCAGGAGACAGAGGATACAGAGACAGCTGCAGTGGTATGATGTGACCCAGTCCTGTGTCATGTAGCGCAAGCAAGTGCTGTCTCAAGAGAACACACAGCCTTAAATCAGTGCTACAGAGGCAGTATCTGTTCAATGCGGCCAAAGAGATAGGTCAGACTCGTTCGCATTATCTGAATTGGCCCAATCCATGTCTTGGAAAGCATCGGACACGCCTTCAGCGTCGTTCAAACTTTCTGCATCATGACACCATTGAATTTGCAACATCGTTGTATAGGCCCAACTGAATCTGGCAGCACACGAGTCGTACACGTAGCAAAACACAAGGCTCGTCTCCATGACAGCCAATAGCCAATGGGTGTGTACGCCTTGGATCCTAGGTGTCCGCCACGTCATTCAGAATCGCACCCGCATATAGAGCCATTACAGCCTATGAGCAAGGCATGTGTATGCCTCGGTGCACAAGTGTCCGACGCGTCTTACGGAATCGCACCCGCATATAGAGCCATTACAGCCTATGAGCAAGGTGTGCGTATGCCTCGGTGCACAAGTGTCCGACGCGTCTTACGGAATCGCACCCGCATATGGAACCATTACAGCCTATGAGCAAGGCGTGCGTATGCCTCGGTGCACAAGTGTCCGACGCGTCTTACGGAATCGCACCCACATATAGAGCCATTACAGCCTATGAGCAAGGCGTGCGTACACCTCGGTGCACAAGTGTCAGACACGTGTTAAGGAACCGCACCCGCATATAGAGCCATTACAGCCTATGAGCAAGGCGTGCTTACGCCTCGATGCACAAGTGTCCGACGCGTCTTACGGAATCGCACCCGCATATAGAGCCATTACAGCCTATGAGCAAGGCGTGCGTACGCCTCGGTACACAAGTGTCAGACACGTCTTACGGAATCGCACACACCAGTGTGACCATTGCATTCGGTGGTCAGAGGCTGCCCACCAAAATGTTTTGACATGGACTGAGGGGGCTGGACAACACAGTGACAGCCAGTCACACAGTACAGGCATTCACTATTCATGCTCCATTACATGTGGGTATACCTGTGTACACATGTCATGTTTGATGTTCACAATGTGGTACACACTATCAGGATGTGCCATGTCACATGGTCACCATAAGGCATTGTGTTTGATGCACCTCCCTACTGTGCTTCAGGACTTTGCTGGCCAACACACGTGGCCTGTGCACAGTGACTGGGGCACATTGTGTATTGCCATGTAACATGAACCCTACATGGCATATGATATGTAATGTGTGTCCATGGGCTTGCTGTGTGTGGTACATCATGAGTATTTGCGTACCATGCTAGGGACATGGATATATTTGTATTTGGGTGTTGGTAATCCCCCCAACCTCCATCAGGCTTGTTCCTGTGATTTGGTGTTGTGCCTATGTGTCACAGACATCCACGTTTGCCATGCAGACAAGCCTGTTTGCACATCCTGTGTGTCTTGCTTGTGTTGGGACGTGTACATCAGACGTTTCATGGTGACTGTGTCCATGTCGCAATACATGTACCCCGTGTGTGTGACTGCCAGTCCGTTGTCATTTTGACAACACAACTATCCTCACTAATCATTGTGGTGTGTATTTGTCCTGTACCATATGTTCCAATGTACTGTGACAGGGCCCACAGTTTGTCGGCAGCAGAGCATGGCGCTTGTTGTGTCACCATCTGGAGGTGACATGTTTGGTGAGGGGCACTTGTGTGGCATAAGTGTACATGCTGAATTGCACACACCTGACTCTATTGTGTCCTGATGTGATGTAGCTTGTGGTATTTGGCCTGGTCATTGCCACAGATGTGGGTGAACTGAAATACTTTGTTTCCCTATGTACTGCAGGAGACCTAATGTTCACAGACCCTTCCCAGACCTTGCAATGATGGTTGAATGTGACTGCATTCGACAGTACTGCTTCACACGCCAGCTGATAGAGGATTTGGAGGAGCAGTTGTCCCCACATTTACTACCTGGACGTGCGTATCCAACTGCGCTGACCCCCAAGGTGAAGGTGAAGGCAGCCCTACATTTCTTTGCCACCGGAACATTCCAATACACAGTGGCTGGTGCTGGTGGGATGTCACAGACTATGTTCAGTCGTGTTCTCCGTGATGTTTTGGAGGCAATGTTGTTGTATCTGGACCAATACATTCGATTTCCATTCCAACAACAAATGCCAGGCATAAAGGGAGATTTCTATGCCTTGGGAGGGATGCCAAATGTCATTCGCTCAATTGATGGGACACATGTGACTTTGGTACCACCACATGCACAGGAGCAGATTTACCACAACCATAAACATTTTCACTCTATTAATGCTCTAGTGGTATGTCTTGTGGACATGTCAATTTCACATCTCTGTGTCCGTTTCCCTGGTTCAGCACACGACGCCTACATCATGCGGAGTAGCAGGATACCACATTTGATGTCACAGCTTCAGAACCAGCGTGCCTGGCATGTCGGTGAGTAGTAGCGCTTTACCTTACGTGTCTTAGGTATCTTAGGATTACATGCTCATTCCTGATCCATGACATGTTTGACTGTTTGTGTGCAGGTGACTCGGGGTACCCCAACATGCCTTGGTTGCTGACACCTCTTAGGAACCCTGTCACACCTGCGCAGATACGTTTCAATGAGGCACATGAGGGGACTAGGTGAGTGATAGAGCGGACATTTGTACTCCTGAAATGCCGATTCCGCTGCCTGGACCGGACAGGAGGGGCCCTCCAATATGCACCTGAAAAGGTGTGCAAGATATTTATTCTGTGTTGCATGCTACACAACATGGCAGTGAGGGAGGAGGTGCCTCTCATCGAAGATGATGACGGACAGCAACCGCCAGCATGTGAGGATCCGGGCCTGGGACATGTTGCGAGTGATGTTGAGGGTGAGGGGGATGTCCGGACTCAGCTCTTCAACAACTTCTTCTCCTAATTGTGAGTATACAGTGATGTGTTGGCAAAAATTCTTGCTTCACCTGATATGTGTTTGGGTTGTGCACTGTGTGGGCATATGTGTTTTCGCATGCTACGTGTCATGATTGTAGCACTTATGTGTCCCTTGAGTTACTATGTCCTCTCAATCAGTGTTGCCATGATTTTTCAGATATTTTAACAACTCATTTGAATTGTGTATGTAATGTGTATTGTAGATGTATGCAGTTATTTAGTGATTTCAATACTGTTGTATGTCTGTCATTCACAGGGTCCATAGGCTGTTGTCTGGTGACTTGTAACCTCTGAAATGCACAATACGGTCACTGGGTGCAACCTTTCATGATTCCCGGAAGCATCATCCCAAACACCCCGGTGCTGGCATGTCTGCCATATTTGTTGCATATTTGCTCACTGTTATGTGAGGGTACCTTGCATCTGATGTTCTGTTTACTAGTTGTGTATGTGTAATAAAGGTGTGCACCAGTTTGTGGCGGGCTTCCTCTGTGTCCACACATCAGTGAATCTTTGGCATGCTGTACCTGTGGGCTGATTGGCTCTGATTCAGCATTTCTGTGTACTTGCAGTCCACAACGTGCGAGGCAAGAAATGTGACGGGCATGGTGGTTTTGTGTTGTGTTGACCTAGAAGTGTGTACCTCTCAAATGTGTCAACATGAATCAAATTTCAGTGTTTAGATTTCTCTAGTGGTTCCCCTGCTCAGTCTTACTTTAGCATTTCATCACCTATATGTGTCAAAACAAGTCAAATTTATCACAGAGTCAACAATTGTGATTTGAAGTGTTTATTTACATACATGTGTGTGGATGATATAGGTGACATGAAGTGCTGTACAGTGCAATGGGAATGCAAAGTTCACAGAGGAGTTGGTAGGGTTGGTCAATGGAATTGGCAGAGTAAAGTCCACAGTCAGTAGATCCATTGGTTCAAATCAGAATCTCCATCACATGTGAGAGAGATGGGGACAGTTGACAAGGTGAAGGGTTTGCACACAATGGTAGACATCAGGAACAGGTATTCACTTCCTGGGTGATGTGCAGGGCCAGCTGCCTCTCACTTGTCCTTCTTTGGACGACCCCGTAGCTTCTTCGGGGGAGGGGGGGGTCCCTCAGGTGCAGGCTGTGGCGGTGCGCTGGAGTCTACGTCAGAGTCCACCTCCCTACCTGTGGCAGTGGCAGTTGTTGTGGCAACTGATGTAGTGGGCACACAGGGAGGTGGGGCCATGTTGTTTGCAATCTGACGTAGGCATCCAAGTATGTCTCTGTGCACGACCGTAACATCATCCAACTTGTCCATCTTTGACTCCATACGGGCCATGTGTGTCTCCACCCGCAAAATGTGTGCGTCCCATCTGGCATGATGTTCAGCCTGCTGTTCTTTAATGTCCCTGAGGTGCCCCACAATCTGGCCAAAGTCTCCGGTGCATTTACTGGTACGCATTTATGATGCGTACCAATTGGGGATCAGCTTGCGGTGCAGCACCATGGCCATGGGGTGGCCTCAGCCTGCCCCCACTTCCACCACCCCTACCACCACGAGCAGGTTCTGCTGTTGCAGGCACAGACGACACTGGGCCTCCTCTGGTGATGGCACTGGTGGGATTGGCAGCCACCTCCAGGCTTGCCTGTGTTGCTGTGCCCTCGGTGTTGGTTTGGCTTGATCTGTCCGTTTTAGTAGGGGTCACCTGGGTGTTGTCAGATGGAGCAGGAATGGTGGCAGGGGGTGCAGATGTTACTGCTGCTGCACGCTGATCCACACCGGAGGGGCCAGGTTGTTCATGGTCGTCGTCAGAGGAGTGAGAGGCATCCACACTGGCCTGCTCTGTGTCAACCAGAGTCTGGGAATGTGAATCTTCCTTGTCTGTTCTTGCAGTTTCCCCAGCTGCACTTGTGGATGGAAGAGACACACAAATTATGTTGTGGTTCAACACACATAAAGTATCACACACATTCAATTCTGTACAATGCTTCATGATGAGTGTATGTGCATAGCTTTGTCCTCAATTATCACAGGCAGATGCTGATGTAGGTTTTGAACAATTTCCAGATGCGTTTTATGTACACGTAGAGCTGTGTGCATGGACAGCTCATGTATGTTTAAGGTGCCTTAGATGTACATTGCAAAACGTGCACTCCCCTGCTCCACACAGGTGTGTTGTTTGTTGTTGGTGGGAGGGGTGTGTGTGACTGGGCCTGCTGGGAGATGTAGTCTGAGGTTACACTCCTTCTCCCCCATGGACCGGATGTGTCCCCATGGGCCATGCTTCCAAGACAGTGAGTCTGAGTACATGTTCAAGTTGCCTGACAGTGGTGTCTTGATGTTTGTTGGTGCCCAAGTCCCAGAAAGGCCTTGTGCTCCCCACACCAGAGACCAGTGTCTCCAATCTTATCTGTACTTTGACACTCCCTGTGAGGTGAGCCTGGTGCATGGGCCTATTCCTGGGACAGGTGGGATGGGGACTCTGGCCTGCGACTCCAACTCCCATCATGCATTTGACTCCACCTCCCTTCCCAGCAAACCCATGCTTCCTTCCTGTGACTCAGCGTTCCTGGTATGGGATGTGTGCAGACAAGATGGCTGCTGCATGTGACTGGTGTTCAAATCCCATTGCCTTGCTGTGTATTTGTTCTCAGTATAGTGACTTTTGTGAATGGGAATCTTTCAAGTGACATTGCAGGTATGTTTGTAGTTACAATCTGCATTGGCACACAAATACTACCATGGATTGCAACTCCTCCCCCCAGGGCCCAGTGTCAGGCATCTTGAAAGTCGGTTTACCTTGAGTCTCAGGTTGCGTTTTGTCTCAGGTGTGTTGTTTTTTGTTGGTGGGAGGGGTGTGTGTGGCAGGGCCTGCTGGGAGATGTAGTCTGAGGTTGCACTCCTTCTCCCCCATGGACTGGATAGGATCCCATGGGCCATGCTTCCAAGACAGTGAGTCTGAGTACATGTTCAAGTTGCCTGACAGTGGTGTCTTGATGTTTGTTGGTGCCCAAGTCCCAGAAAGGCCTTGTGCTCTCCACACCAGAGCCCAGTGTCTCCAATCTTGCCTGTACTTTGACACTGGTACATGGGCCTATTCCTGGGACAGGTGGGATGGGGACTATGGCCTGGGACTACAAATCTCACCCTGCTTTCAGCTACCCCCACCTGTCTGGCACGCCAGACATTCCTTCCTGTGACTCGGCTTCCCTGGGAGTGTGTGTAACTGTGGTGGCTTGATGGCTGACAGTGTTTGGTGGTGTATGGGGCCAAATCCCTGGGGTATTTTCATTGGGTTTGTACATGTATTGCCCTAGGTACATTGTACTGGGACATTGCAGGTATTGTGTTTCTCTAGGTGGCATACACATGAGAGGATAGTTATGTTTAGGTTGATGTGGCTTGATGACAGTGAATGTTTTCTCTGTCCCCCTGACATTATTGTCTGTGGGTGCTGATTGCTATGACATTACAGTTTAGAATAGTTGTTTGTGTACTCACCAGGCTCTGGTATTCCAGGCAATCCATGGAGGCCAACTGGTGGGAACATGGCCCGCACCTTCTCCTCCCAGGAAGTGAAATGCACCAGTTTTGAAGGAGGATCACCACAAGTGGGCTGGCTCAGGGCATGGTCTTTGCTGATGAGTTTCTTTACCCTCCTGCGTATGTCATACCACCGGTTCTTGATGTCGTCCATTGTGCGCATGGTAGGTGATAAGGCATTCACCTTGTCGACAATCCTCGCCCACATCTTGTTTTTCTGGGATAGGGGGGTCTGTTGGAACAAGGAACCAAATAACTGTGGCTCTACTCTGATGATTTCATCCACCATGACCTCCAACTCACTGTCTGTGAACTTTGGATTCTTCTTTGGGGGCATGGTGATGGGTGGTGGTGGAGATGGATGGGTGAGTGTGTGTGGTAGTGAGGGTTGGTGAGTATGTGTATGGCTGGGTGACTGTGAGTGTGCCTATTGTGTGGTGCTAATGTTGTGTAGTGTGTAGGTAGTGGCTGTATGTCTCAGTGTGGTGGTGTTGTCTATTTGCAGGTCTGTGAGATTTGCAAAGGATCATGGTCTGGATTTTTGGCCTTTTTATTGGTGGAGTTGTGGGTGTGTCTTAGTTTGAAATTTGATTTTTGGGGTATTTCTAACTGCCTGTTTGGCCTTTTTCTGTGTAAATTCCATGATTTCTTTAGGCCTGGCGGGGACGTTCAGTTGTCCGGGTCGTACGCCTGTGGCATCACTTGCGTTGTGATCCGAGTCGGTCACACTGACATTATGCTATGTTGCATGTTTCACATACGCGCCAGTCGCGACGGGCTCTTTGCCAATATCTCTGTGCGAATCGGTTGTACGGCTTGGACTCCGTGCGACTCGCTTTTGTCCGCGACACATTGCATCGTACTTGGCTGGTTGTAAGGCGCGTGTTCGTGTTGGTCGGAACTGTAGCCGTTCCGTGTCGGTCGGAAGGTTTCGGTTCAGTTTCCGAGCGGAGGCACTGTTTTCCGTACGTTTTGGTCAGTCCGGATTGACTCCGTGCAAGTCGGTTGGATTTTGACCGGGACGCATCGTACTTGTAAGGTCGTACAGCGCCTGTACGAGTCGGTCGGACTTCAGTCCCGGTCCGTGTCGGTCGGAACGCTTTCCGACCGGATCGGAATCGGGCCGTTAAAATAAAATTCAATAAGAATGAAATGTACATGTGGCTCACCTGACAAAAAACATATACATCGATAACACCAGTATCAGCAACATAGTAGCATCTTTCGCGTCTATCAAAATCTCCTGTAAAACGCTTTGCACGAGGAGCGAAAGGTTTTTCGGGTAGTGTAATTTGTGCCACCTCCCTCCAGTCCACGTAGGCTATCTTCGGGACTTCCCCCGCTTCACAGGTTTTGCTTTGACAGCACCTTTTCACTGCAGAACATCTCTTTCCGAGCCCGACCCCTCAGTAATCTGTTTGGAAACCCGCCCTCTCCGATTAAAAACACCAAAGCACCAGCGCGCCTGGCCAAGCCGTTTTTAGTGGGCAACAGCCTCCTGTGTTAAATACGTTTCTCATTGAGGCAGGGCTGTAAGTGAGAGATAGACTAAATGGGGCAATGGCATGTGTAAATAGGGTCGTGGCTTAAACACTAACTTTTTGGGATCCCTATAGTGTGCCACCTGATCTATATTTTGCTGCACGTTTAAATCAGACGTGAAATATAAATATGGACCAAACGACTGACATGCATTATCTTAATGTTTTTTGCCTTTAATTGTTTAATAATAGATCAGTGTTATTTCTCCTCACACAAATGCTCTGAAGTGGTGCATTGCCACTAAAAGGCAACACCGTTTTCTTTGCAATACCAATCATAGACAAATCTCATGTCTGCTTGAATAAAATGTCCTTGCTTCGAATACAAACATCACAAGTGGCTTGAAATCTGTTCCCCCACAATATTGCACAATAAAACAATTTGAGCAATTGAAAGGATGGAAAACTATATCAAATAAGAAAAGAAATAAATGCTGAGCTAGTTCTGCCAAGCAAACCACATTCAGGCCAGGTAAGAGCTTTAAACACAGACATACCTCATTCTAGACTTTCCTCAGGAGTAGAAAAAAATCATATAATTAAATTCAACAAGGAAACTAGAAAAACAGCCCAAAATTGGTGCAGCAAAGTGGTTAATAAGATCATTAGCCGACTCGCTGAATTTTCTGGGACAGAGACTTCGAAGCGCTTTCCTACCCACCTGTGTGGTGTGAGGCAACATTTACTTCCAGCTAGTTCTTAAGCACTACTCTTGCCTCGGGGAGAGGGTACACACGCATGTAGACGATGTATACTCTGCAATGGTGTATTCTGACATCGAAGTGCGCGCAGTCTGGCGAGTTAGCACAGTGGCTTAATGCGCATGCTGCCAGTACACCTATTGCGGCCCTTTGATATAAACTCCGTCTCCCATTTTTGGAGCGTGAGGAAAACACTGCCATGTAGTTAGGAACTAATGACGTGCGTTCAGTCACGGCTTGCAATGGGGGGGTAAAACAAAAAATAAATAAAAAACTTACCTGACCAGGTCCGGGTTACCCCGCACCTGGGCAGGCCCATAAGCAGCACAAACCGCCCCACTGAACAGTGAACACGAGATCTGACTCGAGGAAGGCAGGAGGCTACAACCTCACGCTCGCTCCTGGCTGGCTGGCAAGTACCACGTGACTCTCAGCCAATCCAGATGCTGCTCCAGCAGTGCCAGGATTGGCTTGAGCAGTGATACTTGCCGCTCATTAGGAGACTGGGGGCTGCGGCATGGAACAGCCCTCGCTCTTCTAATGAGCAGCCTAGTGCGCATGTTCGGGCTGGTTGCAAACATTTTCAGCCCTAAACAGAACATGCTCACTCTTGCTCTGCACTCCGCCGTCCACCACCTATTATCGATGTCAATCATCACTTGCTGAACTCCTGCTGCCCCGCCCCCTTCTGAGCCGACTGCCTCGGGCGTGGATTGAAAATGATTATGTGAGAGGGAGTGAGGGCGCGCACATGAAGCTTGTTTGAGTGCCTCAAATTAATTAGTGAGGCAACGCCCAAGCGCCCTAATGGACGCACCGCCACTGCTTTGTCCTGATTCTAGATTCTACATTGTGGCATCTGCGGTGTTTTGGCAGATGGACTGCATCCATCAACCTATAAATGACCCAGTCATGCAGGACATTGGACTCAGGGCTCTATTCTTGCTATTCCCCTAACACTTAGGGAGAATCACTAGCTTGCCTATAAGCAGTGGATACAAAGTCCTCAATTATTCCCGACAATTGTGAATACATCTGGATAGCATCCAGTTAATCAGGTTATTTTTAACTTGAAAGAAAGGGACCAACCACATGAAAATCATTTGCGATCATGTGCTTAAAAAACAGGCTAATCTATTCCATGCCCCCCTTAAACAGGAGCACAAATGGTTCTGATTTTTCTTTCATTTCATTAATCTCTTTTGCACTGTCAAAATCAACCCTGGGGTAGCCATGTCTCTCTCTCCGGCTTCTGTTTTTCTATGATTTCTGTGTATACACAGAGTTGTGCAGTTCCTACTGAAAGAGAAGGTAAAGCGAACGCAAGGTCGTAAGTGTCTGGTGAATCAGCTCAGGGGATCTGATCCATCAGGAGCAAGAGCCCTCGCACACCCGAGGGGTGTCATGCTTCATCATTGGGCAGCTCCTCTTTGGGCTGGCATTGCAATGCCCAAAGGGCCCTGCAGGCGGGCTCTTTGCAGGGGTTCTTTTTAAGCTGCCGTCATGAAGTGTGAGATGCTATGTAAAAGTGCTGTAAGTGAGTAGAATGGTTTATTGTGAATCTAAAAATAACTCAAGGAAATCACAGAGCGGTGATTTTATGTATGGATCCCTGGGTTATATTAAAAGCAGCTATATGCCAAAAGGTGGATGTAATGGTCCAAGCTGGCTCTAAATACAGGTGAAGGTCAATTATGTGTCATAAAGATGATCATGGCAATTCGTCAGGACCGTGTAAGGTGAAAACTAAAATACTTAAGGATAGGTCACTCAGAAGTACATATGTTTCCTAAAGCCGTACCTTACCCCAGCTCACAAACAGTTTATAGCATACCTCAAGACAATCGATGTATGAACCGACCAACGATAAAATCCAGCGACTAGGTTGGTGAATTTGTATACGCATGCAGTGCATATGTCTAGCTGCATGTAGATGGTAGTATCTTGGGAATACAGTGAAAACAATGACAGCAGTGATGCAAAGCATATTATCTTACGGGTAAGGCGAGTGTGGTCTCACATAAATGGCCACATCTAGCCACGAGGTAAAGTCCAGGATGTACCATGAAGTCTATGGGAACCCTCATGCGCAGTTCTGGGATACAATATAGGTTAGTATCATGGATATTCTCAATAACCATACCCTCTTACCGCTGAGAAAGTGGGCTGTAGCTCCACAGACAGTAGCGGAGTCGCGCTTCAGAAGCGTCGTACCGCCTCGGAGAAAAAGGTATAAATGAGCAGACGTTTAAAAAAAAATACAGGTGCCTAGATAGTGGCTGCCCAGCAACCTAAGATGGAGTGTTCAATCAGGAAAAGCGTATACTCACGGACATTTGCTGCAGAGCAAAGCATGCGACCTACCCCGGGCTCAACTGCTGCTGGAGTGTGGATGAGGCTGCAGAGCCGGTAAGAGAAATTATCGTGGCGTGCGTCGTAAATGCCGCGTCTGCGACTCTAGCCCACTTACTGACTCCTAGTGAGTAAAGAAAACTGTGCCATATTGGAGCAGAGTGGAAATCAATGGGAATACTGGAAATAGCCATCTGGCGGATTCAGTATAAATGCTGCTATCTTCCCGAAGACTTCAAAACAGCAGTATGCAAGGATTCCGCTAATATCATAAAAATTGGGTGATAGATTGGTTCCATTAAACAGAAACAGTCATGAATGAGAAATGAGATTGTGGTTATATCTCAGAGACTCTGATATTCAAAGGATGCTAGTGGGAGCATATTAAGTGCTCTAATCTACTTCTGAAAGTGGCACGATGTTACATCCCAAAACTCCACAGGAGGTTGCATCACCCACTAGTCGTCACTGGTGGTGAGGGACGGTGTAATTGACAGGCAATGGTAAATAAATAAAGCTCTCATCCTATCAAGGTGAGGGTAACATGAGGGGAGGGGAAGTCCAAAGTAACCAGAGTAATAGTCAACTATGGTCACAGTTGGAAATTGGGTCTCAAAGGGCATAGGTCTGCTGCTCTGTGATTTCCTCAAGTTACTTTTAGATTCACAATACACCATTCTACTCACTCACAGCACTTTCACATAGCACCTCACACTTCATGACAGCAGCTTAAAAATAACTCTGGCAAAAAAAACCCTGCGGTTGAGCATTGCAGCGCCGGCCCAACGAGGAGCTGCCCAATGATGAAGCATGACACCCCTCGGGATGCGTGAGGGCTCTTGCTCCTGATGGATCAGATCCCCTGACTTGATTCATCAGACACTTCAGACCTTGCGTCCCCTTTTCCTTCTCTTTCGATAGGAACTGCACACCTCTGTGTATACATGTATCTCTGGGGGCTTGTGTGCTGCACCTTTATCTGCCCTATGTTCCTTTTGTAGATTGACTTCTATGACTTCTCACATGGCTTTAGACCTCCCTCCTAGGGATTAACTCCCCAGCTCCCTGAATATCTTCATCTGGAGTTTGCTGCTAACCTGTGCCATAGCAGGTCATTGTCCTACTTCACTGTAAATATGTCCTTCTGGAACACAAAACATTACCTCGCGTAAATATTGGAAGTATCTTCATCCTAATCATTGTGTTAAGGGAGCACGCATTTGGAGTCTCATGCTGTCGGAGTGATCACAGGTGCACAGATGTCTGAGTGCTGTGCACTTAAAGTTTATTTACAAGTGCTTCCTTGCAGCAGGACCAAGCTAACTATAGACAGCTCAGCCGCCAACTGTTCATTGCGCATGTGTGTGGCTAGGTGCAGTGTTTGCCTACCTCCTTTGGAACAATTTGCGTGTCTTTTTAGTACAATTTAAGAACTCTTGGAAAGAAAGAAATCTAATCTGTTAGCTAGGATTAAAGATATACACTTTAAATGAATGTAACAAATCAGCCCTGGATGAACATTATTCAGAAATGAGTCCCATTCTTAATAATGTATGAGCAATATCGTATTCATTCACCATTTTGTTACTGAGAGCATCAATGGTCACGTTTAAATGGACATATCAGCCTGGAAGATCATGAAGGCCTTTAGTTTCAAATGTATTTTTTCATTTTCCAAATACACATACCACCACCTACTGCCACTGGTCGGCGAGGCGCTGTGATAGCGGTTACATGAAGGCTTTCACTTGAAACCTTGAGTGGTTTAGTAAGGATGCCCTGGGCTTTAATGCAGGCGAGGGAAAGGTGCTCCTCCTCCTCTAGCTATGGTAGCAAAAGGCATCCGAAATTGAGATGCACTGATCCCCCCCCCCCCACACACTTTTGGGTCCCAGTACCACCGCACCTGCTACCCCGTTGAAAGCTATATCCTAAACCTGTGGATGAAATCCTGAAAAGGAGCCTGGGCATTGACATATTAGGGAAACCCTTCCCACTTTTGATTTTCATTGAAGCCATGTTTTCAATACTTTATTTTCATAAACAGTTTACATTACAATTCTTCAGCATATAGTTCAGTGGCAACATTATTATTACTACACGCTTTAACAACAAGTTTATATAGGTGCTTATAGCATTACTTCTCAAATCCATTTTTGGCCTGTCAGGATTGACTAGCCATGTATTTTTGCTTTGCATGTTCTTTTCAGGATACTATGCCTTTCTGTGAAACTATTCTATCAGGTACCACAAACTTGCCAATTATTGACGAAGCTCTTCCCCTTTCAAACATCTTTCTCCTTCTCCTTTTAGGAGATTCTGTGACATCTGGGGTTCGTGATCTGTTTTCTGGACTACTCGGTGGAATGCCTTTACAACTCTCTGGGGGTATCTTCAATAGAAGTGGCGGAGCGTGTCGTTAGCCTCCTGGGCTTAACGACATGCTCCGCCACTTCGCAAACGCAAGGCTGCACCATATTTACACAACTTAGCGCCATGTCAGGCACCCTTACACCAGAGTGCAAGGGTGCCTGTGTGCAGGGGAGGATTGGTTATGTGTAGGAAGGTGTCCCTTCCTGCACATAAACAATCCTGAAATGCATTTTCTAACTTTCATGTGTGCGGCTTAATGCAGCACACATGAAAGTTACCAAATGGCATTTTTTTTAAAGTTGTGTTTATGTACAGGAAGGGCACCTTCCTGTGCATAAACAAACAAAGGCTTTTTGCCTCTTCCATGTGTGCTGCCCACACATGGAAAAAGCAAAAAAGGGAAGACATAACCCATTTCTCCTTGTTTCGCCAACTTAAGACCAGGGTTTTCCTGGTCTTTATTTTGGCATTGCCTCCTATGTACCCCACCCTTGTACATAGGAGGAAGCGTCAAATACCATGGATATTGTGGTAGAACGGCCACCACAACACCCACTGAACACCCCTTTCACGCTGAACATAGCGTGAAAGGGTGCCTTATGTACAAGGCAGCGTTAAGCCACGTTAAGTGGCTTAAACTGCTGCCTTGTACATAAGGCAAGGCCCCTATCACAAAAAGTGACGTTCCCATGGCGATAGGGGCTTTTACACATGCCCCCCTGTGTTGTATTGCCATCTCTTGAGAGACAGAACCTCCGCTATGGCAGCCATGGTTTATCATAGCAGGGGAACAACGCCTATTAGTATCGACCCCTATATAAGCGTCATATCGTTGTGAAAATGCTGAAACCCATCTTTAATGGGAATGCGATTTGAAATGTAACAGAAATTCACAATAATGATGGTGATCTATTGATTTCTTGCATTATCCAAGGTAAACTAATCTGCAAAGCATACTGAAATTGGGATATGATGGAATTTGCATTTTTATGATACGAAGCTTCAATTTAAGTTATGCTTCAGTGTGTTCAAAGACAGCACCTCAAAACTAGTGCTAGCTTGCACAACAACCAGTCAGCATGTCTCTAGAAAGTGCTGCTGATAGGGAACCGATTGAAGTCTTTGCATACGTGTAACCGTTCCTTTACATTCTTTGCACATCTATTTTCATAACTTTGTGATGTGCCTATTATCTTGGAATATCGCACGTGCTTTTGGGTATGTAGATTTTCTAATAGTGATATCAGCAGAATATTTGGAAACTGTAAAAATATACATTGTATGGTTGAAATGTATTTCAATCAGAACTTTAAAATTCTGGGTGGACCGCCGAATAAGGGAGTGCAGTTACTGAATGTAAAATCGACAAAGCAATAGAACAGACATTTGTATATCTGATTTATTTTTTACAAGAACCTTTTCCGAATTGTTCTCAGTTTAAGGCATGCACTTACTTTCTCCACAAGGGAATTAGATGAATTTTTAACACTAAAGGTGATGATGGAATGGAGAAAAACACTTATGAAAAGGTAATAGACCGTGAAATTATTGTCACAATGCCTTTCAGGCTGCTAATGTGTAAAGATTATTTTAGCATTTAGCATAATAGGTGAGCAAATAAATGTGCATGCCCTACATACTTTTGGACGGCGTTGGTAAATAATTAACTTCATCTAACTTATGTAACATTGGAAGAACTGTAAGTTCAATAGTTTTCTTTTAAAGAGTTCAGTGTTTTCCTAATACAGCCAACACATATAAATAAGCATTTGCAATGCACTAGGTCTCGCATTTACTCGAGTTTGACCTATTGACATTGCAAATAACAATTCCTTTTTTTAAAAACATAAATAAAAGGCATTGTCATTTACAATGCCAATAGCTTAAACTCGCGTAAATGCGAGATCTATTGCATTGCAAATGCTTGTTAATTACATGGGCCTCTGCCACACTCCGCCCCCCCCCCCCCTGCGTCTCTCTACATAGATTGGAACTGAATTAGACCGTGGCTGCAACCCCAGCCCGCCAGGTCTATTGATCTGCTGGCTGCTACCTGGGAGAGCTGCATCAGATAGGCAAACATATCCGAAATTTGTCAATGTTTTAGGGGTCTACAAGGGCTTGCACAATGTCCTTAAAGAGAACTTATATAAATTTGTAAAGTGACATTTCTGCTTACTTAGTGTTCATTATCGTCAAAATGGCTTGGGCTCCTGCCGGGTCGGAAGGGAAGGGAGGCTGCCAGAGCACAGAATATTCCTGCTCTGCCCTCAAGTAGCACTTCCCAGGGGGTCGTCATTTGCGCAGCCTCCCGAACTCCTGCAGCCTCTTGCTCCCATGACTTGTTCCTCTGCTTGTCCTCCATGAAAACACCCTTGCCCAACGCACTGCAGGTGGAGTACTCCTACTGGACTCTGCTTGAGTGGGTGAGGGGCAGAGAGGGTTTAGAGCTGCTGCAGCTTGGGGTCTGGGTCTGCATGGAGGATGCATGGTAAGGGATGTTCCTGTATGTCTGCAGAGTGAGTGGTGTGACTTAACGAGTGTGGGAGTGATTTGTGCATGTATGAGTGCAGGGTGACTAATGTGTGAGTGCAGGGAGAGTGGCGTCTTTGTGAGTCCATTTGACTTAACGAGTGTGGGAGTGATTTGTGCATGTATGAGTGCAGGGTGGGTAATGTGTGAGTGCAAGGAGAGTGGAGTCTTTGTGAGTCCATTTGCACCTTTTTTCCACGTTTTCTTGAAATATATGCTGTAATGCACCATTTGCACCCATTTTCACTCACATTTTCTTGCAGGGGAAGAACTCCCTCACTGCCCCTCTGCCTGTACGATTCTAGCTTACTCGCATTTTATAATCAACTTAAGGCTTTCTGCCCATCAGTTTTCAAATGCACCAGCCGCCATTGCTGCTAACATCACATGTGTTGTTAGTGACAGACTAATGTCACTGGTTAAAGAGGTTCAGTGCACAAAGATTTGGGAAATAAAGAAATAGTCACTTTCTTTTTTTGATAAACACATTTTTATTGTGTTTTGCGGCATAAAGAACAATATCAAGAATGATATACATCAGTGCATTGAACAAGGCATCAGTAACTTCAATCAGGGAAGCATCAACCAACAATTGCAAAGACCCTCCCTTCCTCCTCCATCCTCCGTCCCCACCCTCTGCGCCCCCACCCTTCAAAACAGGCCCCCCGGCCATTTCCCCCATATCTTGCGGAATTTTTTGGGGCAGCCCCGTGCAGCGTATAGCGACCGCTCCTGGGCCGCACACCAATCCACCCCTCTACTCCAGGTAGCCACTCTGGGCGGGTCTGGCTGTGACCACACTGCCGCTATATCTCTCTTAGCCACCATAAGGGCAGTGGCGAGGAAGTACTTCTCGTTACGGGACCCGTCCATCCCGTCCATGATGCCCAGCAGGGCCATTCTAGGCTCGTGGGGAACCTCCCATCCCAGGACCTCCGCTAGCTCGGCTTCGATTGCTGCCCAGTAGTCCTCCAGACGGGAACAAGACAACACCATATGGAAAAAGTCCGCCGGAGCTACCCCACAGCGAGTGCAGGAGGCGTCCACGCGGAGGCCCGCACGATACAGGCGGTCCGGAGTCAGATAGGCAGTGTGGAGGTAATAGAGTTGGATGAGCCGCAGCCTAGCGGAGGTGGTAAGCGACCGAGGCCCATAAGGGTGTCCCTCCAGTCCGCCTCATCCAGGGGTCCCACCCAGGCCTCCCATCGCTGTTTTAGCCCGCTCCAGTCCACCGGGGTATTGTTAATCAGGGATTTATAAATGCGGGATATACCCCCCTTCCCCAGATACCCCAACATCACCTGAGCCTCAGGTGGGCTATGGGAAGGCAGTCTGGAGTCTAGAGGGACGTGAGCCCGGACCGCGTGGCGCAATTGAAGGTAGCGGTAGAATTGAGAAGGCTGCAGCGAGAAGCGGGTCTGAAGCTCCTGGAAGGAACACATGCGGCTCCCACGCCATATATCGCCCAGACAGGAGATACCAAGAAGATCCCACTGCCGAAAGCCCGCTAGTCCCACCACCTCCCGCAGCCATGTCCCGTGCCAAAGCGGAGTGAGTTGCGTGGACGTCCCCGACCATCTGGTGTGCCGCAAGGCCGCGCGCCACGCGAGAAAGGGAGCCCGCACGACGTCGGGGAGTGACAGGGGGATCGTTGTGCCATAGAGCATGTTTTGGATGGAGGAGAACCCGAGGCAGTGCACCTCGAGTCGATAAGCCGGGTCGCCCCAACCACCCGAGAACCAGTCATGGATCACCAGTAGCTGGGTGGCCAGATAATAAAGGTAGAGGTTGGTCATGCTCAGGCCGCCGTCATAGGAGGGGACCCTGCAGCGATCCAAGGCCAGCCGAGGCCTACCGCCGCCCCAGAGGAATTTGGTCACCATCTTATCCAGGTCCCGAAACCACGGGCGCGGAAAGGGGCATGGAGTGTTTTGTAGCATGTAAAGAAACTTGGGGAGGATCATCATCTTATATAAGGCGACTCTCCCTAGCGGATTCAATGGGAGGGACTGCCACCGGAGCATATCTGATCTGGTTTTGTTGACTACTGGAGCCACATTGAGGGCCCAGCAGAGTTCCGGAAGGAGGGTGACCCAGATCCCCAGGTACTTAAAGGAGAGTCTCCGGAGGGGAATATCCGATTGCCAGTCGAAACATTCCCGCGACGGGTGTAGCGGGACTAGAACGGATTTTTTGGGGTTCAGATGAAGACCCGACGCTTGGCCAAACCGATGGAGGATCCGGCGGACCTGGGGCCCCGAGGTCGCTGGATCAGAAAGATAGAGGAGGACATCGTCCGCGTATAGGGCAATCTTATCGGGGGCCACATCTGGCCATTCCCATCCGCGAAGAACGGGATCCGCGCGAATCAGCACCGCCAGGGGTTCCATGGCCAGAGCGAAAAGGAGGGGCGAGAGCGGACATCCCTGGCGCGTCCCCCGACCTATGGGAAACGGGCGAGATAGAGCCCCATTGACTAACACACGGGCCCGCGGGTGCGCATACAGGACCGCTACCATGGCACGGAACCGGAGACCGAAGCCCATACGCTCCAGGACGTCACCTAAGTACGCCCATCCCACGGAGTCGAAGGCCTTTTCAAAGTCGACCAAGAGGAGGGCCAGATAGGGGGAAAGGCGGCCGCGGTGCGCCATCGCGAGGTGTAGGCGCCGCAGGCAGTGTCTGGTCCCCCGCTCCAGCATAAAGCCACATTGATCCGGATGGACCAGGGAGGCAAGCGACGGGCGCAACCGCTGCGCCAGGACCGTAGCATAGATTTTGAGTTCGGTGTTGATAAGGGATATCGGCCGGTAGTCGGAGCAGGACCGCGAGGGAGGCTGTGTCTTGGGGAGGGCAACTATGGTTGCTGTGTCCGTTTCGGGCCGGAACGAGCCCGTCTCCACCACGGCCGCAAAGAGGTCCCGAAGCCTCGGGGCCAGAGTCTCACGATAGTGAGCGTAGTACTCCTGGGGGAACCCGTCGGGTCCCGGGGTCTTCCCAGGCGCCAGGCGGCCGATCGCCTCTTCAATCTCCTGCAGCTCGATCGGCGAATCAAGGGTCTCAGAAACCTCAGGCTGCAGCCGCGCAAGCGTCGCCCCGTTCGTCCCCAGCAACTCCTCTAGGGAGAGCGTGGACGGCCGGAGACGGTACAGCTGGGAATAATAGTCAGCGAACGCCTGGGCTATCGCCACCGAGGCCGTGTGGATGCCACCCGCAGGGTCCGCGATAGCTGGAATGATCCTGCCCGCCCGGGGGTAGGTCGCCAGTCGGTGGAGAAGAGTGCCGTTTTTGTCTCCCCAGCCGTACACCCAGGCCACCGAGGAGCGCCATAGAATCTTCGCCGCCTCCAGGGAGTGTAGGCGAATCTCTTCCCGCAGGAAGGCCAAGCGACGAGACCGTGCGGCATCATCCAAGTCCCCCAGACTGCGCTCCAGTTCCAAGGCTAGGGCCTCGCAGTCCACGAGCTTCTGGGATTGAGCCCGCCGTTGGCGTTGCAGATGCCCCTTAGCGGCGCCCCGAACAGTCGCCTTGCCGGCCTCCCACAGGACGGCAGGGGAGATGACAGAGCCCTCATTGTGAGAGTAATAATCGGCTATCTCGCCCCCGACCGCCTTCCGAAAAACCTTGTCGTGGAGGAACCAGGCGTTCAAACGCCACATCGGACGGGCAGAGAGGGGGGGGGCCGAGAGCGAGGAGCACTGGCGAATGGTCCGAAAGGCCCCTCGGGAGAATGCATACATCCCGCAACCCCGCGCAATCGGTGGATGGTACGAAGATGAGGTCGATCCGGGCATGGGAGTGATGGGCCGCCGACGTGTGGGTGTATTGGCGCGCCTGCGGGTGCCAGATCCTCCAGACATCGCAGAGGCCCTGTGATTCAGCCCAGGATGAGAGCTGTTTTGCACGGGCGACGCGGGTCAGGGAGACCGGACCCGTCGAGTCCAGGTGGGGCGAGTAGACAGCGTTGAAGTCCCCGCCGAGAATGAGGGAACCCACCGGCAGTGTCGGGAGGAGACCCGCTGCGTGGGAGAGGGCCGACGGCAGGAGGGATGGCGCCGCGTAGAGGGACATCAGGGTAAGGGGTCGCCCCTCCAGAGTGCCACATACCACCACTACCATACCCTGGGGGTCCAAATGCACCCGGGTCAGGACAAAGGGGAAGGACTTGCAAAGCAAAATGGCCACCCCTCGGGATCCCCGTGCAAAACCTGAATGCCATACCCTGTCATAACCGTAACGGCCAAGGAAGGGGCAGTTGTTACCCAACAGGTGAGTCTCCTGGAGGAGGAGCACATCAATCTCTGCACGTTGCGCATATTTGAGGACCGCCATGCGTTTAAAACGGTCCAGAAGACCATTGACGTTCCAGGATAGTATGCGCATGGCGGCCCTAGGGACAGGTGGGTCAGCCATAGTCTAGGACAGAAGAGGGGGCCAGTGGAGGCGCGTCTGAGCAGGCCCCTAGAGAGGAAGGACAGTGGGACATCGGACGAGAGAGCAGGTCAAACAGTACATGATACCTTAGCACAACAGATAAGAGGGAGTCATCCCCCACCAACAAAATCTCCCCAACGAGGAAGAAACAACCCCAAACCAACCCCAACCCCCCACCCCCCACCCTATACTTCGAAAACGGAAGCATCTGTCGCCCGAACCAAATGGAAGAACCACCAAGCTAAAACGCTTGGGCTTGAGCGCTAGTGGACCCCTGATACAACTAAAGTCAAGCCTGATTTACCTGCCCTGGCCAAGAGCAACACTGACAGCGGAGCATTCCACCCCCCGCCCAGGCACCCCCCACCCCCCCTCCCCCAAAAGAAGCAAAGAAAGTCAAATGTTAGGGCTGGGAGAGAGGTCCGAAGTGTCCACCAACTCGGCCGGTTGGGTTGAAGGGCCCGTGAGCAGGGGTGACACGGCCCGCCGCCCATCTGCCACGGGACTGGCGTGTGCGGCCGAGGAGGCAGAGGAGGTTCTCGATCCCCGGCGTGGCCGTCCCCCAGAGCGCGTGGCGATCGCCTCCCCCGCTGTGCGCTCCCGGGGTAATGTGCGGTGCCGCCGACGGGTCTTCGATGTCCGGGGCCTCCCCCGTCCCCCCCGCATACCCGTAGGCGATCCGCGCCCAGAGCGCTGCAGGGGGTGCTCCTCTGTCAACCAGGTCCAGGCCGCCCGCGGGGTATCGAAGAACAGAGTCTTGTGCTGGAAGACGACCCGGAGGCGGGCCGGGAACTGGAGCTGGTATTGGAGTCCCAGGGAGCGCAGCTTTTGTTTCACTTCCGTGTAGGAGCGGCGCAGCTCTTGGACTTCGCGGGTGTAGTCCGGGAATATCATGATTTTGTGGTTCTGGTAGTGGAGGGTATCCTTGCAGCGGGCCTCGCGGAGAATGGCGTCCCGGTCGCGGAAGTTCAAGAGCTTGAGGATGAACGGCCGGGGGGGCGCACCTGGGGGCCTGGGGGCCAGGGAACGATGGGCTCTCTCCACCACGAACGAAGTAGATAGGCTATCCGCCAGCATCCAGGACCGGAACCAGCGCTCCATGAAATCGTCCGCCCGGCCCGATTCGACTCCCTCCGGAAATCCCACTAAGCGCAGGTTGCTGCGCCGAGCGCGGTTTTCTGCATCCTCGACCCGGTGGTGTAGTTCCTTAGAGTGGGTGGTCAGCTCCCGAACCTGGTCTTATAGGTGGCGGATGTCATCTTCAGCGGTGGATATCCGGGACTCGGCTTCTGAAATGCGGGCGGTGGCATTCCGCAGATCCTGCCGGAGAAGAGCAACGTCCACCTTGACCTCTCCCACCATGCCCTCGAGGGAGGCGCGGGAGGAGTTGATGGCCTGCAGGACGGCAGCAAGGTCTGTAGCGTGGGCCGGGGCCAGCTCGGCCGCGGAGCCGGACCCCCTGTCGGAGGTCGTGAATTTGTCCATCCTGGTTTGGGTGGCCCCGGACGCCGGCTTATTGGCTTTGTCCTTACCCATTTCTGGGGCGACCGTCAGCGAAGCGGGGCAACGGACTGGAGATACACCAGCAGGATGTCAGCGGGTGCTCGGGCTGACGTGGGACCAGCAGGGGGACGGCGGGGGGAACCCGCGGTCGGAAAGGGCCTGGCACCACCAGCCCCAGCGGTCAATCCCTGATGAGTTCCTCAGCGGGACAGCTAGTCCAACCCCCCGCCGCAGTCGCGTCCGTAGGCCTCCCCCAGCAAAGCGAGGCCCAGCAACGCAGCTCACAGTCCCAGGCCAGCGGATCGTCCCTCAAGAGCACCGGAGCCGGTAATCGCCAGGGCCACCACTCCTGTGCACAGCCCACCTCTCCAAGGGGACGCCTCGCCAGTGCGGTCTCCCCGCCACCCCCAGGGGGGGGCACGGTGCCGCCTGTCGGATATCTTTGGCTGGGGCCCCGAGCGATGGGGGGGGGAAAACAGCACCGACACCCCCCGGCCGCCGATGTGCGGCCCGAGTCAAGGAGGGCCCCCCCACACCCGGAACCGGCAGCCAGTCTCGGAACGATGGGGCCGGGTCCGCGCCGCAGCCAGGAGGAGAAGGGAGAGAGAAGGGGGGGGGGGGCGGGGGTCCGGGTCCCCCGGCCGCCGACGCACGGCCCGATGGGGGGGTCTCCCCTCCGCACCCCACCCCCGCAGCCGCCCCGGTGAAAAGGTCCCACGCCGCCGCACTCACCGCCTAATCTGCCATCTGATTCCGCACGGGGGGGGCCCGTCACAGCACTCCAGGGGCTCCGGACTGCATCAGCGAAGCAGGACAGCACCCAGCCGGTACCCACAGCACTCGCGGCCGCCGCGTCCTCGTCTCCGGCCGGGTCAGGCCTACGCCCCTCGTGGGCGCCGCGGGCTAAATTTGCTGCCTGCCCGGGCCGCGTCGTCTAGGCAAGCCCCCGGTGATCACAGCGCCCCAGGAGCAGGCGTGGGGCAGCAGGGCAGCTTCACACACCCCAGCGCCCAGAGCGAGCCGGTCAGGGCAGTCCAGGGGGGAATCAGACGGATTTGCGGGGACCGGCGTCGGGAGCCTCACAGAAAGGCGTCCATGACAGTCAGGCGGCACCAGATCCAGTAAGAAATAGTCACTTTAAAACATATTTTTTACTGTGTGTTTTGCAATTTCAGCCTTAGGTTTTTTGCCCCTGTTATTGTGGGAGGAAGAGCACAATACAATATTACGTTACTTCTCCTTTCTGGACCAATAAGACATACCGACACTACAGTATCCCCGCTATTTTTAAAATGTTCGTCAGAATGGGTTACCGTATTCTTTCGCCGTCCAGTTTATGTTTGTCAAAACAAATTTCAAATATATTCTTCATGTGCCGTTTCGGTCTATTACCATGCCAATGTCTTCCTTTGGCACAGCAAAGGAGTACAGTTGTGAATTCAGAATTGCACAGATAGTATACAAAGATAATACTCGTACCCTGTGCCTGGGGAGGTGTCTGGCCACAATCATTCTGCTTTTCACAGACTGCGGATGTTTGTTACATGGATGAGTCACTTATTTTGAACAACGTTGAGGATTCAATGCGCTGCTGGTGTCCTGAGATGGCGGTTCGAGGCCCAGTATTTATGGCCTCGGCATTTCATCCTTCTGAGGCCAGGTGGCGAATCCTTGTAGGCCGCTGTGCTTACGGGCGCTCAGGAGACAGAGGCGGGGGTTGGGCACTGTCTGAGTGGGTTGAAGGGTGGTATTGCAGTGAGAAATGCAGGGAAGGTCCAGGTGTTGTTTGCGCAGGTTGTGCAGAACAGATGTTCGCCTGCTGAAGTAACAGGACATAAAAGGTAGCGGGTGGTACTTCTGGTTCAATGTCGCATCTGGAAAGTAATGCTATTGTCGGCAAGTATTGAGCGCTTCGAAGTGCACTATTATCGCCAAGTATTCAGCGCTTTGAAGTGTTGGTTGGTGGCGCGCTTTGGTAAAATAGGTGGGTTCAGTTAAGCTGAAGTTATAGTGCGGTAAGGGCCTCTCAGAGTTGATGTGGGCCTTCGGTACAACTACAGTTGGACAGAGAGCATATACCATTCCGCTGGGTGAATGGGTGCGGCGGCACCTGAGGCTTAGCCCAGGTACCACCTCGCGGGCCATGCAGCTGCGCGCAAGGGTGGGGGAATGGTAGAGCGGCGATTGTAGCGCCATTTAGAGGATGGAGGTATTTTTTTTGGGACGGGCTTGACCCACGAACAGTGGTTATGGGTGGGGATTTGGAAGTGCTGCTGAGGGTTCAATGCGCTGTGGGTTCAATGCGCGTGGTTAGCGGGTGGGATATAGGGGGTTTGGGTGCGAATTTACACAAGTGGGTGATGGGTGGAAGTTTGCATGGGAAGGAGTGCGGGACGGCTGGGTGGAGCTGGGAGACTGTTTCTCGGACTGCTGGAGCGCTCTTTGGAGGTGGCGGATTGCGAGGGGGGTATCAAGGCACAGTGTTCTCAGAGCAGGCATATGGTGGGCAATGTAGGGGTCCCATGGGAAGGCGTCGGGCATTGTGGGCAAGGCTGTTGACTTTGGGGTGGTGGGATGGCGGGCAGATTTCGGTGTTGATCGCATCCGGTGATCCTGGGCAGATGGTTTAGTATCCTTGGAATAGTACGGAAGGGACGTTAGCCGGGTGTGAAGTGGCGGGCAAGTCTGGAATACACACACAAGCACTGATTGGGAGTGGAGGGAGACGGGGAAGCGCCAGTAGGAGAAGTGGGGAGCACTGGTTTGGGCAGCTGGGACCAGGCAGCAGAGGGTCTGGTTTTGGGATTGAGGGGGGAGGGGAAGCCCAAGGCCGTCCAAGAGAAGAAAAAAACAAGCCCGGCGGAGCGTGGCGCGCGCGCTTGGCGTCATTGCAAATGCTTGTTTTAACTTATATTTTAGAACAGGACGCGGCTGTTTGCAGTGAGATTAGAACAACACATCTCCCACACACCAAATTGAAGGAAATCAAAATAAAAATGTCTTGGGGAAGTTTTGTTGAGTAGTGCACGTAGTTGGCCTATTTCTAGAAAATGCTTTGAGTACATGATCGGGTTGTGGCACACAAAGGAATGGCGCCACCTTACCCTGCACCACGTATCGGTGAACTCTTCTCAAATAGCTTTAGTTTTTGTGTCTGATTGTGCTTTGTGTTTGAGTTGTATGACCGTGCGTGTGTATTTATGGTGAATGTGTGTTTCTATGGTGGTGTGTATGAGTGTATCTGGCAAGGTGTTATTTATTCAGCTGTAAAAAGATGTGTTGCACAAATATATGTATGACTGTGTATGTGGTGCTGTGTGTGTTTGGATTCCACGCAATGTGTAGATACTAATATTTTATGCAAATACAACTTCATGTCAGTTGCTGGGCTCTGAGAAAGAGGAGAGTAAGAGTCACGAGACTGCATTTGATTTTGTAAACACTCCTCGGGCTGGGAAAACAATCTCTCCAGAATACATCATGCGCATGTTGGCACCTGAATTCGATGTGTAGTAACTGACAAGTCACCTTCACTACTATCACGCCAACAAAATAAATAAAGTAAATACGGTTAGCCATATGTACACAAAGGCGCACGGTCACCATGAAACTGAAAGCCCAGCTAACTAGCACGTAACATCAAGCGGCTGTTTCCAGTGAGCTTTTAATAACACGTCTCCCACACACCAAATTGAAGATAAGCCCGGCGGAGCGTGGCGCGCGTGCTTGGCGGGGGAGCGCATTCCAGGCGGGGGAACGGACCCTTTGAAGTGCTCCCAAAAGCGGAGTGCATGGCGGAACGATGCGCGTGATTGTGTGCGTGCTAGCCATGCAATCCGCTTTTGGGAGCACTTTGAAAAGCCCTTTTACAATAGTCTTGCTTTGCGATCGCTTACGCGATAGTAAGGCGAGACCTAAAAAGAAATCCACATTAGTTTAGCTAATAGGACAAAGAATATTATAGTTCTTGGTGACTGGAATAACTAGCACAAACTATAAACAGCAGTTTTAAAATGGATACCAGGTTAAAACATTCGCATTTAAATTTGGGACAGTGATAAAGTTAATTTGGAGAAAAATTGAGGAGACATTTAGAAGCCAGTGCAGAAAGATACCTCGCTGTTCTGTTGTCAAGGTTCCCACCATGCATTACTGTCAATGAAAACTCATTTTGGAGACTCTTGTGATATCTGGAAGAGGACGAAAGAAGAAAAGTTTAGCTATAACTTAAAATTATGAATAGATTTAGTGCAGGTCTTCATTGAAGCTGTTCAGAACCAACTTAATAAAATGTGGAAGACCCCAGTGCGACCTAAGTAAAAGACGGGCCTTTATGATCTTTCAGAATTTGTCTTCACTGATGTTATGGAAGGTAACTGCTGAAAGTCTTTTATATAACTTTGGACAAGTAGTCAAAAAATTACCCTCAACCCTCTTGTAAGCAGTCTTGTTTTTTTTAAGTTATCTTTAATTTATTGGGATGTTTAGGTAGCGCAGACTAATGATATGCTATTCTCAGATAACCCATCTACAATTGTATGTATGCCTTTGCCCCCAAACCTTATTTCCTTGTGGAGAAGAGCAGCGTAGTAGTAGAGGGGTAATGCCAGAGCCATGCACAACCTGGTGTTCTGCCACCCACCCTCTGCATTAGCTTTCTCTCCCATACTTTCTACTCTCCACGGAGCAGAGAGGCAGCTCTGTGCTGACAGGCTCTTTTAGAATCATGTCAGTGCATCTTTAAAAGCCTGGGCGAGGTGGAGAGCAAAAGAGAAACAAGCATTGGCAAAAGGAATAGCTCTCGCCTATGCAAGAGATATTGGCTTTGGCAATGCGTTTTAGCAAATGTTATACACCAGTGTGGCTGCTGTTCAGCACGGCTGAAAGTTAGTGGTTGAGGTAGAGGAATGAGGTAGACTGGAGTTGATGGAGCTTAGATTTCACCTATAAAATGTATGCATTATTATATGACAAAAAGCTGCAGACATGAGTTTTAAGATGGCACGCAGATTGTGGCGCAAGCAATATCAAAACATAGGGCCTGATCATAATGCTTCAGTTTGGAGGTGCTTTCATGTGAACAGCCATGCTTATATGTGATTAATCCATATGTAATCTCACTATAGAATGCACATTAATTTAGAAAATGTATTTGTACTTTTAAAATGGCATCATGTATTTTTGCAAGAGTAGAAATGTGCTGAATTGTGTTTCACAGTGTAGAAAACCACGTGATTTTAGTTTGCTTTAGTGGACTAAACTGAAACATTAGTTTGGAATGTGCTCCTCTTTCCCTAGCAACTTTCAATGAAAGGGCCCTGATAAAAAAAATCCTGCCTACAGCTTCCTCCGACCTTCAAAATGTTGCATATTTTTGTAGCCTGTTTAAACGTGGAGAGAAGAACACACTTTTTTTTTCATAAATCATAAGACTGAAAATTGAACAGGAACAAGCCTGATTAATGACGTATCCAGTCTGCCCATGGGGAGATGATATGTCTTGAAGTTCTGATTGGACCAGCTATGAGGACTGAGCACGTGAACTTTTACTTGAAATATGGCTTACAAGTGGGAGGAGTGCCTTTTTGCCTTGCTTTTTGCCTCTCTCTTCTTTTTTCATTTTTCTGAGGGCCAGGCCCAGTTTCTGTGCTGGACACAGAGACAGGGAGGGGCTGCATTCAGTGGGGGCTATGGTGCAGCTTGAGACACAGACTAGCACAGCGAAGCAGAGGGAAATAGCTGAAAAGATCAGAACAGATTTAGATTTTAGGTGCTAAACTGTATTTATTTCTCTTTATGGGCTATTTTTGCCATTATTAATTATTGATTAACCTTGTAAGACTTACTCTTTTTCTTAGAAACTCTTTAAGAGTTTTGACTGACAATTTGCGCCACATTTCCCTTCCTATATGTGATGCTTATATGCAGACTGTAATATGTTCTGTATTAATGCTATTTTTCCTATTTTTCAATTCTGTAACCTGATTGATATTTGACTAATGAATAAAGAGTCAGAGAACCTTAACTTTTGACTTAAATAAAACCCATTATAATAACTCACCACTCTCATTATTGCCTCTAATATTGTTTGCATTTAATTTTTATATATATGTAAAGTCTCCTGTTTGGTGAAACACGGTCATCAAAAGATCCATCATTTTTCACCCTTTACAGAGGTAAGCAATAGGTGATGTGGTTTTGAATAGGGAAATTACCAGGTAATTACCGCTGGATCAGAGTAACGCCGAGTGAGTCAGATTAGGGTAGAGCGGAGTAGATATGGGTATATTGTAGTGGAATAGAATTGGGTAGATTGTAGTGGGGTAGATTGTAGAGGGTAGATTGTACTGGGGTATACTAATGTTGACTGGAGTAGGGTAGATTGGGGTAGATTGTAGTGAGGTAGATTGTAGTGGATTTGAGTGGGGCAGATTGGAGTGGAGTTGAGTGGGTTAGATTGGAGTGGAATTGAGTAGGGTAGATTTGAGTGAGGTAGATTTGAATAGAGTGGGTGGAGTGGGGTAGATTGGAGTGGAGGAGTGTGGTAGATTGGAGTGGGGTAGATTGGAGTGGAGTGGATGGATTGGAGTAAAATGTATTGGAGTAGATCGGTGTAGATTGGAATGAGTAGATTGGAGTGGGGTACATTGGAGTAGGGTAGATTTGAGGGGTGTAGATTGGGGTGGGGTAGATTTGAGTGAAGTGGGGTAGATCTGAGTGGAGGTAGATAGATTTGAGTGGAGTGTGGTATACTGGAGTGGGATAGATTGGGGTAGAGTGGAGTGTGGTATATAGGAGTGGAGTGGAGTGGAGTGTAGTGGGGTAGATTGGAGTGTAGTGGGGTAGATTGGAGTTTAGTGAGTAGTTTGGAGTTGGGTGGATTAGATTAGAAGGAAGTGAGTAGATTGGAATAAAAGTGGGGCAGATTGGAATGAAGTGGGGCAGATTGGAGTGGAGTAGGGTAGATTAGAGTGGAGTGGGATAGATTGGAGTAGGGTAGTTTGGAGTCTGGTAGATTGAGGTGGGATGAGGTAGATTGGGGTGGGCTGGGGTAGATTGGAGTGGACTGATGTAGATTGGAGTAGAGTGGAGTGGGGTAGACCAGGGTTGAGTGGGGTAGACTGGACTGGAGTGGAGTGGGGTAGATTAGGTTGAGGTAGAGTGGAGTTGTGTAAGAGGCGTAGAGTGGAGGGGCGCAGAGTGAAGTAGAGGGGAGTGGAGTGGCATTTCATAGTGTGTCAGAGTGGAGAGGCGTAGAGTGGAGTGTTGTAAAATGGAGTGGCATGGTGTAGAGTGGAAGAGCATACAGTCGAGTGGTGTAGAGTAGAGTGGCGTAGTGTGGAGTATGCCTGGTCTGGTAGTGCAGTGCCATTACAGACAACACGTTTCCAATTGAAATTACCAGTACATTTGCGTAGACATACAGTTTTACTGCCCACAAACAACAATGTGTGGAAATGTCATCACCTAGTGTATTGATGTATTTTGATGGCATTAAAATATTTGTTTTCACCACACTTCAGAATTACAAAACAAATGTGCTTCATTTCTACTTTCTAATTCTGATGTATTCTGAAATATCAGCAGAGTTCATTTTTGTTTTGTGCTAGAAAAAATAACACCCTGCAGCCTTTCCTCTCACAAGGGTACTCTGCACGACAGATTGTCACATAAATTCTCTCACTTTGAAGTAGTCAAAGAAAAGTAAACACCATGCTTCCTCAGAATACAGAGCCTGACATTTGACCTCTGTCCTTTGAATGCATAGCAAATGTGACAAGATAAGAACAAGTTTACTGTTTACAGAAAGCGGGTACTCAGAAGGATACAGTAAATAAGAGATGCTCAACGGAAGGACAAACTGAAGCTGGACTGTCTAAGACAAATAAAGCCAGCAAATAGAAAGCAAGCAAATGCGAGTTTCAAATCACAAGACCAAAAGTAAGCAATATGTGAAATACATTCCCAGGAAAACTCAGAATGCACACAAGAAGTCGTAAGTAAATCAGACAGCTGGGCTATCTGGTAGGCTTCAACCTAAAAATGAAGTGCTTCAACTGATCATGTCCCTTCAGAGGAAAACATCTCTTGTTTTCCACTGCTGTGACCTAACAGCAGTAAACAACCAGATTTGGTATTCCTGCAACTGGCTCACATTGCGAGCCATCTATAACAATACTTTTCTTAATTCTTGATTCTTGGTGCCTACCAGAAATGTCTGGAAATTTATCAAACTCCTATATTTTGAGAACTGTACAGTTGCTGGATGAAATTTGCTCTGTCACGTTTAAGTATACATTTGAATATTTCACTCCAGAATCAACTAGAGAGGCCAAAATTGTTAGGGCCATGGCAACAAAAAAGTTTCTGAAACATATTCTACTTAACGCTTCATGGTGATGAGATTTTTCTATAGTGTCTTCTAATTTTTCTAGTATTGTTTGTGCACTTTGGGCAATGAAAAGCTAGAACAACTGTCTGAATTTTTTTTATTCTTTAGTGAATCCCTGAGACCAATGTTACCATTGATTTTCCCATGTATTTGGCGCTAGTTCTTATACATAAAGACTTGATGTGTAATACTCAGTAAGGAATGATTATCTTGCTGGTTAGTTGAACCATCCAAAGTCATGAATAAAGCCTTAATTCCAGGATAACTGGTAAATAGAAGCAGAGATACCGGGCCTGGAGTTACATATTTCTTGTTGATATTTCCATCCCAGTTACCTGCCATCACATGTTTTTAGACTTGCATTGGCGAATAACACATGGACCCATGATTACCACACCTATTACTGCATGTGATTTCTGATTCCGTACTCTGTGCACGTTCAGCAGATGAAAAAACTTCCCAGAAAAGTATTTGGTGTTATCTGGTTCATTCCCGCACCCAGTAAAACTCCCAATCAGAATGGAGCCCTTGTTGTGTATATTCAGTGTGGGACTGAAACACATACTACCGCCCTTAGTGATGGTTAAGAAGGGAGATGGTAGATGTCAAGAAGTCGGAATGATAGTGCAAACCCCCAAAATTGATGTGATCCTTGGTTTTATAAAGTGCTCACACCCTCATGGATTTCTTGGTGCTAAAATTGGCAAATTGACTTCTGGCTATTGTGTTTTTGGGAGTTGGGTTTATTACTTTGTCAACAATAGTTTACCCATTGTTTACTGTGGGGTTTGTAGCAGAGAAACAGCAGTATATTCCTATTCTCAGAACAAGAATGTTTCATCTTGTTTTACTCAAGACAAAGAAGAACAAGGTCCTGCAAGTTGGCTGCCTTTGGGGGGCCATCTGCCTTAGGCGGCCATTTGCAGCAGGGGGTCCACCACAGGGCCTGGACGCGGCCAACCCCCCAAAGGCAGCCAACTTGCAGGCCCCCTCCCTGGGCCGCTTTTGGCCCCAGGGACCCAATCCCCTGGAGCCCGGTGCATTTCATTTTGGGGAGAGAGCCCCCAGGCTGCTTTTGGCCTCAGGAACCCCATCCCCGGGGTTCCCAATTATATTTACTGGGCAGGGGGGCATGCAGCCCTCCTCCTCGGGCTAATTTCAGCCCTGGGGACCTCATCTGCAGAGGCCTGCCCATATTCCAAAAGGAGAGGGGGGCATGCAGCCCCCCTCCTGGACCGATTTTGTCCCCGGACGCCACATCCCCTGGGGCCCGGTGCATTTTGCTATGGTAGGGAGCTCCCCTCCCCGGGCCATTTTTGGCCCCGGGAACCACATCTTCCAGGGCCCAGCATTATATTTATGGGAGAGGAGGGCACACAGACCACCTCCCCAGGCCGGTTTCGGTTCCAGGGACCCCATCTCTCGGGGCCCAGCCATATTGTAAAGAGATGGGGTATGCAGCCCCCTCCTGTGCTGATTTTGGCCATGTGACCCCATCTCCCTATTTTTAGGTCTGGGGACCTATCCCCCGGGGCCTGGCCAACTAATAGTGAGCACCCTGGTGCCCACCCAGGGCACCCACCATATCCTGCTGGGGGGCCACGACGGAGCCCCAAGGCCCCTGTGTGTCCTGGCAGCTCCCCGCATCAAGTGGGAGCCAACATTGCTCCTGCTTGTAGGGAGCAGCTAAAAATGCTGCTCCCCGCAGGCAGGAGCAATATTCAGATCTGTTTCCCTACCCACAGTGATGCTGATCTGAAGTTCCCTCCCAGCTGGCGGGAGAATTTCATAAAGCTCCCCGATCTGGAAGCGGACTTTGTATTTACTCTCGCTTGGCGAAAGCTTTGAAATTGCTCCCACTAAGTTAGAGCAAATACAGCTCAATGCGGGCAGGGAAACCGCTATGACAAGCGGGTGCTGAGAAAAAGGGGGTGTCCCAAACACATTTTCCCTATTCATTTTTCTATTGGAACTTTAGACACAGCTACAGCCCAAACTGCTGAACGAATCTGCATCAAATTTGGCAGAACGCTAGATATTGGTCCAGAAAGAGTGCTTTATGTGATTTGGTGTAAATCTGTTCTGTAGTTTTTGAGCAATTAATGCAGATAAAAATGTATATATCACCCCAAGGAGGATCAGTGGACCCTAAAGAGCTCTTGGAGAGATCTGATTGGCTGCCACCACATCAAGCATTACAATTTTTATATGAAGCTGCGTTTAAACTTGTTTTTTATAAGGTGTCCCTCAAAAGTCAAATTCAAAAGCACCAACATTTTTTCACGAAGATGCTGTTCCACTCGTCATTACTAGATATCCCTGACAAGTTAATTGAAAAAGTATTGACATTCTTTCATTAAGTTGCAGTCCTACAAGTCATTACTAGACATCTTAAGTCAAATGCAAAAACCTTAACATTCTTGCATAAGCTGCAGTTCCCATAGTCGTTACTAGGTGTCTCCGTTGAGTCAGATACAAAAGGTTTCAAATTCTCTAATGAAGCTGCAGCTCCTCAAGTTGTGTCCCTCTTGAGTCAAATGCAAAAGCCTTCAAATTCTTACATGAAGCTGCAGTTCCGCTATACTTATGTGAAGCTGCAATTAAATTGCTTTGTCCTAGGTGTCCTTCACAAGTCAAATTACATTAAGCTGCAGTTCCACTAGTTGTTACTAGTTTTCCTTGTCAGGTCAAATGCAAAAGTACTGAAATTGTTACATGAAACTTCAATCCCACTAGTTATTACTAGGTGTCCCCTTATAAGTCAATTGCAAAAACATTGAACTTGATACATGAACCTGCATTTCCTCTGGCGGTAGCCAGGCGTCCCTCACAAGTCAAATACCCAAGCACACAAATTCTCTCATAAGGCTACGGTTCCATTAGTCTTTACTACGTGTTTCTCACAAGTCAAATGCAAAAGCATTGAAATTCTTACATCAAGTTGCAATTCCACTAGTCGTTACTAGGTGTCACCCACAGGTTAAATACAAAAGTATTGAAATTCTTTCTTGAAGCTGCAGTTCTACTGGTTGTTACTAGGAGTTCCTCTCAAGTTAAATGCAAAAGCACTGAAATATTTCACTTTAAAAAAAAAATCATCTTTGTATTAGTTATGTTGCAAACAAAGATAACAACATTCCACCATCTTGTGCAAAAAACTTTCACACCATTGGAAAATTCTGATAGCCTTGAACCCCTTCCTTCCACCCGATTTCCCCCACTCACTCTAGCACCCCCATAAATATCTCCAATACCACTACTATGCTGTGCGTGGTTGGAGCCCATAGAATCCAGTCCACAATATGATTTCCAGCCATGCCAGATTTTCTTCCAGTTCGTGGGACAGCCCCTTTCTTCATTTACTACCTTTTCTGATAGCATACAGCAGTCCATGTCTTTTTTATAGCTTTAAATATCTGGAGAGTCCTTGGTGCCCCATGCTCTTGCAATGTTTTGTTTCATGAAAATACAGAATCGTTCAAGTTTTCTTGTATTTTGGAACCTCCATGTCTTCATTGACATTCAACACATACCTTTTAGCTGAATCATCCATTTCTACTCCCTCACACCGAGACATATAGTCTGTGAGGTCTTCCCAGTATATCTGCACAGCAGGGCAAACACACAGGATATGGAAAAATGTCCTCACCTGCCCATAGACCTGTAAGCAAAGGTTCAATGTAGCCCTTCCCATTTTAAATTGGGACGACCTCTATATCCCTTTCCCACCTCGCCTTGAGATGTTGCATGCTGGTTGGTGACCGATTTAAAAAATACTTTTTATATACATCAGGGACGTGTTTTTTTTTTAGCTTGGGGTCTACCAGTAGCCGATCTTCTAGAGGTGAGGACTAGACTAGGGGATTTCTAACCTGGAAATAACAATACGTTTTTGAGTCTATCAATTGGAAGTCTCTTGACAAATCTTTTAGGGGAATGACATCTCCTCTGGCTCATATGTCACCCAATTTGGAGATGCCTATTAAATACCATTTTGCAAAACCTTGTGGTTTCTATAGATGAGTCAGTGCTGCACAGTCCCATAATGGCATTGCTTTTATGAGTCTAACTTCCCTCCATAAATAGTTCACTTCTTTCCAGATTTACACTACTGTGGTGGTGTGTGAGGGCAGTGGAGTCAGAGGTATTTTCCCATACAGCAGTGCTAGGTACACTCTGCCACCCATCACCTCTGTCCATATGCACAGCGGTTCAGTCTGAGCTGTAAAAGCCCAGTCATTTCTCATTGGAAGCCCAGTAATATTTTTGAAAGTGCAGCAGGGCAATCCCTCCATTATATCAACCCTTGGTCAGTTTGGCCAGGGCAACACTTGCTGGACCTCTGCCTCAGAGTAGCAGGCGCATCTCCACCTCAATCACTCTAAAGAACTTCCTCAGAACCTCATAGGGTGTATTTTGTAGTGCTATTAAAACCGAGCCATCATTTTGAATAGTACCGGCCTGCCCATCAGGGAGAGGGGCAGGGTGTGCCTGTGCCAAAAAACACCTTAGAGTCTCTTCAGGAGTGGGGACAGGTTCCACATATAGAAAAGTCTGCCTTCTTTGGTTTGATACCAAAGTATAGAAATCCCTCCTCCCCAATCACATCCTACAGTCTGGCGGTAACCTTGATAGCCTACCTGTAAGTGGGTATAACTGGGACTTATGCTAGTTGATAGCATATTCAGAGTATTTGCCAAAATCTGTGAGTATTTATGTTATTCTGAATACTGTCAGTTCAGGGTGGGTCACGGAAAGCAATATATCACCCTCGTAGAGGGATATTTTACCTTCCCAAGCGCCTTCCCAGTTTAATCCTCTGACCAGAGCGTCTTGTTTCACACAGGCTTAATGTATGGGTCAGGGAGATATCCATTCTGGAGGAGAGAAGAAGCTCCAAGGTCATTATTTCCTTCTCCAAGTTATCCAACCTCTTTTTTATTTTCCTTTTTTTGCACTGGCAATCAGGGACTTTGCTTGTCCTCTCACAACCGTTTTAAATGCCTCCCATGTAGTAAGGGCAGAGTTGAACGACGTCTCATTTTCAGTGAAGTAGTGGTCTGTGCATTTCCAGCACCACCCAGGATTCCTTGGATCTTGAGGTACCAGGAACTGATTGACTACACCTTCCCCGTTGTGTCCAGTTTTTATGAACTGTGGCCCATAATGGCAAGTCGTCTGAAAAACTGTGGCTAGGTGTTGTACATATGAGAAGTAGTGAGCCAGTGTGTGTTGAGTGAGTAGATAGTCTATGCAAGATAGACTTCTGTGTGCACCTGAGTAGAACGAATATTGTTTCTCCATGGGATTGTGGGTCCTTCAGAGGTCCACCAGTCTCATTGCTGCTAAACAATCTCAAAGGGGGCTCATTTTCTCTGGCATTTTTGTGTGCACCTGTCTGTCCTAGTCCTCCCTCAGTACCATGTTGAAGTCGCCTCCCATTTTTAAGATGCCGTCCGGGAGTTGTAGCATCAGGGAGCCCACATATTATAAGGCCAGTGTATTAAATTTGGTAGGCTTCTATACCGACCATATATTCAATGTAATTCCCTCCCAGTGTCCTGAGAGAGCCACATATCTGCCCTGTGGGTCCGGTCCGCGCATGACCGCTGGGGGGATGAAAGGTATTGCTTTTTTGGTAACAATGCCTTCCCTCTCGATCCTGATGTGTAGCTCGCTCATGCCAGCATTTTGTAGATCCACCTATCTGTGTAAATATTTATAAATATGTGTGTCTCCTGAATCATCACTATGTCTGGAGCATGGAGTTTAAGAACTGTAGTATCACTCCTCTTTTGATTCTGCCTCTCAAACCTTCAACGTTCCACAACAGTACCTTTAGAGACCTCACGCTCGCTATGGTGATCCAAGGTTGTCCCCAGAAGGCACTTCATCCAGTATGGCAACACCCGAATGGTGGCCCAGAGACCAAGTGGCCCAGGGCTGGTTTTATCCATTTTGTGCATCAAAGTAACTCTTCATGTGTAAGAGATTGTGTCACTGGTTGACTGGGTTGTGAGTCCTGGTCAAGCAGCAACCACAATCCTTGTCAGTGTAAGGCACAAGAAACCCCAAATTAACCTGTGCTCAATCCACTGGTAGTTTGGCACAGAGCAGTAAAGCAATGTGTAAAGTATTCGTGCAACACTTCAAACAATAAAGCAGTGAAAACACCACAATAAAGGTCCCAAACTAGGTTAGAAAAATAGATTTGTTTTTAACTAAAACTAGATTAAAATGACAAACATCCAATCAGCAGAACCGTAGATATTCAATTGTAAAGATTTAATAAAAATAGCGCTAAAAAACACAAAGCGCCAACTGATGCTATCTGGTCGCGCTGTACTTGGACAAAGGTACAAGTTGAGGCCGACCACTATAGATACAGGGACCCAGTTAGTCCTGCTGAACTAAGTACCTTAAATCCTGGTTTGCAGATAATTGCGTAGATCCCTGTCAAAGATGCATCGTGCAGCTGAAGCGATGCGTCAGTTCTGAGATGCAGCGAGGTTGCAATGCTAGGGCCTGCATCGCCATCGAGAATCCCGTCGAAGGAGCTTGCAATACAAAGTCAGGTGTTAAGGATGCAGTACGCGAGGCTGTGATGTGGATACTGTCATTGTAGTCGAGGCTGCCATCAACGAACAACTGCGCTGAGGATGAGTCACGCAGTCAGGGCCATGTAAAGGTTCGGAGGAGCTGCAATGCGAGCTGAGTCTTTTGCGACGGGTCCAATCCATGCAGCAGAGGAGAGGCATTAGTTCTGCTGGATCCACAGAGGATGGCAGAGCACCTTAAGCCCACTCTTAAGGGTCCAGGACTGGGGTGGCACACTTGACAGGGTAGACTCACAGGTAGCAGAGTCCAGGTGCAGATGCAAGGTTGTTGGAAGCCTGTTATGTCCCTGAGGCTTCAGACCAGGAGGTCAGCCAACTAGCCCTTGGAGTCACTCTTGGTTCAAGAGATGCAGGCCCAGTCCTTCTAACCCAGGCAAGAGAGCAGCAGTAGGTCAGCACAGCAGGGAAGCAGTTTCTTCAGATCAGCAGTCCAGCAGAGTAGCAGTCCTGGTAGTAGCACATCAGTTCTTCCTGGCAGAATATCCACAGGTTCAGAAATGTTCTGAGGAGTTGGTGTCTTGGGCTCAGTATTTATACCCAGTTGTGCCTTTGAAGTGGGGTAGAAGTTTCTATAGGTTTTCCTTTGAAGTCCCCAGGCATTCTGCCTTCCCGGTCCTGGCTCCAGACTAACTACAGGGGGTATGTGTGGAGGAAGGACACAGCCTATTCAGGTACAAGTATGGCTGGGCCCAGCTCCTCCCTCCCATCCTTTCAGTGATGGCCAATCCAGGCATACCTATTGTGTGTGGATGTCTAGGAGGAATACACAAAGCCCAACTATCAACTACACCCAGTCATGTGACCAGAGACAGGCTACAGTCATTAAATGGCTAAGGCAAGAAAATTCCGCATTTCAAAATTGGCATTTTCAGTATTGCACTTTAAAATCCGACCATAAGTTGGGATTTTAAATTGAGATTCCGGAGACACCAACCATGAACTGTTTATATACTCCCAATTGGAAGTTACACTTATAAAATGTAAAAAGACAACTCCAATGGTATCCTCTTGGAGAGAAAGGCCTTGCAATAGTGAAAACAGTACATATCCAACCTTTTAAATACATTGCACCCTGGGCTGCCCTGGACCTACCCTAGAGGTAACATATGCATTAAAAAGGAAGCTTTGGGCCTGGCAAAAGGTTCACTTGGTCATGTCAAAATGGTAGTCTAAAGCTGCACACACAGACTCTGCAATGGTAGGCCTGAGTCATAATTGGGTGACATAATCAGTGCCTTAGACCTACTAGTGAAAAACGAAACAATGAGGGCTGGAATGCCGAGCACTGCAAACATTCCCCCCCCCCAGTCACAAGGATCTTGGTTTAATCCATCATTCTTTTGCTCACCATGCCACCCCAGTATTCACCCAGCCATATGCAAATCAGTCTCGACCCTGCTCCTCATGGAAACAGTCCAGCCCGAATTGCCAAGCCCTCCCTGGACCAGAAACAAACATTCTGGGACCAGTTTCAGGGCATCCTGGCTTGGCAGTTTGGGCTGGATTGTTCCCATGGGGAACGGTCAAGGCTGATCTTCATGTGGCTGGGTCCAAACTGGAGTGGCGTGGTGAGCAAAAGAACAATGGATTAAACCCTGATCTTTGTGACTGAGGGTGAATGTTTGCATTGTTCAGCATTCTGTACATTAATTGTTCCTTTTGCTGTAGACCTACTAGTAACATTTGATCTACAGGCCCTGGGCATAGATAGTGCCACTTTACTAGGGACTTATAAGACAATTAAATATGCTAGTTGGGTATCAGCCAAAGTTACCATGTTTAAGAGAGAACAAGCACTTTAACACTGGTTAACAGTGGTAAAATGCACAGTCCTAGGGCCTGCAAAAACAAGGTCAGTAAAAATTGAAGAGAAAGGCAAAATGTTTGGGGGAAGACCACCCCAAGGCTGACAAGTTTAACGTGTCACCCTCCCCCCCAAACTGAAAGTGGGGAGAACTACCCAACACCTTGGGAGTTCTCATCACTAAAGCAGTCGAGCGTAGATAGACCATCAGCATTGGCGTGGTCTAAACCAGACAGTGTTCTACCATGAAGCCCATTACACCTAGGGAGACGGACCTCCTCAGCAGTTTTGGATTTTCACCCCTCATCTGCATGAGTTATCGGAGGGGCTTGTGGTCTGTTTAAACATAGAAGTGAGCACCAAAGAGGTATGGTCTCAACTTCTTCAGTGCCTATACCAAAGCAAAGGCCTCCCTTTCAATCACACTCCAGCTCTGTTCCTGTGGAAGTAACCTCCTTCTAATGAAGGCTACTGTTTGATCTAGGTGCTTCTCATTTAACTGTGCTAAGACAGCCTCTATACCATGCTCTGAAGCATCTGTCTGAACCATGAACTCCTTAGAGAAGTTTGTATCCTTGAGAACAGGTGCTGTATGCATGGCCTCCTTCAGGGTATAAGTCAGTAGCCTTGAGAACACGTGGTGTACACATGCCCTCCTTGAGGGTATCAAACACTTTCTGGCAGGCCTCTGTCTAGATCACCTGTCTGGGCTGCTTCTTCAAAGTCAGCTCTTTTAAGGGAGCAACAATGCTGCCATATCCCTTAACAAACCTCCTAACCTGTGAAACCCAGGAAGGCCCTCACCCTAGTCTGTGTTTTAGGGGGTTGCCAGTATAAAAGGGAAAGAAACAAGCTAGTTGCAAGCATCAATGTTTAAAGAACAATTAAAGCAGAACATAGTGCATTTAACCAAAAGACATAGTGCTTGAATATTATCCAAAAATATTTTTAATTTTTATTATTTTACTGATATTTTGTCATCTTTTCAGAAGTATCAAAAATATATTCCTATATGGTTAAAATTCACAATGCATCAAAACATATTATGACATGTGAGACATAATCAAATGGATAAGAGAATTATACATAACAATACAGTTTACATATAATACTGAATTTTATCTTATGTTCGAAACATGGTCCAGATCATATATGGACAGAAAGGAGGGTCGGCGGTAGATAGGACTACGCGCGTTTCGGCAGGTTGCCTTCGTCAGGACACCGTCTCAACTTTCACTATTTCTGTATATGGTCACTCTTTTGAAGTTGTTTCCGCTTGTGAGCCTTCTGGGTGGTATAGTGAAAAATGTCCCTGAGTCTTATGGAAAGGACGTTGGTGGATGGACTGAGTTAGTGAATTCCAACCGGTTTGGTTAATTTCCAAAACTCGAAGTTCCAAGACTAGGAAGACTAATCTAGTAGCAATTATTTCTCTGTGAGAGGTCCCTATGTCACGGAGGGATCCTGTTGGCTGCACTTTGCTCCTGCCAACCCTTTGGCCCGGAACTCCTATCCGGCACTTGCTGGCTTTAATTGTCAGGCCTTCCAGCTGCAGTGCTCGAAGCACCTTGTGGTACAGCTGGAGTTCTGACAGCTATGTCGTCTAGGTAGGTGGCAAAGAATGCCTCCTTCCCAGCTAGGACCCTGTTGATGAACCTCTGAAAGGTGGCAGGTGCATTCTTCAAACAAAATAGCATCCCCCTAAACTGTAAGTGGCCCTCTGGGTTTGAGAATGCAGACTTCTTTTTTGTTCCCTCAGTCAGAGCAATATGCCCTCTTGTGATATTCGAAATTGCCCTTGCAGTGTACATTCTTGTAACACTCTGTGCATTGGGGTGCAAACCTCTCTGTCTGCTTATCAAATAACTCTTTCCTTTTGGCTCTGGCAGGCACTAATTACCACTGCTCCCTTTGGAACTATTTGGGAGCCTTTATAGAACTCCTTATTTTTAAGCTTTTCTCACCCCCTCTTTCTTCTGGTGGGACTCCATGACCACCCTTGTGGGAGTCTCCCCCAGATACATTTTCGGACACTGGCCCAGAGGTCCGCCTTCTCCGCAAGCTTCAGGTCAGTCAGTTTGCTGTCAACTAGGTGCTGGCCCAGCTCTGGAAAACAAATACTGAACATGTGCTCTCTCAAAATTAGATTGGACAATCCATTGTAGTGATTAACTTTGATTCCTTGCACACAACCATTGAGTACCTTGCTGGAGTAGTCTACAAAATTCACCCGGGACTGGTTGTGCAGCTTCTGACTGTCCCTGAACCTCTGGCAATACTTTTTAGGTGTCAGTCCAAACTCATCAATCAAGATGTCATTCATGGAGGTGTATCTGGTTTGGTACCCAACCTCTAAATTAAGAAGTGTGCCCCGCCCCACTGTAGGCATGCGTTTCCATAAACCACCCCCAGAGCTCTTCTGGGATGTTGTGAACCCTCAGGGCTACCTGGTAGGCAGAAAACAATTTGTAAATATCGTCCCACCACATAAATGGGCACCAGATCCGTGGGGATGAGGACCTAATTTGCCTCCTTCAGACACTGTAGAATTGCTGCTACCATCACTGCTGGACTCTGCTTGTCTGGCCTAGGTGCCTAGCTCCTTAAGACTTAGTTCATGAGCCAGTAACACCTTTTTCTCCTCTAAGGACATTTCAGCCTTCTTCTCCTCCATGGCCAGTTTCCTTTCCGCCAAGCTATCTGCAGATTCAATTCCCTCTCTTGCCTCCTCTCTGCCAGCTCCTCTGGGGACAGGCTGCAGGAAGAGACACTTCTCCATGTTGGCCAGCTCAAGCTCCATTTTAGAAGGTACGGTCTCAAGCATGACAGTCAGAGAATGAATTAAGAAAAAGAAAAAGGCCTTTCAGGGAGAATTTTAAGTAAAATTGGTCTTAAATATGGAATGGTAGTGTAGACCAAATCACTGTATGGCGCTGCACAAACAGAAGTCCAATCCTAAACGCTGAACATCAGTGTAAGATATTGGGTTACTGGTTGACTGAGATGTGAGCCCTGGTCATGCAGCAACCACAATCCTTGTCAGAGTAAGGGACAAGCAAACCCCAAATTAACCTGTGCTCAACCCCCTGGCAACTTGGCCCAGAGCAGTCAAGCTGAACTTAGAGGCAATGTGGACAGTATTTGTGCAATACTTCAAACAGTGAAAACACCATAAAAGAAGATCCCACACCAGGTTAAAAAGTAGAGCAATATTTAATAAATAAAACAAGACCAAAATGGCAAAAACCAAATCAGTAAAACCAGAGATATTCAATTTTAAAGGTTTATGTAAAAATAGCTCTAAAAAGCACAAATCATGAACAGTAGATTTCCTGTCTCACTGGACTGGGACAAAGTCACAAATTCAGGTTGACCTTGGGCTGGCTACAGGGACCCAGTTAGGCCCACTGAACAAAGTTCCTTAAATCCTGGTTTGCAGTGCATTGCGTTAATCAGTGTTAAAGATGCGTCGTGCAGCCAAAGTGATGCATCAGTTCCGAGGTGCTGTGAGGTTGCAATGCACTGCCCTGCATCATCGTCGAGAATACCAACAATGAGGCTTGTAATTCGAAGTCCTGTGTCAAGGATCCGGCATGCAGTGGGGGTGATGATTCAGTTTCGAAGAGCTGTGAGGCTGCAATGCGGAGTCTAGCATCATCATCAAAACTCCTGTTGATGAGGGATACGAGGGCCTGCGCCAAGGAAGGGTCTTTGCGTTGGTTCAATCCTCAGATCATTCTTCAAGCTGCCCTTCAAATTTGCAAGTTGCTACTAATGACCCCTGTTCTTTGCCATTTTATTTCACACTATCATCCATATTATGAACTTTCATTCCAAAATTGTACCTCTCCAAAATAGTGCTTACTCTAGATATTTACTTGTGATCCATATTTTCTCACATATTTCTGATTCATTTAACCCCCTTGGTTCTTCAGCAGAAAAATCTGCTACATAAAAGAAAATCCTGCCCTTTGCCCCTAAAAAATGCAATATGAGAAGACTTTTTTGCATTTTGACCATTTCACATGAGCTTCATCAGATGGTAGGAAAATTGTGGCAACGTAACATTCGTTTTAATGTCTTAAAATGACAAAGAACAGACAAAACTCTCAGAAAGACACAATAAAGAATTTACTCTTTACACACTGGGGCTTATTTAAAAGTGAAGGAAGTGACCCTTTTAGGTCCACCCGGGTCACTCACGACCACGCCTTCCTTACAAATGAAGAGTCGGTCAGACAGTAGAGAATACAAACCAAAGTTATTTATTAGTCATACAATCGAGCAGAGTCCGGTTCGACCAGCCTCCTTAGATAGCTGCCGAGGGACTGACTCCCCTCAACATGGTAAAGTCAGATATACATTTCCAACACCCCTAAAGACCCACCCAGACTGGAATTTTCCAGTCTGGGCGCTGATGAACAAAGGAGGTACAGAAGAATTAACTACCATCCTAAGACCGGGTACACGCTCTCTTAGTTTCAAGGTTACTCTGCCCGCGCCCGTCTCTCTGAGAGTGGGAGCAGGCCTGCCTACGGGGAAAGGCATACAGTTACAGAATGATGTATTCATTAGTGCAGCGAAGCTGAACCTTGAATAATAAAGAGAAACAATCGAGGCGGATTTCTGCTGAGGCAGACGGTATGAGACAGAAGCTTCATTTACATAATGGTGCCGCAAATGCTAACTTAACTCGCACAATTCTAGAAGGAGTCAGCTAGACGCATTTTCAGTCCAACATAAGCCCCTTCCGCCACCGGTGCGTCACTTTTTGTGACGCACCGGTGGCGAATTTTACTGCCTCATATTTACAGGGACATGAAAAAAGCCACCCTGCGTGGCTTTTCCTGTCCTTGTAAATATGGCCCCTTTACATGCAGCAATTTTCGTGAAAAGGGAGTTCTATGGGTATTGCTGTGGGTGTTCCCATGCAACACCCATAGAACCTCACACATTTCCAGATTTACGAGAAATTGTAAACCTGGAAATGCGTCTGAATGCTACGCCTCCCCAGTGGAGGTTTAGGGAGGCGCAATGAAGAGAAATGTATTCAGTTCTCCTCGTTTTTTTCCTCCTTCTATGCATGCTGCATTCTGCAGCACACATAGAACGAGGAAATCCCCTCCGGTGAATGTTTATCTACAGGATAAACAATCATTACAAAAATTATGTTTTGCATAGAAGAACATCATTTCAGATTGTTTATGTGCAGGAAGGAAACCCTTTCTGCACCTAAACAATCATCCCCGTGACGCAGGTACCCTTGCACCATGGTGCATGGGTGCCTGCGTCGGCGCATGGCAGCCCATTGAGCGCCAGTGCAGGGGAGAGCAAGGGAATGCAACATATTATTGTAAATATGTTGCATCCCTTTGCTTTGAAAGTGCAGCAGCGTGGCGCAGCCAAAGGTCTTGCGGTGCCGCGCTGCGGCACTTTTGTAAATGAGGCCCACAATTTCCGAGAACTCCGTTCACTGGTGTCCAATATGATACATGAAGCTCACCTGTATTTATTCTCACGCACTACATAAATTCTTTGTTATACTCTCAGGGCTTATTTACAAGCCCCATGTGCCGCCGGTGCGTCACTGTTTGTGTCGCACCGGCGACACATTTTGCTGCCCCATATTTACAAGGACAGGAAAAGCCCCCTCCGTGACCTTTCCTATCCTTGTGTATAAGGCCCCTTTACAAGCATCGCTTTGCGTGAAAGGAGAGTTCCATGGGTGTTGCTGCAGGTTTTCCCTCACAACACCCATGGAACCTGACACATTTCCAGATTTACGAGAAATCGTAACCTGGAAATGTGTCTGAATCCTACGCCTCCCCAGGGGAGGCGTAGGGAGGCGCAACGAGGAGAAATGCTTTCATTTCTGCTTTTTTCCCCCTTTCTATGAGTGCAAGCCAAAGGGCTTGCGGTGCCACGCTGCAGCACTTTCTTGTAAATGAGGCCCTCAGTACGTTATTCAGTATAGCCTACAATATTTCCACATGGTCGGTGCTCTCTGTGGTAGGCTGTCAGATTCAATTGATAAACTTGGATTTATGTTTTGTCCTTTCCTACTTTCTACTTTTCACCAATGAAATAACTCTTTCCTGATTAAATTTTCGGATGACTCTTCCTGATCTCGCCTATTTTGAGGACAGTGCATATGTTCACCAGCAGTTTATTTTTCGTTTCTGTAGCTCACAGTGCAAACTGTAATTTGGCATTATATTGAAATAAGAACCATGCACTGCACAACGCATTGAAAACATGCAATAAGTAGATTATTTACCCTGTGTGACTGGAGTAACCACCCCAACACACGTTTCTCACCTGTACTTACATGTCTTTGAAGCATTACTTCTCACTCAGCATACACTACTGTCGTTCATGCCTGTTCCACTTGTAAGTGCTCTTCCCCAGCATTTGCTGCATGTCTTTGACGTTCTATTGCTCGGCATGCCACACACTCCTCCAGCACATGCTTCTCTACCTCACGCGCCAGCTGAGCTGCACGGGCTGCTTGTCCTTCTTTGACGCGCGCCGCTGTTGCAGGCTCCCTTACTATTTTGAACATATGCTTGTGTTATCTCTTCTTAATGAAACCTTACTCATTTCATACCAATAATACTCAGTGAAATCGAAATGTTTAGCCAGCCTAAATGTAAATCCTTGAATGATTTTCAGAGTTTCTTTTCAAAGCTACTGGTATTTGTCCTGAATGATTGATCTGTGTTGAGGGGGGTGTCCTACACTCATTGCAAATTGAAAAGATGCACAACAGTTTTTTGAGCACATAAGATATAGTTTATTTACACAGAGAGCCATCAATGTCCAATTTCTTCCATAAATAACTTCAACAGTCTCCGCTCTGCCCATCAGGCCCTGACCACCATCCCACTGATCCGCAGGACCACCGCTGGAGGAAGATCCTTCTCCTATCTCACTGAAAGGATCTGGCACTCCCCTTCCTCTGCATCTCAAGCAATCACCATCTCTGCCTCAGTTCAGGAAGGACCTCAAGACCTGGCTCTTAGAATGAACAGCAGTCCCTCTCTCCCCCACAGCGCCTTGAGACCCTTACGGGTGAGTAGTCCTGCTCTAAAAAACCCTGATTCATTAATTGATATGACACCATCAGAACTTAACATCTATGCTATTCAAATACACATTGTAGCTCAATCACATGGGAGCCTGGGACAGTTGTGAAATATTTTGTACCACACCATATACAGTCTTAGAATCTTTTTCTGATAGATCACTTTTTATCTTATCTGACTGCTCAGATATTGAGGTTTTCCAGCTGTTGGCATGATACTTTCACAGCAGAAATAGATGCATTGCAACAAGATTGGTCATTGGGTTTGGCTTATCCTGAAATGGTTGCACAAAACACCTGGTTCAAACTATTGCAAGTTTAACATCATGCATCTTATGTATCTAGCGTCAAATAGACTGCACAGAATGTTTAGAGAGGTATCCTAGATGTAAAGCACCCACCACAGATCTTTTTTAATATATTTTATTGTCTTGCAAAATAACACAAGAAAAAAAACATACACACATTAATCCCACAGCACACCCAAAATTCTGTTTCAGTATGTTTAGCAAACCAGCCACAGCCAGCCCGGCACTTAGGATCATAGCAGGTGTTCCAGGCCATAGTCTGGGTGTTTACCACGCAGCTCCTTCACTATGACCTCACCTGGTAAGGCGAGGGCCTCTCTCCTGGGGCACCTTCAGAACCATTTGTCAGGCTGTGGTGCGCTCTCCAGTGTGCCATAACTTTTCAAATTTCTTAGGTAATCCCCATCTTTTGTACACCACTTTCTCCACCCCAATTCCATGATTCATCCAGCTCACCAACTATTCCTTCCCTATAGTCCGACACCTTCTGGCAGCCCCAGAACGTGTGAAGGAATGTGCCTTTTTTATTTTTATTTTATATTTTATTTTTATTAAATTGTGACAGACATACAGATGTTACCGATTGACAATATTGACTGGTTGCTCACATCATGGTACAGTATACATGGGTCAGCGAAGCAATGACATTAAATTAGTCACATCTCTGTCCACATTTCTACGTATTTCCAACTCCACCACTGGGGATATACATAGGACTCCCCGGTAAGCATTCCATTTGGCCCATTTCCTGTCCCATTTTTTAGGACACCCCCGGGTTATGAAGACTTCTTTCTCCGCAATCATGCATCTGTCACATTCCGTTGCCCATTGGGATGCAGAAGGCGGTGCCGCCCCCCACCCCCTTGCCAATTCCCTTTTCACCAGCGTGTATCCCAACGTCACCAGCTGTTGTTCGATTTCAGTAAGGTCTGTGGCCTCCCAGATATTTAATAGGCCCATTCGCAGTGTCAGTCCCACCGTCTTCTCCAGTGCAGTTTGCATGTGGTTTGTGGCTTTCTCCCAGAAGTGATGGACCGCCGGGCACTCCCAGAGAGTGTGGTAGAAGGCGGCCCGCTGCCCGCAACCCTTCAAGCAGAGGTCGTCCTGTCGTGTGCCTATCTTAGCCAAGGTTATCCTTGTCATATACGACCGATGTAAAATCCTAAGCTGTATTAGTCTGAATCTAAGTGTGATGGTCGCTTCCCTAGGAGACATAAGGGCTGACCGCCAATCCTCCTCATCAATCGACCCCAGGTCTCTCTCCCATTGCTCCTTAAGTTTGCCAAAGCTATCAGGAAGGTTGTTCCTAAGTTTCTTATACGTCAAAGATATGGCCTTAGAGTGCAATGGTCCATCAAGCAAGCGGTCTTCCAATGGCGATGAGTCTGGTATGTCATCGAAACTTGGAAAGGTCGCCCGTAAGGCATGCCTTATTTGCAGGTATCGAAATACCTCCCCCGGAGCCACCTTGTACTGCCTCTGGAGTTCTTCGAACCTAAGTATTGAGCCTTTTTTAACCATATCTTTCACTGCTGAGATTCTGATCACGTCCCACCTGTCAAATCCTGGTTGGTAGCACAACATGCCCAGTTTTGGGGTATACCACAGCGGTGTCACCTTAGTTAGGGTGTTAGTCCATCCCAACCGAGAATTTGCCTGACGCCAAATTCCTATCGTGTGCATCGTTGGACCAATGTACCTCTTCTTCCTGACGTGAGAGTAGAGGGCCCCCAAGTAGCCCGAGCGGTCTGTCTGGTACCTATCCAGGGCATAGGCCGGGTCAGTAGGTGGGAAGTATGACCAGTGGTTCACATCCACCAGCTGCGATGCCCAATAGTAAAGCTTGAGGTCCGGTAGCGCTATACCTCCATCGTACCAACTTTTCGTTAGCTTTTTCAATGCCACCCTAGGGGCCTTGCCCTCCCTTAGCAAGGCCCCTAACAGTGTGAAGTATGCCTCTGGGACTTGGTTGGGACAGTTTTGGAGGATATACAGAAAGCGTGGGAGTACCAGCATTTTAAAGAGAGAGGCTCTGCCCACCAGGGATAGAGGCAGTGACCTCCAGTGCTTCATGTCTGCCCGCAGCCTAGCCAACGGGGTCGCCAAGTTAGAACTGTAGAACAGAGCAAGATCTAATGTGACAAAGATCCCCAAATATCTAAAGCCATCCACGGCTACTTCTATTTTGCATTTTACTGGAAGACGGGGAATCCGTCCCTGAAGCACAAACAGCACTGACTTACACCAGTTAATCGCGTACCCCGAGTATTTCCCGAAGTTTGTAAATATATTCAGAACAGCATGGATAGATTTATAGGGGGAGGCAAGATATAATAGGATGTCATCAGCATATAGGGATATTCAATCCCCCAGATCCTCCGTCCACCTCAGGCCTCGCACCATCACATCTCGGCGTATCCACGCCACCAAGGGTTCCAACATAAGGGAGAATAGCAGCGGGGACATGGGACATCCCTGTCTGGTACCCCTCCGCAACGTAAACGCACGGGACGTATAGTTATTTACCCTCACCTGTCCCTGTATGTCAGTATATAACAGTTTTACCCAGCCTATAAATTTAGGGCCCAGCCCTACTTTGGTGAGGACTTCAAATAAATACGGCCATTCTATGGAGTTGAACGCCGTAGATGCATCTAAGGACAGTATAACTGCGTCTTCAGAAATTCTTTACGCGCCAGCACGTTGTGAAGACGGCGTATATTAAGAACCGTGTTTCTCCCCGGCATAAAGCCAGATTGATCTGGGTGTATTAAAGAGGAAATCACTGTCCCAAGCCGTACAGCAAGAACCTTCGTCAAGATAGGTCTATACAAGCCACAGCTATCGACCGGTTTGCCGGTCTTGTGGATAACAGCGATAGTAGCTAGATGTTGGTCTGCTGGAAACTGTCCCCTCTCATAGCTTTCTTCGTACATGGCACATAATGCGGGGCCACCTGCGAAGACATGACCTTTATGAATTCAATGGGGGTACCATTTGGCCCCATCGCCTTCCCTGACTTGATTTGACCAATGGCCTTCTTAATCTCCTCACTTGTTAGGTCCTCGTCCAGCGCGTCTCTGTCCGAGTCTGAGAGGGTTGGCACGTCACTGTCAAATTGAAGCTGGCGTGAATCTTCTGCCGTGTATGTGGTAGAAGGGAATATATTCTTTCTAGGTGATCCGCGAATGCCTCTGAGATGTCCCTGGGGTGAGTAATCAATACTCCATTTGGTAGCGTCAATCAAGGCACCCTTCTTGTACCCTGTTCCCGCCTCTCTAGCCATGCTAGGGTCTTTCCTGCCCCGTCTCCCAGTTCATATAACCTGTGTTGGGTGTTACAGTATTTGGCCATCGAGTGTTCTCGAGCCTTACTTCTATACTCATCTTGTTTCAGGGTCAGCCTATGGTGTGTATCGCTTGAGGGGTTATTCGCTTGATCAGCCTCCAGCCTTTGGAGTTCCTCTACTATCTGTCCCAGCACCTAACGCCTCTTTTGAATATACCCCGTTTTTAGGGACAAGGCTTGCCCCTTCAAAACCACCTTATACGCTTCCCATATGGTTTGTGCAAAGTCGACCGAACCTAGGTTTTCTTTAAAGTAATTCCCCATTTGTGCGCAGAGTTCTTCTTTAATGTCTGGTATTGTCAACAGCCATGGGTTAAGGACAATAGTGGTACGTGTCTGTCGTTCCCAGTACGTAAACTCAATCTTTACTGGGGAGTGGTCCGAGATACCTCTGGGTAGGACCTGCGGGTGCCTAAAACAGCCTATCCAGGCCGTGTAAGTTAGAAAATAGTCTATACGAAAGAGACTGTTGTGGGCGCTAGAAAAATAAGTGTACTGTGTATCTGCCGGTTGTAGTGCTCGCCCAACGTCTGAGAGTCCCAGTGCTATCTTGAATTCTGCCATAAGTTCGTTCGGCCTAGCTCTCGGCCGCTGTGGGTGCCTTTCAATCGTGTCATCCATCGTCATGTTATAGTCTAATCTCATAATCTAGGCGCCGTCAGGAAGACCGGTGAGCACGTTACCGAGGTCTGCCAAGGCCGTCTTACCTAATGTTGGTGGCAGATAGAGAGAGACAACATTAAGTGCTCTACCCTCCCACTGGACTTCTAATACGGTAAATCGCCCCATTGAATCTGGCCACGTCTTTCGCACTATAAGAGGTGTACTTCTTTTAACCAGGATACCTGTTCCCCTCAAACCAGTAGTGTAGTCTGCATGGACTAGTAGCTTGTAACCCCATCTAGTGAGGGCCCTACTTGTATTGCCCACCAAGTGGGTTTCCTGTAGTAGCACTAAGTCCGGGGAGTGCCTCTTCAGATATTGTTGGACGATTTCCCATTTTATTTTATCCCCCATTCCGTTGACGTTCCAAGACAGGACAGAAAGCGCTAGGTCTCCATCAACCCCCATCCCACAACACACTAAAATCCGCAATACAGTAGATCAGTAATAGTGAATACATGTCATGGAGTACCAATTGAGTGCGAGCAACTCCTCTTTGCGTGTGTCTTCCGGCTGCTAGGACCAACGTGAAAATCGACATACATCAAGATACAGTAGCTGCAATTTAAGTCAATATAACTCTGCATTGATGAACACCCCCCCTCCCGTCCCCCACCCCTCTCTCTGCCTCCCTGCCCGTGGATTTAAAAGTACCCACTCCCCAACTCGGCAGAGTGCCTCTCTCCCCCCCCAGAATGCTGAAAAAACTCGGGCTTACACAGCCCCCATCCCCTCTATTGTCATATTACATCATGCCTGTTGTAATCTATCTCCTGTCCATACCTTATGAGTGTCACAGGAGGGTCTCCTACAATAATGTACAAACCAGCTAAACAGTTACTAAACAGAGCCTCAATCGGACACCTTCACACATCAACTTTAGAACAGTCTGTCACCCCCAGCAATACTTGCACTTCTGTTGATCCGCCGACCGGCGGCCCATATCTTCGGGCGCTACACAGACTCTGTCATCCTCTCAGCCTCGCCCGTGGAGTTACTCATAGGCAGTCCATCCATACTACCCCTCTGCTGTCCGGGTCCGCCAGTACGGTCTCTCCTCTGGCCCCCCACCCGTCGCCAACCCTCCAGCCAGTCCCACACTTCTTCTGGCGATGTGAAGAACCACGTTTTCCCATCCGACTCCACTCTAAGTTTTGCTGGGAAAAGCATGGCGTATTTTACTTCTCTGTCTCTGAGCTCCTTCTTCACTGCCTGGAAGCTCCGGCGCTGAGCCTGGACTTTGGCCGTGAAGTCCGGAAAAAATGTAATCTCACTGTTGTCACTCTTTTGCGGCGGGCCAGATCTCGCCATCTGCAGTATGATGTCCCTGTCGCGATAATTAAAGACGCGAGCAATAAGGGGTCTCGGGGGGGGGCCCGGGCTTCGGCCTACCCCCCGGTACCTGATGAGCCCTCGCTATTGAGAAATAGCGTGATAGAGTCTTGGGTCGCAAGTGGATAGTGACCAACTCCTCCACATAAAGATCCACTGCTGGCCCTCCGGCCCGCTCCGGAACACCTAAAATTCGTATGTTGTTTCGGCGTGCCCGACCTTCATAGTCATCAAGTTGTTGCGCCATCCGTTCCTGTTTAGTCTGTAAGTCAGCCACTTGCTGTTGAAGCTGAGATGTGTCCGTCTGCAATGCTGTAGTCACAATTTTGAGTTCCTTAACTCGTTCATCCATTTTACGAAAGTCTGCTCTGATTAGTGAGACCTCTACGGTGACGGAATCCAGCGAGGTGCGTACTCCGTTAATCGCTGCCATAACATCGTGAAGCATTGGCTCCGACCCCACTTTGGGGCTATTTTGCATCTCAGCCTTCCCCGTTCGGTGCATATCTCTGTCGTCCTCCGCCTTCCCCCAGGTGAATTTCGCACGTTTGTTCTGTGCGTTGGCCTTAGGGCCCCTGCTCGTCGCCATGCGTGCACTGCGGGGTCTCATGAGTCAGTGACGAGGTATCTCAGGGTAGTATCTGCCGCCTACCCAGCGAGTCAGAGGGCCCCGCCGGTGGCCTGTCAGGGTTCCCCCAGGGCCCAGTCTCCGAACTCTGCCACTGCTAGATTCTCCTCTGTCTGAAAGGTTGTGATACAAGCAGGTAGCGACCTACTACAAAGGGTGAGGGGTACCTCAGTATTGTGCGTGATATGCACCAGCCTCAGCAACAGATCTCCACTGAACAGGGTCTCTCACCTCCTCCACCGCTGCCCTCACATCTACTGCATGTGCAGTGTACACCACCTCAAATGACTGCACTGGCGACAGCGTGGGGCAAAGAGAAACCCTACTCAACTCCACATAGGCGCTGCGACAGGCGATCGTGTTGTTCTCACGGCCCTTCTTTTTGTCAAACCCCAGTGCACCAGATGATCACAGCCACACCACCTGCGGGGCACCCATGCGCGCACTGACACAGCCAGAAACATCACATTGTGGACTCGTAGCCCTTCAATTGCAGCATCGTCTTGTAGTCCAGATGGCTCCGAAGCAGTGTGCTGGCACTATTCAGTCTCTGCCCAGTTGTACAATGGCCCCCTCTCTCCTCACGTAGGGGCCAGGGCTGTAAGTCCGGCCAGGGGTCAAAGAGAGGAAGGGGGCACAGCACAGGGGGGGAGGGAGCAGAGGGGTGACAAACCGGCTCCCACGCCCTGATGGCCCCCAATCGTGTCTCTTAGCTTGCACTTCGGGATCCAACAGCCATGCACCCCACTTCAGTACTGGCCCTCCACCAGGGCCTCGCCGCCTCTTAATGTCGATTAGGCCCGACAGTCACCCAGAAGCCGGGGCCTCAGTTAGGAAATGCCCGCCGGGGCGCTCACTCCTCTATATTTGCGCCTCAGCCACTGAATTTTTAAAGGGGTTTTGGGCCCATTTGTATGGTGTTGCAGCAGAGTGTAGGACTTATCGCTACCGTCCGCCGCCCGCCCGGGCCCCGTGTTTACCTGACCTCTGGCAGGGCCCACTCAGTCTCTAGCAACTGGGGCCTCGAGTTCCTGGCGCCGCCCTGGGACGTTCGCCTCCGTATCGCCAGTCTGCCGCACCCTCCACTCGGACCACTCCCGTTTCGCCCGCCAGGTCCGCTGATTTCCTGTCAGTCCACGTTATGCTCCACACCTCGTATCCGCTGGGAGGTAATGCGGCAGCTTCACCGGGCGCTGAACCCGGCCTACAGGCCTCCGATAGCCGCCATGTTAGAAGCCGCCATCCGTTGCCGGTTTCTCGCTCAGGAGCTGCGGTCACCGCTCCTTCTGCAGTCGATAACCCCCCAATCTGTGCTGGACTCCGTCTCACTCCCGGACTGGGCGCATAAGAGGCAGATGACAAAGGATTATTCAGGATAGCCGGCGGGGATGTGGGAGCTCATTCAGGCTGCTGCCATCTTCGTCAGCTGCAAGCCACGCCCCCCAGGAATGTGCCTTTAACTGTATGATAGTGTGCTCACTCTCCCCATTTTGTAGAGTCAGGTTCTGTTGAAGTATACCCTGTGGAGAATTTTGGACTCTATTAAATGCAGCCTGGCACTAATGGCTACTTCTCTGGGGTGCACCAGTGCTGCCTCTCAGTTCACATCCTTTAGCGCCCCAATGCCCCCTCCCATTTCGCTCGCAATCTCCCCAGATGGTCCAGTGCTTTAATTTATACGGTGCGGTAAAGGCGGGAGACCACCTTGTGGACCATCGCTTCCCCCAACACCCATGTCTCCAGCGGGAAGGACATAAGGAGGTCCAAACCCAGTACATGGTCTCCCATGAGAGCATGTGTAAGTTGCAGGTATTTAAACTGTTGGGTCTCAGCGAGAGCATATTCCTCCTGCAGGGCTTGAAAAGGCTTAACCTTCCCACCCTCGATTACATCTCCTAGGCTCTCGATCCCAATGTGTTCTCATTGTCTGAAACCGGCTAGCCTCCCAGTCTCCTAAAACACTGTACTCCTACAAAGTGGGGTGGGTAGGGTAATCTTGCCCTTCCAACCCATGCCAGTGGTGGCATCATCCCAGGTCTTCAACGTGGTTGTAGTTGGTTTGGGCAGGTGCAGCTGGTCCCTCCTCCCATAGACATAGAGGAGATATATCCACCTCCCCATAGCCATGCAGTCAGTCCGGTATGCTGGTTTTCTATGCGGACAATGACCCTATTCATTGAAGAAGTAAAGCTGAGCTGCCCTATGATAGGTCCCAATGTCCAGGAGTACCAGTCCCCCATTATACACAGATCTGTATAGTGTCCCCAGAGCTATCCTTGTATGAAGTGACTTATCAATACTGTAAAAATAAGTGTCCGAAATCGAGAATGGTGTGTTTCTACAAAACGTATAGCAGCTTGGGCAGAATGATCATTTTGTACAGGATTGTCAGAGGGAGTATGTGCTAGTGCTCCACATCCATGTGGAACTCGTCACGACCCGCTGGCCGTTCTGCTCCAGAGACCACATGAGGTCCAAAGTAGCCTCAATATCCGCATATCTAAAGCTAACCATCCGGACCCTCCCAGCAACCCAACTGAAAACGATAGATTTATCACAGTTAACATGGAACCATGAATAAGATTCAAAGAAGCGAAGCCAAGGTGATCACTCCGGTTCAGTCAAGTACACCAGGGCGTCATCCACATCCAACGAGATCTTCTCCAGTTCCGCCAAAACTGGGGGGAACCCCAGACTCTCTCTCCTGCTGCCCACCCAGCACGCAGCAGCTCCAGGCAGAGGGCGAACAGGTGAGGTGACAGCGGACAGCCCTGCCTTGTTCCCTTCCCAACTGCAAATGGCTCAGAGACGACGGCATTGACCTTTACTGCCATCGTGGGTTCCATGTACAGGAGTGCCACCCATCTGCAGAACGTGGGGCCAAAGCCAATGTGCTTCAGGGTCCCAAACAAGTAACACCAGTCAATAGAGTCGAACGCTTTTTTAGAATCCAATAGTAGTGCCCATGGAGTGGGATCCACTTTGTATCTGTCTAACCATAAAAACAGTCTGCGGAGCTTGAGCCTCATGAACCTTTGGTCGGCATGAAACCAGTTTGGTCGGCATGGACAAGGTCATCTATCCCTCCCATCAGTCTGGACATGAGGATATTTGACAGTATCTTGCTTACTGTGTTGAGTAGGGAGATGGGTCGATGTGAAGAACAAAGAGCAGGAAGCTTGCCCTTCTTCGGGTTGACCACAATAATGGCATAATTGAGGACCAGGGGAAGGGCCCCCTCTTCATTCACTGCCTTGAATAAATTAAGGCGGTAGGGGTAAAGCAGGGCCGCAAAGCATTTATAGAGCTCTGCAGGGAGGATATTGGCGCCTGGCCTTTTCCCAGAGTGCATTGTCAGGCCTGCTTCATTAAATTCTGTGATTGTCAAGTCAGCCTCAAGGGCAGGTCTAGCCGACAATTCCAGGTCCGGAAGAAGCATCTCTGGCAAAGTTCTGCGACCTCATGGGCCACAAGGTCGCACCAGCCGTGTATAACCCCTTATAATAAGCAGCGAAAGCATGGGTAATCTCTAGTTCGGAGCAAACCAAGTCCCCCAAATCGTTCTCTACCTCAGCCACCCAACATGTCTCTTCTCTCCTACTCAGCAATGCATGGAGGCAGCAGGCATTGTCGCCCGTATCATTAAGGCGATGTTGAAACCCCAGGTAGTGTAGCCGTGCCACCTGTGTCACATGGTAGTGGTATCGGGTCTTCGTCACCTGCAGGAGCAAGTGGTAGGGTTCATCTCCCTTGGTCACCCATGCCCACTCCAGCTGTAAGAGATGCTGCTCCCGGAGCAGCATCTCCTCCTCTCTATGATGTTTCTTTCTTACTTTTATATTCTGGGTCCTGTCTCAAAACACTGCCCTATTGGCCTCTGACGAAGTCATCGGGCAGGACACTCTTACCATGGTCTCATCAAAATACTGTTGGGAGGCAACTCTAAGGCACTCCGCCACCTCTATATCCTTCAGAACCCAGAAGTCCAGTCTCCAGGAATATGGAGCTTCTCACGTGGCAGGAGCCCCCCAATGTGACCAGGACGATGGAGGGATCATATTTATCCTGCCAGGTATTCTGCCTGCATCACCCATGGAAACTCTGGTCGCAAGAGGAAGACATAGTCCAGTCTTGACAGAGAAATATGTGCCCAGGAGAAAAACGAGTACTGTCTCTCGTAGGCGTGCAAGTTCTGCCAGGCATCACTAAGCCCCAACGCATGGGCAAAGCGCTGCAATCATGATGGAGGAGCAGGAGGTGTCTGTCGGGTTGAGTGTCTGTCCTGGCACCCGTCCATGACGCCTTTAAAGTCCCCCCCACCATGTGCCAGTCTCTATGTGCATCTATGAGAATAGGACCTATCTACTCCAGCATTCTTTTTTGCAACCTCATAGGTAAGTATGTGCTCACGACCAGCACCTCCCTTCTGCACTTGATCACCACAAAGCAGCACTCTGGGTCAACCCAGGATTTCGTCAAGTGAAAGGAAGGATTTTTAAGTGCTAGGATAGCCACACCTCTAGAGCCTTTCATGTAGCCATCGTTTGTCTGCACAGTGTATTGACCCCTCTGCTGGCACTTACAAGTATTCCCATGTAGAAGAGTCTGGTGCAGGAGAACCAGGTCAGGGGAGTGATGACTGAGATATTGGTTGACAACCTCTCTCTTCATTTTGCAGCTCAGCCTATTCACATTCCATGGAAAGTCTGCAAGGGAGTCAACCTGTGTCGCCATCTATAATACCAGTAGGCCAGGGCAGTCAGTGCCCCCCGCCTGTCGCTCGCGGGGAGCAACTGTTGTGTCTGAAACTAACAGGGCAGCATGGGAGCATGTAGTGAACCTAGAAACCCCAACTGAACCCCCACCCCAAGTTCCCCGGGCATGGGCATAGAACTGCCCACCTCCCCAACTTGGGAAATGTCTGTGGCCCACCCCCTCATTTAACGGCCAACATACTCTCTTCACCCGTAACTAAAAGCAAGCACACTCTCACCACACTTGCTCCTATCTCGTACACTTCATTCAGCATATCACAGTAGGGTGCTGATCAATCATTGGTGCCCAAAGGTTGCAGCCTAGGAACTGGCACAGGCTCCCAAATGTCAGTGTCCAAAGAGGTTACCACTGAGGATCCCACCCCTGAGCACAGAGCCCGTCCTTCGTCTCACCAGGGTCACCCAGCCCTGGCGTCCCTACCATGTCTGACGCCAGGCTGTCATGTCTCTCCACTCGGGTCCCCTCCACCACTCTCATCTGGACAGCCGCCCGCTTCATCCCAGTCGCCTAGGTGGGTGCTCCTCCAGCCAATCCGGAGCCTGTTCCAGACAGTCAAAGAAGAGATCTTACCCTGGAAAAGCACTTTAAGTTTAGCCAGGTAAAGCATATTGTACTTAATGTTCAAGGCCCTCAGTTTTTGCTTCACAGACTCAAAAGTCTTCCGCTGCTGCTGAACCACTTTTGTAAAATCCATAAAAATAAGGATCTGAGTGAAGTCGTAAGTGACCTCACCCAGGGCTCTGATGGCCCAAAGCACCAGGCCTCTGTCACTATAGTTCAGAAACCTCGCTATCAGTGGGCGTGGGGAGGCCCCGGACTGCAGCTTTCACATCAGGACCCTGTGTACCCTTTTGATGAGAAAGCAGTGGGCTATCTGGTCTGCCGTGAGGAAGGGCCACAACCAACCCTCCAAGAAATGCTCCAGTCTCGTACCCTCTTCTCCTTCAGAGAACCCCAGGAATCACACGTTATTACACCTGTAGTGCCCCTCGGCTTCCTCCACATGAACCCCCATTTCCCCAGAACAGACTTGGAGCTTCTGGACAGTCTGGGTCAGGTCCTGCACCGTACCTTCCAATGTCATGAGCCGCGTTTCAGCCTCGGTCACCCTTCCTGCAGTTTTATTCAAGTCTTGCCGAAGCAGGGCCACTTTAGTTCTCAGTGCCCCAGTCGCCAAAGCATGGCACAAGGACTCAGTTGCCCACAGCATAGCTTCCATCCCTGGATGGGGGATGTTTCCGTCAAACTCTGCGGCTGTCACCGCGGGCCCTGCGATGACATCCCCCTTCGCCACTGGCACCAAAAGATTGGTGAACTTGTCCAGTTTCCCGTTTGGTCTGAGGCTTCTCCTTCACCATGCTGATGGATGCCGTGGCTAACTCGGGGAAACAGTGTGCTGAGATTGGCCTGCCAGGCCCCAATACCCCTGCAAGGGTGGGCAGCACGTGCAGCCATGTTCCAGCCTCCAGACACCAACCCCCAGGCCAATGGCAGCCGGACGCTGAGGAGAGTCCCTCCTCTACGCAGGTTTGGCTTATCCCCAACACACTTGTCTCAGTCACCACCTCGGGAGGATGCACACACCCCAGCAATGATCCAGGTGCTGGGCGTGCAGGACCACGGGGAGGTCATCAGGTGGCACGAGCAGTCACAGTCTTTATAGTGCCGGAGGGCCACAAGCGCAAACTGCTACCCCCACCATGAAACCACTCGAGCGGCAAGTGCAGCCGCACAAGAGCAGGGGGATTCTTCCCCATGGCCAGCTGTGGGTGTTCGCGAGGTCCAAGGCCAGCCGCACCGCTGCGGCCCAGTAAATCGGTACCGTCTCACACTGCCAGAGGATCCTGGCTTCCAATTCCCTCAGGCCTCCACATCTTTGAGGTAAGGGGGAGGTGGGGCTGCTCTTGCCAGGAGCTGGCCCAGGCACCCAGAACACTTCCCTAGCTGCGCATCTCGATATGGGCCCAGCTCCTCAGCATCGTAGCCTCATAGCCCCCATTTAATGCCCTTGCAAGCATCCCGTGACTCACCCCGTTGTGGCTTGAAAGACCACGCCGCAGTTCTCCAGCACCTCCTCAGCTGTTGCCGATGGTTGGGACAGGCATGTGCTGCTGCGGGCCGTCTATGGGGGCCCTGCCAGCACCTGGATGTCACAGGATATGTGGGGCGGCACAGGGGTGCTCTTAGATGGAGGCTGCCGCCGTTATGCATGTCCTCCACCACAGTTCTTTTGCACATGTTCTGGACATGCCTGGGGCTAGAACTATTTTGCTCTGGGAACCTTGATCATATCTGCAAGATCACTGATCTTGAACTACTGAGATGCTTCAAGGCAGTGTAAGAAACTAGGTTATTGGTTGAATGGGGTGAAAACCCCACTCAAGCAACAGCCACAAACCTTGTCAGGCTTAACCACAAAAGTCACTAAATTAGCCTTGTAGCTTGGCACAAAAGCAGTCAGGTTTACCTAAGAGGCAATGTATAAAGTATTTATGAAGCCCATGAACAGAAATAAAGTCAAAACACAAGAAAAATCCCCAAACAATTTACAAAAACAAAACAAATCTTAATAAATAAATGATAACAGAACAACGAAAACCCAATCAGTAGCACCGTAGATACTGAGTTTTATAATTTTAGTGAAAATAGAGTCAAGAAACAGAAAGTGCCACTCGTGATTATTTGGTCAACCTCGACTGGGGAAAAGTTACACGTTCGGGCCAACCAAGGTGCAGTACAGAATGGGCCAAATACAGGGACCATGTTAGTCCCGCTGAAAAGGTTCATTCTCAATTTCTGATTAGAACATTTCTGTTTACATTGGAGGAGGCTGCGAGGAGGATGCTTTTGGTGCGAATAGCAGGTTGAGAGTTGTAGACAGTTGTTGCTGTAGCACAAACAGCTGATCGCTGTTGGAGCTTCGAGTTGCCGTTGCTGTAGCATGTAGGGCAGGTCCCACTTTGCCAGTCGTCGTGGACGGTCACTGTCAGCACAAAGAATAGGTCTCACTGGAGCTTTGCATTGGTGGTCGTTGCAGGCAGCAGAGTTCTGTTGTAAATGGGTCTGTTTGCGGTCGTGAAGAGCCAACTTCAGGGTTTCTAATTGTGGAGGAGCTCTCGAAGGTGCAGAACCTGGAGAGCACCTCTTGGGATCAGGACTCCCTCAAACAGAGAGGCCAGCAGCAGGGCTCAGGCATGCCCAGGCAGGTCCAGCTGGTTTTAGTCATCCCTGTAGCTCACACTGGAGGTCAGCCAACTGACCGTTGTCTCACTTTGGTAGTTTGGGATATAAGCAAGCAGGTCCAATCTTCCTTCTTCAGCCAGCAGGGCAGTCAGTCCTTCTTCGGAATCTTCCACAGGGACAGGAGTGTTTTGATGAGTGGTTCTGAGGGTCCTCTTTTTAGGTCGAGCCTAGCGGCAGCACGCAGGCACTACTCGCTTTGCGCGGCATACTGTAGTAGAGTATGCAGTGGAAGCCCCACCCACGCCCCACCCATATTTTTAATTGTCTGGTGTCTTTGTCCTTCATAAATGCTGGCTTCTGATTCATTATGAGGCTTGTTAGTCCCTCCTGGGTACCGCCTTGTCTCCATTTGTTACCTCCCATAACAACTGGACCTTTAACTGGTGCTGTTACACAGTTTTCTTTATCTTGGCTCAGCACTATTTTGTTTAATGGTTTTTTTAAATTAATTTGCATGTAGCGCGATCCGCTTTCACTTTAGCGGCCGCGCCTGTTTCTTTTTTAATTAAGTTGCAGTACCGTCTGCTTTCACTTTAGCGGCCGCGCTTGTTTAAAGGAGTCTTTGAGCCGGTGCACCCAGCGAAGGCAGAGCCCTGAATTGCAAGACTAGAGTTTTGAAAGCATCCAACGTCACTGTGGTTTCACAGCTACTTATTGGATATCTCCTAACTACCCTTAGAAATAGACATAGCCAACGCCCACATGAACAAGTGCAGCTGCGGCCATGTTTAAGAAGGGCTGTGAGCGCCAGTATCCCAACACCGAACCATTCTCCCGCTGGGCATGATTTGTTTACATACAACTGAGGAACACAGCAAGACTATCAAACCTGCCTTACGAGAAACAACGTACAGGGTGCCTTTAGGCATCATGAAGCTGCAGTGTGAGGTGGAGGTCGTTAACTGTATGCTGTCGACCATCGGCATGAGGAACCGAGGCAAAGGGACCCGTGCCGTGCTGTCCATCGGCAGACAGCAACTCCAGAGAAAATCCGGGGGCAGGAGGGCTGCTGTCTACTTCATCATCTGCACACTTAAAGATAAGGCGGGGTGCAAGTACAAGGTAAGGGCTCGCTCCAAGGGGCTTGGGTTGGCTACAGCTTGTGTGGGGCTGAGAGGGGGCGACCCAGCGGAGGCATCTCATGCGTTTACCCCCAAAAAAAGAAAAACAGTGACGTCAGAAACTAGCTCCTCTGTCTGTATACAGATCAGAAAGGTCACCCTACATTTATAATACTTAAGCTCGCTGATTACCATGGTTGCTACATCAGCGTGAGAAAAATCAGACCATATATTTCCGATAGGAATATGTTTCGGGTGTAGAAAAAGGGGTAAAACAAAAAAAGAATAAAAAAAAAAAAAAAATGTTTCGGGTGTAGATCTGGGACTGTAAGGTTTGTGCTCTTGGACACCTTCTAAAAGTATAAACACTAATATCCTGTTATATAAACTTGAAGCTACATAACTGCCAAGTTTTTGGTATGCTTTTGAGTGGCACTTCTTTGTTTTCCGTGTGATTTTATGTGACGCTTTGTCACTTTACTGCGAGCACAACAGTTTATCTCCTCCTAATTAGATACATTTCTAATATACCATCGCTACAGCCTTCTCGAGTCTATGCGATCTTCTGTATTGCAGTCTCCAACATCTTGACATTTACAGATGTAAAAATTACAGGTGCATGGGAATCTGTGGCGCTGTTATTAACGACGTCCCTCCTTGCAGGAATTAGTATGTGGAGCCTCAGCTCATAAGCTTCGCAGGTCTATGCGTGAGCGGGTCAGACATGTCAGGTGTTTGCTTTGCATCCTCGGGCTTGGAGTCCTTATTTTATAATGTGATAAACAACACTAGGCGTCGCAAAATACAAAGGAAACTCCTAAAGTCACAGACGTATCACCTTAAGTCGAATCTGGGGTGTACCACAGCCCCCTGAGGTGCAGAGGACCCCACCTTTACGAGGTGCCCATTCAGTCTCAGATTTACAGCTGTGCAAAAGGTGGTCCCAGACCAGATGCCTTTCAAAACATTCTGTGGGTGGTCCCTTTCATTTTACGTTTTGCACTGCTTTGAATGCCATATTGCCTCTTCCAGACTCCTTGGATTGTCTCCTGTCAAACATGGGGTCTTGTTCTCATTTGCAGTTGGCTGCTTGTGGGTTTGCCTATCTTATAATTAAAAGGCTATTGGAGCCAGAATACTGGCAAAACAAGCATTTGCAATCTAATAGGTCTCGCATTTACGCAGGTTTAACCTATTGGCATTGTAAATGACGATGCCTTTTATTTATATTTTAATAATGAAAACAAAAATAAAAGGCATTGTCATTTAACAATGTCAATAGCTCAAACTTGCGTAAATGCGAGACCTATTGCATTGTAAATGCTTGTTTCACTTGATACCAGTCTATGTGTGGGGGAATTCCCTGACCTACTCCCAAAACTGTTTGTCATCAATTCTTCCCCTTCCTCTGGTTCTGACTCCAAATTGTCTAGGGGGTCAAAGGCAGGACTGGTGCCAGGTTCCTTTGTGTGTGCTGGGGGCAAGGTCCTTTGAAATTTAATTAGGGCAGGGTACAGCTCCTCCCCAGCCATCCTACCACGAAGGACCGCTTCCAGCTATGCCCGGGTCCCATTGTTCATTGTATGAGCCCAATATACATCCTTGATGAGGGAACTAATAATAGACTGAGGCCACTGTAAACTCGTAGAAAGGTCCCAGAAACCTTGGTCAGGAAAATAAAAACTTTTTTAAAGTGGTATTTTCAAAATGAGCATCTAAAATCGGACATTACCATTAAAGAGGAATTTAAAATACAATTAATTTGAATGTAAACATAATTTATTTATCTGTTCCCAATCTGAAGTTAGCACTTATTAGGTGTAATAAGGTAACTAAGAGTTAGCCTATGGGAGGGATAAGTCTTACAACAGTGAAAAGATTATTTTAGGAGTTTTTCACTGTCAGGACATGTAAAACAAAAATACACATGTTCTACTTTTTAAACAACATGAACCCTGCACTATGAGCCGTTACAGTATACCTTAGGGGTGACTTATAATTACTAAAACGGAAGGTTTAGGACTTTCAAAGGGTTTATTTTGCTGTAAGCTAGTTCACCAAAAGTTGAACTAGACCTAGAAGACGCAACTGTGTGCCCTAGGGCTTCAATATCAAACAATCCTTATTTACATTTTAACAATATACAAGATCATCTAGAAAAGTATTGATAATTCTGTTATTCACAGTTTATACAAAACAAGTTGATTTCAAGCTTTCCATGCAGATACAAATCTCACTCCAAACTTATAGATGAAAGTTGCTAAGGTATCATTAGCAGAAATTGAAGAATGACATTTTTGGTGTTGTAACCTAACACATTTGATGTGGATATGGCACCACACTCATGTCACATTTGAGGGAAGTGGATGGCTGCTCCGAGGTAAATGTTTCATTGAGAAAGTATACTCACAGAGATTGAGTATGTACCGGAGGACTTCCAGCTTCCTCGAAAGGTCATAGAGAAAAATATCTGTGAACCTTTTGCTTAAGGAATACGCTTGTTGCTGAGCAAAGAGCTCACAGCTGAGCGATTGCTTTCTAGTACCGTTTTTCTGAAAAACATACTATGTAACAATATGTATGTGGATTTTGGTTTCTTCAGTTGTATTGCTGTCTTTGCATTACTAAAAAACAAGATAAACACACACAAAAAAGATGGGACATTAGCTTTATCATATGCCTTTCCTCCCTTTGAAGTATATCTCAATTACTACATCTTAAAGATCGCTCCACTCTGGCAGGCACAAGCCTCGTTCCCGCCCCAACTAAAGGTCTTAAATACTTGCCCAGCTGCTCCTGTTAAGGAATTCGTAAACTGATACTCACCAATGCATGTCAGATCACTAGCAAGTGCTAATAATTAGGAGAAATTGAGTATTGTTGAGCAGCCCCAAAGCGTTGGTCTCAGTTTGCATGCACCTCAGGGAAGCTTAGGGTCCAAGGAAAAGAAAATGTTGAAAACCAGGCTGAGCTACTTGGGTTAGCTGGTGTGTGGCACGGGATCTCCTTCCCACTTCACCTGCCATTGTAGAAGTTGTATGCTTTTTTTCTCAGTCATTATTCAAGGTAAATCTTACTGGTTAATTGACATGCTAAGATCCATTTATTTTGAAGGCAATAAACAAGTAGGGTCAAATTAAGTAGGGGATCAAGCTTTGGTTATATATCTCCTTAGAACATTTTGAGTCTTTTGCCCCAGTCTGCAGAGATAATGACCACTGTGGGATGTAAAAAGCTGTTTGCTTTAACAACTTTTTTTTACAACGCCTGATAACCTAAATATTTTCCTCAAAACGTTATTTTCTAAAAAGGTATGTCCCTCAACCTCATTTGTCTTTGCAACAGCTCTTTGCAATGCACTGTGTATTACAAGTAGAGTGTTTCCTTCTTTTAAGTTAATTTTACAATCCGTATATTTTTTTAAACAATGGCATTCGATGTAGATTTTCCTGATTTCCATGCTCTGCTGGAACTGTTCATTATTCTCTGTCACATTGTGTACGAGGTGCATGTGATGAACCTGCATTCAATGTTATCTTTCCAGTTGCTGATTTTTTTCATGAAGCCACATTGCCCAGTTTTCTCACTCATGCTGGTTTGTTGGTAGAGGTGGGTCAAGGGCTAAGGAGGACTAAACATGTCCCTAGCGTTGGGTGCCACGGTATCTTATACTTTTTGGTCCAGGGATCTAATACTTTTAGGTCAAGGGATTTTTGGTTTATTTGTTACAGATCACACTTTAAAACTCATCTAGATCACATCCCCTAAGGTGCCAACTGGTGAACTAGTGCAGAAGATGGTTTTGCTCACTGGTGTTCATGTTGCAATGGGTGTTCATATGCTTTATAGCAGAAAAATAGAGCTTCTGATCTCACTATAAAATGTGGATTTATCTAGTTAAATTAGCTGATTTTATTAAATACTGAAGCAAATAGTATCCTTCTGTGTGAATAAAATCTAAAATATGGATTTTCTTTCAGAAGGAGGAACGTCTGCAGCAGTATGATTTCCGGATTCCGCAGCAACCACAGCTCCGGAACCGCTCTACTTACCACCACAGACGACATCGACACTCTCCTCGACCAAGGCCACATAACCAGCCCTGATCCTACTCGACCTCCCTGCTGTCTTCGACACCGCATACTCACTGCCAGACTCCACGACGCTGACATACAGGGAACCACCCTCAGCTGACTCTGCTTCTTCCTCACCGGCAGAACCCAAAGAATCTGACTTTCACCCTTCCGCTCCGAACCCACAGAGATCAACTGCGGAGTACCCCAATGATCGTCGCTGAGCCCTACGCTCTTCAACATCTACATGGCCCCCCTCGCCACCATTGGCAGACAGCAGGGACTCACCATAGTATCCTTTCCCGAAAACACCCAGCTCACCCTCTCCCTCACCAAGAACCCCATCACTACCAGACTCAGCTTCGAGGAAGGAATAAAGGACGTCGCATCCTGGATGAGCAGCAGCTGCCTGAAGCTCAACTTGGAGATGACAGAGGTCCTCGGACCCTCCCCCTCTGCAAGGGACAACACCTGGTGGCCCACCGCCCTAGGCAGCCCACCCACCCCATGGACCATGCCCAGGACCTCGGCATCATACTCGACTCCTCCCTCTCCATGACCCGACAGAGCAACGCCGTCGCCTGTTTCAACACCCTCCGCATCCTTCGGAAGACCTTCAAATGGATCTCCCCCGAATCAAGAAAGAACGTCACCCACGCACTCATAACCAGCAGACTGGACTACGGAAACGCACTCTATGCCGGGATCAACAAGTCTCTGCTCCGCAAACTCCAGACCATACAGAACACCACAGCCAGACTTGTCCTCTGCATCCCTCGACACAAACACATCACCCAACATCTGCGAGACCTCCACTGGCTCCCTGTCGAGAAGAGAGTAAGTTTCAAGATACTCACCCACGCCTACAAATGCCACCACAACACCGGACCCCAGTATCACAACAAAATAATCTCCTTCCACGTACCCAAGAGAAACCTCTGATCTTCCGACCTCGCCCTCCCTGAGGAACGCGCATCACAGAGCAAGAACGGGTGGAAGAACCTTCTCCTACTGAGCGGCTAAGACCTGGAACGAGCTCCCGATCCACATCAGATTTGACAATTTACAGAAACAGCAGCTAGGTTAAGCACATATGCACTGCCTGGACATGTCACTTTTTGTGTAGTGAGAGTATTGCCCACCTCAAATGGCCAGCTGCTAAAAAAGACCATAAAAGATATATGCACAAAAGTATGAGAGGCAACACAAAAGCAAATTAACCTAAGACAATATAATACGAAGAAGTTTGTAGATTCCACACAGAACTTGTAAGAATTCAAAATTGTTCTTTATTCCATAGTTCTATACTGTCACATTCACAGCCAACGCGTTTCGCCCAAACATGGGCTTCTTCAATGCAAGATATCAAACTAACTGACGCATGAAGAGCTGTCACGACACCAACGCGTGTACTTGTTGAATAGAGTCTTGTTAGTTAGTAGCGTGTCATCTATACAAGTACGTAGTTAAACAGTCATAGAGAGATTTCTGTATTAAAAAATCCTTGTCAGAATAATCGGATGGTAGCGTAAGGCCAGTGGAGCAACGTATATACACATTCGTAAGAATGATAAATGTTCAAGAGACAATTATTTTCTGATCAGTTCAATCTATATTATCATATTGAAGTAGCGTAAATCCAGTTCTTATGGTTGAGTAGTGCGTAGCCTACTCAACCATAAGAACTGGATTTACCAGGTAATTCCTTGCTTAGGAGCTGTGAATTGGGCTGAGCGGACAGCCTGGGACCGGCCTTCTAGGAAGGAGCTGAGCCAGCTAGAGGCTGTGCCCTGGATGCCAGCTAACTTGACACGGTCTGCCAGTATATCATGGTCGACCGTGTCAAAGGCGGCGGAGAGATCCAGTAGCACTAGTGCCTGTGGGGAGCCTCTGTCAGCTTTGTCTCGTAGAGTATCCAGGACCGCTAATATCACTGTTTCTGTGGAGTGCGCGGGGCGAAAGCCCGCCTGATGCAAGTCTAGGTAGTTAGATTCCTCCATGAAGTTGGACAAGCACCTTGCTACATGGACCTCCAATATTTTAGCCAAATATGGGAGCAGGGAGATGGGACGGTAATTAGACGGGCTCATTGGGTCTGCTCCAAGTTTTTTCAGGAGAGGAACCACAATGGCTTCTTTGAATGCTGTAGGAACGCGACTCAGGGAGAGGGACTCATTCAGGAGGGCGAGTGCTGGGTCTGGAGAGATGGAGAGGGTGTCTTTTAGCACTTGTGGTGGACAGCAGTCCGTAGGAGCTCCTGATTTAACTTTAGACAGGAGGTCCTGGAAAGCCTCGGTACTGATGGCAGAGAAATAATTAAGGGTGCAGTTGTTACTATGCGTGGTTGAAAGAGTCATAATGGGGGTGTGTTTAGGGATGCTCGCTTTAATGGTGGTAATTTTTTCAATGAAGTAATTATTCAGGGAGTTGCACAGTGCTTGAGTAGGTGTGGCCTTGGAGAGGATTCTGTATGGGTAGGACAATTCATTCACAATCGCAAAGATTTCTTTGGAGCTCTTATTTGAGTTGAGGATTCGAGATGAGAAGTGAGCGGCTTTGGCCGAGAAGATGGCCTTCTTCTTTGCATTGGGGGCAAATAATAATTGCTAGATCTGAACTCAGATGATGAGGACATGACAATCACGCAGTATAGTCACTAAGAGAAATAATGAGTGTGGATATACACGAAGAGGGGTCAAGAGGAAATAAAGCAATCTTGTCTCTTCCAGTGACTTTAAGCAAATGGAGCAGTTGATTAGCCAATTAAGGCCAGCCACCATTAGTGGCTGACCTCAATGTGCAGGGCTTGTCAGATTTTGTGTAGGTTGGCAGATGAGGTCGACTCAGTTTTACAGTCTGTTTTAATCTGTCCTAGAAGATTGCAAGATGCTACATACATGGAGGGCATTAAAGGCTGATATGGGGTGTTATGTGCCCGGGTTAGGCCCTCATAACTTAGTTGCACATTTTCTTACATTGTCCTCTTTCTGCACAATAACATTACTACTGTGGCCTTTTGCACATTTTCGCATGCGTGGCAATGTTGGATTAGTTTCTCTGAAACTACTTCTGTTTATACATCTGGCTTCGCATAACGTTATCATGATGCCTCGAACACCAAATACAAGGCCTTTACGCACAATGTACAAATGTCGCTCTATCTTCATCCACTGGGCGACAGGCCTATCTACATATCCATAACACTGCTATCTAAACGTACATGGCAAGGATGCGTTTTATTTTAAATAATAAGAATCTCATAAGATTCGCAGAGGAGGCACTTCAGATGATACGGAGGGTCCCTGCATGATGAGACCACCACGCAGCGGTCTGACAGCTCTGTGAGGGGTTTCCAGTTCATGACCAGGACAGGGTTCTACGTTCTCTATTGCCAGGGGTTGGATCATCCTTTGTGGGGTTTCTAGGCTCTACACCTACACACACTCTAGACATACACAGAGTAGGGTTTGCATAGTAGGAGTATGTCAGATTACTACCTTGTTTTATATGCCTGCATACATACACTATTTTAGCACCATGGTAGACTATATCTGTTATTTACTCTTTTGGTGCTTGTAATCACTTTCATCTGCTTCTGTCTCTTGATTATCGCAGCATAGGTATTTTATACAAAAATAACATAGGTTCAATAAATATATTGTGTATTCTCTGTATATTTCTCTGAGAGCAAGGAGCACAAGTGATTAGGCGGAAGTGTTCTGATCTGTTACCACGATTGCTGAGGGGTCAGGGTTGTCATATTCAGTGGTTCTAGAAACCATTCACTCCCTGTTTAGGTTAGCGGGGTCTATGGTGGCTCTGTGAGCTAGCAGGTCTCTATGCCAACATATCCTGCGGGGGTGCTTGAAATCAGTCTAGGCCCCTCACACAAAGTTTATGTTGTCCAACCAATGCGAAGGTCCTACGGATAAGTGGGAACTACATGACAGGGGGATGATTGGTGGTTTGGAGCTTGGGGACAGCAGGGAATGGTATTAGATCAAACACTGGATGTCAAGTGGAATACTTAAGTAGTTAGGGAAAGTTAGGGAAATGGGGGTATTAAAATTCTATCAAGATTCCTCTGTCTTCTGACAGGCAGCATGAAAGTATTCTTCTCTAATTCTGTTGCAGGCAGTCTTTTTGATGGGAGTGTCTTTTCAGCAGTTTAAACAATGCAAACTCAAGCTGTGATTGGGGACAACCCCTGAGCAAATCAAGCTAGCTTCTCATTGCTTCCCTTCTAAGTGCTGTGATGCAACTGCTATCCTAGGCTCAAGACTCAATACCACCCCCAGCAGCCCAATACAATCAGTGTCTGCATGCTGTTCTTTGTAGGAAAAGAGAAGTACATTTATGACACAAAAACATAGAAGATCACTTTACATTAAATTATGGATGAATACCCGACTCCTGGGTGGGAAGATTGGTACTCTTTTGGGCCTCTGTTGATTAGACCATCACCTGGCTCTAGGGGAACCCCTTCCTCATGTATGGGGTCAGGGTCAATCAGGTAAACTGGTGGGTGTATTGTGCTCTTTTTTCCCATCTTCTTTCCAGCTTAGCACACAGTACCCCAGGTGTAGGCTCTATCAGTCACTCATCAAGTTCAGGATGGCAGCTTCGGGCCTCACTCGGCCCTCCCAGACTCTCACTAGTCTGTGGTTGCAATATGAGGCTATGTTAGGCCGTCCCGAGGCAGTGGGCTCTTCACGAAGAGCGACAGAAGCCTGCAGCTGTATATGGTAATACAAGAGAGGTATGAGGCTGCATTCACTCTTCCCATGGCAGCAGATCTTACTGGTGGCAGGCAGGAGCTCCCTAGCAACATTTGGCAGTCCTCTTCGGGTGGCATGGCATCCAGTTGCACAGCTCATAGTTTGAAGGGTCACAGCAAGAGCGAAGGCTTCTGACGTTGGCCCTCTTCCGGGCTTTGACTGCAGATCATAGCTTGCTCCACTCCTCCAGTTAGTACTTGATGATTCTTCTTGGGTGCGCAGGCCACTCATTCGCCAGCAGATTACGTTGTTTGGTGCAGCAGGTACCAGGTGCTATCTTCAGCACACAGTGCTTTGAGGCGATATCCTCGAATCTTAACAAGATACACCCCCAGGGTACCTCTATCGCAGGGATCGCCAACATTTTCTGAATTAAGAGCTACTTATGTTCAAAGAAAAATATCCAGAGCTACTAGTATTATTAATATTGTAATGGTGACTGTGAGAGGCTGGCCTGGTATATGATGTCCACTAATGTAAGTGGGCACCTTGCACCAGTCTAGGCACCACTTATGGTGAATTAGGAGGTCTCTGACAACCTTAGAAATCTATCCAAGTGGTAGCTGTGGAGATTAGGCTTGAACGAGTGTAAAGCAGCTTGTTTTACCAGAATATAACCTTATAGTATAGATTAAATGAAAGAGAACCACACAAGGTATTTATAAACAAATAAGTATTTATTATATAATACTCTCTAGTACGTTCCAGTATCCACCACACGGAGATAGATACAAAGCACAGAATACCATAGTAAAGAAATCACAGTAAATAGCACTAATACACAGTGGGCCCCGGGGGGGGGACCAACCCATATACTAAGAAAGTGGTATAAGAACCACGAATCGAGTCAGGACCATGTTGAGAGGTTGTAGAATCACTGGGGACTCAAGGAACAACCCAAGGTAAGTAGACAAGGACCCCACGGAGTGCGCGTGCAGTGTGAGAACATGACCGCGGGCTCCATACAACTCTGCGTGTATGTTGCGGTTGGAATTTTAAAGATTAAGGACCCTTCCCAGTGGACCCTGAAGAAGCCCAGTGGAAGACAGAAGGTTGGAGAGCCACCCCGCCCGTGGATACCATAGTAACCAAGTTACCTATCCCAGGGGTGCCGGTGCATAGGCGTGAAGTGGCGTCGGAAACCGCAGTCGAATCCAATGGAGGACTTCAGGAAAGTGGTGTTGCTGGAAGAGGAGAAATTTTTCATAGGAATCCAAAGGTGGATTCTTGGTGAAGAGTACCTGAAAGCATAGGGGACAGAGTCTAGGTCACTTGAGAGTGACCAGGGGCTCGGTAGACGAATTCCTACCGATATCGGGAGCTTCAGGATGGATGTCGATGACCTTGACTTTGCAGCTGCGTGGACCAGGCGACGCTGTAGATGACCAGGAGCCGGATGCGAGCTGTCCCACGAAGAATGTCGAGTGCTGAGGGGTCGGTGTCAAGTGGGAGCACCAACAAGTCTTGGCAAAGCAACCCACGTATGAAGTCAAGAAGTTGCAGGAAGAGGACCAGCAAGGTCCAGGAGACTCACCAAGAGCAGGTGAGTCAGGGCAAGCCCAGAGCAATCGGGGGAGCTCAAAGAAGTCATAAGTGACCCTCTCCAGGACCCACAGGTCGAGGACACTGGAGTCGCATCAGGACGTCGGGCAGCTTTACAAAACAACAGGTGGTTGAAGATCTTTGCAGGAGAAGTTGCCAGAGGTTGGGGCTACTTGGAGCCCAATGTGCTGGCTGCAGAATTTCCAACAGGCATTTGCACTTGCAAAAGTACACGGTGCAAAGGGGTTCGGGTATTGCAGCCTCCATGAGGGTTTCTGACCTCAAACAGGGTGAGAGGTAGAAACCCACCTCCTGTGTTTTTGAACACTTCGGAGTCTGTAGGAGCTCGGGATCAGCAGATCGGTCAGCAGTGTTGCGGTGCCTGAAAATGCAGGGAAGTGACTCCTTCACTCCAAGGGAGATTATCTTTAGGTGTCTTGGATGCTCCACAGGCCCTACACGGATCCTGTATGGTGAATGGGCACAGACGAGGCAGTAGACAGAGAGGGAGACATAGTCAGGCCCAACGAAGTCCAGCAAAGTCCAGAGTGCCCAGACGGTGAAAGGGCAGTGGTTTCAGTTCTGAATCTTGTCCACGACGATCTAGGGACCTCCAGCCTGGTAAGCTCTTAAGTAAACTAAGGAAAGGGTTGGGAAGTTTCAGGGGACCCTCCCAGGGGAGGGTCTGGACAAGGGGAAGGTTACTCCCATGTCCTTCGTCCAGTTTCGCGCCAGAGGAGGAGCCAACGGGTCCCAGGACTGGTTTGAACTGGACTATGCACAGGGACACCAAATGTGCCCCTCCTGCAGACTCACAGGCACCGGCTAGCGCACCCACCCAGCCCTATTACACCAAATCCCGTCTGGGAGGTGGTCTCACCTCCCTGTGACAGGATGCCTATTGTTCTGTCTTCCCCTGCTCGAGCTTGGCTCAGCAGTAGGAGGGCAGAAATGTGTCTCTGGTCGGCAACAACCATTTTGTGCTGACCGAGAATAGAAGGCTGGTACCTGTAACAACGAGAGACTAACGGAGGGCTCCCCTGGTGGGTGGAATTATACCTCCCACACCGGTTACCAGTGTGAGGGTATGATTCCAATATGTTTGACACCAAACACGACAGAGTTTGTTGCAGCCGTTTTCGAGATGGTCATCGTGTGGTCACATAATGCCCCTCTATGTTAGTGTATGGCTGCTTCACTGACAACTCAGGAGAATGGACTACCAGCCGCGGCCCGTGGAGGGAGTTCCGTAGGGCGGTAAGGCGGGGCGGGGGAGGGGCAGGGTGGGGGGTTCTAAAACCCGGAATATGGATAATTGCAGGTAAGTAAACAATTAAATAAATAAAACAAATTTGAAGCGCACGCTACGAAATTCGTTTTATTTATTTAATTGTTTACTTACCTGCAATTATCCATATTCCGGTTTTTAGAACCCCCACCCTGCCCCTCCCCCGCCCCGTCTTACCGTCCACGGAACTCCCTCCACGGGCCGCGGCTGTGGACTACGTAGGCTGCATGGGTGTCCTGCTAATGCAGGGGCACCCTCTCACTTAGAACCAGGCGCCCTGCCCTCGGGATTGTAAAGGCCTGCTATAGGGGTGACTTATAAGTTTTAAGTGCAGTGACCCTTAGATATAGTAAACCTATATCTTAAGTAAGTGGTGCATGCACTGACTTACACAGGCTGCATTGGCATGCCTGAAAGTCCATTTTGAATGGTCTCTCCTGGGTGGCATAATACATGCGGCAGCCCATAGGACACCTCTGTCCTGGGTACATGGGTACCATATACTAAGGGCTGACAAGGGCACCCCAGTATCCAAACTGACGTGTACCTAAGTACATAGCATAAGCGTTTAGTGAAAAAGTAGATAGACTGAGGTTCTGATTAGCAGGCTCCCAGTCAGACTAGTCAAAAACAGTATTACATCCAGCAAAAAGTGGGGGTAACCATAAGAAGCAGATCCTACTTTCCTACAGTAACCACACCGGATAAGATTACAGTAGTGGCCACCTACTGCAAGATTACTAGCTGTGATTGTGAGAAGTTGGCCTGGCATATGCTGGTCACTAGTTATAGTGGCCACCTTGCACCAGTCCAATTCGACTCTTGGTAGATAGGTTTAAAGACAACCTTTTAAAGAAAGCTATCCTAGTGGTAGCTGTGGAGAGCAGCCTTCAGGCTAAGTCTCTGAGGAATGTAAAGCAGCTTGTTTTACCTTATAATCTCTTGAATTACCAAATGAAAAGACACCACACAGGTATATATATCAAATATATATGTATTTATTTCTAAATATACTCTACTAATCTCTTTATGAGATTAGAGCCAGGTAAACATTCAAAAGATCAACAGTTCTCAATAAATTAAGCACAAATATGGCTGTAGCCCTAGGGGCGTACCAGACCATATACTAAAATAGTGGGTTAACAAACTCGACTTGCAAAAGTAAAAGGCCTAGGGCCTTGGGAATCGCTGGGGCTTCACTGCTGCAGTGTTTACAGGTAAGTAATCGGCCCACAGGCGGCGCGTGCAGTGTCTAAACACACACGCGGGTTTCTCATAGGTTTCAATGCAAAAATGTCGCGGTTTGTAATTTACAGTTCTAGGGCACTTCGGAGTGGACAACAAGCAAACAACTTACAGGGTAAGTACTTCGATAGCCAATGCGCACTTGGGCACCGTAATGCCAGAGTTACCTCACCCAGGGAAGCCGGGTGCAGAGGTGTCCTTTGGTGTCGGGTCGCGATGCTGCTTTCAATAGGAATCGAGGTGTTCTTGCTGCTTGCGTCGTCGGGTGAAGTGTCCGTGGAAATCCAACGATGGATGGAAGTTGCAGGCGACCTAGAAATTGAGGGGACAGAGTTCAGAGTCACTTGCCAGTGACCGGTGGCCTTCAGGGTAGATGACCACAGCTGTCGCGTCTCTTCCCGTCGCTGATGTCGTTTTGTCTCTTTGCTCCAGAGGTCCAGGAGGGGTCGATGCAGACCAGCAGCTGGATTCCGGAGGTCCCACGACGCTGTTGGCGGTGTCGGCACTCGAATCGGAGTCAACAAACCTTGGCAACTGCAAGTCTCGTGTGGATGGAAGAATGTCGATGGATCAGACCAGCAAGGTCCGATGGACTTACCCAGCGAGGGTAAGTGAGGGCAGGCCCAGAGCAACCAGGCGAGCCCTTGAAGTTGTTGTGGAAGCCTTCTGGAGGGCAGCTAGCCAACGGGCAAGCAACCACTAAGACGCCTTTGCAGGAAAACTTCAGCAACAGCCCACGGTCACTCGGGACGGGGTAAGCCGCTGTTCTTTGGTTTCAGACCTGCTAGGGACTTGGACAGTAAGTGGTCCAAAGCACAAGTTTGTAGTTCGTCGTTCAGGGCTTGCACTCGAAATCAGTGCACGGTTCCCTGGTATTGCTGTTCCTCGTCACTCGTGGGGTCCAGACGCCACAGCTTCGCTGGGGACTCAAAATGGCCGACGAGAGGTCAGGAAATCAGCTTCAGGGGACGCAGGGACTTCGGGCTCCGGCGGGAGCGGTAACGTTTGCAACCGTTGTTCAGTCCTTGTGGTGCCTGCCAAGCAGGGGAGTCACTCCTTGACTCCAAGGGAGATCCTTCGGTCTTCTAAAGGTAGTAGAAAGTTGAAGGGCCAGGACTCTTCTTCTTGAGCGTCGTCCAGGTGTAATCTAAGTTGCATTGGCAATGTGTGGTATCTTATACTGATAAGATGGGAGGGACTAGCTCTATGGCCACTCCTCTAGGAGGGCCAGGGTACTGGGTGGTTACACCCACTTCCCTTTGTCCAGTTTCACGCCAGGACAGGGGCAGGCAGCCCCTGAACCGGTTTGAGCTGGCATATGCACAGAGGAGCCTACTGCTCCCCCAGTGCAGGACTTCAAAGCACTCTAAAAGTGCACCCACCCAGCTCCAATACACTAAACCCTGTCTGGGAGGTGGTAACACCTCCCTGTGACAGGAAACCCTTTGTTGAGCTCCCTCCACTGCGAGTTTCGGTCAGCAGCAGGAGGGCAGCCCGGTGTCTGTGCTGGTGGCATCCATTTTGTGATGCCAGGGCCTTAGAAGATTTCTGTCGTTTAGTACAGGGTGTACATGTCGTCCCCTCTAGAAGGGTGGGATCCTACTCCCACACCAGTTACTGGTGTGGGGGTAGGATTCCAAGTTGTTTGACACCAAACACGACATGTTTTGATGCAGTCATTCCAAAGTTAGCATTTACCGTGAGGTTATAATGCACTTAAGAGTATATGGTTTAACCGCATCCACAAACAGCAGCAGAGAATAGACTCTGCCAGCTGCAGAGGGGCCCTGCTCAGGCAGGAGCACCCCCTCACATAGTAAACCAAGCACCCTGCCCTTGGGATTGCTAGGGCCTACCATAGGGGTGACTGATAGGTTTATATGTGTGTGTATGGTGAGATATAGGAACCTATACCTCAGTGAGGAGTGCTAACACTACCTCACACAGGCTGCAGTAGCAGGCCTGTGGTGTCAGATTGTGAGTGCTTCCCATGGGTGGCATAATACATGCTGCAGCCCCTGGTAGGCCTGTGAAGTACCAATGCCCTAGGTACCTAAGGTACCATATACTAGGGGCTGATAAGGTACCACAGTATCCAATCACTAGTGCATCTAATATGCACACCAAGTAGTTTAGAGAGATCAGTTAGACTGGGGCCCTGATTAGCAGGGACCCAGCCAGACTATAGCCAGAAACCAGTGTATACATCAGAAAAAAAGTGGGGGCAACACAAGTGCAGATCCTACTCTCCTACACAACCCCCCCCCCCCCCAAACGCAGGGACATTAAACTAACCTTGACCAGTTGAGTCTTCATGTTCTAAGTGGAAATACCGTGAGAGTCCATCTGCATTGGCATGTTGGGTCCCAGGTCTATATTCCACTGTATAGTCCATCCCCTGTAGGGAAATGGACCACCTGAGCAGTTTAGGATTTTCACCTTTCATCTGTTTGAGCCATAGGAGGGGCTTATGGTCAGTCTGAACTATAAAGTGAGTGCCAAACAAGTATGGCCTCAGCTTCTTCAGGGCCCAAACCACAGCAAAGGCCTCCCTCTCAATAGCTGACCAACGTTTCTCTCTAGGGGTCAGCCTTCTGCTTATAAAAGCTACTGGCTGGTCTTGACCTTCATTATTAAGTTGAGACAGTACAGCTCCCACACCCAGCTCTGAAGCATCTGTTTGGACAATGAACTTCTTTTTGTAATCTGGACTATGTAAAATGGGGGCAGTGCACATTGCCTGCTTGAGGTCATCAAATGCCTTTTGACAGCTAGCTGTCCACTGAACCTTTTTTGGCATTTTCTTAGAGGTAAGATCATTTAAGGGGGTCACTATAGATCCATATCCCTTAACAAACCTCCTGTAATACCCAGTCAGGCCCAAGAAGGTTCTCACCTGTGTCTGGGTGGTTGGAGCTACCCAGTCCATTATGGTCTGGATCTTGCTCTGTAATGGTTGAACCTGGCCTCCACCTACAAGGTGGCCCAGGTACAAAACCTGACTCTGCCCTATCTGGCACTTAGTGGCCTTGATAGTGAGGCTGCTTTCTGCAGGGCCTCCAGTACATTTCTGAGGTGGACCAGGTGATCCTGCCAGGTGGAACTATAGACAGCAATGTCATCAAGATATGCTGAGCAATAGGTTTCCATACCAGTCAGAACTTTATTCACCAGCCTCTGAAATGTGGCAGGTGCATTCTTCAAACCAAAGGGCATTACCACAAAGTGATAATGCCCACCAGGGGTCGAAAATGCTGTTTTTGCGTTGATATCATCAGCTAACTTGATTTGCCAATAGCCTGCTGTAAGGTCAAATGTACTGAGATACTTGGCTGAGGCCAAAGTATCTTTTAGTTCATCTGCCCTTGGGATGGGGTAGGCATCAGTCCTGGTGACTGCATTGAGGCCCCTGTAGTCAACACAAAACCTCATCTCTTTCTTACCGCCCTGGGTGTGAGGTTTTGGGACAAGTACTACTGGGCTAGCCCAAGGGCTATCTGAGGGCTCAATAACACCTAGCTCCAACATTTTCTGGACTTCAGTCCTGATACAGTCCCTGACATGGTCAGGTTGCCTGTAGATTTTACTCTTTACAGGCAGACTGTCTCCAGTGTCCACCTCATGGGTGCACCAGGAAGTCTGACTTGGGGTCAGGCTAAACATATGTCTAAACTGCTGTAGCACTTGTCTACATTCAGTTTGTTGATGTTCAGTGAGGCTGCTTGCCAAAGCAACACCATCAACTGACCCATCTTCAGGGTTCTGTGAGAGCAGGTCAGGGAGAGGGTCACTCTCCTCCTCCTGGTCCTCATCAGTTGCCATGAGCAAGCTCATGTCAGCCCTGTCCACATATGCTTCAAGTCTGTTGACATGGAGCACCCTAAGGGGGCTCCTGGGAGTGCCAAGATCTACCAAGTAGGTGACCTCTCCCTTCTTTTCAACAATTGTATGGGGGCCACTCCATTTGTCCTGGAGAGCTGCTTGGGCCACAGGCTCCAACACCCACACTTTCTGGCCTGGCTGGTAAACAGTCAAGACAGCCTTTTGGTCATGCCAAGCTTTTTGGAGTTCTTGGCTTGCCTCAAGTTTTTTACTGGCCTTCTTCATGTACTCAGCCATCCTGGAGCGGAGACCAAGTACATAGTCCACTACATCTTGTTTGGGAGGTTTGAGAGGTAACTCCCATCCCTCTTTCACCAGACATAATGGTCCTCTAACAGGGTGCCCAAACAGAAGTTCAAAAGGGCTGTAGCCAACCCCCTTCTGAGGAACCTCCCTATATGCAAACAGAAGGCAGGGAAGTAAAAGGTCCCATTTTTGCCTAAGCTTCTCTGGGAGTCCTTTAATCATTCCCTTTAGGGTTTTGTTGAATCTCTCAACTAACCCATTGCATTGTGGGTGATAGGGAGTGGTGAATTTGTAGTTTACACCACACTCCTTCCACATTGCAGTTAAACATCCTGACATAAAGTTAGAACCTCTGTCAGAGATGACCTCCTTTGGAAAACCCACTCTGGAGAAGACTCCAATGAGGGCTCTGGCTACCACAGGGGCTGTGGTAGTCCTTAAGGGGATTGCTTCTGGATACCTGGTGGCATGATCCACTACCACCAGTATAAATCTGTGCTCAGATGCTGTTGGTGGGTCAAGGAGACCAACAATGTCAATCCCTACCCTTTCAAAGGGAACCCCCACCACAGGTAGTGGTATCAGGGGGGCCTTTGTAGTGCCACCTGTCTTGCCACTGGCTTGACAAGTGACACAGGAGCGACAAAACTCCTTTGTGTCTTCAGACATGTGTGGCCAATGAAAATCTGGTACAAGCCTGTCCCAGGTCTTGTTTTGGCCCAAGTGACCTGCCAATGGGATATCATGTGCTAGGGTCAAGAGGAACCCCCTAAACTTCTGAGGAATTACCAGCCTCCTGGTGGCTCCAGGGGTAGGATCTCTAGCCTCAGAATATAGGAGCCCCTCATCCCAATAAACCTTATGGGACCCACTAGCACTCCCAGCAGCCTCAGCAGCAGCCAGCTGTCTGAGGGGTTCAAGAGTGGAGCAGCACTGTTGCTCTTTGCTCAGATCTTCCCTGGGAGTGCCCCCTGCCCCCAAGAACTCAACCTGACCAGGCTCAAGTTCCTCTGGGGCAGTTCCTTCTACAGGCTCTGCTTCTCCTCCCTCAGGAGGGGAATCTGGGATCTGAGACAGAGGGGAAGGCCCAGCCTTAACCCTACTGCTCTTCCTCTTGGGTAGCACCTGGTCCATAGTTTCAGGATCCAGAGCTGGTTCAGCTTTATGCATTTTGGCTTGTGACCTGGTCACAGCAAATACCTCTGCAGGTATGCCCAACATCTCAGCATGAGTCCATAATTCTACTTCAGACCAGGCTGAAGTCTCTAGATCATTGCCCAACAAACATTCGACAGGGAGGTCTGCACTGACTACTACCTTTTTGTGGCCAGTTACCCCTCCCCAGGAGAAATTCACAACAGCCAGACTATGGTTGGTCCTGGTGTTGCTTGCATTGGTTACCTGGTACATTTCACCCAGGATGATCTGTGTAGGGTCCACTAGATCCTCTGCCACCATGGTGACACTAGCACCTGTGTCCCTAAATGCCAAAGCCTGTTTGCCATTTATAATAGGCTGCTGTTTGTATTTGCCCAGATTACTGGGGCTCACTAGGAAGGACATATCAAGGTCTCCCTCACAAACTAGCATTGCCTGTGTTGTCACTCTGGCTAGGCCAGAGTCCACATCAGAACCCAGGGTCAACCCTACTACACCCTTATTCTGAGTATTACCTCCACCACTTGCTGTACTAGGGGGAACACTTGCCTTAGGGGCTGGAGTGGTGGTGGTTTGGTCTTTGGACTTTGTACAGTCAGAAGTCCAGTGCCCTTTCTGTTTACAGAACTTGCACCAGGGCTTCTTTTGGCCTTTTCCCTTGTTGGATTGTGACTCCCCACCAGTCGCAGATTTTTGGGGCCCTTGTGAAGACTTCTGATCTTTAGATTTATCCCCACCCTTATCTGAGCCTTTAGGATCTTGCTTCTTAGTGTCACCACCTTGGTTCTGGGTTTTCTGCCTCACCCTGGTTCTGACCCATTTGTCTGCCTTCTTTCCCAATTCTTGGGGAGAGGTCAGATCAGAGTCCACCAGGTACTGATGCAACAACTGGTTCTGTCAGTTATTAAGGATCTGTTCTCTCATTATAAGATTATACAATCCCTTAAAATCAGTTACTCTACTACCCACCAGCCAACCTTCTAGAGCCTTGGTTGCACAATCAACAAAGTCAGTCCAATCCTGAGTCTGTGCTTTCTGGGTGTCTCTGAACTTCAACCTGTACTGTTCAGTGGTTAAGCCAAACCCATCTATCAAAGCACTCTTCATGGTCTCATAATCATTAGCATCCTCTTCTCTAACAGTGAGGAGCTTGTCTCTCCCTTTGTCTGAAAAGGAGAGCCACAAGATTGCTGCCCACTGTTTCTGGGGGACCTGTTGAACTTTACAGGCCCTCTCCATAGCAGTTATCCACTTGTGGATATCATCCCCACTCTGGTAGGGAGGAACAACCTTGGACAGGTTCCTATGCTCTGGCATGTAATCTCTGCCTCTAGGGACACTGTTGCTGCCACCAGGGGTATCTAACCCCTCCTTCTTTGAAGCTCTTTGGAGCTCGAAGGCTTCCCTATCTAAGGCCAATTGCTTGGTTCTGAGGGCAAGCCTAGCTTCCTCATACTGGAGCATCTTGAACCTTCTTTCAGAGGAGGTCTCCCTGGGAAAGTTGGAGTTCCTCTGTGGAATAGATTCTCTTCCAGAGTGGTATGACCTGTCAGAGTCCCTTGAGAGGGACCTAGGCCTGTCTCCCACTTTGTCAGCTCTCTTAGGGAGATTTCCTCTATTCTCTTCAGACCCATCTGGGTCTGGCCCTTCACCCACAGAGTCCAGGTCATCTTGATTTTATCATCAGACCCAGAGACTATGTGTGACCCACCCCCTGATGCAGACCCACTAGCTCCTAGAGCTCGTCTCAGGTCATCTGCTACTAGCAGATCTATCAGGTGTTGTGATGAGGGACTCCTGCCCACCCTCAGATTTCTTGCAAAGCATAAGGCCTTCAGCTCAGTGTAGGCTATATCTTTGTACTGAGATGGGATGGACCCACTGGCTCCATCCTGGTGAGGCATACTAGTGTTGTGCAGTGTTGTACTACCTACACTAGTTGAGGCCTACTAAACCTAGCTTGAGCTGTAGCAAGGGTGTGCTTATCCCTTCACAAACAGCTCTAAGTTCAGTAGAACTTATTGATACTAGCTTGACTTTATATGTACCTTGAGTACCTTAAGTGGTTTTCAGTTAGTAATTCAAATAGAGATTTTCTGGTAAAACAATGGCAAGCTGGAATCCCACACGCTGCCCACCAATGTGAGAAGTTGGCCTGGCATATGCTGGTCACTAGTTATAGTGGCCACCTTGCACCAGTCCAATTCGACTCTTGGTAGATAGGTTTAAAGACAACCTTTTAAAGAAAGCTATCCTAGTGGTAGCTGTGGAGAGCAGCCTTCAGGCTAAGTCTCTGAGGAATGTAAAGCAGCTTGTTTTTCCTTATAATCTCTTGAATTACCAAATGAAAAGACACCACACAGGTATATATATCAAATATATATGTATTTATTTCTAAATATACTCTACTAATCTCTTTATGAGATTAGAGCCAGGTAAACATTCAAAAGATCAACAGTTCTCAATAAATTAAGCACAAATATGGCTGTAGCCCTAGGGGCGTACCAGACCATATACTAAAATAGTGGGTTAACAAACTCGACTTGCAAAAGTAAAAGGCCTAGGGCCTTGGGAATCGCTGGGGCTTCACTGCTACAGTATTTACAGGTAAGTAATCGGCCCACAGGCGGCGCGTGCAGTGTCTAAACACACACGCGGGTTTCTCATAGGTTTCAATGCAAAAATGTCGCGGTTTGTAATTTACAGTTCTAGGGCACTTCGGAGTGGACAACAAGCAAACAACTTACAGGGTAAGTACTTCGATAGCCAATGCGCACTTGGGCACCGTAATGCCAGAGTTACCTCACCCAGGGAAGCCGGGTGCAGAGGTGTCCTTTGGTGTCGGGTCGCGATGCTGCTTTCAATAGGAATCGAGGTGTTCTTGCTGCTTGCGTCGTCGGGTGGAGTGTCCGTGGAAATCCAACGATGGATGGAAGTTGCAGGCGACCTAGAAATTGAGGGGACAGAGTTCAGAGTCACTTGCCAGTGACCGGTGGCCTTCAGGGTAGATGACCACAGCTGTCGCGTCTCTTCCCGTCGCTGATGTCGTTTTGTCTCTTTGCTCCAGAGGTCCAGGAGGGGTTGATGCAGACCAGCAGCTGGATTCCGGAGGTCCCATGACGTCTGCAGCTGTTGGCGGTGTCGGCACTCGAATTGGAGTCAACAAACCTTGGCAACTGCAAGTCTCGTGTGGATGGAAGAATGTCGATGGATCAGACCAGCAAGGTCCGATGGACTTACCCAGCGAGGGTAAGTGAGGGCAGGCCCAGAGCAACCAGGCGAGCCCTTGAAGTCGTTGTGGAAGTCTTCTGGAGGGCAGCTAGCCAACGGGCAAGCAACCGCGAAGATGCCTTTGCAGGAAAACTTCAGCAACAGCCCACGGTCACTCGGGACGGGGTAGGCCGCTGTTCTTTGGTTTCAGACCTGCTAGGGACTTGGACAGTAAGTGGTCCAAAGCACAAGTTTGTGGTTCGTCGTTCAGGGCTTGCACTCGAAATCAGTGCATGGTTCCCTGGTATTGCTGTTCCTCGTCACTCGTGGGGTCCAGACGCCACAGCTTCGCTGGGGACTCAAAATGGCCGACGAGAGGTCAGGAAATCAGCTTCAGGGGACGCAGGGACTTCGGGCTCCGGCGGGAGCGGTAAAGTTTGCAACCGTTGTTCAGCCCTTATGGTGCCTGCCAAGCAGTGGAGTCACTCCTTGACTCCAAGGGAGATCCTTCGGTCTTCTAAAGGTAGTAGAAAGTTGAAGGGCCAGGATTCTTCTTCTTGAGCGTCGTCCAGGTGTAATCTAAGTTGCATTGGCAATGCGTGGTATCTTATACTGATAAGATGGGAGGGACTAGCTCTATGGGCACTCCTCTAGGAGGGCCAGGGTAGTGGGTGGTTACACCCACTTCCCTTTGTCCAGTTTCGTGCCAGGACAGGGGCAGGCAGCCCCTGAACCGGTTTGAGCTGGCATATGCACAGAGGAGCCTACTGCTCCCCCAGTGCAGGACTTCAAAGCACTCTAAAAGTGCACCCACCCAGCTCCAATACACTAAACCCTGTCTGGGAGGTGGTAACACCTCCCTGTGACAGGAAACCCTTTGTTGAGCTCCCTCCACTGCGAGTTTCGGTCAGCAGCAGGAGGGCAGCCCGGTGTCTGTGCTGGTGGCATCCATTTTGTGATGCCAGGGCCTCAGAAGATTTCTGTCGTTTAGTACAGGGTGTACATGTCGTCCCCTCTAGAAGGGTGGGATCCTACTCCCACACCAGTTACTGGTGTGGGGGTAGGATTCCAAGTTGTTTGACACCAAACACGACATGTTTTGATGCAGTCATTCCAAAGTTAGCATTTACCGCGAGGTTATAATGCACTTAAGAGTATATGGTTTAACCTCATCCACAAACAGCAGCAGAGAATAGACTCTGCCAGCTGCAGAGGGGCCCTGCTCAGGCAGGAGCACCCCCTCACATAGTAAACCAAGCACCCTGCCCTTGGGATTGCTAGGGCCTACCATAGGGGTGACTGATAGGTTTATATGTGTGTGTATGGTGAGATATAGGAACCTATACCTCAGTGAGGAGTGCTAACACTACCTTACACAGGCTGCAGTAGCAGGCCTGTGGTGTCAGATTGTGAGTGCTTCCCAGGGGTGGCATAATACATGCTGCAGCCCCTGGTAGGCCTGTGAAGTACCAATGCCCTAGGTACCTAAGGTACCATATACTAGGGGCTGATAAGGTACCACAGTATCCAATCACTAGTGCATCTAATATGCACACCAAGTTGTTTAGAGAGATCAGTTAGACTGGGGCCCTGATTAGCAGGGACCCAGCCAGACTATAGCCAGAAACCAGTGTATACATCAGAAAAAATGTGGGGGCAACACAAGTGCAGATCCTACTCTCCTACAGTGATCATCCAAGTGCATCAGTCAGGGTTGACAGCAGAAATGTAAACAAGTCATTGTCATTTGGTTTTCCTTTCCAAGGGTAATACAGAAAAGCCATAGCTCCAATGCCCCTGGCTCCAGGGTACTAATATTAATAATAAGCCTCTCTAATGCCACATGATTTATCATGTTTAAAAATTTGGGACATTACGACATTTTTCTCCAAATGTCATCTTATGAGTCCTGAAGATGCACTCATTTTTGTCTCAAATACACACTCTCAATTGTATTATATATATATCAATTAAACAAAGCAAAGGCTTCTAGTTAAGCAGGAAGGGCTGCACACAAGAGAGCTACTTACAGGTAAATGGTGGGCTACCAGTAGCTCATGAATTACTCATTGGAGAAGCTGCTCTATGGTGTCTTAGTCTTCAGGACTGGTCTCGACCAGACACAGTGTCACTTGGCAGTGTTGCAGTCACACAGTCCACTTACAGGGCACATGGGACACCAGCAGCTCATCCCAGCTTCAGTTGTGCCCACCACACAGGTTCAACGCTCCAGGGGCCCGGCGGCTCTGACGGGGATATGTCACAACAATCGCACTGCCTGACCCTAACGTACTGCTATACCTTCGGTGCTCTTGCTTCTCAAACCTCTGTTGGACTGATACAATGCTAGGGTCAATTTAAACAATCCCTTCCATGATCTGATCTTCCTGAAGAGTTGGAACTTCCTTCCCTTGCTCACAACAGCATATGTTGGTACTCAAGACAGCAATTCCTCCTTCAGATCGGACTCCAGGAGATGTTGGGGAGATGGCTGTCAGTGCAACAGCATCCTTTGACTGCTTCGTAGTTCCAGAGTACTCTAGGGAGTACCCCCTCCTTGTTAGAATAGACCATAACAAAGAACAATAAAGTGTCTTGAGCTTCCATCTTTATGCTACTTTCACAGATAGAGGATGTTTATTCCAGGTCTGCTCCTTGGAACCGGTTTGGGGTGATTCCCATTCACATGTCCTGGTTAAGTCACTTTCCAAGCTTGGCCTCTATCTGCATATATGCTCTGCCCATCAGGACAGTCTCAAGGTGGAGTACCCACGAAAAAAGTGCACAGAGGTGAGAGTAGGCTACACTCATTTATTTACGTCTCTCTTTACAGAGATCAAGAAGAGAGACAGGAATATGTACCCCGTCAAAGGACTCCTTTCTATATCAACAGTTACTGTAAGCCTCTCGCTGTGTAAACCCAGGCATCCACCAAATGACAGCTGCAATCAGAGTGATTTTTAACAGGGAGGGCCCTGACACTTCTTAGGAAAGCCTGTCTCCTCTTTCCTCATCTTAATGTCTGGTGCTCTCCTACCCACCTGGGAGATGCCAGCAATACAGCCATACATATAAGCTGTCTGGAGAAAAGAAACCTCTTCCCTATCTTGTACTCTGATCTAGGCTGTGGGCTTCCAAAATGGAACTCACAGCCCTACAAAACTCCTGCAAGGCACGCTACTGCCTCTAGCATACATGCACACACACTACATGCTGCATGGGCCAATACTGCTTATAGCATGCAGGCACAACACATGGGATGTCGCGTGTAGGATTGCTTGTTTATCGTAAGCAATTGAACTTTAGATGATTGGGCCAGTAGGCTCACGTTTATATATCACCAGTAAAAAGCTTGTCATTATAATTCATAACACTGTGTGCTGCCATCACCGCGTTCAACGCATGAAACCTGTTACAGGGATAGTAATCTTCTGTCACCATAAGGGTATTCTTAGTGCGTTCCTCCCAGAACTTAGCATCATCATCAGACTGGGCTTCGGTCAATTAACGCACGCACACGGGCAATACAACTGGATCACATGCATGGAGTACAGGCAGGGGACCCAACTGAACGTCATGCAGGGGACATTCCCGTCCCACCAGTTAGACATTTTATTTTATTTGTACACCAGTGTGGCCTTTTGTAAGGCGAATGGCAAATGCAGCACTGTATGTAAATGCAGACCTGTCATGTTAAAGTCGACTTTCTTTGCGTCACTATTCAGGTCTCATTGTCAACTGTACACATTGACCCAAAAGTGATGATGCCGTAAACAGTAGCTGGCCCCACTTGAACTATGCACAGTTGTGAAGTCAGTCCACAATACAGTCACTGTGTGCACATTTTATAGCTCCTCTGGGAGCAATGTGCTACTGCTGTTCCAAATCCATGAATGAGTCACATCAGCTCCCTGGGTTGCTTTCATGCGACATGGCTTTGGACCAAGGGATGATGTGTTCACGAGAAGTGCCACTGGAAATGAGCGACGCTGGCTAATTTGTATGTGGGAGTCAATTAGGCCAGCAAAAGGACACGGTGTACCAGCTGGGGAGGGTGAATCCCACGCCCGCCATGGCTCTTCTATTCCGATCCTATGCTCCATTGTGCACCCCCTTCCAGATAATGTAAATTACGCCAGGCTAAAACCAAGCGGTAAAACGGACACTACACTTCGGCAGTGCACTCAATTAAAGGTGCTTTTAAAAGCTCTGACTTTGACGGGCGTTTGTTTCGGATTATTAGCGCCCACTTCCTGTTCGCGTGCTGAAGCTTCTCCCTGTACCCCCACGTAAGTGAGGTCGCACGTCGCTCCGCGTGCTTGCGCTGCTCTGCGTTAATTATGGCGGGGGTGGAGGCAAGCATTCCTCCACGCCTCTCTGTCTGCCTCCGTGCACCTCAGCGCTGATCTGAAGTGGCTTGCTGTACGCATCTCGCCGCCCAATGCTGCTTTACCTGTTAAGTGCGTTTTCCGAAATCAAGGCGAGGAGGGCTGCTGTCAAACTGAATATTTTATTTTAAATGAACGATTTCCTGACACCTAGTTGCAGGCGATAGCCAGTGAAAGATGTCGCAATACATCTCACAACCCAAGATGGCTTCAATAGACAAGCATTCTAGAAAGGCTGTAGTTGGTGATTGTTAGAAATGCAGGAGTGGGCAGAGAAATGTCTTTTTTCCTATATACTCGATGGGCCCTTAAAAAATAATGTTTATGCTGCTTCTGAAATTTGGCTCATTTAAAATCTATAATATATTCTTGCACGTGTGTTCCCTTTTCAAGGCGTTAACGTTAAGCAGTAACACTTGCATCCAAAAGTATTTACATAGTCAATTCTGTGTGCAATTAGGATGACTCGGTCGAGACTGGTTCTCATTTTATCAACCTTGTAAGTTTCAAAATGTTGCAATGCTGATGAGCATTCACTCTGAGAATTGCCCCTCAGTCAAGCATGAAGCGTGTCTTTCACTCGTTCTCAGTTAAAAGTGTGCCAGGCAGAATTGCCATCGGTCCTGCATATGACGACATTTTAAGGTGGGTTTATTAAATACCCTACAACTAGTCTCACAATTAGTAAATAAAGGTTACAACTGGAGAAATGGTCTTTAATCAGGCATGCAAAGAATATATCTTAAGCACATTCATAGTATGTGTCTCTCAAAAACGTGCCAGATATACGGTCCTTTATAACACATTTGAAGAATGTCTCTTAATCAAATGATTGTGTAATGGTTTGCATTTGTGCTCGCAATATATACTTTGAATAGCGTGGGAAAGAAATGCATTGTAATATGATAACGTCACTCAACAGTGGATATAAAATGTAGCTCGTAAATAATGTTTTCAAGGGGCGACTGTCAATCACGTGTCGGAGGTGCGCTTCTCTATTGCATGTTTGAGAAACTGTTTCAACTATTTGTGTGAGGAATGATTCGCAAGCATGGCTGTGAGGATCGATTCGCAGCTAAACATGTGAGGAGAGTTTTCATTCTTTCTTATGGTGTATGATGCTAAGCAGTTGTGCGAGGGATGCCTCATTTGTGTGAGAGGAATTCCTCTTAGTCGTATGTGTTGAGAATGATTATCAAATATCTATATCAGCACTGCCTTTTAATTTATGAATGTGTTATTTTTATGAATGCAGAATTTCTCAGATTTTCATGGAACAGGAAATCCTTTTAGTCGTGCATGGCAGAAATGTCTCAATCGTGTATGTGGAATGTTAAAATAATGAAGCTATAGACTTCTAGTGCCACCTTCCATTTCCATGGAACAGGTTTGGGAAAGTCCACTACCTGGTTCATTTATTGATCTATGACAGGAGCTGTGGAAGTACACTACAAGTTCCCAACCTGTCAAGACTGAAAATCGTCTTGTTGCGCACACAGGCACACGTTGCCACAAAGGTGGAATAGATGGACGCAGGATTGTTTTGGCCAGTGAATGGGTGGATTCATGAATGTAGACGGGTACATGAATGAATGGACGGATGGGTGTGAATGCGTAAATGCACATTGTGATGGATAGACTAATGAATGAATGGAACATAAAAACATTTATTCGGTGCTTAGGATGTTGAAAATTGCACTTGTTTTCCTTCAAGGAGGGAAACAATGTCCCCCTATGTTGATTTGTTCCTGTAGGTGGCTTTTAAAAAGGAGTTATGAAGTTGAGGCAAACCGTTTTCTAGGGTATGCACTGAATGTGTGTGAAAATGAAGCAGGTTTTTTATATTAATCCTTGTTTGTGCACTTGCACCAGTGAAACCATGCAATACATTGTTTTAATGTGATGGAAGACAGATAAATGTGAAAAAAGGAACACTTTTATTGAGTGAAAAATACTTCTTAGGGGGGAAAATAAGTATATTTCACTCTTCTTTCAGCAGCTCATACTGTGAAATGTGGCCGCTATATTATGTTATCTTAATCCGCATAAGTAAAATTCCTTCAACTGTTAGTACGGTACAGTAATGTTTTCCTAATCTGGGTACAACTTTCTGGGATTCCCATGGAACAGTTGTTTACTGTTGTGAGGCTGTGTTTGGGTGTGTATGGTTAGTATAAATCTGTTACCTAGCTAGTTTACTAATGGTTTCTGTTGCTTCCTGTAAAAGTAGAGCAAGTTTGATCCTGCTAAGGATGGTGGTCCATAGCTCAGCCTAAGCAAATCGTGTTTTAGGCAACGTTGCTAGCCAGGTAAATAGCTATAATCAGGGCTACTAGAATTATGTGATTCAACTGCTATGGCTTTTACTTATAATTATAGATTTGTCGCATTTGCAACATAATCAATCAACTTGTGCATAATCTGCCCTAGTTAATAAAAAAAATTGTCTCTAGCTCAAATGGATCAAAAGTTACTAAAAAGGTAGCAACATGTTCGTGCGCAGTGGAAGGCCATTCCGAAAGGTTAACTGGTCATCTTTCATTTGCTTATTTCTGTATTTGATTGTTAAACAGGTACTAATGAGGTGGAATCTTTGCCCAGACAGTATTACTATGTGTAACAATGACAAAATAATGAATAAATACTATAAAAAATGTACCACATTCTTTTGCATACTTTGCCTTATCGTGCTGCATAATTTAGTCAACCCTGCAGCATAATTTGGTGCTCCCCGCCGCATAATTCCAGTGGCCCTGGCTATAATGTGGTGTTATACGCATGATGATGTGCTACGTGTAAAAACAATGATGACAAAGGGATTAGTATTACTATGCCATGCCATACTGCCTTTTAACTTGTTCGTCCTTGCAACAGTATGAAACGTCTGCCTCCCAACATTGCATGTTTGAAAAGAGTGCCATTGTGATGACAAAGGGAAAACAAGCATTGGCAAAGCCAATAGATCTTTCCTTTAGGAACTATTGTCTGTGCCTATGGCTTTAGCCACGTGACACAGCATATCCTATGTGCACATGGCTGAAGAATTTAAAAAAGTTTTTGAAGCACCAGCCACGCCATTTTGCTGTCACACGCAGAGCACATATGTGCGCCTATGAAATAACGCAACTGCTTTTTTCTTTCATTTAAGTTACGGATCTGAGCTGGATCTGTAGGTAACAAGTAAATAAAGCACAAAAGAGTTATTTTTTTAAAGCAAGTGAGGCAGAAGCAACAGGGAGAGAGCAACACGGGGCACTGAAGGGTGGTGGAAGCAACACAGCGATGAGGGGTGTAAGCAACACAGGGTCACAGTGGGGAGCAGGAATTGAAAGTGGTAAGCAGAAAACAACATGAAATGAAAGAAAAATGACAAAATGCAGACACGGGTGCCATCAGCCCTCAGAAACCGTGTTTGAAAACACATTTCTTTGGACCCAAGTCATAAGAGGCTACTTCAGGCAGCACCTGCACCTCTGTGGAGGCCGGTGCACTGGGCATAGTCCTCCTCGCTCATCTTAAAGGGTAGCCTTGGTGGAAGGACAAAATAATACATTTATGCTGCAGTGGTTGGACAAATACAAGAAGAGGAAGGCTAATACAGATGATGAATAAGAAGCAAACAAACGAGTGACCATGAAGCAAACCAGTCATAAGCAATAGGCGGGCTCTAAACCCATTGTAGATAACAATATGTCTTGCAAAAGACAGCGCATTCTGTGACTCAGAGTCAGGAGAGACATAAAAAAAGCTCTATTTCCAACTTGAAATATGCTGGGCAGGAGTTTTAATGTGGATAAAGAAGTAAAAATGATATTAAATTATGCCAGTTCCATGTACAAATGTACAACTCCCAGAAAAGTGAACGATTTGCTTATTTAGAAACCTACTCTTCCAATTTCCATGGATTTGGTCAAGGGCCGGGAAGGTGAAGACGGACAGTTGGGGGCCCACGAGGAATGCCTACCGAGGGCGTGTGCCAGCAGGAGCGGGAGGAAAAGCCAGTCAAAATACATACTTGTGGTTGGTCGCGCATGCTTTAAATCGTCCAATGCGGTAGCAGAGGCGTGGAGACTAAAGAGGTCATAAGCGAGGGCACGAGGACACTAGGACACTCTTTACAGTTGACTTCTCCACATTACAGCCCACCCAGTCATACCAGATTGCGGGCGTCACAGCTGCAGGTGAATTGGGAGAAGGGGCTACGGAGACAGCATGCAAAGACAGCTATAAAAGAACATTAGCTCAGCAGAAAGACCCACTCAAAGATAGTCCTTGAGATGTCTCACGGCAGGGGCACTGGGAGCATGAGATTGGTCAGCAAGGGTCAGGTTCCGGCAGACACAGCACTTGCAGCCCCACCTGGCCCCGACGGCCACCCACACAGATCTCAGTAGCAAGGAAAGCCTAGAAGCCACAAACACTAGACACCTGCTGTAGGAGAGTAGGATCTACTACTTATGGTTACTCCCACTTTTTGCTGATGTAACACTGTTTTCCGACTACAGTCTGGCTGGGGCTCTGCTATTCAGGACCCCAGCCTAGCTGCTTCCTCTCTAAATGGATTCCTAGTACCTTAGGTACACCACAGATTGGATTCTGAGGTGCCCTTATAAGTCCCTAGTATATGATATACTATGTACCCAGGGCATAGGTACCCCAGAGGTCTACCAGGGGCTGCAGCATGTATTGTGCCACCCCTGGGAAGCCCTCCAAAATGACACCACAGGTCTGCTACTGCAGCCTGGGTAAGGTGGTGCATGCATTCCTTACTGAGATATAGGTTCACTATATCTCACCTATCACTGCACATATAAACCTATCAGTCACCCCTATGGTAGGCCTTATCAATCCTGAAGGCAGGGTGCTTGGTTTTGTGTGAGAGGGTGCCCATGCATGAGCAGAGCCCCTCTGCAGCCTTCAAAATCTCTTCTCCGGGGTTGTCTGTGATGGTTTGAAGAATGCCACTGCCACTTTCCAAAGGTTGGTGAATCGAGTCCTTACAGGCCTGGAAGACTATATAGTGCAGTATATCTAGATGATATTGCTGTCTTTAGCTCCTCCTGGGAGGATCACCTGGTCCACCTGAAGGCAGGTTGCTTGGTTTTGTGTGAGAGGGGTTCCTTGGGGTCCCAGCGATTCTACAGGCTCTAGGCCTTGTGTCTAGTTAAGTCGTGGTTCTTATACCACTTTCTTAGTATATGGTTTGGTCCATCCCTAGGGCCTAATGTGTATTGTGCTAATTTACTGTAATATTTGAAGGGTAACTTATGTGCTTTTGCTTCTAGCCTCATAAAGAGACTAGCAGGGTGTGTTTAGTAATAAATACATATATTTTATATATATTCCTGGTGCGGTTCCCTTTCATTTGGTCATTCAGGAGATTATAGACTGGTAAAACAAGCTGTTTTACATTCCTTCAAGCTCTCCATAGCTACCACTATGATAGCTTTCAATAAAGGTTGTCTTTAACCTATCATCAATAAGGGGTTGTTTGGACTGGTGCAAGGTGCCCACTATAACTAGTGGACAGCATATAACAGGCCAACTTCTCACATTGGTGTGCAGCGTATGGGATTCCAGCTTGCTATTGTTTTACCAGATAATCTCAAGTGAGTGACTAACTGAAAACCACAAAAGGTACCTAATGTACATATATAATACAAGTTTAAAATACAGTAAGTTCTACTGAACTTAGAGTTGTGTGTCAAGGGCTTAGCACACCCTTTCTACAACTCAATAGAGTTTAGTAGGCCACACTAGAGTAGGTAGTGCATACACCACACCTCACTAGTAATGTCTTCAAGGCCAGGAACCAGTGGGTCCCTGCCAGAAGCCAGTGGGCTTCTAGTCTCCAAGTATGACAAACTCCCATTCTTGGAATTAAGAGCATTGTGTAGTACTAGGAAGTTAAAGACAGGCAAAAGTGCAAGCACCCAAAGCCTCATAGAGGTACTCCTCCTAGATGATCTCAGAAAGACCTCAGGGTCTGATGGGGTAGGTAGAGGGGTGGGGCAGCTGATGAGGAAGGTCCCAGGGGTACAGACACCCCTGACCTGACCTCTGGAGCTGGCCAGGAGGATGACACTGATCCTAACCTAGATAATGCAACTCCTCCTGTAGGTGAGGAAGATGGGCATGATGGCCCTCTCTTTACTCCACCAGGAAGAGTTGGGAGTGTGCCTAGAAGGTCTAGATCTCCCTCCCAGAAGTCTAACCATTCTGACACCTCCATAGGGACCTCTGTTTCCTCTCATAGGAGGGAGACCTCTCAAGAGAGAAAGGAGAGACTGCTCCAGTATGAGGAAGTTCAGCTTAGGATCAGAAGAGAGCAGATAGCCCTAGAAAGGGAGTCCCTGATGCTTCATAGAGCTAGAAAAAAGATGGGACTAGAGTCCCATGGCGGCAGCAACTTCCCTATTGTTAGGGAGAGGTTTCATGACCATAGAAACCTAAACACGATTGTCCCTCCTTACCAGAGTGGGGATGACATCCACAAATGGATTACTGCACTGGAAAGGGCCTGTAAAGTACAGAGGGTCCCCCAGGAGCAGTGGGCAGAAACCTTGTGGCTCTCCTTTGCAGACAAAGGCAGAGATAAGCTCCTCACTGTAAGAGAAGAGGATGCCGATGATTACCAAAGCTTGAAGAGTGCACTGATTGATCAGTTTGGCCGAACCACTGAACAATATAGATTAAAGTTCAGGGATACCCAAAAGGCACAGAATCAAGATTGGGTGGACTTTGTAGATTGTGCTACTAAGGCTCTGGAGGGCTGGTTGCTTGGCAGCAAGGTGTGTGATTTCAAAAGATTGTACAACTTAATTACGAGGGAGCAGATCCTTAATAATTGTCAAAATCAGCTGTTGCATCAGTACCTGGTGGATTCTGATCTGACCTCTCCCCAAGAATTGGGAAAGAAGGTAGACAAATCGGTCAGAACCAGGGTGAGGTAGAAGGTTCAGAACCAAGGTGGTGACCCAAAGAAGCAAGATTCAAAGAACTCTGACAAGGGTGGGGAGAAGGGTAAAGATCAGAAGTTTTCACAAGGTCCCCACAAATCTTCTTCAGGGGGCGAGTCTCAATCTAACAAAGGAAAGGCCAAAAGAAACCATGGTGCAAGATATGTAAACAGAAAACACATTGGACTAGTGATTGCACCAAGTCCAAAGACTCAACTCCAGCCACCATTGCCCCTAAGGCAACTGTTCCCCCTAGTGCAGCTACAATTGGTGGTGGTAGTACTCAGAATAAGGGTGTGGTAGGGTTAACCCTGGGTTCCGAGGTGGACTCTGGCCTAGTCAGAGTTCCAACTCAGGCTGTCCTGATCTGTGATGGAGGCATGGACATGTCCTCCTTTGTGAGTCCCAGTAACTTGGGCAAATACAGGCAGCAGCCTTTGATTAATGGAATAGAGGCTTTGGCATTCAGGGAAATAGGAGCAAGTGTCACAATGGTGACAAAGGATCTTGTGAATCCTGGGCAGATTATACTTGGTGAAATGTACCAAGTGACCAATGCTAGCAATGTCAGGACAGACCATTCCTTGGCAGTTGTTAATTTCTCCTGGGGAGGGGTAACTGGCCTCAAAAAGGTTGTGGTAAGTGCAAACCTCCCTGTTGAATGCTTACTTGGCAATGATCTAGAAACGTCAGCTTGGGCTGAAGTGGAGCTTAGGACACATGCAGAAATGCTAGGGATCCCTGCACATGTATTTGCTGTGACCAGGGGGCATATGTATCAAACGATTTTGTATTCGCAAACGCTGCGAATCGCAAAAAAACAGCGTTTGCGAATACAAAATCGCAAAACGCGATGTATTTGACATTTTCGCATCGCATTATTAAGGAATCGCTAATTTTGCGATTCCTTAAATGCTATGTAACATGCACCCAAGTTGTGCGAATTCTCCTTAAGAAATCGCAAATTACCACCAACTTCAAGTTGGTGGTAATTTGCGATTTCTTTGAAAAATGCAATTTTTGGCATTTTTCAAAGTGCCATGTGGCGCACATACATGCCCTTAGGGCATGTATGTGCGCCATATGCGCACACATGTTCATTTCAGGGGTGCATCAGGGTGTCATCATGACACCCTTGCACCTTTGAAATTATTCTCAATTTGCGATTAGCAAATTGCAATTGGCAATTTGAGAATTACTTCCTATTCATTCCTATGGGCCTCCTGGCCCATAGGAATGAATGGGAAGGTATTCCTTAATTGCGATTTCGCAATTTGCTAATTGCAATTAAGGAATATTAAGAATTTGCAAAATATGTGCGAATTTTTAAATACATCCCGTTTTGCAATTCTCAAATAGCGATTCTCAAAAAATCGCTATTTGAGAAACGCAAATACGGTTTTTGATACATATGCCCCCAGGTCACAGGCCAAAATGTCTAAAACTGAACAGGCCCTGGATTCTGGAAGAATGGACCAGGTGCCTCCCAAGAAGAGGAGCAGCAGGGTTAAGGCAGTGCCTTCCCCCCTGACTCAGAATACAGATCAGCCTCCTGAGGGAGATGATATTGGACCTGAAGAAGGAACTGTCCCAGAGGAGCTTGAACCTGACCAGGTTGAGTTCTTGGGGACAGGGGGCCCTTCCAGGGCAGATCTGAGCCAGGAGCAGCAAAACTGCCCCTCTCTTGAACCCCTCAGAAAGCAAGTTGCTGATGAGGCTGCTGGGAATACTAGTGGCACCCATAAAATGTATTGGGATGATGGACTCCTATATTCAGAGAGAAGAGACCCCAAGCCTGGTGCTTCCAGGAGGTTGGTAATACCTTTGAGGTTTAGGGTCTTCCTACTGACACTAGCCCATGATATTCCCCTAGCAGGACACTTGGGCCAAAACAAGACTTGGGCCAGAATTGTTCCTCACTTTCATTGGCCCCACATGTCTGAAGACACTAAGGAGTTTTGTCGCCCCTGTGTAACATGTCAAGCCAGTGGCAAGGCAGGTGGAACCACAAAGGCCCCCCTGATACCATTACCTGTGGTGGGGGTTCCCTTTGAGAGGGTTGGGATTGACATAGTTGGTTCCATGGATCCTCAAACAGCCTCTGGGCACAGATTTATCCTGGTGGTGGACCATGCCACTAGGTACCCAGAAGCCATTCCCCGTAGGACCACTACAGCACCTGTGGTGGCAAGGGCCCTCTTGGGTATATTCTCAAGAGTGGGTTTCCCTAAGGAGGTAGTATCTGACAGGGGTGCAAACTTCATGTCTAGTTTCTTGACTGCAATGTGTAAGGAGTGTGGAGTGAATTACAAATTCACCACACCCTATCACCCACAATGCAATGGTTTAGTTGAAAGGTTCAACAAAACCTTAAAGGGCATGATCAAAGGTCTCCCAGAAAAGCTTAAGGCGCAGATGGGACATCCTTTTGTCCTGCCTTTTGTTTGCCTACAGGGAGGTGCCACAAAAGGGGGTTGGTTACAGCCCCTTTGAACTTTTGTTTGGCCATCCTGTTAGGGGTCCTTTGTGTCTGGTGAAGGAGGGATGGGAGTTACCTCTCAAACCCCCTAAACAGGACATAGTGGACTATGTACTTTGTCTCCACTCCAGGATGGCTGAGTATATGAAAAAGGCAACTAAAAACCTTGATGCTAGCCAGGAATTACAAAAGGCCTGGCATGACCAAAAGGCTGTGCTGACTGTTTACCAGCCAGGGCAGAAGGTGTGGGTGTTGGAGCCTGTGACCCCAGCAGACCTCCAAGATAAATGGAGTGGGCCCCATACAATTGTTGAACAAAAGGCGGAGGTTACCTACTTGGTAGACCTTGGAACCCCCAGGAGTCCCCATAGGGTACTTCATGTCAACAGACTTAAACCATATGTTGACAGGGCAGACATGGGCTTGCTCATGGCTACTGATAAGGGACAAGAGGAAGAGAGTGACCCACTCCCTGACCTGCTCTCTCAGAACCCTGACAGTGGATCCGTAGATGGTGTAGCCTTGGCAGGCAGCCTCACTGTCCAGGAGCAAACTGACTGCAGAAAGGTTCTCAGCCAGTTCAAACATATATTTTCTCTGACTCCAAGTCAGACTACCTGGTGCACTCATGAAGTGGACACTGGGGACAGTCTGCCCGTTTAAAATAAGATTTACAGGCAACCTGATCATGTCAGGGACTGTATCAGGACAGAAGTCCAAAAGATGTTGGATTTGGGAGTCATTGAACCCTCAGATAGCCCTTGGGCTAGTCCAGTAGTCCTGGTGCCTAAACCTCACACCAAAGATGGTAAGAGAGAGATGAGGTTTTGTGTGGATTACAGGGGTCTCAATGCAGTCACTATGACTGATTCCCATCCCAAGGGCTTATGAGCTGATAGATACTTTGGCCTCAGCCAAGTTTCTAAGCACATTTGACTTGACAGCTGGCTACTGGCAGATCAGACTAGCTGATGATGCAAAGCCAAAGACAGCATTTTCTACCCCTAGTGGGCACTATCAATTTGTTGTAATGCCCTTTGGTTTGAAGAATGCACATGCCACTTTCCAAAGGTTGGTGAATCAAGTCCTTACAGGCCTGGAAGACTATAGTGCAGCACATCTAGATGATATTGCTGTCTTTAGCTCCACCTGGGAGGATCACCTGGTCCACCTGAGGAATGTTTTGGAGGCCCTGCAAAAAGCAGGCCTAACTATCAAGGCTACTAAGTGCCAGATAGGGCAGAGTCAGGTTGTGTACCTAGGCCACCTTGTAGGTGGAGGCCAGGTTCAACCACTACAGAGCAAAATCCAGACTGTTGGACTTGGCCCTTCTGGCAGGTTCACCCCTGAACTTTTTTGCGTTTTACTGGTGACTTGGTGTGGTAATTGTTTGGTCTCTGCGCACTTTCCCTGTGTCCCAGGGTAAAGTGCGTGCGTGCTCTGAGTGCATGTGGTGGGATAGGCCTGCCCTCCCATAGGAATGCATGGGGAATGTATGTGTCCCTAGTAGTTCCTGATGCGTGGGGTGTGCAGGCCCGAGTTTGGTATGTGCGGACTCGTGGGAGTGAATGCTGCGCGATGATGTGTGCGGCGTGCATGTACCTAGTGTGGAAGTGCCACTTCTAGAAGTGGGCACTTCTGTGTGCAGTGTGTCTGTCGCGTGATTGGCTGGTCATGTCATGTGACGGGCTAGGGATTCCCCAGAGTCAGGATGAGTCACCCAGTGGTGAATGGGGAGATCAGCAGCTAGATGGGTGGGAGGAGTACACCTGGGTCCTGAATAGGCCAGGGTTTTCCACACACAATGCTGGCCCCGCCCCCTGTGGTGCGACTGACGACCCTAGCCCTGCCAGTGAATAGAGTGAGGGGCTGAGCACATCAAGGGTGCTCCCCAACCAGCTGCGACTGGTTTTCCCCCTCACCCTGAACCCAGAACAAAGGGTTTGACTGTATAAAAATGGGGCTGTGTCCCCACAGAAATTGTTCTCTGCCAGGATCTTACCTGAGGGGGGCTGCTGCTGCTGCTGGACCAGAGGACCGCCACTTGGACTACCTCCCTGCCTGGAGGCCCAGTGAGCTGGCTCTGGGTCTAGCCTTGCCCCTCACCCCTGCCCTGCTGCATGCACGGAAGAACTTTGCTGGACTTCGTTATTATCCTTCTTAAAGCGCTGGGAGCCCTTTATTTGCATCCCTAAGCACCTGGAAGCGCTTTTATTTTCCTTCAGCGCTCAGGAGCGCTTTGTTGCTGCAAGCCGGTGCCCACCCGGCGTTTGCCCCGTCTTTTCCGATTCTAACGTCCCCTGGCAGGTGCCCACCCTGCCAGGGACCTTGCCACCCATATCGAGTGCCCACCTCGATTTATTGCAGTTTCATTGGTGAGCGGGTGCCCACCCCGCATTGTTGCGACCTCGAGCAGGTGCCCACCCCGCTCGTATGCTGAAGGAAGAAGGAGCCTACCCCTCATTGCCACCGTACCGAGCAACCCTGGGCCGCCGCGCTGCCTGCGGCGACCTGGAAGGAGTCAGGAAACCCTTGGTTGCGGGCGGGGCTTGTGACGCGCCCCGGACGTAGTCAGGCCTCCCGTAAGCTGAGGGAGACCCGAGTCAGCACCGAAGAGAGGCGGGAGCCCACCCCGCTCTCGCAACCGGAGGAGGGAGCCCTGCCGCCGGAGTGTCCAGAGCCGACGCTGGAGTCCCGGTGAGTGCCCGGAGCAGACCCTACCGCCGGTGAGTGAAGAGGGCAGGCCGGGGTAGTGGGTTTTGCTGTATTGTTGCTCCAAGCGCCAGTGCGCTCTAACGGGACTCCGCGTGGTTCCCGCCTCTGCCCCCCTGTCCCCCACAGCGGCGCCGCAGTTGCAGGCCGCTTCGAGAGGGGGTATTCCTGGAATGAGAAGAGCGGCCCCGGAAGGCAGCGGGCCGCTCCAACGTTGCCCCAGAGGTGTCCTAGGGCCCACCGAGGCTCCAACGCGTGGCAGTGGTGTACAGAGCCCCGAGTACAGGCTCCAACGAAGGGGCGCATTCTTGTTGTAGAGCCTGCGAGGCTCAGGGGGCATTTCTTGTTGTGGAGCCCAGAGGGGCTCAGGGGGCCACGAGTGTTTGCTCAAGCCCATCGAGGCTACAACGTCGGGCCATTATTATTTAGAGCCTGCGAGGCTCTAGGGGGCATTTCAGTTGCTCAGAGCCCTGGGAGGCTCCAACGTTGGCCCCAGCATTTCTCCAGTTGCCCAGCACTTAGTGGGCAACTGCCACGTTTAGGTGGTGCTTTGTGCGCGCTGGTTTGCGCAGCCTGCGCCGGCGCGCCCTGACTTTCTGGACACAGGGCGTCCTTGCCCTTCAAGGCCAGTTGGCCTAGGGACTGCCACAGGTGGTGGCTTTATGTGGGTTTTTGCGCAGTTGTTCCTACCTGCACCTCTGAATGTGTTTTTATGCGTCATGTGCCCTGTTCTTACACCGCTGAATGTATTCTAGGCATCATGTGTTTTCCTTCCCTACACCTCTGAATGTGATGCATCATGTGTAATGTGCGTTTACCCCTACAGGTATTGTGATACTTAGGTGGTTGTTTTCTCCCTAGTACAGGTGGTGCTAGTGAGGTCCTGATTCCCTGCGCAATATTGTCCTAAGGTGGTTAGGGTTGCGTAGGTGGTACTTACCTGATACCAGTAGTTACTGGTTGTGTGCTACATATGTTATCTTGTACTACCGTATTATTCCTATGTTCTAAAAAGTGCTAATTCCTGACAGTGGTCCAGGTGGCCCTGTCCCCTGTATATATAATCCCTTGTAAATTCTGCCCGTGCCTGTTGGCACATTGTAGAGTGTGTGTTTTTATCTAATGTGTTGTGTATAATACAAAGGCTATTTTTATAGAATACCTTGTGTGGAGTTTCCTTTGTGGTGGGCCTTGGGTGTTGTTGCTGGGTGCGCGCGCAAACGCTTTACACATCGCCTCAGGGATAAGCCTGACTGCTCGTGCCAAGCTACCAAGGGGGTGAGCAGGGGTTATCTTTGGCGTGTAACTCCCCAGCCCTGACTAGAGTGGTGGTTTCTGTCTGGCTTTGGCGCAAGCCCTAGCCAACCAGAGATCGCCATTTCTAACATTGGTGATCAGCGGTGGGATTTGGACTTGCGTTTGCGCTGTACCGCAGCGGCAACTGGCCGCACTACAAAACTCTGCATTTAGATAAATCACATGGTATAGGGATTATTGTTCTAAATTTGTTTTTAATTGTCATTTCTTTGGAAATGTGGTTTTGTGCACTGTGAGTTAGGTGTCCCTAGCTCGGGAGGGTAGATCATCCCCCTTAGTGCATTGTGTTTCTGGATTCACCAGAGGGTGGGATCCAGTGGTGGCAGCGTAATAGTGTCCAGTACATTTGTCCCCCGCCCTGCGCCCAGAGTTGGTACCTGTGTCACGTGGTGGTCAGGTTGAGGAATCAGGGGTGGTAGAAACTGCCTTACCAGTCCGAGGGGAGGGTTGTGTGTGGATGAGTGGTGTGTGGCACTAGACAAGTGAGTGTGAGTTCTCTGGGATAGAGAGCTTGCTGAATCCTTTGCGAATTGTGTACTCCTGTGTTAAGCTCAGACCCCTAGGTTCCCTGTGTGATCTTTTCTCACGAACGTCCGCCAAAATGGAGCCAGCTTTTGATTTCGGTGATCTGTTTGGGTACAGTATGTTGGAGTTGGTAAGGTTCTGTGAAGAGAGAGACATAGGGGTGGATGAGTCAGACTCTCAGTCCGAACTTAGAAGCAGCCTGATCCTATGGCAAAAGGGTCAATGGGGTCTTGAGCGCAGTAGGATAAGGGCCCGGGCCTCACACCAGGAGGGTGGTGGGTCTGTAGGGAGCCCTGAAGATTTAGAAGAGGAGGAAGAAAGTAACCTGACAGGGACGCCAGTAGATAGTGGAGACCCCATAGATAGGGAGTCCCTTGCTGGGTCCAGTGTCAGGAGCAGCACCCCATCCCTTTCCCTGTCCCCAGAGGAGTGGGTAGATAGGAGGGAAGAAAGGGAGCAACAGCTGGCCATGGAGAAGCTCAGGATAGAGCATGCCAAGCTGGAGACCGAGAGGGTCTTAGCTCAGAAACAGATGGCGGAGGCTGAGCGGGCCTTTGCCACAGAGAAATTAGCTCTGGAGGGTAAGTTGTCCCCTGAGCGCAGTTGTAGTTGTCTGGGCTCCCCAGGGAGGGTTGAGTCCAGTGGTGACAGCGAGATAAAGTCCAGTGCAGGAAGTCCCATTCCCAGTTTACCCAGTCTGGTACCTGTTTCCCAAGAAGAGGAGTATAGGTTGAAATTCAGGGGCAGTAGGAAGCTGTCTCACCAGTCTTGGGACACGTTTGTGGGTGAATGCGAGGATGCACTGGATGATTGGGTAAGAGTAAACACGAAACGGGATTTTGAAGGACTGTATGCTCTGGTTATCAAAGAGCAGCTACTCAGTAGTTTTTACCCCGGGTTGCGCCAACACCTGTTGGGATATTACGATTTGGATGCTTGGGACCTTGCAAAAAGAGCAGACCGATGGGAAGGGGTCCCAAGTTCTGATGAGGAATGGGAGAGTGATTCCAACAATAGTGGTTCAGAGATCCTCCAGCCCAGCGTGGTGGAGGAGGCTCAGTGTAGCCCAGCTAGGTCCCCGGATAGCGAGGAGGGTGTAGGGGCTTATGGCCTGGCACAGTGGAGCGGGAGTAAGTGGGTGACCGAGGGTCCCCAGACGCACGAAACCCTGCCTCATGACTTGGATGGTTTCATGAGGGAACACCAAGTCTGGGACCTAGGCTGTCCTGTTAGTCCATTTGAGGAGGATCACCTAGTGTATGGAGGACCTGGAGCGTCTGTAAATAAAGCTCCAGGGGTTCTGATGTCTGGCAGTACCGCTCCAGTAGGGAGGGTACAGAAGTCCAGCGAGAGGAGTGGCATCGGGCGGTGTTCCCCGGTGGAGGAGCCAGTGGGTCAGGGACCAGCCGGGAGGGCTGAGTCTCCTCGAGGTGACCATGGTGACCACACGTCTGTCCTGGGGGATCTTCGCGCACTGTCAGGTGGACAGGGGACGGGAGATCTGCGCCAGGCAGACTGTCATGCAACATATAAGGCATATGTTCCTCTTGGGGGGATGGTGTGTAAGTCCCCCGAAGTCCTGGAGTGCCAGGCAAGTATTCCACCAAAGGTTCTAGACCCGAGGTTGGGAGGCCAGGTTCAGGATCAGCCTGACCTGAAGGGTAGGACGACTGTAACCAGTGTCCTGACCGGTTCTTCTTCCAGAGGTACCGCCCCAGTTGGTAGGGAGCAGGACTCTGGAAGGGGGTGCAGAGGGTGGGAGAGCCCACCTCTGACCCCAGTGCAACCTGAGGGGTTAAACCCTAGGTTGGGAGACCAGTTCTCAGGGAGGGGTCCTGAGCTGGTAGGTGAATTGCGTTACGGGGTCGCCTCTCAGAGGAAGAGAGGGCGGAACCCCAGAAGAAGAGGTAGGGGGAGGAGAGCCTCACCTGTGACTTTTGGTCCGCTTGAGGGTACAGACCCTAGGCTGGAGGATCAGTGGCAGTTTAGAACTGCCCTGATGAGGGGTAGAGTGGAGAATGGCCGCTATGTGCCAGGGGTTACTACCCCCCACTCTATGGTTAGGCAAAGACCGGTGGCACCTGGGTGGCCTAGGGCCTGGTCTTGGCCGCGGACAGCTTGGGAGTACCAGTGGGGTAGCCCAGTTGGTCCAGACAGTGGTGTTAGAAAGAATTCCATGGGTTCATCGTGGCGTAGAACCGGAGGGTGTCCCTGCAGTTGCGGGCCTGCGTCCGTGTTCTATCGCCCCAAGCAGGGAAGTCCATCACGGTGGTGATTGGTCTGCCCTGCGTTTTGGCTGGAAGGGGGTTGTGTTGGACTTGGCCCTTCTGGCAGGTTCACCCCTGAACTTTTTTGCGTTTTACTGGTGACTTGGTGTGGTAATTGTTTGGTCTCTGCGCACTTTCCCTGTGTCCCAGGGTAAAGTGCGTGCGTGCTCTGAGTGCATGTGGTGAGATAGGCCTGCCCTCCCATAGGAATGCATGGGGAATGTATGTGTCCCTAGTAGTTCCTGATGCGTGGGGTGTGCAGGCCCGAGTTTGGTATGTGCGGACTCGTGGGAGTGAATGCTGCGCGATGATGTGTGCGGCGTGCATGTACCTAGTGTGGAAGTGCCACTTCTAGAAGTGGGCACTTCTATGTGCAGTGTGTCTGTCGCGTGATTGGCTGGTCATGTCATGTGACGGGCTAGGGATTCCCCAGAGTCAGGATGAGTCACCCAGTGGTGAATGGGGAGATCAGCAGCTAGATGGGTGGGAGGAGTACACCTGGGTCCTGAATAGGCCAGGGTTTTCCACACACAATGCTGGCCCCGCCCCCTGTGGTGCGACTGACGACCCTAGCCCTGCCAGTGAATAGAGTGAGGGGCTGAGCACATCAAGGGTGCTCCCCAACCAGCTGCGACTGGTTTTCCCCCTCACCCTGAACCCAGAACAAAGGGTTTGACTGTATAAAAATGGGGCTGTGTCCCCACAGAAATTGTTTTCTGCCAGGATCTTACCTGAGGGGGGCTGCTGCTGCTGCTGCTGCTGGACCAGAGGACCGCCACTTGGACTACCTCCCTGCCTGGAGGCCCAGTGAGCTGGCTCTGGGTCTAGCCTTGCCCCCCACCCCTGCCCTGCTGCATGCAGGGAAGAACTTTGCTGGACTTCGTTATTATCCTTCTTAAAGCGCTGGGAGCCCTTTATTTGCATCCCTAAGCGCCTGGAAGCGCTTTTATTTTCCTTCAGCGCTCAGGAGCGCTTTGTTGCTGCAAGCCGGTGCCCACCCGGCGTTTGCCCCGTCTTTTCCGATTCTAACGTCCCCTGGCAGGTGCCCACCCTGCCAGGGACCTTGCCACCCATATCGAGTGCCCACCTCGATTTATTGCAGTTTCATTGGCGAGCGGGTGCCCACCCCGCATTGTTGCGACCTCGAGCGGATGCCCACCCCGCTCGTATGCTGAAGGAAGAGGGAGCCTACCCCTCATTGCCACCGTTCCGAGAAACCCTGGGCCGCCGCGCTGCCTACGGCGACCTGGAAGGAGTCAGGAAACCCTTGGTTGCGGGCGGGGCTTGTGACGCGCCCCGGACGTAGTCGGGCCTCCCGTAAGCTGAGGGAGACCCGAGTCAGCACCGAAGAGAGGCGGGAGCCCACCCCGCTCTCGCAACCGGAGGAGGGAGCCCTGCCGCCGGAGTGTCCAGAGCCGACGCTGGAGTCCCGGTGAGTGCCCGGAGCAGACCCTACCGCCGGTGAGTGAAGAGGGCAGGCCGGGGTAGTGGGTTTTGCTGTATTGTTGCTCCAAGCGCCAGTGCGCTCTAACGGGACTCCGCGTGGTTCCCGCCTCTGCCCCCCTGTCCCCCACAGCGGCGCCGCAGTTGCGGGCCGCTTCGAGAGGGGGTATTCCTGGAATGAGAAGAGCGGCCCCGGAAGGCAGCGGGCCGCTCCAACGTTGCCCCAGAGGTGTCCTAGGGCCCACCAAGGCTCCAACGCGTGGCAGTGGTGTACAGAGCCCCGAGTACAGGCTCCAACGAAGGGGCGCATTCTTGTTGTAGAGCCTGCGAGGCTCAGGGGGCATTTCTTGTTGTGGAGCCCAGAGGGGCTCAGGGGGCCACGAGTGTTTGCTCAAGCCCATCGAGGCTACAACGTCGGGCCATTATTATTTAGAGCCTGCGAGGCTCTAGGGGGCATTTCAGTTGCTCAGAGCCCTGGGAGGCTCCAACGTTGGCCCCAGCATTTCTCCAGTTGCCCAGCACTTAGTGGGCAACTGCCACGTTTAGGTGGTGCTTTGTGCGCGCTGGTTTGCGCAGCCTGCGCCGGCGCGCCCTGACTTTCTGGACACAGGGCGTCCTTGCCCTTCAAGGCCAGTTGGCCTAGGGACTGCCACAGGTGGTGGCTTTATGTGGGTTTTTGCGCAGTTGTTCCTACCTGCACCTCTGAATGTGTTTTTATGCGTCATGTGCCCTGTTCTTACACCGCTGAATGTATTCTAGGCATCATGTGTTTTCCTTCCCTACACCTCTGAATGTGATGCATCATGTGTAATGTGCGTTTACCCTTACAGGTATTGTGATACTTAGGTGGTTGTTTTCTCCCTAGTACAGGTGGTGCTAGTGAGGTCCTGATTCCCTGCGCAATATTGTCCTAAGGTGGTTAGGGTTGCGTAGGTGGTACTTACCTGATACCAGTAGTTACTGGTTGTGTGCTACATATGTTATCTTGTACTACCGTATTATTCCTATGTTCCAAAAAGTGCTAATTCCTGACAGTGGTCCAGGTGGCCCTGTCCCCTGTATATATAATCCCTTGTAAATTCTGCCCATGCCTGTTGGCACATTGTAGAGTGTGTGTTTTTATCTAATGTGTTGTGTATAATACAAAGGCTATTTTTATAGAATACCTTGTGTGGAGTTTCCTTTGTGGTGGGCCTTGGGTGTTGTTGCTGGGTGCGCGCGCAAACGCTTTACACATCGCCTCAGGGATAAGCCTGACTGCTCGTGCCAAGCTACCAAGGGGGTGAGCAGGGGTTATCTTTGGCGTGTAACTCCCCAGCCCTGACTAAAGTGGTGGTTTCTGTCTGGCTTTGGCGCAAGCCCTAGCCAACCAGAGATCGCCATTTCTAACACAGACCATAATGGAGTGGGTTGCTCCCATTACCCAGACTCAGGTGAGAGCCTTCTTAGGTCTGACTGGGTATTACAGAAGATTTGTAAAAGGTTATGGATCCATTGTGACTTCATTGAATGACCTTACTTCCAAGAAAATGCCCAAAAAGGTTCAGTGGACAGCTAGCCGCCAAAAGGTATTTGATGACTTGAAGCAGGCCATGTGCACTGCTCCCATTCTGCAAAGTCCTGATTACTCCATGAAGTTCATTGTGCAAACAGATGCATCTGAGTTGAGGGTAGGGGCTGTACTGTCACAGTTGAATGATGAAGGTCAGGCTCAGCCAGTAGCTTTCAGACGCAGAAGGCTGAACCCCAGAGAGAAACGTTGGTCAGCCATTGAGAGGGAGGCCTTTGCTGTGGTTTGGGCTCTGAAGAAGTTGAGGTCATACTTGTTTGGTACACACTTCATTGTTCAGACAGACCATAAGCCCTTCTTATGGCTAAAACAGATGACGGGGTGAAAACCCCAAACTTTTAAGGTGGTCCATTTCCCTACAGGGGATGGACTATACAGTGGAACATAGACCTGGGAGTAACCATGCCAATGCAGATGGACTCTCCAGATATTTCCACTTAGAACATGAAGACGCAACTTGCCAAGGTTAGTTTAATCTCCCAGCGTTTGGGGGGGGGGGGTTGTTTAGGAGAGTAGGATCTGCTTCTTATGGTTACCCCCACTTTTTGCTGATGTAACACTGTTTTTCAACTTTAGTCTGGCTGGGGCCCTGCTATTCAGGACCCCAGCCTAGCTGCTTCCTCTCTAAATGGATTCCTAGTACCTTAGGTACACCACAGATTGGATTCTGAGGTGCCCTTATAAGCCCCTAGTATATGGTATACTATGTACCCAGGGCATAGGTACCCCAGAGGCCTATCAGGGGCTGCAGCATGTATTGTGCCACCCGTGGGAAGCCCTCCAAAAGGACACCACAGGTCTCCTACTGCAGCCTGGGTAAGGTGGTGCATGCACCCCTTACTGAGATATAGGTTCACTATATCTAACCCATCACTGCACATATAAACCTATCAGTCACCCCTATGGCAGGCCCTATCAATCCTGAAGGCAGGTTGCTTGGTTTTGTGTGAGAGGGTGCCCATGCATGAGCAGAGCCCCTCTGCAGCCTTGGGAATCTCTTCTCTGGGGTTGTCTGTGATGCAGCCTGACCATATACTCTTAAGTGCATTATAACCAAATGGTAAATGCTAACTTTGGACTGGCTGCATGGAAACATGTCGTGTCAAACACCTTGGAATCATACCTCCATACCAATAACTGGTGTGGGAGTATGATCCCACCCTTCTAGAGGGAGAGACATGACAGCACCGGTATACCCGGTACCAGCTTAAAAGAGCCCTGGCATCACAAAATGGATGCTGCAGCCACAGACACGAGTCTGGCCTTCTGCTCTGACCGAAACTCCGGCTGGGGAGGCCTAGACAATAGGTTTCCTGTCACAGGGAGGTGTTACCACTTCCCAGACAGGCCTTGGTGGATTAGGGCTGGGCGGGAGCACTCCAGGAGTGCTTTGAAGTCCTGCACTGGGGGCACATTTGGTGTCCCTGTGCATAGTCCAGCTCAAAGCGGTTGCAGGGGCTACCAGCCCCTGCTCTGGTACAAAACTGGACAAAGGAAATGGGTGTAGCTCTTTCCAAACTCTCCCATAGGTGGGTCCCCTGAGTTAGTCCAACCCCTTCCTTGGGTATAAAGAAGGAACCTCTGTAACCAGAACTTTAGATATCCCTGGACGAAACTCTGAATCCTGGACCTTCGACGATCTGTTCAACGCCAGATGACTGAAGAATCTCCCTTGGAGTAAAGGAGTTACTCCCCTGCTTGGCAGGCACCAAAGACGCATCTGTCCGGTCTGCATCTCCAAAAGCTCCCGCCGGACGCCGAAGACTTTGCAGCCCAAGAGGTGGGTTTCCAGACCTCCCAGAGGCCGAACCGAGTCCCCAGCAAAGCTGAGACCCGTAGCCCTCGTGGGTACCATGGAACCGGAACCCCTGGACACCGTGCACATTTGCAAGTACATTAGCTTCCCGACGTCTCTCGAGGCTGTGCATTGGGTTACTTGTAGCCCAGACCCCGAGCACCTTTTGCACCGAAGATTGTGGGCCTACACTCCACGAGTGTTCCGTGAGCCCGCCTGTGAAGGAAACTTCTACTTCCTTTGGGCTTCCCTGGTTGCTCCAGACGTGCCCCGACTCTCCATCGCTTTGGGAGTCCCCAGGACCTTGCTGGTCCGCACCGAAGCATCTTTTTCCTTTCTGCGTGGGTTGCTGTTGCCAAGGCTTGTTGTGTCCAATCGGGCACCGACGCTGCAGCACTCGACATCCTTCGTGGGACAGCTCGAATCCAGCTCCTGGTCATCCTCGACGCCTCCTGGTCCTCATAGCTGAAGACTCAAGTTTCACCTCTTCCACCTGAAAAACCCGACATCTGTGGGCATTCGTCTATTTTGCCTCTGGTCACTGGCAAGTGACTCAGACTCTGTCCCCTCTGCTTTCAGGTTTTTCACATCTCCGATGATGGCTTGGATCTCTTCGGACACTTTGCACCTTCCCGTCAGCAACACTTCTCTGCAAGCTGCCAATGAAAACGACGACGCGACCCGACACCATTTGACACCTATGCACCCGGCTCCCCTGGGTGAGGTAACTCGAGTACTCCGGTGCTCCTGTGGGTGTTGACCCTAGAACTGTCTAAGTCCATGAGGGTTTGGTCCTAGTCCACTTCTAAGTGTCCTTTAACTTTAAAAATCTAACCGCGACTTTCCCCATATAAGCTTACGGGAGCGCGCGGCTGTGTTCTCACACTGCATACGGCCCCCGTTGGTCCCCTGTGTCACTATCTTGGGTAGTTCCTTGGGGTCCCAGCCATTCTACAGGCTCTAGGCCTTGTGTCTAGGGCCTAACGTGTATTATGCTAATTTACTGTAATATTTGAAGTGTAACTTATGTGCTTTTACCTCTAGCCTCATAAAGATACTAGTAGGGTGTGTTTAGGAATAAATACATATATTTTATATATATACCTGGTGTGGTCTCCTTTCATTTAGCCACTCAAGAGATTATAGACTGGTAAACAAGCTGCTTTACATTCCTTCAAGACTTAGCCTGAAGGCTGCTCTCCATAGCTACCACTAGGATAGATTTCAATAAAGGTTGTCTTTAAGCTATCATCAATAAGGGGTTGTTTGGACTGGTGCAAGGTGCCCACTATAACTAGTGGACAGCATATACCAGGCCAACTTCTCACACCTTACCTGCTAAGGGGCCTACGCGCAGATCTTTACCAAGACATGCTTTCTAAGAGACTAATTGGGGACAAGGACTGATGAAATATTGACCATTTATGCTTTATGATTACAAATGACCATAGAAAGTGTTTTATTATGATGCAAGATGTGAATAAACAGCGACCTCTTTGCACCAAAAGTGGTTCTTCGGTGTACTTGAAGGGAGAAGGGTGCTCAAGTTAGCCGGGAGGGATACACTCACTCCTGGGAGAGGTTATAGGTGTATAAGCATGAAGCACTCAGGAATACTCAGGGACTGTGTCTCCCCGGGAATGCCTGTCTCTCTCCCTTGTTTATCCGGGGATGCACCTCTCCTAGCCTGGTTAGGTGTTGTCCTTCTCTCCCCCCGAGGATGCCTCTCTCTCTTGTCTCCCTGGGGTCTCCCTGGGGACGCCTCTCTCACGCTGGTCTCAGTGCGGCAGGGTCTGTGATGGCAGCGCTGCGCGCGATGGGGTGCGTGACGCCGAGCGTCACTCCTCGGCGGCCCTGTGCGTGCACTGTGACAACCGCCTGCCTCCTCCTCTCACTGCCTTTCATGGACCTACGGGGGTGGCTCCAGAGCGGATGTTGTGGCGTAGCCTTTATAAAACTCCCCGCGCGAGTACCAGCAGCGGCTGGAGCGAGGCGTGCGCAGGCGGTGAAAGGAGCACCGCGCCGAGGCTGTTATACCTGGAGTTATTCAGCGCTTGGCGAGGGATTCCTTGGACGTCGCCTTGGTGGGAAGTCGCTGGCCATCACTCTGGTCTATGCCTGGTCCTGTCTAGGTTTGCCCTAGCATCAGCTCTTTTCTCTTCTTCCACATGCGTCTGCCGAACATGTCCAGCAACTTTCTTCTCGCCCCGATCGCCGAGTCCGCGGATTACTTCATCAGCACCAGGGACATTAAGCTCACAGTCCTGGGAGGCAACAGCGTGGGAAAGACCGGTGAGTGAGCCGTGGAGGCGAGGGTCGCCGGCAGTCTGCAGCCCCTGGTGTGTCCCCGAAGGCGGCAGAGTTGCACACGGTTATCCTTTCTCCCACCACACTTGTTCGCCTTGTTTGTGCACGCACATAAACCCAACTCCTATTAAAGAGATCTGTGTTAGGCATGCATGCTAGTCTACGTTTTCGCTTTCTCCCCCAAAAATATCCATCCTTTCAGTCATTGGCGATAAAAGTATCTCTCTTTCCATTGCATTGTCTTCCTGTTATAGATTCTCCAGTGATGGCGAGCATATAGCTGGCGCACAGGCAGCTCTTTCCGTGTGTTTCTACAACATCTGTATCGTATTTTTGTTAGCCCCATAAAAGTTTTCGTCACTTCCAAATGATCTCTTTTGTGAATTACAAACTTTAAACAAAGCTGACGTTTGATGCATTACTTGGCCCCTTTCCCTGCGCACGAGGGAGACTAAAATGCAATCCTACAAAAGGAGGTCAAAAGCAAATGAAGAAATCTTCCACTTGGGAGTTTTCAATTATAGTCAGGCCTGCCAACAAAAATCCGATGTACTGCAGCAAACATGTACTTGATTAATAGAGAGAGAACTTTTCTGAAATTGTTTACAATAGTTTCACTCCGGCCAGATGACCGAGAGACCCTCTCTGCTCCTTGTCTTCCATACGTGCGTTGCCACCTCCATGCATGTGTGTGTACCACTTTAGGGTCTCCTCACAACCAGGTCTTGACTGACTATTCTGTCAGTGAGCGGCTGTAGGCTACCTGGCTGCTTTAGAGCAAGCTGGGCTGCCATGACCCACCCATGAAAGACTTTATCGCCCCATTCTAGTGGCTGCCCCTTGCAGTGTGGGGCGGGTTTGAACATTTTACCAGGGCTGATTGCGGTTTTGTGTCCGACCGTGCTCACAACCTGAAAACTATATGGGACTTGCATTAAGTAGCTTCCTACAGATCCACTTTTGTTTCTTAAGAGCCATGTTCCCTGTCCCCAGGGTTTTAAGTGGGATGAAAAACCTGGGGGGTCTCTCAAAGAGGTGTGGCAGATGTAATTAAGGGAGTGGCTTTAAAACATGTAAGATAAAAATCTGTGTTTAGCATAGTGTGCGCCCGACTGGTATTTTGCTGCTTCTGTCATTGCATCCAGATATATCAGATACCACAAGCAACATTATACCCCCAACAAGCGTGGACTATTGGCTTTGCCAGTGGTTGATAGTTACATACAATAAATAAGCAACAACTGTACTTGTGTTGTATATAACATTCAAAATGCTTCAGTTCTGAAATGATTAAACTGAAAGAACTACAAGGAGTCTCTTTGAACGTACATCAAAGGCTTTGAGCAGATTTGTTTCACCCTGGAGGTGAGGGGAAAAATGAAGAACCCGATAGGGACCTGTCTCAGCACCTGCTTTTAAGAACTGCCGGTGCTGAGCACCAGCAGGACCCTACCCACTTAAAGCCCTGCCTGTCCCCACTGAAATGTCTCAGAGCACAGCCAGAATCTAGCTACAGAGAGCGTTGAGACTGTTTAAGGTGTTTATACTAAAAGCTTCTTTCCAGAAGAGGTGTTGGGAGCTGTGAAAAAAACTACTATGTCGATCATCGATTAGGACTTTGCAACTCCCCAGGCTTAAGATAAGCCCCACAAAAGTGTTCTCTCTCTTCCCTATCACCTTCAAATTGTATACATCCTGAATACCCCCCCCCTGCACCCCATGTAACTTAAAATGTAACCCCTATCTCTCACAGAGTAGAGTATTCTCCTGACCGCTAGCTTAATGGCCTTTCTTTAAGCTGTTGCAATCAAAAGTTGCCTGCATGGGCATTTGGGTGGGCTTTAAGGGGGAACGAGGGACGGGTGCCTGTTTTGAACACTCTACACTCTTAGCTTTGATTGTGCCAGTGAAGGAATTGCTTGTGTAAATCACTGATTGCCTTGTGTACATATAAATATATAATATATATATATATATATATATATATATATATATATATATATATATATATATATATATATATATATATATATATATATATATATATATATATATATATTAGTGTCATTCATTTGCAACCACACAAACTAGAGTTTAGTTAAAAGACAATCTCAATAGTTCAGCTTTCATTGGTTTCCTCGACCGTCTGTGATTGGGTGGATCTCAGATCTTTGGTCCTACTGTGTAGTACATGGCTGGATCTGCTTCCTGTTGTAACCCAGAGTCTTCTTTCTCCGCAGCTATGATTGTGCGCTTCCTGACCAGGCGGTTCATTGGGGATTATGAGCCCAATACAGGTGAGCTGTTCATTTGTGCTCTCGTGTAGTGGGCAGATGCTGTGCAATGAGTTCCTTTTAAAGCAAACGACTAACTCTTGTGGGCTTGTTTCCGCAGGTAACCTGTACTCCAGGCTCGTTCACGTGGAGGGGGAGCAGCTCTCCCTGCAGATCCAGGACACGCCAGGCTGTGCACAGGTAAAGGAACCCCATCAGCAAATACACCAAGGGTGGGGCTGTAAATAGTATTTCTGTGGATCTAAGGGGCCTTTGTGCAAAATGTTCCCTATAGAAACTGTTCCACATTCCTCACGTCGTCATCATCAGTCAGTAAAATAGGCTAGAGGGTGTTTGCTGCTAAAAAATGCTTTGAACCTGCAGGCCTCAGATAGCCTATCGTCCTTCTAATGTTGATAAAACACGGACGCTGGGATTATACCTATCAAGCTACACGAGGCGGTTAAGATTGTGTTGGGCTGTACAAGTGGTGAATGTTATGATTATGACAGTACTTGGCTGGCAGCTCGAGTCGGAATCCTAACTGTTGGTGTTACAGGAAAAGTAGGCACTTTCTTGCTACAGGTGTGTTTTTTAAAAGGCTAGCTCTAAAGATGCCTAGTGGTATTAGCCTATGTTAGGATTCAGGGACATGAGCACAAACGTTCCCCTTTACTCTTCCACTACAAGCATACTAAACCGAATGTTTAAAATATGTGAAACATGCACCATTCCTAATAAAGTAAAAGAACATTCTGAAATCTGGTTGAAAGGTTGGGGAAAGGGGTGTGCGTGGGCGACTGTGAACTCGCATTTTTTTTTCTTTTTTAGAACCGTACCAAAGTTCAGTATAAACTTTTCGAATGTTGCAAAATATGACAGTTTGCTATATTTGTGTGCCAATTTGATCTTTTAAAAAATTTATGTCGCAAAAAGAAAACTTTGAGAGAAGAAGTTTGCGTACATTTGCTACTGTGCAATGAAAATTTCTGCAAAAGATAAACTTTCAGAGAGAAGTCAACATAGATTTTCTTTCTTGGCTGGAATCAATTTAATTGATTATTATCTTTTTATTGCACAGAAAAAGTTTGTGTGCTTCAAGGGGAAGAAAAACAGGAAGCGTTGCAAACTTTGCAACAGCCAGAAAAACACGTACTTTGCAAAACCTCACCCATAAAAATAAATATTTGTGCACTTCTAGTATTGATGGTTTAAACAAGAATCACAGTGCATCAAGGCTCAACTGAGAGGATAAGTTGTGCTCAATGATAAAATCCACCTCAGACAGCGGTGTAGCAATGGTGACATGCGCCTTAAAGCAAGCATGGAACATGGGCCCCCTTTAACCATAATGAGTAGTAAAAACATTCCTATGTGGGATTCAGGGGGGCCTTTATAATCATGGACCCCGGTGCCACTGCATCTGCTGCACCATTGAAAGCTTTGCCCCTGACTCAATGATTAGGAACTTAGGGCTTTGATAAAGCATTTATGCTCTATTAAACATATCAATATACATCATATAACTATCATGTTGCACAGGGATCCCTTCCTTTCATTCAAAAAGTAACACTTAAAAAGCAATACTTGCTTGTAATACTGGACAGGGCTTTTAGAAAGTAAAGTGAAAGACCTATAGAGGAGGATGAGCGAGCAACATGTCTGCATTTATAGGCAACAATGCTTATGTTCGCAATAAAGAAGACAGTTGCTTATATTCTGAACATTTTATAGTTATTTGGACCCCTGTACATTGGTCGGGCTTTGTTCTAAAGTGAGAACTACAATTAGTGAGTTTCACAGTGCTTGACTGCTTGCTTTGCAGTTTTTTAGGAGTTTGAAGCCCGATGTGTAGCAAGGCACCGATCTCAGGAACTGTTGTGTAGAAAATGTGTGATTAGCTGTTATGCAGAGCTAGCTAGAGATTTGAAACAATGGCACACTTTATCTTAGGATGATTGTGTTGTTTTGTGTTTTTTCTGGTATCTGTTCTGGAAAGGCCTGTTCGTATCCAGTCCTCTCTGTTTTAATTGCCGTATTTTTTCACAGGCGCAAGAGGACTTCACGCAAGACGGGGACTTGATTTCCAGGTGTGTGCAGTGGGCTGATGGTTTTCTTCTCGTTTACTCTATCACAGACTATAGCAGCTACCAATCCATTCGGCCTCTCTACCAGCACATCCGGAAGATGCACCCTGATGCCAAGTGCCCAGTTATTATAGTCGCCAATAAAGGGGACCTTGTGCACGCGCGGCAGGTGCAGACGGAGGAAGGCCTGCAGCTGGCGCAAGACCTGGGCACCTTGTTTCTGGAAATTTCAACCAGTGAAAACTGTCAGGATGTCAGTGATGTTTTTCAGCATCTGTGTAAAGAGGTCAGTAAGCTACAAAATGGCGGCAACGGGGAGAAGAGAAGGACATCTGTCATATCGCGACCAAAGTCTCCCAACATGCAGGACCTCAAACGACGCTTCAAACAGGCCTTGTCATCTAAAGTGAAAACATCGTCTTGATTCAATGACTCTGCACCTGGAGACATAGACATATTTATATTTTTATACACTGAACTTGGATTTTATTTTTGTATGGGCAGTTTTTTCTCTTGTGTTAGAAGAATGATAAAATATGCACAATTTGCTTTTGAGCCAAATTCCAAATGCTGCAGCATGGGACACCTGGTTTACATTTTCCAAATGTACCTGCCCAACAAATGTTTACGGATTTTTCAACTGCTTTGGGAGAGGATCACACAATATAATCCCAGCATGTGGAGAAGATGTAATAAAATATTCTACATGGGAAAGCTGTTGTTTTTGATTGACCTAGTGAGTTTGTGGCAGGGGAAATTCTAGAGGGAAGGCGGGGATGAGGCAGGGAGCTTTTGCACTTGGTTGTGTGCTGATTCTAAGCTCAGAATGTTTACGCTGTTTACCAAACTGCATTACATAACTAAAAAAAAAACATACCTGAAATGACTGTTCTAGCCGAGTTTGTATCTCATTAACATATTTTGACTTGGGAACACTGCATCATTTAATTGTGTAAGTCGTATATGTTTGGGAATCTTGGGCTAATGTTAAGAAGCGAATGTTGGGGTGGTTTGCTGGCATGAACTCAGCAAACTGTCTCACATGATATGAGAGATAAAAATATTTTTCCGGGGGGGGGGGAGGGGTATGTGTCGGTGCTCATCATAATATACTTTGACAGGTGACAGTAAAATGACAAAGAGGTGGAGAGGATATGGCCCTCATTTAGAAATTGTTAGGCCATTCACGCTAATACCACTATTTCAGTATTTGCAGTCCCTCAACCGGTAATCGCGACAGAAAATTTAATGTTAAATGGGGAGTGACATGCAATGGTGCTTCCACATGTTTATCCGCATTTAAAGGTACTGGTGCTTACAGGCACGGATGCCCCATGCAGAGATGTGGTATCTTGATGTGATAACACCACTTCTATCTAAATACAAAAATCATGTTAAATTGCATGAAAGTAGATGGAAATTCACTATACTTTTTCCTGAGGTTGCCTGTAAAGCTATGGGTATTGCTCAGGTTAGAACTGCCCAGCAATGGGGTTAGAACCTTCTCTGCCCTGGCCACACACTACTGGAACAGTTTACCGCTTAGATTAGTCAATGAACATTTGGGCTTCTATAGGGCCTTGAAGACATGTCTGGTCATACAGTACTGTTCTTGCCTGGGACCCCAAACCCTACCACCTATATCTTGATCTTTCCTTAGTCTGCTCCACCAGCTGTATTGCTCTTCAAGATTAAATAACATCATCATAACATGCAGCACTGTACTGCAGGCAGCAGCGAGTATGATCACAAGAACTGCCAATGCAGATTAACAGCAAAAATAATGACTTTGGATGGATTCACAAGGGAGAAGCTGCCTGTGGAGGAAGTTTCGACTAAAGATGTGATAATGCTATAAAGGCCTTGGAATTTGGAAGTGTGAGCCAAGTCAGGAGAAAGCTGTGTCTCCCTATGAAGCATTTACTTAGAAGAAGCAGCTCATAGTTAAAGGTAACACTCTAAAGATTGAGGAGATTCCAGTGCTTTACTTGATGATCAGCGAATGGATGAAGGCAATCGAATGGGTGTGATCTGACTCTATTTTGAGGGACCTTTAGCATCATTCTAGACTGAAGGGTTGTTGAACTCCCCGATGGTGGAAGCTATGGTTGCAATTTGATAGATCTGGCTGAATAATAGACATGAGAGTTTTGGAATATATGGCGTGCACAGACGATGTGACTCATTTTCCTGCTCATCTTTGCTTTGGCTACAAATGCTGCAGAGTTGGCAGTAGGCAAAGAATAGCTGGTAGAAGGCAATCTGAAGATCTGCCTTAAATTGTGTTGTGTGCCACTGAGGAAATGCAAGCACGCGTCATACCTGAAAACTGGTGTCAGAAAGATATCACCAGGCCTCTCTAGGCAGCCAGTTTCACTACCAAGTGCAACACCAAGAAAAACTATTAAGTCTTGGTATGGACGTCGATTTATCAAAATGCCAGGGAAAGTGAAAGTGACATCACACACCCTTTGACCTTGATGACATCACAGGAAGTGACATCATATGACCTATGATCCTACATGTCCCCAGAAAGTGATATCACATGACCTTAACTCTGAAGACATCGGAATAATTGACACTGTTGAAGTTCAGTTATAACTGCATGATTAGTGTAACACGACAGGGAAACGACTAATTTAGAAACCACCTATATTAGGGTGCTTAAAAGATCTTTGAAAGTGGTGGAATGTAATACTTACCCTGAATTGTAGTGAGCCAGACCTCTTCTAGGTGTGCGCAGGGGTGGGTTCTCCCACCAAGGACATTTGTGAAATAATGGGTCAAATAGTGAATTAAAAAGCACGACGTTCACATACATTTGCTAAAAAAAAAAAAAACCTTTTAAGGTGCACCAAGCCAATAAAACCTGACCCCCACGAGGAGTTCACCCCGTTGTTTTGAATTTACTGTGGATGCCCCATTATGTCAAAAATCACCTTTATTGTGCCATGGCTAGCATTTTGTTAGGGGTGTTCCCCTTATGCAAAAAATTACATTATCCCCTTGTTAGAATTTTGCAATTAATGTCACATACATTGCGTTACCCTCATCTCAAAATATGTTTAGTACATCACGGCCAGTATTTTGCCATAGGAACTCCTCTCCCATATGCCGTGGTTTTCCTCCCTTATGCCAAGAAGTATCCCCAGTGAGCTAGCATCAGCATTTTGCCGTGGGTGCCCGCAATGCCAAAAATGTAATTAAGTGTGCCAGTGCTAGCATTTTTCCATAGGTGCCCATTATGCCAAGAATTACTTCCAACATGCCAATAACAGTATTTTTCACAGGTGCCTGTCATTCTAACAACTGCTTCTAGTATACCAGCAACAACATTTTTCCATGGGTGCCTCTATAAGCAAAGAACACCACATTCTCACTCAAACTCACTAACATTCACTCGCTCACACTGATATACTCACACTCCATCATTCATTGTCCCTTGCACTAATTTATTCTCACTATCTTGCATTTACTCTTACTCACTCTCCTTAATTCTTCTCTGACTCAATCATACTCATCATACTCACTTGCACTAACTATCATTTTCACTACCGCTCACTTATTCCCAAACACTCTCACTTAATCTCTCTCCTTCATTCATACTCACTCTCACTCACATTCACTCACTCACTCATACTTTCTGACTCATGTCCACTCACTTTTATTGTCACTCATTCTGACTCAGTCAAACTCACTCAACTCAATCTTACTTATTTTCACTCACTACCTGTCACTGACTCTCCCTCACTACCTGCAACTGACTCACTCACTAACTTTCATTCACACATACAGTCACAGGCTCACAAACCTACTCTCTTGCACCCTCACACTCTCACCCACAGTATTTTAAAAACATTTTTTTACTTACATCTGCCACTGATGAAGGTCTTGTTCTAGCTCCTGGCACTTCATTTGTTTTATTGAACTAATAGTTAATAATGATCTATTATTCACTATTAATGTAATAAAAAAGGGCAAAAATGAAGATGGAACTTTATGCTCAAAAGGGTGAAATATCACTGTCTTTTTGCCTCTAATATAGCTATATATGATTCCAGGGGGTCTCAAAAGCTGGGCCAGGGGCCACAAGGGGCAAGCCAGAGGTCGACCCCAAGTGACCCCTAAATGACGTCCAGGGCTTTTGTGAGCCGCATGTTTTTTTCAAACAATGTTTTATTGCTACTAAGAATGTTTTCTTATTTATTAAGGCCATTGAGGCCTGATCGGAGCTAACATTCTTGCTATTAACCCTCCCCACACCCCACTAACTCTTCTAATGGTGGGTGGTCACCTTTCAGGTGTTTCTGTGTTGCATTCTTGCCCACTCTCAAGCCGATTGATAGCCTATAATGGTATGACGAGGCTCAAGGCTTTTTGAAGCCTACGCCATGGGAAAAGGATGAGCACACACACGCCGTGCTTTAAATGGGCAGGTACTGTCCGGTACTCAGTATCTGCACTTTCATTTGAAGGGGAGAGTACCTGCACTTCTCAGCACTGCTTCAGTACATTACTATGGATGAGTACCAGTACTTCTCAGGAATAAACAGGTGCTCTAAATAGAGAGTGCCCACACTTCACTTCTATATTTCCATTTTCCATTTAAAGCACTGCATGTGCGCGCGCACACACATGTGCAAAAAAGGAAGCACACTTTGGATAGTTCCCAAGGTGTAGGTGGAGAGCAGCTTCTATTGAAGCACTCTACATCCCCATAGGCACTCTGTTGTAAAGGGGAGGGAGGCACATGGCCCCTTGTGGCTCAGAGAGAGGGGCCACGCATCTCCCTCTAATTTACAAATACCTTTTGGCCACACAGGATGGGGGTCCCTGGCGCCATTATTAGCTCGGGGAGGGGACCATGTGCCCCCTCCACCTGATTTAAAAAAAGTCCTCTGTCATGGGATCCCGGGCCCCTCAGAAGCTCTGGGAGAGGGGGGGGGGGCGCATTGCTCCGTTACCGTAATAAAAAAACGCAGAGGGGATGGATTCCCTGGGACACTTACTGGCTCAGGAAGGGGGCTCCATGACCCCCTCCCTTTAATAAAACAAGCATTTGCAATGCAATAGGTCTTGCATTTACGCGAGTTCGAGCTATGGAGGTTGCAAATAACAATGCCTTTAATTTTTGTTTACGTTTTAAAAACAGAAATAAAACAATTGTCATTTACAATGCCAATAGCTTAAACTTGCATAAATGCGAGACCTATTGTATTGCAAATGCTTGTTTGTAAATGATTTTAGGTAATCATACAATAAAGATTTTACACACAATCACCACTAAAAATTAACAAAAAAATAAAATTAAATAATCATCAGTAAGGGGCATTCATTTAGATAGAATGTCGGCCAAAAGGATCTATCTTGCTGTGTGGCAGCATATATATTGATAATATTTTGATAATTGTAATCGGAATTTTATTGAAAGTAATGGAAACTGAGTTGAAAGCAAAAAACAAAATGGTGAGTGTGATCCTCCTGCAGCGCACCCACCGTGTTTAGTCATGAAAAAACATGAAATATGTAAGGGATACCTTGTGAAACCACCATCCTGGTCAGCAGAGGGTCTCCGATGAGAGACAGTCAGATGTAGAGCAAAACATGGCCATGAGCGTTTCACTGTCCGATGTTTCCCCCGAACCATGCCGGAGCCTCACATAGCCACAGCCATTACGCTATGGCATCAAGCCACGCGCCCCAGATTTATTTACCTTTACCTGACGTCTAACTTGTAGTAAACCTACTTAACTATAGTCACTGATTCCTGGTACTTATATTGCATGGCCAAATGGGTTGCACTGCTAATTACATTTATTCATTAAACACTAACTCACTTTATTTCTCAGTTGGTGAAAAAAGATCCATCGGATAATTATGGTAAGAGGGACGGGCCAGAGTTGCATCAACTTTTATGTCAATAGAAGCCAATGATGGAAATACATTTGATCCTCCCAATTATTTTTTTAAATCTCCCACTTTCGTTTTTCAAAATGTTGGCATGTGTGTATTATACACTCTATGTGTCATTTAAAGTGTTGCAAGTTTGGCAGTCGAATGTCACTCAGAAGTACACTGAAACCATGAAAATGTCACGCATAGGCAATCGAAAAACTTGATAGCTCTACCCAAACACAGAAAAAAGAGGGCTTAGCTATATTGGGGCATTAGCGTGCTAGAAATCTGGTGTATTTGAAGCTTATGAAACGTGCATTGATTTTTACTGCACAACATGGTTTTAATTTTTTGATCACGTCAAAAATATAATTTTCAGTGATAAAAAACGGCCATGCAAGTACTCTTTTCACTTAACTTTTGTGTAAATGGCATGTTCAAGATGGCTACTTCGTTTACATTAATTCTCAATTGTCTTTGTCGCGTAAAAAAGGCAGAAAGCAAATCACTTGTTTTTGAGGTTATTCCCTCAAGTTTTTAGTCTGTCTTTTGTGTTTAGCTCAATGATTAATGAAATCAACGAAAGCATTGTGACAGAAATGCAATAGAAGAGGTGTAGTAGGAGATGTCACTATTCTGAAAAGTTTCCTTAACGCTTATTGATTGTTAGCCGGCGGTGCTCTCTGTATGGAGAAAGTTGCAAAAAGGTGGAAGACGAAGAACTTTACTCATTGCTGGCATCCTTAAGGTGACCCAGAGTGGGATCTGCTTATTTGTTCAGCCGGTAAGAAAAGGGTTTTTGAGTGCTGCCCCGGACACTTTTTGTTGTATGAGCAGCTTGGTGGTGAAGCTGATAGTATCTATACAGAGTTTGGCAGATCTGCTCCAGATACTTTTTAATAACCTCGTCATGACCGCAAATGCAGCCTTTTTGTAAAATTGTCAATCTGATGGTGACACCAGTGACACAGAGCCACTCGCCCCTGGATGTTAACAGAACAATATTTAAAATGTAGCCAAAGATCTTAAGTGCTGGCCTGAAAAGCATACGTGAATGATTAATCATTAGGTTTTTGTCTGTGTATACTTCTATCACTGACATGCATCCCAGTGAAATGTACGGTGAGCGCACTGATGCCTTGTGGTTGAGTGCGCTTATAAAACCGCAAAATTATTTAAATAGTTGCTACGTGAGTGACTGCCTTATGACTCTAAAAATCCTATTTAAATATGTACAGACAGCACAGCTGAAATGGGCATAGCAGCATTGTTTAAATCTACTTAGTTATATTGTCCACGCTTTGCCGCAGCCGTTTGTGATAATATATTTGTCAAGGACAAAAGTAAAAGCCCGCGAGTGCTGCGCGCGCGTCACAGCGAGACGTGGTTTCAATTATCGCGCTCGTGTCTGGGCACGATAATTGAAACCACATGGCGGAGGTGCGGGTAACCGACACCAATAGGCAATGGGCGGAGCAATGCGCCCGCCTTTGGCCAATTGCGTGCTGTCTGTGTTAAAAAGACGCACGCAAAGGCCAATAGCATGGGGCAAAACGAAAAGCACATGCACGAGCGTGTGCGATTCCTAGGTCAGTTTTGAAATCCCCTACAAGAAGTCTCTCGCTGCGCGAGCAGTGCTGCGCAATGTAACGCTGGGCGCGAGACCTAAAAACAAAGGCCCCTGAGGATAGGGTCCTGGGGCCAAAAATGGCTTAGTGAGGAGGGCTGTGTGTTTCCTCCCCTCAGAAAAGTCAAAGGCTTTGGGGGATGGGGTCCCAGGGCCTGATGTGACTCGTGGAGGGTGGTGTGGGTCCCCGCCATTTAAAAAATGGAATGCTCGAAGGGATGAGGTCTTCAGGCTTGGGGAGGAGGGCTAAAGGCTGTGTGCAGTTGGCTGCCTGCAGAGGGTTGGCTGCAGGCTCTGTGGCCAAAATTCTGCTGCGTATGGTCAAAGGGGGAAGGCACTACATATGGTAATTAATTATTACTTTACAACTAAAAAAAGCTAGAAATTCACTTAAAAAAGATTAAAGTGACGTTATAATTAGGTGAACATTTCAGTGACAATGTAACATTTTAAACTAAAAAAAAACCACAAAAATTCACCAGTTATAGTTATTTCTAGTAATTAACCCCGTGCCCTAAGGTAACTATAACTCACATTATCGCCATGCACAGCTAATTACTCCACATATTACATTACTCATGACATATTCTATAACATCCCTTCAACATTTGAAATGACATAATTGATGACAACACATGAATGGAGGGGGTGTGAGTTATATTTACCTTACGGCACAAGTTATAGTTACTAGAGATAACTATCTAATTTGTGAATTTCAGTGCTTTTTATAACCTTAAAGCTTTATGTTGTCACTTAGATTTTCAGCCACTTCGGGCCCTGGGACCCCATCCCCTGGAACCTTTGTATATACTGAGTCAAGGGGGGTGCGCGGCCTCCCTCCCCAAGCCACTTTGGGCCCTGGGGTCCCTATTCCCTGGGGCTTTTGTTTTATTTTAAAAGGCGGAGGGCGTGGAGCACCTCTTCCTGAGCCACTAAGGGCCCGAGGACTCCATCCACAGGGCCTTTTTATTAGGGGGAGGGTCATGCGCCCAACCCCAAGCTACTAAGAGCCCCGGTATCCCATCCCTGGAGCCGTTTTAAAAAAAATTACGGGGAGGGGGCTCATGACCAGCCTCCTCGAGCTAATAGCGGCCCGGGGACCCCCATCCCCTGGGGCCAAAATATATTCGTTAAGGAGGTAGGGCCGAGTGACCCCTCTACCCGCACCACAATGGACCACAGGCACTCCATCCCCCAGGGCCATTACTTAGGTGAGAATTTCAGTGACAACATAATGTTTGAAACTAAGAGAAACCACTGAAATTCACAAGTTATAGTTATCTCTAGTAACTATAACCAGTGCCCTAAGGTAACTATAACTAGCACCCTCGCCATACACAACTAAATACCATATTAGATCACTCATGACATGTTCTATAACATCATTGATAAAATCACTGCAACATTTAAAATGTCATCACTGATGACAACACGGTGCTTGGAGGGTGCACGAGTTATAGTTAGCTTAGGGCACGAGTTATAGGTACTAGAGATAACTACAAGTTGTACATTTCAGTGTTTTCTTTACTTTAAAGCATTACATTGCCACATTTCTTTTTCAGTGGATATATATTATATATATATACACATACCAACAGTATTAGGGGCATGTAAGACTGCATTACTGACTTTTGTGTATATTGTTTGATCTGCCTGTGTGGCAAATATAACATAGGCAGCACTATCCACTAAGCAAAGAAGAGAGTAATGGAACATAAAAGAGCTATCAAACATGATGAGCATTATCCGGTTGCTCGACACTTTAAAGAAACACATTTTCAGAATAAAAAACTGTTTTCATTTGTAGAGCTAGATGCTGTATCACCTCAGTTGAGGGGAGGGGACAGAGGAAGCAGACTAAGGATTCTTGAGTCTAGATTAAGTATAGACTTTGAAACACTCACTCCTACAGGTCTGAACTCGAGTGAGGAACTGTCAGTACATCTAGGACTGTAATGTGTCAGTGAGATGAGTATCCTACATTTTCCCTTAGCTTGTGTGTGTAGACCTATGAATTAGTGAGTGGGTACGTACGTACTGCTATTGGTGTGTCTACGGTTTTGAGAATGGTAGTCTGAAATTTGGAGTGGGAGTATGAAAGATTATATTGAGGGGTGAGTAGGCGCATCAGAGATTATGTGGATGATGTCATGAGTGATGTCACTGACCATGTCATGAGTGTTGTAATATGTGATGTCATTAGCAGTGCATTGCGGGGCGCTGCGAGTTATAGTTGTCTCAGCCAACTATGATGGCTGAATTTCACAGGTTTTGTATGAGTGAAATTTCAGCCTAACTATAACGTTCCTGAATCCTGTAGTTTCTTAAGTGTATCACTAAGGTTTTATAAATGCTAATTCCTAACTATAACGTCCTTGAAACCTGTTTTTTTCAGTGAATATATGTATATGTATATATATATATATATATATATATATATATATATATATATATATATATATTCACTTAAAAAACCATAGGTTTCATACATGTTATAGTTAGGTGGATATTTCACTCGTAAAAAACCAATGAAATTCCCCTGTTATAGTTACTTCAGATAACTATAACTCACGCGCCCGCAATCCTCTGCTCATGACGTCACATATTACATCACTCATGACATGGTCAGTGGCATCACTCTTGACATCACTGATGACATCATCCTTGTGATAGAGTGGCGGTCGCGTGAGTTATAGTTATCTGAAGTAACTATAACGGGGGAATTTCATTGGTTTATTACGAGTGAAATATCCACCTAACTATAACATGTATGAAACCTATGGTTTTTTAAGTGAATTTGCAAGGTTTTTTAAATGCTAATTCTTAACAATAACGTGTGTGAAACCTATGTTTTTTTCAGTGAATTTGTATGGTTTTTTAAATGCTAAGTTATGTATGTATTTTTATTTTTTTTTACGGTTTTTCACCGTGCGCGCACGGTGCGCGCACCCCCGCGATTTAAAAAAAAAAACATTTTAATGTTTTTTTCTGCCTTTGGGGTCCTTCAGGGACCCCCTGACAAAGGCTAGGGGGTCAGGAACTCTCTACCCTGCCCTCTTTTCATGTTCGCCACCTTCCTTTTCCACTCTCGCACTGAAAACAAACAAAATGGCGGCCGACACTTCCTGATTTCGACCGATTCGAACGTTGACTGACATGTAACAACCAATCAGAATTACGCTCGCGCACGTTAGGGTGCGCGCACGGTGCGCGGCTATAGATATGTATGTGCTTTTAAATGCAATTTTCTCTGGAAATACTGAACAGATTTACTCCATATATGCAAAAGGCACTTCCCTGACCTAAGGACTACCTCTCTGCCAAATATCAAGTAATTCTGTTCTGCCGTTCGGGCTGTACCTTCGACTAAAGGTCCTATGGGAAAATGCATGGGGAAAACGCGTTTTGGGACCCCCCTTTTTTCTCGGCCCCCGCTTGACGAATCCCCCCGAGACTTTCAGGGTAGGAGCTGAGCGGAGCGCCCCATTAGTTTTGAAAATTTCACGAAGATTCGTCAACCGGCGCCAAAGTTATTCAAAATAGAATTTTGAGATTTCCTATGGAAACACGGTCCTAACTATATCTACTGGCGACCGCCAGTAGATTATATATATATATATATATATATATATATATATATATATATATATATATATATATATATATATATATGTATATATACACACACACACACATACACATACATATACACACACAGGAATATGCAGCAGTGCTGCTGACTGCTGGGTTGCAGCACAGCTACCTAGTCTTGGCCAACCTCATGTATCTTTCTTTCATCACCCTTCCTGTCTTTTTATCTTAATCTTTCAGGTTCTTTTTCAACTGTGCTCTCTCTCTTTCTCACTCTTTTCCCTCCAGTTGTATTCTTCCTATTTTATCTTCCTTTTTGCCCTTTAACTGGGTCGAAATCTGATGATGAAACATAAACCTCAGTCCCAAAGATGTGTTTGGACACCCACCACCTGCAAACACCGACACAAATTAAGCTCTACTCTTTTCTCTCTTCTCTTCCGCCCCCCTCTTCCATCCATGTCCACTCCTTTTCCCTATCTCAGGGCGCTGCACGGACTTAAGCAAGGGTGTAAGTTGTAGCGCAAGCCCCTGCGGATCCTGCCGCTCATGGGGGCCTCCTTCGGGAGCCCCCCATTCAACACAAGGCCTATGCATATATGGGGGGAAATGTGAGGGCCAGGGGCTCCTCGCCACATTCTTCAGGGATGCGCTGTCATTTCGTGTTGCACCACTCGACCAAGGGTCTATAGAAAAACTACCAAGCCATGACCAAGAACGTCTCATTCAGTTGTACGGCGACCTATGCAGACCTGCGTGCACTCGTGCAATAATATCACATCGATGGACAAGCTCGACGAAGAATTAAGAGTCTCCCCACCTCGATACCCGATAAATGCTCAAAAAAAGCATTTCATATGAGCACTGTCTGCGCTGATTCATACTAATCAGACTAATTAACTTCAATCAGCAAATTAAATGTATGCAAATTGTAGGGCACTTAAATCATAAAATCTTGAGAAGCTTTAGCCTTTTCAAAGATGCAAAAAAGCTGCATAACCTGGTATAAAGGGCGGCTTTTCCAAAGGGAGGGGGGATAGGAAAGACGTTCTAACAGCGGCCATGAACCCGGATGACCCTGGACCACTGACGTTGAGTATTGAGGCCGTTCCTTGATTGAACAGATGATGCTCAAGAATGGAATGGCTGTTCACTGGGTGATGGAAACGTGCTGCAGGGGGGAGATGCAGAAACCTTGGAATGAGACGCTCTCCGTCGTTTGTCACTGCGTGCCTCGGACTCCTGCATCATTCTGTTTCCCACGGATGGGGAGGGGAGAGACGCCTGGCAGCACATGTACCCTCTGCCGGCCAAGGCAGGCAGGACTATTGGATGCCACAGCGCAAAGCAAACATGCAGAAGGCATCCATGCTGCCAACAACAAACCTCTAGTTTCAGCCCTGAAACATGAGATGAAGAGAGGCCAAGATATGTGCACCCCGATTGGAACGTAGAATGCGAGGAATTTCAACTGTTGACGTGATACCGCATCCTCAGGATTTTACCCGCATAATATGTGGCATGTAATACCTATTACATTTATTTGGACAAACCCCGCACTTTTCGAGTGTGCTCCGCTCGCTGTTACTGCTCATTCTGAGGACCGAAACTCGGAATGGTGCGGGGAATGGCAGCCAGTAAATACCGCCACTTGTGGGGGCAGATCTACGAGGAAGTGTCGCAGCGTGGCACCGCAAGCCCTTTGGCTGCGCCACGCTGCGGCATTTCCGAAGCACAGGGACACGACATATTGACAAGAATATGTCGCATCTCTGTGCTTCCCCCTGCGCTGGCGCACGAACTCCAGCCATGCACTGGCGCGGGCACCCTTGCACCATGGCGCAAGGATGCCTGTGCCATGGGGTGATTGTTTTTGTACAGGAAGGGCCACCTTCCTACACAAAAACAATCACTACAGTCATCTTCCTCTTTCAATGCGTGCTGTAGAATGCAGCACGCATTGAAAGTGGAAAAAACGAGGAGAATTGAAAACATTTCTCCTTGTTGCGCCTCGCTATGCCACCTCTTGGCTGGGGTAGCATTCACACACATCTCCATATGTACGATTTCTCGTAAATCTGGAGATGTGTCTTGTTCCATGGGTGTTGCGTGGGAACACCCACAGCAACACCCATGGCCAAGAAAGCAACCCCCATATGGTTTGTGAGGAGCTCAGTAGCATCAAAAAGTGATTTTACCCTTCTGACATGATCTACCGTCCCTCTCCCCTGTATAAAACCGTGCTACCAAACCGAAACAAGATGATACATCACAGAGTTCAGCTGAGTGGCAAAGATCTTTGAATATAATTTGGCATCACTGTTTAACAGCGTACTAGGTCTATATGAGCCCATACTAGGATCTTTGCCCTTCTTTAGAAAGATAATAATATTGGCAGTACCCCATGAGCCAGGTGGTATAGCCCCTTCCCTAACCTCCTTAAAAAGGCCAAGCATAACTTGGTAGGTCTCTCTAAAAAAGACTTTTTAAAACTCTATGGGAATTCAGTCGGTTCCCGTTGCTTTGCCTGATGGAAGGGCTTGGAGAGCGCTATATAGCTCCTTCTGTGATATATCTGACTCCAATTGGAGACCCTTCCATTCAGGACAAATTCTAACAATTCTTTGTTCTTTAAAGGACCAACAGAAGGCAAAGCCATATATAAATCCTCATAGAACTCCCTAAGCACCTCCCTGATATCACCGGGATCTGTGACTACTTTTCCCCGCATATTTATGACCTGCTCTATATGTCTGCTCTATATGTCCTGCCGCCACCTGTTGTCTGGCTCTGACTGCTAGTAATCAACCAACGGTCTCGCTGTATTCATAACAATCCTGTCTTTTGGCAAGGTACTTCCCTGCCGTCCTCTCAGCATTAAAATCAGTCAGACAGGCTTTGTGTTATAACTTACTTGTTGCCATTCCTCTTCCCTAGCTACGTCTTCCCTACTGCTCAGCTAGGATGAGTGCTGGAATGTGTGATGATGTCATGGAATGCTTGGGTGCATGGTTATGTGTGGAAGTGTCAGTTGGTGGATGCAGCAGGGAGGCTGCTCCTGGTGGGTCAATTCTATTATCTACTTATCTTCTTTTACCAAACTTACCCTGGAACTAAGCCTGAATAAATCTATCCTGTTTTATACATCTGGCTAATGGACTTTCTATTTACAAAATTTTTGGCGACGAGGGTTGGATAACGGAAACATCATTAAATACATTACATCAGAAAAGATGGTAGGAGTATTCCAAAATATACATGCATGAAAAGCAACAATCAAACCTATACATGCATGAAATGTACATATATCATTACATCAGGAAATATGAAAGGAACATTCCCAAAATATACATGCATAAACACGCCAATATACATCCTTGAAAAGTAACACTCCAAACTATACATGCATGAAATATACATATATCATTACGTCAGGGAATATGGAAGGAAAATCCCAAAATATACATGCATAAACACGCCCCATCCCCCTCCCTTAGGGAAATAAAGAAAACGAGAACTGCGAGAGCATGGCTTAAAACACCAACAAGCCTATGCCTCTAAGTATTGGGTACTCACCACCCACAACCTCAACGTAATAGGGTACACACCTCCCTATAAATCGAACTGGGGCACTCACCGCCCCACAACCTCAACATAGTAGGGTACTCACCACCCTAGAAAACTGAACTGGGGCACACACCACCCCACAACCTCACTGTAACAGGGTACACACATCCCTATGAAACAGAATTGGGGTACTCACCACCCCACAAATTCACCGTAACAGGGTACACACATCCCTATGAAACAGAATTGGGGAACTAACCACCCCACAACCTCACTGCAACAGGGTACACACATCACTATGAAACAGAACTGGGCCACAACCTCAACGTAAAGGACACCTCCCTAAAAACAAAACTCACCACACTACAACCACCCCACAAAACAGTATTGTAGCAATTGAAGAAAAACAAAAAGGTAGTCTTTTACTCTGGTGAGCGATCTCTCACCGAGGTCCTCACCAACACTCCAAATATCTGAATGCATCATGCGGTGTAGTGCAAAGACTTCCCAGTGGCTAGCGTTCCACACAGCCTGTGAAAAGTAAACCACGATGTACTGTGTCCTTCCGAAAGACACATAATCCAGTTGCCGTAGACTCCTGAAGTAAGTGCTAATTCCGGTGCAATCAGCACAACAACACGAATTGTAAGCAAAAAGAAGACCGCGAAGTTCTCCAATGATCTGGTTGAACTTGAACTGAACATAGAGCGAGCAACGCAGTAAGAAGGCTGGAGACTGCAAGGAAATCCAGTGTACAATGCCAGTCACAAGATGGCGGCACACACGGTGACGCCGCACTGGATGGCTCCCAGCGCGTCCAAGTTGCAGAGCGTCCCAAAACAGCCCTGAAAAGCGTAGAGTCGACAACGTCATAGAAGGGAGGACCAAGTTATTACAGGAGCGGTAAGGTTGCACGCGCTGGGTGTATGCGCGCGGAGGAGAGCACGTGCAATATATGAAATGTAGTACAGCAGTTGAAATTCCAAATGTTAAGGTGCAGGAGCAATACTTGTAAAAACAAAAACAGCTCACCCAAAAGTCCTTCACTGACAGCTCTTGAGGATAAGATGGCAATTTCAGAGACATCACCAACCACTGCATCTTTAATTGAGTGTAACGGCTCACCAGCGGTGCGGTGCCGATTTTCCACACAACCTGAAAATTGCACACACAAGTCGGTCTTGCCAAGTAATCCGGTATCCTCCACATCCAATTGATTAGCTTCGGTCAACATGCCAAGCTGCCCACAAAGTTGAAATCACACTCTGACACTCCCAACACAGGCTGAGGCCTAAATTAAACACATCACTTAGCAGAATGTGCCAAACCTGTTGCGCCACTGAGAAACTCTTGTATCTGGAGAGAATGTCCAAAAGCACAAATATTCCAAGACAGCATAATGACACTGTCCAGATAGTAAAGGACACAGGTGGGGCTGAACAGGGCGTTTCCTTGAAGTTCTAGTTGACATGCTACAATGTCCTAAAAAGAGTCCTTAGTTTCTTAGCTACTTTATAGACAGTCTTTCTTCTTGCACGCATAGGTTCTTTTGGCTCGTCGCCAAAAATGTTGTAAACAGAAAGTCCATTAGCCAGATGTATAAAACAGGATAGATTTATTCAGGCTTAGTTCCAGGGTAAGTTTGGTCGAAGAAAATAAGTAGATAATAGAATTGCCTCACCAGGAGCAGCCTCCCTGCTGCTCAGCCTACATCCACCAACTGACACCTCCATGACATCATCACACATTCCAGCACTCATCCTGGCTGAGCAGTAGGGAAGACGTAGCTAGGGAAGAGGAATTGCAACAAGTAAGTTATAACACTTTGGTTGCCATTTTGTATAGGCTGCAACTTTCAACCCCAATGACTTAAGCAGATTGCTGTCATCCCGCGCTATGTGGGTCTCCTGGAGACAATACAGATCTGCCTTTAGAACTTTAAGGTCTTCTTGAATCTTTCTCCTTTTGGCACTGTCGTTTAGCCCACAGATATTTTTTTTTTATACATCTGTTTATTGAACTTAAGCAACACAGTCATGCTTTACAGGTACATGTGGCATACGTCATAGTGGCAAACATAGTTTAAAGGTTAATATACATTTTCCCCGCTACGACGGGCACCCCTACCATTCCATGCAGTGGTATTTATATCATACAATGGTCTTCGGGTGTTGGGACATTTGGGGGTTCGCACAGTCCTCCCCGGTACACATTCCATTTAGTCCATATTGCAATCCATTTTTTGGGGCACCCCGAGCCACATAGACCGTTTTCTCTCTCAACATACACCAGTCCATGTCCTCTTTCCATTTCTTCAGTTTCGGCGGCACGGTGGCCCCCCATGCCTGTGCTATGTTACGTTTAGCAATCATCTGCCCCAGAGTAGCCCATATCCTCCCCTTCACATCAAGATCTGTGGGCTCCCAGACGTTCAACAGGCATCTCTTGGCCTCGGACATAAGAGGGACGCCCCAAATCTCGCTCATACATTTAAAAATTTCCCCCCAGTAACCTTGAATTAACGGGCATTCCCAAAGAATATGCATGAACCCGCCTTCCATCCCACACCGTCTCCTACACTGCCCGTCTGTGCTTTTGCCCATCATCATTAATTGCTTCTCTGAGAGGTACGCCCTGTGTAGAATCTTGAGTTGGACTAGCCTAAGTTTAGCGGATATGGCCACTTCCTTTGGCGATGAGATTGCATCCTGCCATTCCTCATCGTCCATTTCAAGGCCATCTCTTACCCATTTCTCCCGAAGTGCAGTGAGGGGATCAGGGGTATTATGAATAAGTTTCTTATATGTGAGCGAGATACTTTTTTCCGGTAGGTGCCCGTCGAACAGCCGGTCCTTGAGTGGGGATGACTCTGGCAGCGCCGTACCAGATGGGATATTCGCCTGCAGGGAGTGTTTAATCTGTGCATATCGAAAGCGCTCCGAGTCATCCATTTCGTATGTCTGCTGTAATGTTGAGAAGGGTATCACTCCCGCCCTCCCCCAGAGGTCCCTAATGTGCGAGATACCTATAAGGTCCCACCTGTCAAACCCTTTTGTGTGCCCCAATGTTCCCAGCTGTTCAGCATCCCAGAGAGGGGTGGCCATAGTGAGCCTGTTGGCCCATCCTAACGCTTTGGTGACTATGTGCCACAGCTGCACAGCGTGTTTTGTGGGTCCGGTAAGTGTGAACCTAGTTGGTTTGGAGTAAAGTGCTCTTGTGAAGTCACCACCAGGCAACAACCATGTGTCCATACCGTACGCCGGGTCGTCCCCATTCCCGTATTGGCATTGGTTGATTGCAGCCAGATGCGCTGCCCAGTAGTACTTTTTGATATCGGGGAGGGCGATACCTCCATCGTACCAGCCGAGCGTAAGCTTACCAAGCGCTATCCGCGGTCTGCCATCCCATAGCAATCTCTCTGCAGGGACTCGACCTCTTGGAAGAATGCCCTTGGTACCACATCTGGATAGTTCTGGAGAGCATATAGGAATCTAGGCAGGGCCATCATTTTAAACAATGCTGCTCTCCCGAGCAGGGACAGAGGCAGCTTTTTCCAGACCTCAACATCCCATCGTAGCCGCCGCAGGGGAGGGATCAAATTCTTCTCGTATCTAGCTCTGGCATCAGCGGTTATATATACTCCTAGATACTGAAAGCCCTCGGCCGCAACCTGTATCGTGCAGTCTCTAGGGAGGGGCGGGGCAGCCCCGTGGAGGGCATAGATTGTCGATTTGCTCCAGTTGATGCGGAAACCCGAGTTTCGTCCGAAACTGGCAAAAATGTCTAGCACTACCCTCAGTGAACGCGCAGGGGAAGAGAGGTAGAGAAGGATGTCGTCAGCATATAGCGAAATTCTATCCTCCCACCCCTCGGTCCAGCGAAGTCCGCGGACAGAGACATCACTCCGGATCCACGCCGCGAGCGGTTCCAGGGAGAGGGCAAACAATAGCAGCGAGAGAGGGCACCCCTGTTTGGTGCCCCTGCCCAGGGCGAACACCTCCAACCTTTTATTGTTGACCGCTACTTGGGCCAGCGGGTCCGCATACAGAAGGCGGATCCACCCTATAAAGCCGGGCCCGAATCCCATCTTTTGAAACACTGCAAAGAGGTATGCCCATTCTAAGGTGTCAAATGCCATGGTGGCGTCTAACGAGACCACCACTGTATCCTCTTGAATTCCAGGGCAGCGCCCCAGGACTCCGTGCAGGCGCCGTAGGTTGAGGGCCGTATTCCGATGCGGTATGAATCCCGATTGGTCCGGGTGCACTAATTTAGTGATGATAAGTCGGAGTCTGTTAGCTAACAGCTTTGCCAGTATTTTGGGCTCTGCATTTAGAAGGGAGATTGGTCTATAGGAAGCACACTCGTCTCTGGGCTTCCCAGTCTTTGGAATGGTGACTAGCGTTGCTATGCGTTGATCCCTTGGCAGCTTAGCGAGCTTTTTACTATCATAGAACATAGCTTTCAAATGGGGCACTATTTTATCCGGCTTGAGTTTGTACAGTTCAATAGGAAGACCGTTGGGCCCTAGTGCTTTGCCTACCTTAAGATCCCCTATCGCCTTAGCCAGTTCTCCGTAGTGAGGTCCACCTCCAGCATCTCGCGATCTTGGTCAGAGAGAGTGTGCAGTTTAACGTCTGCCAAAAACTCGGACGAGTCGGTCTCCGTGAGCTCAGAGTCTCTCCGGTACACCCCTTCAAAATGTCGAGCGAATTCCCTAGCTATGTCGTGCGGTTCAGTGAGGATAATTCCCGATGTACTCTTAAGCTCGGAGACAACCCTCTGTGCCTTCTCTTTTTTGTCGAGCCAGGCTATAGGCTTACCCGCCTTATCACCCTGATCGTATATGCGTCCGTCCCTATCATGCGCCAAAGTTTGTGCCGCGTCTGTGGCTATAGCTTTGTATTCTGCCGCTCTCAGCTGCAATTGGTGGGTGAGGTCATCATCTAGACCGCACTCTGTGCTTTCTTCTAGTCTAGCGATTTCACTTACAATCTCCCTCAGCTGTTTTTCTTTATCTTTCCGTCTGCCTGCGACCACTGAGATGGCCTGGCCCCTGAGCACTGTCTTGAATGCCTCCCACAGAGTAGCGGGGGAATCCACAGTGCTCTCGTTGTCGAGGAAGTATTGTTCGATGACTCTGCCCAGTGCTGCTCTGGTTTCCGGACCTTTCAAATACCAAGGATTGATATGCGGTATACCCTCAACTCTTTTGTCCCCGATCGTAAGGTGGGCCCATATTGGTGAATGGTCAGAAATGCCTCTAGGCAAGTGTTTGATGTCCGTTGTTAGCAGGTCTGCCTGCACAGGAGATAGTATATAGTCTATTCTCGAGAGCGTATGATGAGCTCCTGACAAGAATGTATATTCTTTGCTATCCGGATGTCGCTTCCTCCAGAGGTCTACAAAGCCGAAGGCGTCAAGAAATGTAGGAAGCCACTGCTGTCCCGGTACTATGTCCCGGGGTGGGTGTCTGTCCAATGCCCCCGAAAGGACGGCGTTGAAGTCGCCCCCAATCACCAGGCGCCCCTCCGGGAGCCCGAGTAGAAAGGTGCCGAGGTCTCTATAGGATTGGACTTGCAAGCCAGGTGGAATGTATACCGCCACTAGCATGAGCACGCGTCCCTCCCATCTCCCTGCAACCGCCACAAACCGTCCAAGCGGGTCTACCCAGTTTCGCTGAACCTCGAAGGGGAAGTTGTGGCGTAACAGGACTCCTACTCCCCTAGACCCGGTAGTGAACCCTGCATGGGCGACCAGTTTGTAGCCCCACCTGTTGAGTGCTCTACATGAGTTACCTATTAGGTGTGTTTCTTGCAGCAACGCAACATCTGGGGAGTGTCGTTTAAGGTGTTGTAGCACAATACTTCTTTTGATTTTGTCCCCCAACCCGTTGACATTCCAACTTATAAGTTTAACCCCTTCCATGCTGCGCAGATTCCGCCGCTGTGCTGACGGAATCTTGCGCGGGCGTGGTCATGACGGAACGGTTCCGTCATGAGCACAGCTCAACCGTGGCTCATGACGGAACCGTTCCGTCATGAGCACCGAAGGGGTTAAGACTTTTATCCCAGTGCATGTTTGTTGTGAAAGGAGCCCGTCTCGAACCAGTCATGTACCCTGCCTACCATCCGACGTACGAACACTCTGAATTTGCATGACAAATAAGAACTCCCCCCTCCTCCCACTCCCCCCCGCCCACCGCCCACCATATCTCAACAGCAAACTTAGTAACTCCAACACCGACCCCCCCTCCCTGCTACCCTGCCACGTAGGTTCCAAACTACCCACATCCCCAATCAGCAGAGTGCCTATCGCCCCAACAGTTGAACAACTGTGCCTTGGGGCAGTGGTCAGTGGCCGACCCCAGCCGCCCAAGACCGTATCCCCTGTTTTCGCAGTAGCAAAACTGCCAGTCATGGAAAGTAGAACGGCTCATCCGCTCCCGGGTGTAACTGATTGTGATAGTACGTGGGGCACCTCACCCACCAATAATGAGGCGGGTCCCATGTGTGACCATGCGACCCCCAGGCACCCCCTAAGTGCAGCACCAAAGGTATGCGACCCGCCCTTAGACCGGTGAGCACATCACCCCCCGCCCCCCGGGGCAGCAACCCCCAGGTTATACATTTCGGTGTTTCGCCATCTGTCCCTGGCGGGTTACGGAAGCGTTGCTCCCGCCGGTTCCGTTATCCCGTCGCTTGGCCCGGGCTGCTGGACCTCGATCTCCATGCGCACCCAGTGCGGTGTTCCTGGTCCATACGTTTTCCCGTAGTCGCTTCCCCACGAGTCTCTGGTTCCTTGCGCTTCTCCAGTGGCTCTGGAGCCCTTCCCCTGGTCCGACTTCCCTTCTAGCCAGGTATGGACCTCCTGGGGATCGGTGAAGAAGAGTGACTTCCCATCCACGAGGATTTTCAACTTCGCCGGGAAGAACATCATATCTTTGATCCCGCGCTGTCGCAAGGCTGCTTTCACCCCTTCAAATGAGCGCCGCTCCTGCTGTACCTTCAACGTGAAGTCTGGGAAGAACCAAATGGTTGCGTTGTCTAATTTAACATCCTCCTGGGTCCTGGCTGCCTGCAAGATGGCATCCCGGTCTCTGTAGTTCAGGATCTTTGCGATAATAGTTCTGGGAGGCGCTCCTGGCCTTGGTTTGGGGACTGGCGCCCTATGTGCCCTTTCCACCGTGAAGAGCGACAATAGTCTGGCAGGCTTGAGGTGGTTTAGGATGAGGTCCTCCAGGAAGAGGTCAACGCTCGGGCCCTCCCGTCCCTCCGGGACCCCCACCACTCTAACGTTACTGCGCCGGGCCCTCCCTTCTTGGTCCTCGAGCTTCATCGCCATCTGACGGTGTTGGTGAGTCAAGGCGTTTATTCTCTCCTCCAATCGTTTCGTGGTTGTCTGGAGGTCCGTGACATGTATCTCAGTCTCTTTGACCCGCTCTGTAGTTTTGGACATATCGGCCCTCATTAGGTTCATTTCTATCGACATTTTGTCCATTTTAGTTTCAAGGGTGGTCCCCAGCCCTTTTATGGCCGCCATAATGGATTGCAGGGACGGCGCAGGCTCCCCCTGCAGCTCTTCCGGCGCATCGTCGGGTTGCGTCACCGGCTTGGGAATGGTGTATTTGTCGAGCTTGTTGGACTGCACCGAGGCGCCATTTTTGGGTCTCATAGCTGCCGCGCGTCCGTTGTCGCAACGCCGCCAGTGGTCCGCACCTGCCGTCCCTCGGCGTAGATCTAGACGTGCGGGGTGATTAGCAACCTGAGCTCTGGTTCTCCCCAGGTGCCCCCGCGGTCAGTGCGGTTTTGTGCCGCAGCCTCTCCCCCAGACACGGCTGCGGTCACTGTTGCGCGTTAAGTGAGGTGCTGTTTGTCGCGACCCAAGCCCGTTCATGCGGGTCCCTCCGGCTCCATAAGTTTGCACCCACCGTGCGCGGTCACCCAGACCCGCGCGATGACTCCACCAGTCCCTTCCCAGAGGAGTCGCCGCATTCACCACAGTGCAGCCTCCGGGGCCCGGTATCTGCTCCCGCGCCGTCCCCAAATCAAGCAGTACTCGCCTCAGTAGGCCCCAACTCTCCCTGTAGCGGTGCCTTCTTGTCTGGCTCTTGTCGTGGTATGGGTTGGGCTATGCAGGCCCAGGCCGGGCCCCTGCCGCCGCAATTATTAGCCCAGGCGCCGTCTTCGCACACATCACGCCACAGCGCCAAGGCGGGCACACAGCAGGCACGCACCTCTCCGGACCTCCACTCGGTCCGCTCACCTCCTCGGCACAGCAGGTTCAGCTCCAGGCACCTCTCACAGCACACGGGAGGTCCGCCTCACAGCGCGCCTGCCACCATCGTCGTCCCCATAGGCCCAGTGCGCCGCCGTATGTTGCACGCCTCTCACCGGGCCCCATACGAACTCCGTCTCCCCAATCAGCCAGCCGTCAGAGCAGGTCCCGGGATCCCTCGTCGAGGTGCCTTCCAGCGCCCACCTCGCCTGAGGCAGCGGCAAGGAACATCAGGGAGAGCCCCACGACACCGGCACTATCTGTGGCCTCTCGCGTTCTGCCGCCGGGTCCTCGCTTGATTCTCGCGCCCGCACGTAGTTAGCTCTGGCGCAGCCACTCAGAGACGGCGCCGACGGCGGTCTCCCCCGGCTCTCCCGGGCTTCGTTCGCTGTACGTGGCGGTCTTTCCTTGGGTTTCCAGGGTCGATGCCTCTTCCGACACCTAGGGCGCCGCTCTACTCCCGCTCAGCCGGATTTTGAAGGATTTTACGGGGGTGAAGGCCCCGGTTACGGCGGAGCTGTCGTGTTAAGCGGCCATCGCTGTCGGCGCCAAGCCACACCCCCCTAGCCCACAGATATTAATAGTCGCAATACGTAGCTTAGCCATTATACCAGTAGATCATTTTGTCAAACTGTATTACCATGTCATGTTTAACACATACATTATACTGCCCAACCAAACTCTCTGATCCAATCTTACTTGCAAATTGTTCTCTAGCCTTTAATACCATCCAAAAATCACAAAAAACAAACTTCAGCTGCAGTTTACAGTTTGACTTTTTGCCATGTGCCCCCCTTCCCTTCCCGCCCCACCACCCTTTCCTCCACCCATTCCCCGCCCTGCCCTACCTCCCCTACCCTTGAAAGCAGCCAGACCCATAGGGTCTGTGTGATAGAGATAACAAGAAACACTGCAGCCCCCCTAGCCCCTAAGCACCCTATCAAACCATTATTACAAATGAAGGAGAGGAAGACCATCTATAAAAAGATACATCCCCAATCTTGCGGCTTTTAGCCCGGGCTCATTTAGTTAAGCTGTTAAGCTACATTAAGATCTTATGAGGTTCCTTTCTCCACCTGAACTTGATCCAGGTACTCTTGATTGAATTTCAGAAGTAAAACATTTAGCTGAGCCTCTGACAACTGTCTTCAACCTAGCTGGGGCCAGCAAAAATGCCTCAAATCTTGCATCTTGAAAGTGCTTAATTAGTTGCCGTAGTCGCCATCTGCGTTCCACAGTTATGTGGCAAAAATCAGGGCGCACAAAAAAGGAGGATTCTTTATACTGCCTTCTAGCCTCAGGACGTGCTTTCTCAAATAAAGCCTGTCTGAGCATATAATTACCCCAAAAAACTAGAATGGCCCTCGGCTGATTTAGATCTCCGCCAGAGATTTTGTGACGGGCAAATGGGAACCGGTGAACCCTCTGGATTTCCCATTCCCAGTCCCACCCCATAAGCTCTGCGAAGGCTTCTTTAAGGAGATCTAAAATAAAAGAGCAAATGTCTTCTCCTTCCAGACCTTTCTTAATCCCAAGAAAGCGGAGGTGATTCCTCCTCTGGCGATTCTCCATATCTTCCAGTTTCCACATAGTGTCTATAAGTTGAGCTTCATGAGGTTTTGCTTCCTGTCTCACAGTGGACAGTTCTTTTTCAACAGCAGAGGTTTCTCTTCCATGATATTCATCTGTTCGCCAATCTCCATGCAGGCTTTGCCAACTTTTCGCACCGCACCCTCCAATTTCGTCGTAGCCTGTCTTGCTTGATTTCCATCCGCCGAGTCTAGGCGCGGTGTTCTTTAATTGATTCTATTATCATGCTCAAAGCGGAGTTCATGTCAGCTACTCTCTTAGCCTGCTGTCCACCTATGGAGCTTTCAACCTGATCAGTCGCCAAGTCCGCAGGTTCTGTTATCCTTGTGTGAGAATAATCCCACTTCAGCCCTGGGCCAGCAGGACACCTTCACTTATTCTTCTGTATCTCGGTGTGGCCCTTGGACCCTTTAGAGCTCCTTTGATGTTTTTGGTGCTTCAGAGCAGTCTCTGGTACTACAAGAGTGCTAGAGTCTGAAGTCGATACACCATCCTCAATTTTGATGTGATCAGAATCATAGGTTCCTGAAAGTGATTCCTGAGTAAGAGAAAAAAACGTATCTGTACCATCAGATATGATATTGCAAACTGATAACCCATCTAGACCTGTGGTACATGCCAATCCCCCAGAAGCACCGTCTGGTAAAGATGATAGCATACTTGATTGGGGATCAGGTATGGTTCGAGATTCGCTCCCTATGACACTTTGAGTCATCTCATTCGGGATGCCAAAATCTTTAATATGCAGTTGCCTCTCCTCCAAAACTTCCAAATGTGCCGTAGGGGTCTCCCCCATAGCATCCCTGTATGTTTACTTAAAATTATTGGTTTCGGCAAATTGAGATAGCATAGGCTGAGATGGCAGGATAAGCTGGGGGTTACGGATTCTTGCTTTTTGAAATCATTGGAAATAGGGGATACCGTACTGTGCTCTACCAACCTGCAGTCACAACATTTTAAGACTCTTTTTGATTTTACATAACGCCTGCGGAAATTGTTAAATGGGGAGGAGTGGAGGGAACTCACTGTTTCAGGTGTAAGGCGCATGGTGCGGATATAGTACACAGTCTCTCCACATGTCCGTGCAGAGAACCGATAGGCTGAGAAATATCAGTTTTTTACAGCATGTATTAATAGAGGATCTCCCTTTGTCACCCCAGTTTATGTTATTAGGTGTAAGTGAACAAGAAGGGAAAAACGGAGAAGAGCTCACCTACATAGCGATGTCAGTTCTTAGACTTTGTGTTCCTCAGCGTGGCTAGACCCGCAACCCCCGACCTTTCAGCAGTGGAAAGCCCGATATTTGCACATATATAACTTAGAAAAGCCCTTTATGAAAGAAGAGGCAGAAAAGGTAGGATTAAAGGGAATCTGGGGCCCTTTTACTACCTGGGTTACCCCATTCACTCAAGCGGAATGAATTTTATGGTAATAATTAATCATGATTTTGTTTATATAAAGACATTTTGATGTATCCTCTGCCTTTTATATTTACACCGTATTATTGCTCAAGACTATGTAGGCTGCTTCTACATTTTTTTTAGCTTTTTAGCTTGGATGGTTAAACGTAACTGAAATAATCTAAAAATGTTTTGCTTACTGCCTGTATATAGCTCTTATTATCTTATATTCTCTAGCCTTTGGCATACTGCTTTATTTGATTAATGCATTAAATGGCTTTAAAAAAACAAGGTGGGCTTAGTTGTAAAGTATGTCAAACCATAGTATTTTGTACTAGTATGGTCCTTTCCAGCCCAAAACCTATGCTAGACATCACCAAACACTCTGATGCAAGGTTCAACTTTGGTTGTTCCATTGCGTTGCAAGACTTCTTAATAAACTTGTCAATATTTGTTTTGAACACTTGCTGTGTCATGTTTTTATTACTGCTATATTGGGAATCCATTTAAGTCACATATTTTATTCCCAGACATAAACCCTACAAGTAAATGATGAAGTTAATTTATTGAAGTTCAATTTGGGTAATTGTTATTATAGGATGTTGAAATATAAATATGAAATGAGATAAGTGGGGTTCAAACTGAATGGGCATGCTGCAAACAAAAAGACCAGCTGGAATTACAAGAGGGTCCAAGGTGGGCAGGGTAGGTAGATTGCATGTTACCTATTGAATGGTTACCACCCATCCTCAAGTTTCTTCCTATTTTGCCCCTCCCCTTTTATGAATGAGTGCCTATTACCCCCACCCCCCCCACCCTCCCTGGGGAGGGGCCTCTATTTATTACATGCTACACTTCCAAGCTGAGAATACGCTTTAGGACTAGTTAGGACTTTTCCTGTCGCTCGCCTCGGTGGGGAGAGCACTGTGGACTTCATTTGAGAACCCCAGGAGTTCACCTGCCCATGCACATACTTATGCCTGAGTCTCATCAAGAGGTGCCACGGAGACCAGGGCCCCATCAGCTGCACCTGTTGGTGGTGTTGCTGTGGAATCAAAGAGGGTGTTTGCAATGGCTTGTGTCACCCTGTGCCCTGAGCTGCATCCACTCCAGCACAGCATCTCCTCAGGCTATAATCCTCATCTGACGGGTGGGGGCACACAAAGTGCAATCGAATAAAACACATTCTTTTTAATTTAACTTGCCAACTGCGATTTTTATCCTAAAATACATTTGGAAGATTAACCTCGTCTGAGTTGGAAACGTTTTCTACGGCTTTTCTCGGTGCACGCATGGCGACTTCTTCGCAGGCAGCAGTTTAGTGCTGTAATTCTTTGACCGAATTCACCCCCCATCCCTTAGTGCTGGGGAGTTCAGATATCTGGGGTAACAGTTCGAGTTTCCAATTGTGTCACTAGTAGGGGTACTTCCTATACCTGTCACCAACTGGCGTCCTCCTGTTTGGCTTTTCTTTAAAGCACTGAGTTACGAGGTGACCCAAAGGCCTTTGGTGCAGAAATCAACCACACAAAGGGGCCCTTCAAGGTGCTTCATGCCAATACCCAGGACTCCTTATGGCAGAATCCCTGGGTGGCAGTGACGCTCCAACCTATGCTGAGTTCAGTTTCCTGGGTTATGGGGTCCTCAGATGGGTTGAACTGCACAATTGTATTGTATTGTAATTGCATGTATATAGCGCTTACTACCCCTGATGAGGTGTTGAGGTGCTTTTTTGGCGAGTAACACGCTACTCCGGAACCCATAAAGGATTGGTGTTGAATTAGTATAGTGAAATATGAAAGTAATTTGAGTGATGGATATTAGTCAGTTATTTGGATTGAGAAAGATAGCGGAAGGATAGAAGAGGGAAAAAAGGTTTGCATTTATATAGCGCATCTTACCCCTAATGGGGTGTTGAAGAACTTTCTTGGCGAGTAGCACGCTACTCTGGAACCCATAAGGATTAGTGGTGAATTAGTATAGTGAAATACAAAAGTTATTTGAGTGGTGTATATTAGTCAGTTATTTGGATTGAGAAGGATAGAGGAGGGATAGAAGCGGTAAAAAAGGTTTGCATTTACACACACACACACGCGCATGCACACACGCACACACACAAACACACACACACCCTCTCATCCCCCCCACCCAGAGGGGCTAACTTGCCTGAGGTTATTTAACCTATATGCAAGCTTAAAAAATAATCTCAGTAATACTGCGCACATGTACCTGTTATTTCCTTAGCACGTGCAGCTATAAATCAAACATTCCGTACTATCACAAAACACCATTGAAAGATTTCGCGTTCGGACATTGAAGCATGGAGTCAGATTATTGATTTCTTCTTACACAATTGAACAGCGGTCTTAAATCCCTGCAGTTGGGTGGAGGATCGAGCGTTATTTCCGCCAGCTCTTAATTGTTTTAGCACTAGTATATTAAGTCGATCTTAACAAGGCGCAGCACCGGATGCAGTGTGGTCCTGGTACTTGCTGGCTAATCAGGCAAGCGACCAGTATAGGCCGTACCATCGGTGGCTGCTCTTGGATCACAAGTTAACATGACAACTCGCGTAATAAAACTGCAACAAAGCTTTCTCCAACCGAAACGTGCGTGGTCTCAGTCCTTTGATTATATTCCATATTGCTCCAGGTGCAATTATTCAGCTTGACCAGTGGGTGCTGTAGTGAACCACCCGGCCCTTCCTATATATTGTAGCGCATTCAGTCTCCTGGGCTGGGCGCAGACCAGGGGGTATAAATAAAGGGTGACGTCGCCGCTCGTGGCTGACGGCACAAACCGAGCTCCAGTGTGGATGTCCCTTATTAGCTGTGCCCACGGTATAGGCCCTCCAGCCCCCCAGATATTATGTACCCCTCCCCACAACACTGGCGACGAGGACAGATGAACACCATTGTGTGCAGGGCAGTGCATACCGTGCTGCTGTCTCGTGGCAGTCTGTGGCGATCTGCGGTGATCCTCTGATCCGGTCGAGTGCGGGGATATCGCCAAGTGTTGGCCTGCAGGGGAGGCCGCTTGTGAAGGAGCAGCCGTTGCTGCATGAAGGCCGGGGGAGCGTGTGGCCAGGAAGCAAGTGCGCGTTTGTGCCTCAGGTATGCTCTGCAGCGAGCTTGTGTGAGGGCGAGGCACAGCCTGCACATGCCGCATACGGGGCAGAGAGAGCAAGAGAGGCACGGCCTGCCTGCATGCTCCGCGAGGCAGTGAGAAGCCTCTGCTTTCAAGTACAGCCCTAACTGCTGCAATTCAGACGGGGGAGCAGGCTGGCAGACGGCATACCATGTGAGGGGGCAGCAGGGCAGTGAGACCAGCAGGAGGCGCAAGAGCACAGAATACTGGAAGAGGCCTGCTGAGAGCAGAAAGGCGGAGTGGCCTGCACTACAATGCGAGGGGGAAGAATAGAAAGAGGACCCAAAGAGAGGACGGGTCAGCAGATACAGCTAAGACCACAGCAAGGAACACCACCCTTTTCACCTGCATTAAGAACATCAGGGTGTAGGGAGAGGCAGGATGTCACAACAAGCAGAGGGAGGAGATCCAGCCGCGGTGGAACAGGGCCAGCGCACTACACTAAATGCGCTACAGTGTTCAGTCAACTGGCGGACCCGGCACAGCAGCACCCAGATGGTGCAAGTGGATTGGCCAACTAGAGAACTACTTCATAGCAGTAAGAGAAACGAATGGCGCCGTCAAGAGGTCCACCATGCTACACATGGGCGGAGATGAACTATATGAACTGTTTCTAGACCTACCAGACACGGGGAATAGGAATGATTATGACAAAGCGGTGAGAGCATTAGACCGGTACTTTGACCCACAAGTCAATCCTGACTTTGAGCACTTCCAATTGAGTCAAGCAAAGCAGAGAGAAGAAGAGTCAGTGGATATGTTTTTCATGAGGCTGCGCAAACTGGCCAGTTTGTGTACTGGTATCGACAAGCCACTAGAGATCAGGGCTCAGCTTATCCAAGGCTTAAAGTCATCTGATCTGCGGAAACTCATCCTGCAACAGCCAGGAATATCTCTGGATGACATCCTAGTCCTAGGAAGATTTCATGAACTAGCGGATGCACTGGCCGGAGAAATGGAGTCGGCGAGAAGGTCAACAGGTGGAGCGCAAGGGCATGCACCCATGGTCAAAGAGGAAAGGATGGACGCTCAGGAAGTCAAGTATGCAGCTATTGCGACCTGGACGGTCATCCGCCAAGAGGGTGTCCTGCTCAAGGGAAATTGTGTCTAAAGTGTGTGAAGTTTGGACACTTCGCTAAGGTGTGCATGAGTGCGTCAAGGGCACCAGTGCCAGAGAACAAGGCAAGGAAGTTTGGAACACCCAAACAGATGGTCCATACAACTGATGTCATGGAGGAAGTGGAGGGCCGGTTCCAGAACATGAGAATAACCGAGGACGATGAGGAGGACGAGGTGTTCGTGATATCATACACTGGACGGACCACCTCCAGGAAAAGACCCCCACCTAAGTGTCTGATCGGCATAGGGGAGAATAGAGTCATGGCGTTGATAGACACGGGAGCTTCAATGAATATTCTCGATGCAAAGCAATATGACTTACTCACACCCAAACCCTCGCTACAGTGCTCCCGAGCTAAAATCTTCACCTATGGAGGAGACACTCTCATCCCACTACAAGGAATGATCGAAGTAGAGGTCACTCATGGAGACCGATTGGCAATGACCCGATTTCAGTTGATGAAAGACAGTGCGGGCACCTTAATAGGCTGCCATTCCACAGAGGATTTAGGATTGGTAATATTTGCATGACAAATACATCAATCTGATGCAGACAAGATCATGGCAGAGTTCCCCAGCCTCTCCAAAGGGTTAGGGTGCCTAAAAGGGGTCAAAGTGAAGCTGCTCATGGACAAAACTATCAAACCCATGGCATTGAGACACCGGGGAGTGCCATTCCACCTACGGCCACTGGTGGAGGCAGAATTGGAAAAGCTGGAGAAGGCGGGAGTGATTGAGAAAGTGTCTGGGCCCACCTCATGGGTGTCCCCGCTAGTAATTGCTCCAAAACCAAAACAACCAGGAGCGATAAGACTATGTGTGGATATGCACCTGCCGAACACCGCCATTAAAAGAGAACGGCACATTACTCCTACAATAGATGAGATAGTGGCAGATATCAACGGAGCACAGTGGTTCTCTAAAGTCGACCTTAATTCTGGATATCACCAGTTGCTTCTTGACAAGTCAAGCCATTATATAATTACTTTTTCCACCCATGTAGTATTGCAGCAGTTCAAATGACTCAGTTTTGGGGTATCCTCCAGGATGCCATTCGAGGAGCACTATCCGGTCTAATGGGAGTGATAAATGTGAGTGATGATGTGCTAATCTTCTCCAAGCCCCTGGAAAAACACCATGAGCAGGTAAAGGCCACCCTCCAACGGCTAGTTGATCATGGTCTAACGCTGCACAGAGAGAAGTGCCAATTCTATTCCAACGAGGTAGAATTCTTTGGTTACCGGTTCTCGAAGGATGGATTACAGGTGGACCCAGCAAAGATGGAAGTGATCAAAGCGGTGACTACTCCCCAGAATCAGTCTGAGATGAGAAGCTTCCTCGGCATGACTAATTATTGTGGATGGTTTATTCCCCACTTGGCTACACTGTCAGAGCCGCTGGGGGGGCTCACCAAGAAGGACGTGAAGTGGCAATGGTCTGGGGAGGCAGCAAAGGCATTTCAAGACATCAAAGGAGCACTGCTGCAGGGGGCAATGGTGGCATATTTCAAACATGGGCACCCCACGGAACTGGTGGTTGATGCAAGCCCGGTTGGCCTAGGGGCAGTTCTCCTCAAGGACATGATGAGGAGGACTGGGTGCCAATTGCATATGTCAGCAGAGCACTGACCACGGTGGAGACTTGTTATGCCCAGATTGAGAGGGAGGTGTTGGTGATAAGGTGGGCGTGTCAGCATTTCAACATATATCTCTGTGGACACAGATTCAAAGTCGTGATGGAACACAAAACCTTGGTTCCACTGTTCACAGGGACGGCGGGAAGTGGACCCCCGAGGATCGAGAGGTGGGCGGTACAGAATCAACATTACAATTTCGAGGTGGTCTATCGACCTGGTGCCAACAACCCGGCAGACTACCTGTCGTGACACTAACTGACCTATACCACCAGCCAGCCGACCGAGGTGGACGAAGGGGCAGAGTCATTTGTCAAGCATGTCACAGGAGTGTCCTGCCCCCGAGCTCTGTCGCTGGAAGAAATTTGGACAGCCACTGACGAGGATGAATGTCTAGTGGTGGTAAAGGAAACAATACGAAGCCATGCCTGGAAGAATTTTTGGGACTGAGTGAGCAGGAGGACGGAGGAAGACAGAGAAACTCGGATGGGAGCATGGAGATGCCGAGATGAGCTCAGCGAAAGCAGTGAGGGGATCGTCCTCAGAGGAACAAAAATTGTAATGCTAACCAGCCTGTGGAAGTGAACAATTGACCTAGCTAACCAAGGGCACCAGGGGATTGAAAAAACGAAAGCACGCCTGTGGACAAAAGTATGGTTCCCAGCAATAGATGGTATGGTCGAGGAGAAAGTAAGAAGCTGTCGCGAGTGTCAGACCATGGGAGGCGAGGCGCCAGTTCCACCAATAATCACGGAGCAACCATCGACGAAACCTTGGACATCTGTCAGTATGGACTTTGGAAGTTTCCCAGACGGGAGAGCGACCCTGGTCCTGCTGGACAGTTATTAAAAATTTCCAGTCGCTGAGATAGTTCGGTTGACGGCCTTCGTAAACATCAAGTCTGCGTTTGAAAAGGCATTTGCATTACTGGGAATGCCAGAGGTGGTGCGAGCAGACAACGGGACACCCTTCCATGGATGAGAATTCTGAGAATACATGGAGCACCATAACATCCGTCACCGGAGAATAACTCCTCAATGGCCCCAAGCCAACGGTGACATAGAGAGACTCCTGTGGACAATTAACAAGGCCCTACGAATTGGAGTAGGTCAGCGAGAGGATCTTGAAGAGTGTCTGCATCGGTTTCTATGAGCGTACAGGCAAACACCCCACAGCACCACTGTGTATGCCCCCAGTGATCTAATAATGAGACAGGCCGTAAGAGACGTAGTACCGGTAAACGACGAATGGCTCCATGGAGGAGGAAGCGGTGCACACCAAAAGAACAGCCTTCAATGATCTGGCCCGGTGAAGAAGAAGAGGTAGGACTGTCAAACTCCAGAGGGGAGACCAGGTGATTGTGAAGGACGGATACCCAGGTTTGAAATTCAGAACCCCGTTCGGGTCGGAGCCCTGGGAGATGGTGGAAGTACAAAGAACAATGGTGATGGCGCAAAGAGGAGAGAGGCAAATAGCGAGGAAAGCATCGTGGTTTAAGAAGCTGGTGCTACCCACCCAAGGCCATCAGGCGGATAGGGAGTCAGTACAACCAGAAGGAGGACAGAATGAGGGAACCGATGGGGAAAGCATGCTCAGGGGAACCCCTGGGAGTGAACGCGAAGCGGAAGGAGAGGCGACTCGACAGGGAGAGGAAAATACCTCGAGGTCAGTGGCAAGTGCTTCCCAACGAAAAGGACTGTATCAGTTGCGAGACAATCCCCGACCAAGCCAAAAGCTGAGAGACTGTTGGTGTTAAAGAGCCGTGGGCATCTCCGAAAAAGATTGATGTCATAGACTGTCGTTGTTTTTGCTGTTGTGGTTATTTTGTTAGTTCATTATTTTAGTTTGTTGTTTACACCAATATGGTTAAGGAGGGATGTAGCGAGCCACCCGACCTTTCCTATATATTGTAGCCCATTCACCCTCCTGGGCCGGGCGCGTACCACGGGGTATAACTAAAGGGTGACGTCAGTGCTTGTGGCTGGTGGCAGGAACCAAGCTCCAGCTATGGGATATCCGCACAAAGCTGGTTTCCTTGTTTTCTACGTTGATGACAATGCCATGCTTGCCTTTGATCGTTTTCTAGATGGATTTGTGTTTATGCCTATTGTTTAAGAGCCTTTCTTGGAAGTTTGGTGGCGTATCTATAATTCATAATTTGTTCCTCGTGTCTCATAAACAGTACGTCACCCCTGTGACTTGGATGCAGACTTATTTCTAACTTCCATTTCGACATCTGGGTGCTCCTTTGCAGTTTGATGATTTGATTTCCTGCCATTATGTCTTTCTTCAAGACCAGCAATGATTGCGTGAAAATCTGCAGCGCTGCGTTGCACGAAGGGGTAATTATATCTGCTTGTGAAAAAATGACTGCACAAAGGCAAGGCAGAAGTGCTTTGAGTGTAGCTTGTACTTGAGGTGCCCCATTGAGAACTAATTCCCACATGATTGAAGCCAGCAAAGAGTAAGGTTTGAAAGATGTGTAATTTCATGTAAATAACATCTTGCACACATGGTCTCAGTGGCGTAGCTAGGCGGGGTCGGGTTGCGGTCCGTCCCGGGCGGCACTCTTTTTGGTGGCGGCAGAGGTGAGCAAGTTGTGCCTGTCAAATACCAACCCCCTCGAGAACAAGTATCAAGCGCTCCTCCATCGAAAACAAATTGTCTGTTGAACGCCACCACCCACTCTTACCTGCTCCGGGTGGCAAACTCGGAGACCACCATGGGTGGCAGTAGTTCTAGCTACGCCACAGCACGGTCTGGGACAAAAAATAGGCCGGGCACCAAAATTAAAGTCTTTCCGGTTAGCAAACCAGATAGCTGAAAAAGTGGGCCACATTTGAAAATTAGGCTAGTTTTGAACTTGTAAAGACACGTATGTGTATTTTGCAAGGTATGATAGACTACATACACTTATGTTTGCTTCGGGCGATTTTTGTGGTAATATCAGGGCAATCAACAGTAACAGGCATTAGCAAAGTGAATATCTCGCCTATGCGGGATCTTTTGGCTTCGTCAATATTTTTAAACACGCTGCACAGCACTGCAACATGAAAAAGAAATAAAGAGCATTTACGGTCATCCAGTTGGTAAAAAGAAGTAGATGCATTAAAAGCAGATTGAATGCTGGTAATAGGTTCATGACAGTGGATCAGACGAGTATCTTTTGTATTTCATTTCCATATTCAATTAAATTTAAGTCAAAACTCAGGTGCATATTTTGATGATGGATTGTATCAAGTGCATGCAAAGAAAGTATTTTTATTTAATTTTTTATGTAGAACTGTCCCATCACTTGATGATCTTAATATAAAGAAATGAACAACAACAAAAAAGAAAAGAACATTAATGTAAAGTAAAGAAAGGGTAAAATGTGGTACATGTAATAGAGCACAGCCATATGATAGTCAATGCTCCTACATTTTAGAATACAAAAACCATAGTCACATAGGTATTTTCAGCAGTAAATGTATGTTCATGGTAGAAAAGACCCTAATTTATTTCTGCCAGGATTCTCAAAGGGATTCCTGGCAAGGTAAATGGATTTACTATCATGGATATCTCTGCTGCGAGTACCAAGACATCTATAGTAAATCCAACTCAATGGGTGAGAAGTGGTTTTCCAATGGATGTTTTGTCTTGAAGGTTTGGGAGCACCCACAAACATGTAAGGTTGTGGACATTCCCAAACTCAGACCCAACCACTCCCAACCCTGAAAACAGTTGAAGAGTTATTCCAGCACTCCCTTTCAGTGATGGGAATGGGAATGGATCACTCCCAGATTTTTTGGAGGTGTATGGAAAGGTATTTCTCACTAGGGAAAAATGTTTTGCCCATGGAAACTATGTGCATTTGTACAGGAGACTCCATTCCTCCAGCGCTGAACTCTACACAATGTGCATGAGAAATTGCATTCGTAGTAGTTAACCTGGAAACATTCACCTGGTGCAGATTTCCAGGCCTATTGCAGGGGATGTTGGTGAGCAGCAAAAGTAGTAAATAAGTAACCTCGGGTGGAGCTGGCGTAGTGCCACTACACGGAGGTCCAAGGAGTTGGGGAAAACTCCGCTCCACCACCCGCCTCCAGCCCCCCTAATAAAAAATAGTTAAAAAGTAATTTAAAAAGAAATAAAGTAGTTTACCTGTACTGTGGTGTCTCCGGGCTACCCTCCTCCTCCTCACTGTACATCTTGCAAGAGGTGCACATGCGCGCTCTCGCAAGAAAATTACTTTAAAAGTATTTTTTATTAGGGAGGTGGCGGCGGGGAGCCAATTTAGCGGGGGGAGGGATCTGGCTAACTCCGCTCCGCTGCGGAGTTGGAGTTTTGCCCTAAACTTGTGTTCTCAGCAGAGTGCGGGGTTGGCAAATCTCAGCACACTCCGCTGGCGGAGCAGAGTTCTCTACCCACCCTTATAAATAAGCACCTGTTCATGTAGGTACTTCTATGGGTGTGGATGTACTGCTTAATTCATGAATAGAACTCAAAGTGATGAACAGCACCTTTCTTGAATGAACAGTAAAAATCACCTTTTGAAAAGATAAGGCTGCACCATCACTAGATTCAGTTAGTCACCTGTTGACAGTTGTTAGAATGTAAATACCTTTATTTTTTTGACGGTCAAGCACATGAAGCACATAATTATAAAGACTTCCCCAAAAGCAGAGTTTCACTTTGATATTCTGCTTTTATTTTTGGTAAAAGAGCTCAAAAATAGCTGTTCAGTGAGAGGGTAGTGTAGGAGCTTCAATACTGACAAGCATAATCTCCATTCATATAAGAATTTACAGCAAAATACTTGTGGTCTGAATTGGGGCCGTTCCTAAGGTAGAGGCCCGATGAGGTCACAATGTCCAAGACATAAAATTCGTTTCTCATGGACAAAAACCCTCTCTCTCCCCCTTAGGTGGCATGCTTCATCATAGGGCTTCTCATATCACTTGTAGAAGTCCATGACTCCTCACAAAGAAGAGAGGAACACTTGGTGGGATGGTATAAATGACGGTCCTAGGTGAGCAAAGGTTTGACAGCAGGGTACAGAGTGCTGTGTGCTGAAAAAATGACGTTAAAACTACCTCTTGGAGAGCCTAATATAATATATTCATTTCCTGAATGGATAGAAATAACACTAAGAGGGGGATAATTCATCACAATTGTTGGAAGAAGGTCGACATGTTTCTGCCTATCCTGCACGCTTTAAGAAGGTGAGAGGCATTTATCAGAACCAGTTTTGTCACTTAGCCAAATAAAATAGCTGACAGGACCTGAAACAAAGATAGTGGCTGAAGGAGGCTGAACCAAATTCCTTTAAAGTATGTATAGAATGCAATCCGTTTGCCTTGAATGAGCCAACACCATTATATGTTAGACCTATAAATAAAGATATTTCCATTGCTGTTGGAGTATCCAGAAGCAAACGCATAATACTTGATTCTGTTTCTTTAAAGGAAAGTAAAACACTTCTCAAGTTTGCAAAAGAGATTCTGCATTGTTTGCAGTACCCTATGGCAGCACTTCTCTCTTTCAAAAACATTGCTTGCATACACGCTAACATTTCAAAACAGGAATGAGGGAGATTAAGAAAAATAAATCAGTGGAATTCATTTTCCCCATTTACTAACATTGAAACAGAGCTAATTTTAGGTGGGAGTCAACTAAAATAAAACCATTTTTGGCTTTATAAATCGGTAATCTCCAGCCTGAATCGAGTTTATTAGCATGCATTTACTTGACAAGGGACACAGCCAGAAGGGTTCAGTGGGAAGTGCCACAAAACAGCATGTTTCTAAACCGTACTGTTTGACGATTTGGATCTTCTAAGGGTACGTTCAAAATCATTTTTTTCAGCTGCGCTTCCATATATTGGTAATAAGGGTGCATTTCTGTAGAGGTCTAGACTTACAAAAATAATCAACAAAACTGGTTTGGAACTGCACCACTACTAGTCACAAATGTCCATAAGAAATTATCCATGAGTATTGAAGAATCCTAATTCAATGAAGAAAGTGGCCGCAAATACTGGATGTATACTGTTTTCTTCTTTATTATTCAGTTCATAAAAACCTTCAGCCAACGCGTTTTGTCCTTTCTACATAGGACTTCTTTAGGGCAATATCATTATAGGGCAACAACTATAGCGCAGGGTCGTGACCTAGTTGTCAGAATTATCTCATAAACGGACGTTTTTTAAATGAATCTTGCAGGGTTGCACTCCGTGTGAAAGGGCACTAGTCACGGTGGATAGTCTCCATCACTATGTGCTAGTCCCAATTGTACCTGCACGCCCAACTCCGGTTTTTGGCTATTATACCATGTGCTCCTTTTACCTGCATATAATTGGGCATTGGACCACGCCAACAAATCTGTACAGCTCGACTTGGATTATCAGTTAGAACCTTTGAACAGATGCCAGGCTACAGCTTCTGTTCAAGATAATTCTCACAACTAGGTCACAGCGCTATGGATGTTGCCCTTTGGGATTAAAACACTTTTGCAGAGTCCCAATTGCCTTTCTGTATGCCGCAAAAATATAATATATATATGTCTATAGTGGACCTAAGGTCAGCCAGCTTCAGTCATTGGCTTCTTTGTCTCAGGATCCTTCAACCACCAGCTTCAGACTTTGTCAATCACTTCTTGGATCAGGCCCCAGAGTATCTTAGTCTTGTAGCCCTTCTGTTGGTTGTTTGTGTGTATCTTTCAAACTCCTTTGTGATGCATGAGAGATTATTGTACAGCTGAAAAGTAAGGTCAATCATCTAATTTTTTGTCGCATTTAGGCAGCTATGTCATACATGCATTTTTTCCTAAATCAATCCTATTTTAAAATGTTCTATAAATTCAGCGTCCATTTTGTTGATACTTTTGTAACCACTCTAATTTAAAACTCCCCAACCCATGAAATAACTTATTTTGAAATAGTCAGCCATTTGGGCATTGCATTGTAAATAGTGTATCATTGTTTTACTGCTCAATGTTGGTTCTCATCTTTATAAACAACCTGGTGGCCATCTTGGAACAGCTTTGTGCAGACCGTGCCATTTTTTTAAATTAGTAAATGGCCACAGCACTCTGAATCAATGTAACAGCTATCTTGTATTTTGCTATATAAAATAAGTAGTGGCAAACTCAAAATGTCTGGTTTTAACATGCAAACAGAGGCAGGCACAACTTGAAACGTGTATCCCTATGTGACCATGCATCAGCACATTCGGTTTAGACCAGAGGTCTTTAAACTGTGGGGCAAGCTTCTTTCTAATGAGGCCTGAATGGATCACAGGAGGTAGCAGACTCCAGCCAAGAGGAATATCATGCTAAAAACAATGCTGCGTTTTTATTGAAAACAAACAGAGCGGCAGTAAGACACTCTTTTAGTTCACCATAACTTTTGTGCCACTCATGTCCTGGCTGGGAGCAGGTGTGAAAAGGAGTGAGGGTCTCCAAAACGCCCTTAAAGGTCACATGCCCATTTCTGATAAAGGATCACTCTGTAGATACTTTGACACTTTAGGGAACACCCTGCCCATACCATGTCAATCAAGTATTTGATTGCATTTTTAAAAGAGATGGCAATGTTAAACAATCAATATGTTTAGAGCTGCAAATATTCTAGAATGATTGTAAAAAGTATGTTTATTATTCTGTGGGCGCCAGTGAAATTTTTTACCACAAGGGAGGTGCTTAATTGAAAAGTTTGAAGATCACTGATCTAAACCTATTGGCTTTGTCAATTTGTGTGTTTTGAAGAGTGTGTTGCAGAGTGCGTTGCAGAGTGCATTGCAGAGCGTTATTAAATTTTTCATTGGAGGCGCACCACTGTATTACAAAAGTAGCATTAAATGTTATTTATTCTTGTGTTTGTGAAAATGAAAAGCTCCGAAGTACACCAATTCTAGCCAGTGGCGGCCTCTGCAAAAATCAAGTGAGGAGGGGGCAGAGGGGGCATTAGGGAAATAATTATGATTAAAAAACGTATATGTTGCGACGCTGACCAGTTGTCTTGGTGGTCCTCTTCTCTCCTGATGGTGTCCTAGCAGTCCCTGGGACACCAGCACAGGCTACCTACCTAATCCCGGTGCTGCTCTCAATAGCAGCTTGGTTTGCCGCTGAGACAGTGCCTGGGAGTCTGTGCTTTTTCTCCAAGAGAAACCTTAATGTGCATGACCGTTTGTCCGGCCTCAGACCGTTTCCCTCACCTGGCTCTCAGTAGGGGGGAGGGGGCGACGCTCCTCCGACATAGCAGAGGAGCCACCGCTGATTGGTGTTCTGAGCAAACTCTCACTCCCCACACCAATCAATCAATCAATCAATCAATCAATCAATCAATCAATCAATCAATCAATCAGGGGTTTATAGAGCACTCTACTCACCTGTGAGGGTCTCAAAGTGCTAGGGGGAGGGGCAGCTCCGGATCAGTCGAAGAGCCAGGTCTTGAGGTTCTTCCTGAACGTGTACAGTGTTGGGGAGCGTCTGATGTTCACCAGGATCTCGCTCCAGGTCTTGGCCACGATGTAGGAGAAGGCTCTCCCATCTGCTCTGCTTCTGCGGATGCGGGGGACCTCTGCCAGGGCGAGGTTGGCAGAGCAGAGGTTCCGCTTGGGTACGTGGAAGGATAATCTCTCGTTGAGGTATATGGGTCTGAAGTTGTTGAGGGATTTGTAGGCATAGATGAGGAGTTTGAAGGTGATCCTCTTCTCGACGGGGAGCCAGTGGAGGTCTCGTAGGTGTTGGGTCATGTGTGCGTGGCGTGGTGTCCCGAGGACGATTCTGGCTGCGATGTTCTGGATGGTTTGGAGTTTGTGTAGAAGGGTTTTGTTGATTCCGGCGTATAGGGTGTTGCTGTTTTCCAGTCTGCTGGTTATGAGACGCATATTCTACTCTTTGGCCGCATTGTACTCGCCAGACAGTTCAACATTTATTCATTTATGTAACATTTTATAGCCCTGTAGCACCTACGAGGTTTTACAAAAAACAGCTATACAATATTTATTGACCAGACTGGGAGTGGTGCAGTATATCAGTGTCTGTTGGTACTTGGCACTTATGTGGTGCGAAGGGAAAACTCTGCTCTATTGCTGCCAGCCCATTTAAAATCCCTATGAAGAATGCAGGGATTTAAGTGGGCCAGGTCTCACCGGTGCTGAGCACTGGCAGTTTTTTAAAAGGGGCCTCAAAACAGGTCTCTTTGGGGCTCTCTTTTGTACCCTGGCTCAGGCAGTCTGTTTTTTTCTGGACTGCACTGACAGCAGGCACATCGATGTGCGCGTGCTCGCACTGCACACTTCTCACTAGTGGATAAGTTACGACATGACGTAATGCCAGGTGAGCATTGTAGGGGAAGAGAAATCCTTTAAAGAGAGTAATTTTCTCTCTAGATTTTCCTTCTCTTTTTGAAACTCAGAAGCAGCAACATTGTCGTGGTGTCACCAGGGCTTAAAGTGCAACATTTTTCAATATTATATACAAGCCATAGTTGCTTATTTATCTTATGCAACTATCAACCATTGACAAAGCCAATAGTCCTGACTTGTTGTAGGTATGATGTTACTAGTTGTATAATATATCTGGATGCAAAACTGCGAAATACAAGTCGGGCGTCACACTATGCTAGGCACAGATTTCTACCTTTTGTAAGCCATGCCCTCAATTAGATAGGCCATGTCCCTTTGAGAGACCCCCCCAGATTTTTCCTCCCACTTAAAGCTCTGGGAGAAAGAATGCCGCTGCCCGCGTCCCACGCAGTGGGACATCAGCAGGGCAGCTCTCTAGTGGCCGCCCGTCGCAGCCTTCCCCCTCCCCCTTCTTCTGCCTCGCGCGCGAGGCCACGCCCAGGGAGGAGATCTCCCAATGAGTATGTAGGTGGAGGCGGGCCGTTAGGGGGGGGTGAGGCTAGCCCCCCCCTACTTAGGCGTCCCTCTCGCCCAGTTCCTCCTCTGCTTCCTGCGCGCCGCTCCTGCTGACGCTCTTTCTCACTTTCAGTGGCTCCGGTTTCGAGAGGCCTGGCCGCGGACAAGGGCGGAGATGACACCATTCCCGGACCACCTGTGGCGCTTGCTTCAGTGGGGGAAAGACTGAGGAAGATGGGGGAGAGGTCCCTGGCGCCAGCGACGCGGAGGAAGTACGACTCACAGTTAGCAACGTTCAGAGCAGTAGTGGAGGCGCTGGGTTGCTTAGCCTTGGGGACTGATGATCAGGTAGAGGCCTTTGTGGTGTGGGCCAAGGAGAACGGCAGATCACACTCATGGATTTGTGGTCACCTGGCAGCCGTGCGCCATGACGCCAGGTTAGATGGGAGTGTCGACCCAACGGGGTCATCCAAGATTAGGGCGGCCCTGAAGGGCTGGGCCAGGGAGGAGGTTAGACAACCTGACACTAGGGCACCCATTGAATTCATGGACCTTCAGCTCCTCCTGGACACGGTACCTCTGATTACTATCCCCCCGTTCGAAGCCAGGCTGTTTTCAACGGCATTCTGCCTGGCATTCTTTGGCGCATTTAGGGTTAGTGAGCTAGTGGCAAAATCTAAGGCTGACCTGTCTGACACAGCGCTGGGGATTGCGGATGTGGCCCTCAATGTATCGCTGGAGCTCCGGATCCGCAGATCCAAGACAGACCAGGTGGGGAGGGGGAGGACAGTTGTTCTACAGACCCTAGGGGACGACAGGTACTGCCCGGTTCACATGGTCAGGGAATACCTGGCCTTACGCCCAGCGTCCCCGGGTCCCTTCCTGATTCATGCAGATGGATCCCCCCTCACCAAGTTTCAGTTCGACCGTATTCTGGGTGCCACCCTGTCCAAGGCTGGCCTATCGGGGAGTGGGCGCAGATTCTCCTCGCACTCCTTCAGAATTGGCGCTGCCACTTCAGCAGCTAAAGCCAGCCTGGGCCCAGAGGGGGTAAAAGGGGTGGGGCATTGGGAGTCCGATTGTTTTAAGAGGTATGTTCGCCCTTGATGCTGTATGTGCAGCTCCGACTCTTCCCGCCCTGGGTTTGTTCCTTTTGGATGAACGTATCTAATTTTGTGTGTAATAAAGATACAACTACCTAAAGCTGCTTCATCGTTTCATTGACAGGTCACCAGGTTTGGTTGATGGGACACTCCTACATCACGAGGCTGGAACGCTGGGCAACACACAGGAACTGGTCGCAGAATTTTGCTAACACACAGTTCGTGTGGTTGGGCTCCCCGGGGATGAAATGGAGTGAAGCCCGGGGCATAATTGAACAGCGTCTGGCTGTTGTGGGGGTTCAGCCTTCGATTATTATCTTACACCTAGGGGGTAATGACCTGGTTTCCAGGGGAAGGAGGGCCCTGCTCATGTCCATGCAAACTGACTTGCCAGCCATTAGCCAGGCTGGGGGGTCATGCGAAGTCTGGTGGTCGGAAATTGTACCCCGCAGGATTTGGAGGGGGGCCAGGTCCCCGGCGGCAGTAGAGCGGTCACGTAGAAGGGTCAATAGGTCCATGCAAAAATTCATGGAGCGCAGGGGCATGGGCTTCATCAGACATGCATTGATCCAAGAGAAGGTTGAGGGGTACTACGAGAAGGATGGGGTGCACTTGTCCAGGGTAGGGATGGACATGTTCCTGCTCAACGTGCAAGAGGCGCTAGCTAGCAAAGGACATCAGTAACACCTATAGAGGGAAGGGGGGGCTCTGGCAGCGACGGTAGCCTCCCCAGAGCTGTGGCGGAGTTACAGGGCGATCTGGAGGCAGACGGGTACAGTAAGGGTACCTCTGCGACAGGCGGTACAGTAAGGGTACCCCTGTCCGGCACAGTAAGGGTGCCCGAGCCAAGGTCCAGGAGCCGAAGGAGGTTCTGGGAAGACCGCGACGGCGCCCCGTTAGTCCTTCGGGCGGTTGGGGGGCCTGACCAACCGGGGGTGTGCCACAACACGCTCCGCCCCTGTCAGAAGGGGCGGGAGTAGGAGACAGATCACGTGACCCAGTGGATAATATGAAAATAAATATGTGCCGCACTGCCGGGCATCGACTCACCGTGCGTGCTGGCTCACCAGGCGGGCGGAGCAGCGAGGGGCTGCTTGCCCTGGATCGCCCGTAAGATAACCCATTTATCGTCATACTTATGTTGTATGAAATAAACCTGCAGCAGTTCTTCACCCACAATGAAAGTGTCAGTGTAATCCTTGGGTGACGTCTGTGCATGCGTGTTGAATGAAGCGGATGACGGTGTGGTCACTATGCCGCTGCCCGCGTCCCACGCAGTGGGACATCAGCAGGGCAGCTCTCTAGTGGCCGCCCGTCGCAGCCTTCCCCCTCCCCCTTCTTCTGCCTCGCGCGCGAGGCCACGCCCTGGGAGGAGATCTCCCAATGAGTGTGTAGGTGGAGGCGGGCCGTTAGGGGGGGGCGAGGCTAGCCCCCCCCTACTTAGGCGTCCCTCTCGCCCAGTTCCTCCTCTGCTTCCTGCGCGCCGCTCCTGCCCGGACACGCGTATTCCCTCCCTTTCCGCTTACCCTGCGTGGCAGAGACAGCGCGTTATTGGAATGTTTTAATGTTTTTCTTTTGCGTTGCAGGCGGAGTTACAGGGCGATCTGGAGGCAGACGGGTACAGTAAGGGTACCTCTGCGACAGGCGGTACAGTAAGGGTACCCCTGTCCGGCACAGTAAGGGTGCCCGAGCCAAGGTCCAGGAGCTGAAGGGGGTTCTGGGAAGACCGCGACGGCGCCCCGTTAGTCCTTCGGGCGGTTGGGGGGCCTGACCAACCGGGGGTGTGCCACAACACGCTCCGCCCCTGTCAGAAGGGGCGGGAGTAGGAGACAGATCACGTGACCCAGTGGATGATCTGAAAATAAATATGTGCCGCACTGCCGGGCATCGACCCACCGTGCGTGCTGGCTCACCAGGCGGGCGGAGCAGCGAGGGGCTGCTTGCCCTGGATCGCCCGTAAGATAACCCATTTATCGTCATACTTATGTTGTATGAAATAAACCTGCAGCAGTTCTTCACCCACAATGAAAGTGTCAGTGTAATCCTTGGGTGACGTCTGTGCATGCGTGTTGAATGAAGCGGATGACGGTGTGGTCACTATGGATACCCCCTGACACATGCGGATATCTGTTGTCCTCATTACGAGTTCCTCGGTAATACCTGGGCGGTCTGTATCTACTACTGCAGTAATACCGAGCTCTGGAAATACTTATCCGGAGGCATGTGTAATTCAAGGTTATTATGGTATTGCTGGTGTGTTTTTAGCAAGTAATTCCGCTTACCTCCAGTGAGGGCCTGGAGGCAAGCGGAATGCTGCTGCACCTTAACACAGGTGGACGCCACCGTTCCCATCTTTCGGATACATCTGGGATGTCACTGCGCCCCCAGGCAACTACAATGGTTGCACAGATCCCTGGAGCAATTGCTACAGGCGGAAAACCTCTTGTTGACCTCAAAATACTGTTCTCTGCGGCGTGGTCTTTGGCTTGTTGCAACCCTCAATTATTTTCAATTTAAGAAAGGGGCAGACGGTAAAATCAGTAGGGTCGAGTGTACGAGAATAGCACAACGTGTTCTTTAACCACCAGGTCACAATCTGCTGACTTTATTTGCTCATAAAACAAGCTTGCCTGCCAGATTGTTATCAATAGGCAGAGCTCCAAGACACAAGTTGGAAAACACGACCCCGAGCGGTTCTCAATCAGCACGCTCGTTTAAGAATCAATGTCTAAATTATACGGTTCTGCCTGTCGTGTTTGTTTTATTACATTGCCATGTTCTTGCTAATTTTGTGTGGAGCCTGAGTATGTGCACATAATGTAAGAAAACAAAACCAGATCTGAGTGGCGGGAACCGAGCAGCTTGACTTCCGGCGCTGGGCGTCCATCTTGAAAACATTACCACTTGTAAGTCCAAGAGTCAAGGCTGGGTTCTGTCTTTAGGGATATCACAGCAAACTACTAACAGTGCAATATTACAAGGCGCGTTATGCATTTCAGACAAACAGCCAGACCTCTGCGTTCCTGCGGCCCCCAGTTCAATCTTGGGAGAAATGTTTCTTTTTTGTAATGTTCGCCATAATCAGCTAGAAATCCTGGCAGTGAAAGCAGCGACCTAACTATTGCAATGAATATTCATTTCCGTTAATTAGCTTATTAGTAGACAGACGTTTTGCATTTATAGAATCCGCATTTAATCAACACTTTCCTTCATTAAAGAGAGATTCAGTATGTTTCCTCGTTTAAGTTATGGGACGCTTCCCAAGGAGCTGCATTAATAGTTAGCACAGACTGAGTGCTCCAGGCATGTTATTGTCATTGCTATACACGTTATCACTACATTTCAGTAAGTAATGTGTATGTAGGATATATGTAGGCAAGCATGCATGTTTAATTACTATCTACATGGATACAGCAGCAATAGCCTTACCTGCAGGCATTCGAATTCAGAGGATACCATTAAGTTTGGGAATAACTGGTAATATTATTGTCACCGCCCCTCAATTTCACATCCTCGGTTTTTGTGAACACTACCAGCAGGTGTGCCGCATTAAGGAACACTGGCTGGTCATTTCTGCAGGTGGTGTATGTAATGTGGTAAACTGTAAAAAAAAGAAAAAGAAAAAGTCTGTTACAAAAGTTACCAGACATTTGTTCAAAGCCACTACGTTACCAGCGGGCTATAAATGACAACCAGTGTGCCATTGCATAAGGAATCCCGCAATGGCGGTGGTGGACATTTAGGCACACACACCAGTCTGTGATGTAAGTGGATACTGGGTCTGCATACTTTATTCAGACAGACAATACCTATAATATGACTTTGTAGTTCAATGTCATTGCGGTATTTATATTTCACAATCATCAATTTCGTCTTGTTCTAGCCTCCTATGCTCTATCCAGGTGCAGCATCAGTCAAACACCAGGTACCAAAACATTGTTCCACCCCTTGTGATGCTCGGAAATGGTCATGGATTCTGATGTCATCATTATGTTGAAGTCACTGCTGGTCATGGTTAATCATTCTGGCCCCGGCAACTTGGCACATAGAGGACTGTTCACAAAGGGATTTTGGAGTACGTAGAGTAGCCCTCCTGTGATACTCTTTTGTGTACTAGTCTTACATGGTTTTATGAATTGGCTCTCAAACATCCAAAATGAGAATACAATGTAAATATTTAGATTATATTCATAAACATTTAGTAAAAATAGAACTAACTGTGCCCTCTTTGAACTTTTACCCTTAGAGAGTTGAAAGTTTCGGGGCCTGTTCATAAAGGCATGTAAGAGTTTGTAAAAGAGCGCTATTGAAGTCCTACAACTTGTACTCATACATGCTTTTGTGAACTGGTCCCAACATGGGCCTCTAAGGCCCATTTGTGTCATCACATTATTAATGTGTGCATACATAGTCCTGCATGTGTTTGTCAATTCCATAAGGTGAAAGAGACAAGAGAGTTAAATTGATTTCCCCAGGTTATGCAGTGCTGCGGATGCTGCTTGGTTACACTTAAAATGATAGTCTCCTAGCAACATAATCAAGTTCCAAGTGGCAGTCAGTATTTCTAATGAGCATGAGAGGATGGACTAGTGGCATAGTGAGCCTGATAGGGTGTCACAGAAGCCCTTTGCATATCAAGGGCATATCTAGAGGAGAATATTAAGCCTCAGGTCTATTTAGTGTGAGGATGGGGGATGTGTAAATAATGCTGAACAAGGCAGACGTCTCAAATGAAAGGTCTCCATTTTTAATGGACTATTCCTGGGGGAAGCGTGTGGTAGTTAGAGAGTAGATTTGGCCAAAATAAGAGGGTCTACCATAAAGAGCAAATTAAGATGGTGTTTGCAGATTAAGTTCCAGACGATATGGGTACGATGAGAGTACATACAAGTTGTGTTATGTTGTAAGGCAATCATATTCTTGTCTTCACCTGCAAATGTCACTAAAATGAGCCACAAAATGAGGGCTAAAGTGATAATATTTGAGACACAGAATGATAAGATTAAATAGCAAGTGCTAGGCAGAAATGTGTGGGGGGACTGTTAAAAAATAATGATTGATTTAATAGAATTAAGCGAATTAAGGGATCTGGGGAATCATAATGAAAAGCCAACAGTTCCCTTTAAAGTTAAAACTATACAGTCAGTTAATAAAATACATAAACTATTAACAAAGGAAAACTTTATGTTCCAAATTTGCATTGTGTTGTGACCATTTATGACTGTGAGTACTTAGCCGGCCCAAACTAGAAACCAACTTCAGCAGAGGCACCGATGTTCAAATCAGCCTCACATCAATCGAGTGGGGCAATGGGGGCTTTCAAGATTGGGCCATAGCAGCCTCTCCAGTTTTATAACAGCCCCTAGTCTGCAGCCCATCTGGAACACGCCAGTGTTGCGGGGTGGACAGTCCGGCCCTATGGTTCAGAAATACTGTTTGATCTAGAACAAGGGACTGCACACATGCTATCTCTTGGCCCCCAACACTCATAACTTAGAAATTGATATGTGAGTGCTGACTGAGCCAGGGAACATTCAACCTCCAAATACCAAAATAGTGTGCTGGGCACTTAAGGAAGACACGAGACATGAAGAACAATGGAAAAAGAGACCAGATGAGGAACTGGTCACACCTCCAGCAGCTGGAAATGCGTGTCTCTCTTTTGCTTTGGTGGTGGAACAAAGAAATTCCTGGACTCCCTATATATAACCAAAGCATTTGTCTCACATCTGCTAGCAGCAATCTTTAAACTTTAGCTAAGACAGAGCAGAGTACAACACACTACAAACTGCGCTGGCGACTGCCCTCCCCATCACCAGATGTTTGGAAGCTTGTGGGCATCGGCTGTGCAACAAAGAACAGACTGGTTTGCTACAGAAGTGGGAAAATGTCAATTCACAAATCCACTGAAGTGCGGTCTTACAGAAAAGATGCACATGATGCAAAATACCTTAGATTGTTACATTGGTTAAAATACTGGATTTTATTTGAAGCGCGCATCATGTCCTGGAATCTTTGCTTTAAAATAATAGCCTTTCAAATAATGGAAATCATACCCTAACACATAGAACATTTTACGTAAGACGTACAGTAAATGACTTCACTTCAGATAATAGTGCAGATTAAGTAGGCGTTTAAAGTGTTTCCACAATTTAAAATGAGCCCAAATATGTTTTAACTTGGTGACAACTTGATTGCAGGATTATTTGCACAGCGATTCCGAAATGTAAAATGGTGCCGTCTGATTTAACAACTTCCTTGCAGGTTTGTTTTTCTCCACCCCGAATTGCTTAATGGTCTATTCTTAAATAGAAATGGCGGAGGTTCATTCGTGTTCAAGCTCCACAAATCTCTCTCTCTGATGTTACTGCAGCTGGCAGCGCACAGTCTTTCTTTAATGTTTTTTTTTTAAAAATCCAGCATGACTGTTTTCCAGCTGTAAATATGCTTATTTCCTTTGTTGTTATATTTTTTCATTATGTGATTTGGAACACAAACATATTAACAGCCAGGCCGAGCTCACACGCATAGGGTTCTGGTTAAAAATGCAAAGACTTGTGAGGATTTCTCCTTTTTTGACCACGGGTAAGAAGAAGAATATTAGTATTGGAATAGCTGGGTGGTGCCTCTCACGAAGAACTGGGTGGTGCCTCTCACGAAGATCTGGGTGGTGCCTCTCACGAAGAACTGGGTGGTGCCTCTCACGAAGAACTGGGTGGTGCCTCTCACGAAGAGCTGGGTGGTGCCTCTCACGAAGAACTGGGTGGTGCCTCTCACGAAGAACTGGGTGGTGCCTCTCACGAAGAACTGGGTGGTGCCTCTCACGAAGAACTGGGTGGTGCCTCTCACGAAGAGCTGGGTGGTGCCTCTCACGAAGAACTGGGTGGTGCCTCTCACGAAGAACTGGGTAGTGCCTCTCACGAAGAGCTGGGTGGTGCCTCTCACGAAGAGCTGGGTGGTGCCTCTCACGAAGATTGCAACTTGACTTTATACAGGGACTGCACATTTTTTTGTCACAATAAGAGATACATTGCTCTCTTCTTTTTCAAGTGTATGGGACCACACACTGGAATTCTGCGATTGTTTTGAATTCTGGCATTGATTTGTGGTTTTTGTCTGGGTTCTAAATTCAGTGAAAGTCTGGAGTGGTGACATGAACCACTTTGTAACAGTAGGGTGTTTTCAGTCCTATTTAATTCATATTGCTGGTCATTAACAATTTTTGTTACTTCCTCATGTTATGCACCCACATTCTGGCTCAAAGCCCTAACCGCAGGGCAGGATATCCGTTAATTCTCTAAAATGCCATGGGCAACCTTTAGAAGATGTGGGCCAGAGGAGCAAATCTCCCCGGTGCCTGCGCCTTCAAAACGCCCTGCGGGGCACGCTATGGGCAATGCTGTTGGGACGTGTGCCATGTTTCACAGTGCAGGCCATTGTAATCACCGCCCGCGCTATGAAACAGTCTGTGCCCACGCTGATAAGTGGAGGTAAGAACAGTTACATTTATAAAAAAGTGTATTTTTGATTGTTTGACTTATTCAAAGTAAATTATAGTACTGCTCTGAGTGAACCATACCATTTCTTTCCTGCAAATTCCATTTATGTATGTATGTATGTAAGTATATGGTATTTCTATAGCACAGACCTAGTCAAAAGGCAGCAGAGCACTGTACATTGTTAAAGACAAGCATAAGGTCAGAGAGCAATAGGAGAGGAAGCTGGGTAATAGACAATGATGCATTGTGATGTGGTGTTCTGTAATGAAGTGCTTCTTCAACTCTTTCCTAATTTGGAGCAGATTTGGGGTGGCCCTAATGGATACAGGGATGTTGTACCAGATCCTGCGTGCAGAGATGGAAAAGTCCTGCTGTCTTGTTGTTTGTTTTTTACTATTCTTAGTCTGCAGTCTGATGGTCCCCTGGCTGTGGGTGTGCCAAGAAACAACCGAGCTGGTGAGCTTGTTTACAAGGTAAGCAGGAGTTCTGGTTGTGATGGCTTCTTTGTAAATGATGCAACTGGTTTTAAAGATTGTGCAGGCTGGCAAAGGGAGCCAATGGAGTTTTTTCAGAGTGGGAGCTATGCGATCATATTTCTTCATTGCCTGGATGAGACTTGCTGCAATGTGTAGGATGCCCCTAAGGGGTGTCAGTGTTGAGTCTGGGAAGCCATGGCATTGGCATTACCCCCATCCAAATGTAAGAGTATTTGCACTTCTGTAGTCGCTTTCTGGAAGAAACACTTTGACTTTCTTTAGAAGAGAGAGCTGGTACCAGGCTGCGTTTGTTTGTTCTGCAGTTTTTTGACCGTGAGGTTGATGTTGATGTGAATCCAAGTGATTTGGCGTTCAGGAAAAGTTGGGGTTTGAAGCTGTCAATTCTCATGTCAACAAACCACGTTTGCACTGTATCTTGGTTGCTGTTTTTTGGCAAATAACAGGAATTCTGCCTTGGTTGGGTTGAGCTTCAGCTAAGCGCTGGACATCCATGTCTGGATAATGTGCAAGTAGGGTTTGAGGTATTGGATGTCTGAAGCAGAGGAGACTTCCAAGTAGAGGTGTGTATTATCGGCATACTGATGTGAATCTTGATGCTCTTATCTGTCAATACAACACAAATTGGCTCTGTGTAGAGGTTGAAGATGACAGAGGACTGTATGAAATCTGGGAGGCTCAATTTTTGTGTACATCTTGAACTGAATTAGTTCAAGTTGTCTCAAATGTGATGATCACGGAAAAGAAGGCACAGTAAAGAACAAACATTTTGGTATAGCTTAGAAGCTGGAAGCAGAAGCAGCTTTCCTGATTACACATTGTAAAATTCAGCCACTAGCTAGGTATCACATTCTTTCCCCCTTGTACCATGGTGCTACTTTTATTAGTGACCGAAAAGGCAAGTGAGTTGCCTTGTGTCTCCTATGCAAAGCCTTTATTATTGTTATCGATGGAGCAACAATATGGTATTTTATTTTCAATGTTTTTTATTGATGTATTTACAAATAGTAGACTATCAGTCAATATTGCCTTCAGTAAAACAACCCCAAATGATAACCTCCCGTCCCCTACCCGTAATCCCATCCCCACACCAGACCAGTTGCACCGTAAACAACAGTACATTACACATCAGTGTCTAGAACTTCAGAGGATCCAAAGCGAGGCAGCATGCAAATGTGATGATCATGGAGAAGGAGGAACAGTGAAAAAAGTAGTTGCCCAAGGTTACTCAACTTGGGCAAGCTGGGATTGAAACTAGGTACTCAGGGTCAGGGGCCCTAATCTAGTTTTTGTCCTGGGCCCCAAAAAAGTGTCTGACTGGCCTGGCCAGGAGTAGCAAATCTGTTGTCATGTATTATTTGATGGCTGATGGCAACACAGGTCAGGCCCATAATTTCACCTCTAGCATGGCAACAACATGTCAAATACAACCTGTCAACAATGTCAAATATGTTGATGAGGTGCTGGGGGGCGGTAAAGGAAAGGAAACTCCAAACATTAAGCCAGGTTTCTGTTCTGTTCCTGCCAATTCCCATGATCCATTAGACCCCTGCGTGCAAGGCCAATGCCAGTGATTTAAAAATAAAAGGGGGGGGGGGGGGCGTGGTTAGCAATGGCTATGCCTGGCTACCTAAATGATGCTAATGCAAGGCAGGTAATTCATAGTGGTCAGTGCCCTCAGCACAGACTTTTGAACTGATTTTAATACCCTAAGCAGAGGACAGTGATTAATTAACTAAAGATGCCAGTGCTCTTAGTAACACAGGCTGTTCACAAAATACTGACTTTTCTGTAATCTTCTATCTTTCCAAACCGACCTAATGCATGGCAGAGAGCACACAAACAATGCAACTGGTGCCCGTCATAAATAGCAAAAGCCAACTGTAATCCATTGGTCTATAAGACTTGCATAAGCAAGATAGAAGGTGAGTAATACAAACTATGTTAAAACTTCAGAAGCACTTGGAGGCATATGTTGGCATCGTGGAGGTATCAAAATAAGGCCATAAGGGAATTATATTTCTAAGGATGATTAAATTCCTTTTTTGGAATCTTTGGCTGACTTTCCATTGTATTGTATGAGCAAGATCTCCTGAGCACAATATTTTGAAGGTAAAAATGATACTGATGGAGCAGGGTTTTCACGTAAAATAAAACCTGCTCGGATTGAACCCTCATTAACATTTACTAAACATGTGCAGTGGGGAAAACTAATGAAAGAGACTAACATGAGTGAAATGCTTATGCGCAAGCACAAAACTAAATTGGCAAGTAGGCCGCAAAAGCTTGTTTTAGCTAATATAGGAAAGAGACTAATGCTGCTTTAGATGCACGTTATTAACATTGGCTGAATGTAAAATAATTAATCTAACATGGGTTGCGCAGGAATGGATGCAGCATTGGGTTGGTGCATAGAGAAAACATTTTCATGAGATAATAAATGTTATGTGTTTCATTCTTATAGAATACAAAGCATGGGGTTTCGTTCTACATGTCAGTTTAAGGGTTAAAACGGTGAAGAAAATCGGAGCGAATTAATTTAAAATATGAAGTGCGAGCAGAAGAGAAAGAGCCTGAAAGTGACCTTTAGAGACTCATGAATGTGCCAAAATTCTGAACAAAAGGACATTACTATGAACGGAGAGAAACTTCCTCTGCAGAAAGGCGCACAGCAGAAGAATAATATACAATGTTTTAACATGTTGTTAGAATAGAGGAAATGTGAATGATGAAATTAAGAATATTTCATGGGTTGCGTGGTTGATGTCATAGCCTGTTTCTAAACAATGGTCCTCAGAAAACTCTGTGTGTGTAGACAGTGGAGTGACCATACACCCCTTTTCCTAGCCAATCAAATCACTAGTAGAGCCCGAGTTTGATACTTCTGTGGGATGGTCTTTTGGGCTTTAGGGTATAATTGAGGTACTCTGGAGGGCGGAGTTCAGGTTGTAGGTGGTGCTGCGGCAGACCTTTTTGCTGACTGTTGGGGTGAGATCGTTGCATGTCGTCGGTTAGCTGTCCTTCTCTCAGTCCTGAAGTTTAATCTTTGCCTTTTCAAATCTACTTGAAGGGCCTATGCTGTTGCCCCAGCCAGGTGACGGGGTTTCCTAATTGGGTTAGTATTAGCCTGATATCTAAGTTTGAATAATCTTTGCAAATGTATTTTCTCTCTGAAACTTTTGTCACTTCATCTATCCAATCCTCAATGTTCTGTCATTGATTGTGAATTTGTAATTTTTCTCTTTTAATGTTGTTCGTTCGGTAACGATCCATGATTAAATCTGTATTTCTTGTATGTACTGAGATTTCATTTACATTATTATTATTATTTAGATAAATATTATAAATTTACAAATGAATCTGTCTTTATTATTATTATTATTTTACTTATTAATATTAATATGTCTGGGGAGGAGCCAAGATGGCGACCGGGACGGCAGCGTAGATTCCCGGCTCCGTGAACCTCCGCATCCCGCACGGATATCCTGCATGAGATCCTTATTCTGCGCTACGAGATCGTGTTCGTAAACGAAAGTGGCAACCGATCGTGTGACCCTGAGGTTTCTGACTGCAGTACCGCCGGAGAAATCAGCGATTGAACTTTGCGGCCCGTGCGGTCCCGAAGCCGGGACCTCGAGTGGACGCCTTGGCCGGGCGGCAGTTTAACAACAGCGGCCTGTGGTGACTGGGTGGAGTCGGTCCGCCGGAGTGGTGCTCCCCTCGGCCTGCATTTTGCTGTGGTCGCTCCCCCCCTGCTGAGCGCTGCGGACCGAGGACATGCCCGGGTGTGCAATTCTCGGATTCTGTGGTGTTTGCCCCTGCCTTTGACGGTGAGCTGCCCGGACGCCGTCCCTGGTTCGCCCTGATCCTTGCGGGCTGCTCCCGGATTTTAACGGGAGCTGGTCCGTGGCGGAGACGACTATTGCCCGTGACCGCGCAACGGTTGAATCTGTTCCTCCCCCAGGATCCCTGTCTTCAGCGACGTGGACCTTGAGGCGTTGGTCCCGGGGTCCTGGCCCCAATACGAGTCGGGCCTTCCCAGCGGCCATTTTGTCACTATGCAGCCTACCATCCTGTCCGCTGGGACGCAGCGGGACTGGGGGTGTGTGACGGTCGGGAGTGTGGCAGAGCGATCGGAGAGAGCTGCTCTGGGGTACGGCGACCTCCTGGAGGCCCTTGGTGCCCTTCATTACTCCTTGGCTCATGGCGCCGGGGTCCTGGGGAGGAAGCTAGATGGTGTGGTATCAGCGTTGGGACAGTGGCGGCATGCTGGTCCACAAGTACACAGTGGCTTTCCACACTGCACACAGGAGGAAGATGTTGTGGCCCCCCCCGCGATTAGTGTACAGCCGGACACTCCGGACAGTATGCTACCGTGTGGTCGGCTAACTGTGGGCTTGATCTGCTCCGGAGGTATTGGACCTGAGCGGAAGATGGTGGCCTTGTCCCGTGCGCGGTCTCCGGCGGCCCAGGGACGATTCCAGCAACGTGTGTCTCATTTGACTGCTTCAGCCTGCCTGGACCTTGTGTGCAGTGTGGATCCTGGGGCAGCACTGGAAAAGACGCCCCCCCATGAAGCGGTCCGTGCTGATGCTCAGAGACTTCCACCCCACCTGTGTGCGTCGCTTCCCGACTGTTTTTGGACACTCCTGTACCTTGGGACATCGGACATGGTGCTGGGTCGAGGGGCAGGCATGGGCAGAATCGCAAAGAGCGGTCAAGGCTGAGGCTGATCCTTCGGGAGTGGTCACCTAGTAGACAGGCGGACTCATGGTTGCGTGCTCTCATGGTTATTCGCATAGTTGGTGCATAATGCTCCCCACTCCCCCCCTCCCCTTTTTTTTGATATGATCAACTTGGTGCTGCTAATTGTTTGCTGTGGGGAGACTTCACCGTGCGGGAGGGAGAAGCCGGGGGTATGTTTTGAAGGCCCTCCTCCAGTTTATTACATTCCTTCCGCCCCCCCGTCTGGGGGGGCTCTTTCTTACTCCTTTTTTCCCTGTCTCTTCTATATTTCGGGTCTAGTTCCAGGGCGACAGGCACACTGCTGGGGGGTGGGGCCATACTCATTCGCAGAGGTGCAGGGTGGGGGGATGGGGGAGGGGACTCTTTAGTCTTTATCTCTTTTTCCATGGCCTCCTTTTTCTTCTCTGTTTCTTTTTGCTTGTTTTTCTGGGATCAGCGCGGTACACCTCTCTTATTGTGAATCGCTTGCTCTTAATGTGTGCCACAGTTTCCGGGGGGTTCGCTGGGCTTTAGGTACGGGGACCTGTAGGCGCAACTATCTTTGATATTTCTCCCCATCCGTACTTTCCCGTGTCTGCGCCATTGATTCAATGTATTGCTGCTTGCTGCTTGCGTCTCTTATCCTTGCCCCTTATCGCTGTTGGGAAACTGTTTGGCACCTGATCCTACTGTTTTGTTTTATTATAAAATGAAAAACCCTTTCTCTCCTGGTGTCCTACCTGAGCGGCTTATTGGCCGGACTATACTGTATTGTAGACTTTGCTCTCCGAGGTGCCGCCTGTGTTTACATGTGCTTTTATTGTTCTGATTGCTTAGCGGCCGGCCCCGGGGGGTTGTAGGCCCATACGTGTAAATGATTGAAACGTCAATAAAGGTTTTTCAAAAAAAAAAAAAAAAAATATTAATATGTCTACCCTGTCCAATTACAAAGATTCTAATCGCCATATTTGGTAAATAAGTGAGACCTAAATAGGGAATTGGGAAGTTTTGGTTTAGTCTTTAGAATTACAACTAAGCGTTAAGAGGCTTGTTGGGTAATGGAAATTGGGTCCAGTCTTTTAAAATTGTTTAGTCCCTGAGCGCTGGATCAGTTTTTGGTAGCAGAAATTGATGGTTTAATTGGTTAATTAGGCAAATTAATAGTTAAATATATGATTTAGGTTACTAATATTAAAAGTTGGTGTTTTGTTATTATGTAGTCTGGAAGTACGTGTACGCAGTTGCCTAAGATTCTGGGATGTGCTTGAAGCCTAAATGGTAGTCATAGTGTGGAGAAATACCACCTGAAAGTCATAGTGTAGAGAAATATTACACTGTAAGTTCTTTGTCTGCTGTTGTAATATCGAACGGTGGAAAACTGTCGATGTTAATTTAGGGACCTGCTCTGTTGTAAGAAGGGTGTATGAAATAGTGGAAGGTCCGCTTCCGAAAATCTAGCCTTATCCCCAAACAAGTATCAAGACCTCTTGTAATAAAAAGTCCTCTTGTGAAACTTTGGCCCTATCCCTAGAGGAGTACCAAGACCTCTTTTCACTTGTCTGAGAGTGAAGTAGCGCTCGTCGTTATTTCACTAGAACTAAAAGGAATCTCATTGAATAATTAGACTATCTATTTTTAGTGGAGGAGACAAAGGCGCTGTATTGTGTAGTTTCTAATACAATGTAGTTAGTAATTCCTTTTTTTACATTATCGTATATTGTTGTGAAGGGAGGGTCAATAAAGGAGGCATACTGACGTCACAGGGTGCCGCGCTGGCACTGGTCAGAGTAGCGGGTGCGTATTGTATTCTGATTGGTTGGTTGTTGTGAGTCGCGCTGGTATTGGATGAGCGTTAGCCAATAGGGTGAGTGGAATTACGGAAGGTTTCCTGGTGATTTTTGAGTATTTAGCGAAGAAAAGCGAGTGTTGAAAATGAAGTTAATTCGAGCGATTCAGGATTTTTTCAAAAAAGATAAACCGATTGTAACTAGAGAGGGACTTCCTGTGCCTCCTCCTAGAATGCCTGTTTCATATATGATTTTGGAGCATGGGTATCATACGTGTACATGGATGAATGAAAAATTGGACGAAGTATACTGAGGATGATGGGGTGTTAGCTTTCCCAAAATATAGAACTTTCAATATAAGGATTCTAGAAAATCTGAGAAGAAAAATGAATTCCCTGAAACCAAATCCTAGACCGATGCAGTATGAAACGTTGGAAGAGTGGGAAAATGAAGGGTACAGCAGAGAGAGAGACAGGAATAGATTGAAATATAGGAACATGATGAAGTGGTTTTCAGAGGCTAAGTGGGCTGCTCAAATGAAAAGATGGAGGAGAGATTTAATCCTGGATTGATTATATCCAGTAATGGTTGCTGAAGATCAGGCTGGTGGAAAGTGTAAGGAGAAAAATAATAATGTAGAGACTTTGGAATTAGATATAGATCCGAATGAATTTGATGATGAGTTATTGGAATTGATGTTATTGAAGAGACCTCCACCATATCAAGAGAATCCAGATGGGATTACTCCGAGTGCACCTTTAATTGAGATAGAAGCTTCCCAAGATCCACAGGTTTCCCAAGTTACACAGGTATCGCAGGCTACACAGATTAATCAGATTTCACAAGAAAAAAAGAGATTAAAATACTTAATAGAGCAAAAGAAGAATTGACACAGAAAATTAACCAGATGAGTTTAAATAATGCAGAAGCATTGTCAGTTCCAGTGACCATTGGTCCTATAGTTCCATTGTATAGTGAGGATCAGAATATTTCGAGCGTACATGCTTTGACGGTTCCGGTGAATGGTGTCAGAAATGTTAGTACATCAGAGTCAGGTGAGACGAATATGTCATTGATTGATCTTCCAATAAATGGAAATGTGATTGAAACACCAACAAGGAGTGTTCAGATAGATCCTAGAAAGATATTGCCGAATGTGAGAGAGACAACTCCAGTTTCAGGTGGTACTGGTTCAGTGGGTCCTTCGCCTGAGGAGTTAGATGAGTGGCTAAAGTGAATGGCATCTAGTAAAACTAAATCGAGAATGGATGTTGGTAAATTAAGAGTAGATCTAGAAGAGATGATTATTGGTGCAATTAGTCCAGAGAGGTTGGTTAATTATCAAGATGAAGAGTTTTTATATTTGTGTAAAAATATAACATGGAAAGCGAAAAATGTACATGAGAAATTGGCAGAGGCTGCATGAGAATATGGCATTGATATTGAAAAGTCAAGAGCTTTGCAAAAGACATATAGATTACATTTTAGTGATAAGGATCTTGAGAGTTTGAATGCTTCTGGAAAACGGTTGCAGATAAAAGAATTGATTAACACTCTGAAAGGATGGGGTGATGTAGAAAGATGGAAAGGTAGATGGGCGAGGAAGAAAGAAGAAGCACTTGTGAATAAGGGTGTGGTTGCACCTCCTTTACTTCTATTAAAAGAAATGGAGCCTGTTGAAATGATATATCCAATGAGAGAAGTTCCAGGTGGTGGATATGTTCATATTCCTTGGTCAAGACAGGAGATATTGTCTTTTGCAAATGGTTTCCTTAGATTGAGAGAGAACCCAGTTGAATGGTACAAACAAGTAAAGAGATTTGTGAAAGTTTCAAAAGTTTTGTTAAAAGACTTGGATGGCCTTTTTGATATTGTGGTTCCAGCTGATTTGTGGGCAGAGTGTACAATTGCAGTTGATTGGCCTAAAGATGAATATCCTAGAGATGTTAAAACAGGAGCACCTTCGGACAAGGGGAAAAAGAAATATCATCAAGTGATTACTTATTTGCAGGGTCAAATTTCCCCAAAAGAAACAGATTGGGTTAATATTGATAGGACGATGCAGGAGTCGAAAGAATCGGTACATGCTTACTATGAAAGACTTTTACAGGTGTTTAAACAGTAAAGTGGTTTTGAGAATATCAAAGACAAAACAATGGGACAGTTTGTTTATAGGTTTGTGTTTGGATCGAAACCAGATATTAGTGCTATGAATCAGCAACACTTGATCTGTTGGCAGAGTAAGACAATTGATGAAATCTTTAGATATGCAAAATATTGTAGTGATGATATTGAGTCTAGACATAAAAAGTTGAAAGAAAAAGTGATGTGGGCACAGGTGAGAGTAGTAAAGCAGAAAAATGGGAATTATACTGATGGTTCACAAGTAAGTTTCCAGATGAAAGGACAGAATCAGAATTTTCAGAGTGGTCAAATGGTGCCTATGAATACTGTACCAAATGGAGTGGTTCAGGTGCAGATGTCAAGAAAAGGTACAGGCAAGGTTAATAAAGAAGAGTTGGAAAATACATTTCTGTGTCATGGAAGCGGTCAGTTAGTACATTGGAGGAATGAATGTTGGGTTATTCAAATTAGTAATGGAATGGTTCAAAATTTCAATCCACAGATGCAGAATGGGGTGGTTGTGAATCAACAACAACTACAGCAGCAATAGTTAGTTACTACACAGGTACAACAGGTACAACAGGAACAAGTGCCTCAAGCACCTATGCCAAATAATGTGAATGCTCAGGTACAGAAATACAGTGTGGATGCGGGATTTCACACGAGTGAACAAGTTGGTAAGAATCAAAATGTACAAATGATTCCGCAATATTGGTTACAATGTTCTGATAGTGATTCAGATTCATCTCAATGACGGTGCCTGAGGAAGGAGGAAGAGTGCATGCTTGGCGTATCTCTGGAGGTAGATCAGTCTGGTCCTTTTGTTGATGGAAAATTGGAAGGTAATGACCTTACATTTCTTGTGGATGCTGGTGCTACCCGTTATGCTGTGAGAACAGCATAAATTCCAAACCTACCCCTCTCGGGAGAAACTATCTAAGTTGTGGGAGTCTCAAAAAACATATTAATACTCCAGTGACAAAACCAATGGAAGTTCATATTATAAGATGTGAAGATATGCATTGGTTTGTGGTGTGTGACTCTAGTACAGAGAATCTTTTTGGTAGATATTTGTTGTGCAAGATGAATTTTACTATCTATTGTACACCGGATGGTATTGCTTTTCAAACTCCGGATGTTGCTTTTAAAATGATGATGGCAAAACAAGGAACAGAAGTAGATGATTTATATCTTTTGCTTACAGCAAATGATTTGCCTGTTGAATTGAAAGACACAGTGACAGCTGATGTGTGGGATTTTACAGGAAAATACATTGGATTGATGAAGGGTGTTGATCCTATTCAGATATTGGTTAAGGAAGGTGTAGAATTTCTAAAAACACTACAGTCCAAGATGAGTCCTGAGACAATTGAGGGAGTTACTCCAGTGATTGAGCAGCTGATCGAACAGGGAATTTTGAAAGAAATACTTGGGAGTTCATGTAATGTGCCTATAATGGAAATTTAAAAAAACAGTGGAAAGTATAGGATTGTGCAAGATTTGAGAAAGGTAAATAAGATTGTAGTACCTTGCTGTCCAATAGTGCCCAATCCAGCAGTAATTCTTTACCAAATTCCTTGTGATGCAGAGTGGTTTACGGTGATTGATTTCTGTGAAGCGTTTTTCTCTATACCACTACTTCCGGATAGCCAATATTTAATTGCGTTCCGGTTCGGAGATCGTATTTTGGCATGGTGCTGAGTTCCTCAAGGTATACAGAGAGTCCTTCAATTTTTAATCAGATCTTGAAAAAGTGTTTGGAATCATTGGTTATGCCAAAAATTCAGTTTTGTTCAGTATATTGACGATTTACTAGTGGCATCAAAAACAAGAGAGGCATGTGTGACAGATACAATTGCTTTACTGAATCATTTGGCAAAAGGAGGGCATAAAGTGTCCCCAGCAAAATTACAGTTTTGTAAGAAAGAGGTTCAATATTTGGGACACAAGATAGAGAAAGGAGTCAGAAAAGTGTCACAGGATCGAATTGCTGTGATCTTGCAGATGGGACCTCCAAAAACGCAGAAAGAAATTTGGATGTTCTTAGGCATTGGTTGGCTATTATAGACAGTGGATTAGTGGATTCTCACTGATAGCTAAGCCATTACAGAGATTAACGCACAAGGCTGTGGTTGATACAATTCAATTGGATGAAGAAAGTATGAAAGCATTCATGGAATTGCGAGATGGTTTGTGTTGAGCACCTGCATTGGGAATGCCCAATTATAGGAAAGAGTTTGCATTGTTCTGCTGTGAGAGAGATGGGTGTGCACTTTCAGTATTAACACAAACACATGGAATGGCAAGACATCCAGTGGCATATTTCTCTGCTACTCTGGATTCAGAGGCTGCTACCTGTGTGAGTTTGGAGCAGAGTAAATCAATCATGATGGGATATCCAGTAAAAGTGTGTGTACCACATTCTGCTGAGATTTTGCTGACATGTACACATGCACTCAGCACATGACAAGTAGTCATTTGACAAGATATGAAAGAGTGATTTTGGGTGCTGAAAACGTGATGATAATCAGATGTATTTCACTGAACCCAGCAACATTGTTGCCGAGTCCAACCTGTGAAGAGGTGAAAGATGAAGCAGACCATGATTGTTTGGATGTGACAGAATTGTGTACAAAAACAAGACCTGATGTAAAAGATGTACCGTTGTCAGAATCAGATTGTGTTATGTTTGTAGATGGTTCCTGTCTGCGAGATGAAAAAGGTGTTCTGCGAGCTGCATATGCAGTATGCACAGTGGCCATGGTTCTTGAAGCATCTTGCATAAGAGGAATACATTCGGCCCAGATTTTTGAGTTGGTCACTTTGACCAGGGCATGTATAATTGGCAAACATTTGAGGATATCATATTTACAGATAGTCAATATGGTTACGGGGTGGTGCATGACTTTGGCCAATTGTGGATGCAACAGGGATTTCTGACCTCTTCAGGATCACCGATAAGAAACAGTAAAGATGTAAAAGATTTGTTGAATGCACTACAATTGCCCAAAGAGATTGCAGTGGTTAAATGTCCAGCACATACATAAGGAAATTATTATGTGACTAATGGAAACAGATACTCAGACCAAGTGCCTTTTTTCTGTGCACAAAATTCAGTTTCAATTAATAAAGGATCGGAAAAGAAAAATACAGATTGTCATTTGATGTTCTCTTCAGTTGAAACGTGGGATGAAGTTAGACACTTGCAGGAAGAAGCTAGTGAGGATGAGAAAGAACTCTGGATTAAATCGGGTTGCAAGAAAAGATCAGATGATGAAATATGGGTGTACACAGATGACATAATAGTTATGCCAGATTGCTTACTCTCTCAAATGGTGAGGGTTTACCATGGAATTACGCATGTAGGAAGGGATGCAGTGATTAGGCTTTTCAGACAGTTATGGTATAACCCCAAATTTACGGTATTTGCAGAGAGTCTATGCCAGAGATGTACCATTTGTCAGCAGCAGAATCCAGGGAGGAAAACAGTTATTAGTTGGGGCAGAATTGGAAAAGCATCTGGCTCTTTCACAAGGTTGCAGGCAGACTTTATTGAATTACCTCTCTGTACTGGACTAAAATATGTGTTGGTTGTTTGTTTGTTTTCTCGTTTGGTAGAAGCATATCCAACAAGAAGGAATGACAGCTTGACTGTTGCCAAACTACTTTTGAGAGAAATAATACTGCATTTTGGATTTCCACTCTCTTTAGAAACGAATAGAGGTACTCATTTTAATAATGAAATAATTTGAATGATTTGTGCAGCATTACAAATTGAGTAAAAGCTGCATTGTGCCTATCGACCAGAAGCCTCAGGTGTGGTCGAGCAAATTAATGGCACTATTAAATCTAGACTGTCCAAAGTGGGTGCATCTACAACACTGAAGTCGCCAGAAACTTTACCCCTGGTATGGATGAATCTGAGAAGCATTCCTGATAAAAAGACTGGATTATCTCCACATGAAATAATTATGGGGATAGCAATGAGACAGACGATTGTACCAGCGAATCAACTGATGAATATTACAGATGATCTAGTGCTTGATTATTGCAAAGGATTGGCTGATGTGGTGCGTTCTGTGTCTCATCAGGCTGGAGAGATTGCAACCACAACACAGCAAGGGCAAGCACATATTCGAAGCCCAGGTGAGTGGATCCTGGTGAAGAAACATGTGAGAAAGTTGTGTTTGGAACCCATATGGCATGGGCCATACCAGATCATACTGGTAACAACGACAGCAGTGAAGACAGTGGCTTGCCAAATTGGATACATGCAAGTCATACAAGAAGGGTCCCAAGTGCACTTGAAAGATAAGAAGAGCAGCAACTGGTAGAGAGACGAGAAGAGCCAGGAGCTGATGAACCTGAAGCTGTGGAATCTGAAACTGCAGATTCTGAAAGTGTGAAAAAACATGCTTGAACAGGGACAAAGTCGAATAGAATGGGCACCAGCTACTGGGTCTTGTAAGGCTGCTGTTGATGATGACAAAGGAGAGGTGTTGAGAAAGAATCAAGAGAAAGAACAACAAAGACAAGAACTGAATAAAAGAACTTACAATCTTGACAACGAAGCATAAGAAGTAGTTCATGCAAAAAGAGTGAGAAAGGGAGATGTGTGGCCAAAAGGAGTGAAAAGACTGAGATATATTCTAAAACAGAAATTACCAAAGTCAGTAGCAGAAGAATCAGATCAAATTGAACAAAGTGAGTCAGAAGAAGAAACAGTTAGAAAAGCAAAAATAATAAAGGTTCCGAATAAAAAGTTCACAGCTCCAAAATGGACATATATAGTGTTAGAAGAAGTTGAAGAACAAGAGCAGATCAAAGAAGAAGTTGGTACAAGGAAAGTGAAAGAGACGGTTTTGAGCCACCTTAAAAGAACTGTGTAAATTGAGGTGCAAAAAAATTGAAATTCATTGAAAAAATTGCAGAAAATTGATTAAAGCAGGAATCTGAAGAAGATGAAGATATAAAAAAAAAAAGAAAAAGAGGGGGTAAGGAAGAAAGTCATAGAGTGTGAGGGTACACTACTTAAAAATATATTTTTCCTTAGTTTTTTCTTAGGTTTTTTTTTTAGTTTTTAGATTTGATATAGAATTGTTTTTCATTAGAAATGGCAGAAAAAGCAGAGACTGGATATCAAATTGTAGTTTTAAATATAGATGTGTTAAAGCTTGCTTGTTTATTGTTTTATTACTAATGATTTTATGGTTAACACTAATTGTTGTCATACCTATCATTATGGTAACTAATCATAAGAATAACACAAATACTAATAGTGTGATGAGTGAAAAAGTAGATACTAAAGTTTCTAAAGAAAATCCAAATACTAATATAGTGATGGAAGATGACAGTATCTATCATCATGATAAATCAATTAATGATTTTTCGTTAAATGTATTCACAAAATGATTGTATGAATACGTGGATACAATATATGCAAGAGATTGTTATGTGTGCATGCAATTACCTATGTCTGTCCCAGAGGGGGTGACCTACCATCACCTACCTTTAACATATGGTGTGTCTTGTAGTGTGGTAACTAGTTTATTCTATGAAACAGGGAGGTTACAATATTATTATTCAAATATGGATTTAGTGTTTCTAGAAATTCCAATTAGAAAGAATATGTATAAAGTGAATAGTGTTAGAAATGCAGGATATATGGGAGAATCTTTTCATTCTACAAAGACGTTAGATGCAGTATATGCACATAGACACACTCTCCCATGTAGTTTACGCTTTAAAGAAATATAATTCATTAACATGGTAGAAGAGAGAAGACAGGAATTTCAAAGAAAAGCTGCTGAGCAAAAGTCTCATGTACCTCCATGGGCTTTCAGAGAAGGAAATTACAAGAAAGGCGAGACTTACGCTGCAATGTTTCTAGATTGATATCATAGAGGGAACCTTTGCTTGCTTAGACAAAAGACTAACTATAATAATGATTTCATTGGTTCTAGTGAATGTGATCATACTTTCCTAATTACTGGTGGATGGGGTGTAAAAGGAGGAACTGATCCTGTTTTTCCAGGAATTTATTATGTGTGTGGTAAGAATGCCTATTATACGTTGCCTGCACATTGGTATGGATGTTGTTATCTTGGTATAGTCTTTCCGAAGATATACCACATGGATAAGAATCATAGAATCAATGAAGTAAAGAATGGATGAATACCCAATAAGAGAGTGAGTTTTTCAGAAATAGTTGGAGATATTTTTGGAGCATTGATACCTTCAGTTGTAGTTATTCTAAATTTACATAGAATTAGAAAATTGTCCACAGTGGTTGATCGTTTATCAACGGATACTGCGGGTGGATTCTTAATGGTGGACACTGAGATGGTTGCAATTAGGTCTATGGTTTTACAAAATCGACTTGCCCTTGTTGTACTTTTGGTTAAAGAGGGTGGAGTCAGCAATATGTTGAAAATACAGCAAAATGTTGCACTTATATCCCTGATAAGAGTGAAAGTCTTGAGGGGTATATTAAGAATATTACAGGTCTTCATCAAGATTTGTCTGAATTGAAGGTTGACGGTGCTTGGGAGAAACCTGGTAAAGGTTTTTCCTTAATGGGAAATAGTTTTTCTACTTTTGGGAATAGTGTATTAGGGAGAATACTAACACCTATTGTTGAAGTGGCTACAGCAATACTAAAGATTTTTCTGATCTATAAATGTTGTAGATGCATAAGAGATACTTCAGATAATAAACGTAGAACAAGGAAAATAAAGAGAGAAGAAATAGAATTAGAAGATATGAAGGGGAATTATTATGAAGTTATGAAGGATTTAGATTGGATAATGATCAAATGTGAGAGAACATCTGCCTTCTAAGGATGATAATCTGTATTGGTGGGTATTTTGGTAATGGCTTAAAATGCCATCAAAGGGGGGATTGATGGAGCAGGGTTTTTGCATAAAATAAAACCTGCTTGGATTGAACCCTCATTAACATATATTATATGTGTGCAATGGGGAAAACTAATGAAAGAAACTAATATGATTGAAAGGCTTATGCGCAAGCGCGAAATTATATTGACAAGTAGGCCCCAAAATCTTGTTTTAGCTAATATAGGAAAGAGACTAACGCTGCTTTAGATGCACGTTATTAACATTGGCTGAATATAAAATAATTCATCTAACATGGGTTGCGCAGGTATGGATGCAGCATTGGGTTGGTGCGTAGAGAAAACATTTTCATGAAATAATAAATGTTATGTGTGTCATTCTTATAGAATACAAAGCATGGGGTTTCATTCTGCAGTTTAAGGGTTAAAACGGTGAAGAAAATCTGAGAAAATGAATTTAAAATATGAAGTGCGAGCAGGAGAAGAGAAAGAGCCTGAAAGTGACCTTCAGAGACTCATGAACGTGCCAAAATTCTGAACAAAAGGTCATTACTATAAATGGAGAGAAACTTCCTCTGCTGAAACGCGCACAGCGGAAGAATAATATACGATGTTTTAACATGTTGTTAAAATAGAGAAAATGTGAATAATGAAATGAAGAATATTTCCTGGGTTGCGTGGTTGATGTCGTAGCCTGTTTCTAAACAATGGTCCTTAGAAAACTCTGAGTGTGTAAACAGTGGAGTAATCATACATCCCCTTTCCAAGCCAATCAAATCACTAGTAAAGCCCAAGTTTGATACTTCTGTGGGATGGTCTTTTGGGTTTTAGTGTATAATTGAGGTACTCTGGAGGCCGGAGTTCAGGTTGTAGGTGGTGCTGCGGCAGACCTTTTTGCTGACTGTTGGGGCGAGATCGTCGCTTGTCGTCGGTTAGCTGTCCATCTCTCGTTCCTGAACTTTAATCTTTGCCTTTTCAAATCTACTTGAATGACCTATGCTGTTGCCCCGGCCAGGTGACAATGTTTCCTAATTGGATTAGTATTAGCCTGATATCGAAGTTTGCATAATCTTTGCAAATGTATTTTCTCTCTGAAACTTTTGTCACTTCATTTCTCCACTCCTCAATGTACTGTCATTGATTATGAATTTGTCATTTTTCTCTTCTAATGTTGTTCGTTCGGTAACGATCTATGATTAAATCTGTATTTCTTGTATGTACTGAGATTTCATTCACACTATTAATATTTAGATAAATATTATGTCTTTATTATTATAATTTGACTTATTATTATTAATTTGTTTACCCTGTCCAATTAAAATAATTTAAATCGCCATATATGTTAAATTAGTGAGACCTAAATAGGGAATTGGTAAGTTTTGGTTTAGTCTTTAGAATTACAACTAACCCAGCGTTAAGGGGCTTGTTGGGTAATGAAAATTGGGTCAAGTCTTTAAAAATTGTTTAGTCTCTGAGCGCTGGATCAATACCATATCCGAAAATGAAGCAGCTAATACTTTGTGGCCCCAAGGCTTAGATTAAAGTCCTTTACATTAAGGTGCCAGCATTTATTCAAATGAAAAAAATGGCTTAAAGTGGGACTTTAATAATACGTTTATAAAGACATTCATCCACCTTTCATCTGCTTCAATCTGACCTCTTGTCCTGCATGAGCCATCACTAGGGTTCCCCTTACAGCTTCATTCAAAACTGAGACAACACAACATGTCCCATTCACAAGGGTATTTTCAGCCATAAACGTAGATACTTGATGCATTGGTGGAGAAGCCCTTGTTGTACTTTATAGTGTTCATATCTTTAGTTAATGGTGTTTGTATATTTACCTGTCCTGGCAGTTCGGGCTGGACTGTTCCCATTGGGCACAGGGTCAAGACTGATTTGCATATGGCTGGGACCAAACTGGAATGGCATGGTGAGCAAAAAAACAATGGATTTAGGCCCAGATCTCTATACTGGGGTGAATGTATGACATTGTTCTGCATTCTGTCCATCAATAGTTCTTTTGGCATTTGTATATTTAATCCATCCTTAAACAGTTTCAAAAGCCGTGTCCTCCCAAGTTAGGTATGTTTCCTTCAATGGTGGGAAATACACACAGGTTTTTTAAATACCGCTCACACACCAAAAGGGCCCTTGGTGTCATGCTTCATCATGGAGGTCTTCCCGCCCCTCTACGGGACAGGGCGTGCTACGACCTACGGATATGCGGGAGCACTTTTGTTATGAGACGACTATGTGTCGTGTAGGAGTGTGAGTGGGAGGGTCAGGAGTGGATGGGAAAGTGAGGTTAAAATAGCTGGCTCGTCTGTTAGAAAATATTTTTTAATACATCTGTGAGCTGGTATTGTTAAAAAAGTGGGGACGGAGGTGTGTATGCCTCAATGAGCTATGCCTCCTGGGTTAGTCAACATGTTGCAAAGCTCCCCAGGCTTCTTCTTCAGGACTTAACAGATCCCTATCTACACTCACTATTTTATATGGTGTGTGAATTTACACTAATCTTCAATAGACAGGTGTATTTGTGAAAATATATATATAATGAGGATGTGCACGTCGATTCCCAATGCACATATACAATACCTTAGTAGGTATCTTGAATCAATTATCTGGAAGGAAAACGATGTTACATGTATTAGAATGCAAGACATAGAACAGGGCCAACCATCGTGACATAATAAAAACCTGCAAAGGAAGTGTGATGAGTGAACATGTATTCCTTATTATTATTCATTGTGCAATTGGATGGTGGCGTGTCCCGCTGTTAACTGGAAGAAAAGACAATGGACAAAGACTCACGCACATAAAACATAAAGCACACACAGTGTGTTTGAGGTTTTGAGCGACAGCCATCACACCCCATTCCAGTAAACTGTCACTTACATGAGCAGATCATTCGAGGCCAGCAGGAGGTGTCACTCAATACAAGACCTGCTGACACCACGGCATCCCGAGGGCCGAACTCCTAATTAAGTGGGAACTCGGGTGCCCAGAGCCTTCCCCTGGGGTGAAGGTAACTCCTGAAGTTTACTACAGCTCCCAGTGATTTAAGTGGGATGAAAAAACTGGGGGATCTCTCAAAGGGGCGTGGCCATTGTAATTAAGGGTGTGGCTTAAAACACATAAGCTTATAATCAGTGCCTAGCATAGTGTGCTGCCCAACTTGTAATTTGCTGTTTCTGTCATGCATCCAGATATATGATACAAATAACATCAAACCTACAACAACTCAGGACTATTGGGTTTGTCAATGGTTGTTAGTTGCATTAGATAAATAAGCAGCAAATATGGCTAGTATATAATATTGAAAAAACTTCCACTTAAAGCCCTGGTGACATCACGACAATGTTGCTGCTCCTGAATTTCAAAAGAGAAGGGAAATCCAGAGAGAAAATGACTCTTTAAAGGATTTCCCCTCCCCTAAAACGCTCACCTGACATGACCTCATGCAGTAACTTCTCCACTAGTGATATAGTTTTTAGGTCTCGCCTAGGCACCGCGCATGCGTTGCTCTAGGAGATGATCTTTTGGAATTGGTCAGCTCTTTTCAAGCACTCGTGCTTGTGGCAGCATCCACCTTGCGGGAGCGAGCAGCGGCGCGCAGGGGCCATCTGTTTTCAATTAGCGTGGCCGCGCACACGCCTTCTCGCTCCCGCAAGGTGGATGCCGCCACAATCACAAGTGCTTGGAAAGAGCTGACTGATTCCAAAAGCTCACTTGTGCTTCTGTTAGATTTTTTGCTAGAGAAGAGCGGGTTTCAGAGGACGTCTTCGCACTATTCATAAAGAACTGTTTTGTGTATTACTGGGTGGAGGACAGTTCCTTTCACTTGTAAAACAGCCTGGCGGTAATTTTCAATCTTTTTCATGGGCTGACATTTAATGCATTGCAAGGTCTGTTCACCGTGTTTGCCCAGTCTAGGGTACAGATGGCCCTACAGTTATCAAACTAGGCATCATGTGTGATGCATACTTTAGCACATGTGTTAGGGCTCTGAGTTCATGCCAGTGCTGCCAGGCAGTATTGGCTCTGCACATGCTGCTGGTTTAGGGAGCATTGCGAGCCGATGTGAATTGGCTCTGTGCTTCGAGCTGTGCACCTCCCAACCGCCCACGCCCATAGCAATTCTTATAAAATGTGCCATCTTTGTTGCAAACGACCCTCTTGCGCTGTCCGAGTACAGCACGGCTGCGCAAGTGTTAGTGGGCTGCGGGCCCCTTGAGGGGCCGCTTCATGCCATGCTTTTGGACCGAGAGGGGCTTTCGTTCAGTGGCTCCGCTGCTGCTCTCAACAAGCATTGTCATAGCCAATAGGTCTCGCCTTTGGGACCTTACAAGTGTTTAGCCATGCAACAGTTGATGTTGTTGCACCACGGATATTGTGCTGCATAACTAAATACTTATAAGGTCCCAAATGCGAGACCTATTGGCTATGCCAATGCTTGTTTTTCTAGCCACAAACACTCCCAAAACAATACCTTGAAAGCTCCGCCTAGTGCAGTTTTTCATCAGAGCTTTTGGGGAGGTCGTTTGATATCTCCCATGGATTCCTATACCCCTTCGGCAGAATTCTATTTAGGGGTAATAAAGACACTTTTGTAAACACACACCTTTTTAGGTCTTTTTAGGTCTCGCCTAGTGTTGCAGCGCGCATGCGCTGCTCGCATTGTGAGGCATGCAGTATACACTATAGCGGGGAAGCTTTGTTTAAGCCCCGCCCATTCTCAGCCCATCTTTTTAATTAGCTTACATCCTAAATGCTGCATTCTGATTGGTTTTCGGCTTGTTAGTTCCTCCTCCTGACGGCCATGTCGTCATTTTTGTCCTTCCATGGCTATTGGCCCCTTCACTTTTAAAAGTATTTTGCTCCCCTGCCTCCCCCATTCCCTGCCGCAGTCCGTGATTTCTCGGCACACCACCCCCTCCCACTCCCAATCGTGCCTTTTTGGATGTCCGCACTTCCGTTTCGAATGCAATAGGTCTCTCGTAAATATGAGTCCTATTGCATTTTAAATGCTTGTTTGTCCTGTGATTTGCTGGCTGAATTTGCACTCCTTTTTACTTCTCACCTAGCGTTGCAGTGCATGCGCTTTTCGCTTTGTTTGTCTTGCGCGCTAAGCCGGAGAGCATCAGGAATCACTGGTGGAGCCGGCAGCGGCGCAGGGGGCCATGGAACACAGCTTGCCCGACCACCCCCATGGTGTGCGACTCCAACGCGCTGAACAACTTCTGCAACGGTAAGGTACGGTGTGCGCCTGCTGCCTTTCTGTGCCGGGGGACATCTTGTTTTGTGTACCGTGGTGTTCAGGCTCTCAAGCCGTATACATCCTAAATTGATCTGGCTGCCTCCAGCCTTGCACGCTAAATTGGTACGCCGCAGCCTCTGCAGTGGGAAGGATTAGTCCCAAACAGTGGTATGAGTGGAAATGGACAGCTGAGCTACCTCTCAAGCTTCAGACCTCACAGAGTACTTATTTAACCTTAGCTTTGCCCTCTAATTATAAAATGCTGTCAAGCAAAACATAAATCTTGAACATAGTTCCTGGGTGGAATTTCACAGGTGCAGCAACACATCCTATGCTTAATTTGCGCTGTTGTTCCCAGTTTTTAAAGTAAATTGATTCATGCTTGAAAAAACAAATACATTTACTAGATATTCCCTCAGAGTCATCAATAAAATGTCATCACGGCTCTGCAGAAGCATAACAAGTAAGCGTTCGCAAGGCGACTGTTGCTTTGGACCAGCCGGGGCAGTTAGGATCAATTTGGGGGTGCGTGGAGGCTGGTCTCGAGCGCTCCTACAATCCCAGGTCAGAGGTGCTGGCAGATTACCTTGTGCAACTATTTGGCGGGTAGTCTCACTTTATTGCAGAAGGAAATGGAACTGAGAGAACCTCAGTCTGCAGGAATAGACACATGGGTGTTGTGTATTTATGTGGCAGGGCTGGCTGGGTAGAGAGTACCAAGGACCAGCCTCGCATCCGGGCAGTAGAGCTCCGGCTTGCGCACAGCTGGGCAGGGTACCTTGAGTGGGTAGTTTTGTCTGCATGGGGAGTGTATGCTCCTCCCAGGAGGCCTCTGGAGCTACAAGTACTCTGCACCCTAAAGTTCCTCCACATACATGCCAGCTTCTTATTCTGAAAGCGATTGTGCCCGTAACACTGCCTATAGATGAGACGAGAACTTATGCGCTTCCTATCTTTGGTCTCTCTGCTAAAATTGATAACTTGTGTTTATGTTTACTTAGTACAAGATCAAAAACTCACCCTATATTGCAATAATATGTGATAATGTGCTGCATAGCTAAATACTTACAAGGTCCCAAAGGCGAGACCGATTGCATTGCAAATGCTTGTCTTCTCAGCAGGGAAAATGTTTTTTCATGTCGATAAAACGCTTTCCCTAAAACCGCACCAGATGTAGATGTGATCTGTTTGCCTGGAGTAACTTCATGACATGTGTTCAAAGTGGGAAAAGGTCAAAATGGAGTTTAAGAATTTTCACGAATGTACATGTTTCAAGTCAAACCACACTTTAAAGTGCCTCCTGATCACCCCTTGCATGGGATTTATGACAGTGAATTTCTCTGTATCCTGGTGGGAAATCTGCACAAGAAAATCCATTAACTCCTAAAGAAATTCTTGTATGAATCCCTGGCAGGTATGCTTGGAGGTATTTTTAGCCCAAAATATATGTTCTGGATGGAAAATATCATTGTGAGTGGACACCTAAGTGTATGCATGTGTTAGGAAGATGTGGCAGTGACACTGCACACAAAAGGGCCTAATTACGATGATGGTCTCATCCTGGTTTCAGTTTCGACCGCCACATTATGATGCAGGCAGTTAAAAGTGAAACCAACACGTCATTCCGACTGGATTCCGAGGAGCCCGTCGGCCAGTCGGAGGCCTGCTTGTAATCCCTATGGACGGCGTTTCAGCCATAGGGATTGCGATGTTGGTTTGCGATAGGCTTTCCATGTCGGGTTTTCCGACATAGAAAGGCTGTCGGAAAGCGACATTGGGGGCCCCTAGCACGGCCCTCTTCACCCTGCATCCTCTGGTTGGGGCCGAGGGGCCACCTGTGGTGCCCCCGTTAATCCCTGCACCGTGTGGCAGGCACCCTGAGGTGCCTGCCACACGGTGCAGGGATGAACAGGTTCTCCCATTTGTCTATTGGAGCTTGTGCTACGGCTGGTTTATGGCCACAGCACAAGCTCCCATAGACAAATGGGAGTATGCGACCACTCCATGTGCGGTCGCATTGTTATTGCAGTGTGGGGACCACCGACCGGAGGTCGGTCGGTCTCGAGACCACAATCGACATCGACATAGTAATTAGACCCTAAATATCTGGTAAATGGAAATATTAATTTCAATACTAACTGATTCCTGAAACTCTGCCCCACTGGTCTTTATTCATGTCCCATGCTCATAAACCCATGCCTAGACCATTTACTTTTCTATCACTTGATAAAGATGTGGCTCTTTCAGTAATTTTGATGCTACTAATTCTTCTATGTATATAATGTATTCACATCCTATCAACAACTCATACCTCAACTTCTGAACAGGCCAGGTCAACCGAAATCATACATATTCAAACAAATAAATAAAGGTAACTCTGCCATGTCGATTACTACTCCAAATAAGCAGGGTGTGAATGGGTAAAGGTGCCTATAATTTATATTGCTTTTGCATATGAACAAACACCCACCTGAGGTTTCCAAAGTGTACTGTGACACAGCTTATCACAAGTGCAAAGGGAGAATGTCATCTAGTGAGTTGTAATTATTTCCAATACAATAATGTAAGTATAAGCATCAGGCTCAAATATCAACCATACTTTGTTAATAGAAGCTAATGACTATTTCAACCAATATGAGGGGGCGCTAGAGGGCGCCAGACCGACATGGCCGCACATTCGTGAGGCTCTCGCCGTCCAGGCGCTCAAACACTTCATTAATCCATCCTGCATCTGAGGACCGCAACTTTGACCTGCTCTAACTGTTGGGCAACAGCCAGAGAACGCCCACACCAACTTGGGGGCCATTCTGTCCAGCGGATCGGCGGAGACGAGCGCCGGAGCTACCAGCGGTCGCTGCTGCTGCTGGGTTGGAGCGCGGAGGTCGGCTGCCGAGCACACGCTGCACCGAGGATCCGGCGTACGTGCTGGGCCACGGAACGCGGCCGCGACTGCGGGAGGAGAACGGTGTCCGGCGCAACTGAAGGGCCTTCCTCTGATCGTCGCTGACCATCCGACGCACTGGTAAGGCGAGGGCGAGCTGGGGCCGTGTTGGAGGCTTTCGGCCGCGACTCTGCCGGCGTGGGACTGGTCTCGGCTTTGGGGGCCGGCGAGGAGAGATCCTATCTGTTTCGGGGCGGCTCTGGGTGCGGCGGGGGGTGTGGAATCTCGGTTGCTGATCCCCCCCCCCCCGGCTCGCCACGAGGCCTACCCTGGCATTTGTCTGTGCCTCTGCTGCTCCACGCGGGGATTTGCGAGGTGTGGTGTCCCCGCGGACTGAGAAACGACGCGGCCGACCCCCCGCGGGGTGCTGACTTGGGCGGGACCGCCTCGAGCTCCGTAGTGAGTTCTGCACCATTGGCGAGCCGTAGCTGCGGGGGGTGCCTGACTGGAACTGCTGCTGGGGATCGGGGCCTCTCCCCTGTCTTCCCCGCTTTAAAAAATCTGTAGACCCCTCCTTTTCTACTGGCTTAAGAGGCGATTCCCGGAGAGTGTCCAGGGTACGGCTCTGTCCTCATATTGCTGCGCACGTCGGGACACTGGCTGTAGCGGCGTGACTGCCCTGTGTTGGTTACCGAGTGTGGGGACCAGGTCGATAATCGCTGCGATGGGGAAAGCGGACGCTAAACAATCCCGGCTCCCATTCGAATCTCAAAAAAGCAAAAAACCCCGGGCCCCACCGCCGGGGTACGGCGATTTCGATGGTGGCGACGCCGGGGAAGTGGACTGGAAGGCGATCCTCCTAAATATGCAGTCCAGCCTCACCTCCATTGATTCCAAGATCGACGATATGTCTCGCCGCCTGGACTCCGTAGTGCACAGACTGGATCAGCAGGAGGAGCGGGTTAAGGAGGCGGAACAGCGGATTTCAGGGCTGGAGGATGGGGCATCGGTCACCACGTCCAGGGTTTCACAGATGGAGAAACTGCTGAAAGTAATCGCCGACAAAAATGAGGACTTAGAGGCGAGATAGCGCCGCAACAAAGTGCGCCTTCTTGGTCTTGCGGAAACTACTTCCGTGGGCAAAATGGAACTTTTCATTGAAAAACTCCTCTCTGACCTCTTTGGCGCGGATGCCTTCTCTCCGCAACTGGTGGTGGAGCGAGCCCACCGCACCTTGGGCCCTCGCCCCGTGCCCGGGGCGCCCCCGAGACCTGTAGTCATCCGTTTCTTGAATTATAGGGATCGGGACACTCTGCTACGGCTTGCCAGGGAACGTCAACCAGTCCTTTTTGAAAATACCACGTTATCCTTTTTTCCAGACTTTACACAGTCAGTGCAGGATGCACGTCGTAAATTTGGACAAGTCAAGAAACGTCTGATGCAACATGGTCTCCAATACTCCATGCTATATCCCGCTCGGCTACGGGTGGTCCATCATGGCAAGCCCCATATCTTTCAGGATCCATCCCAGGTTGAACTGTTTCTGAGGGACCACAAAAAATCTACTGAACCAGCTCGCTCCCCTACAGAGAGGGCGAGATCCCGATCGCCCACTTCTGCTCTTGACTGATTTGAGTTCTCCAGTTGCCATTATATCCCATTGATGATAATCTTCTGTTTTGGCTCTGCTCTGCCTCCGCCTGTTTCTCTTTCTACTTTGCAGTTTTTTATTATGGACACATATTCATCTTTGCGCTTTTGCCCTTTATTGTAGAGCTACCACTTGTTAGGCCCTGCAGTTTTAGTTGGTTCCTCAATGCTGTTTAAACCTGATTGAGCCCTGGCACCAACCTCCCCCTCCCGCGTTTTCCGCTGGATCTTGGCTCCAGGGGATAGCGGGTGAAATATCGGGGGAGTGGGATGGCGGGTCTGGACCCCTAATGTCCCCCATTTGGGTGTTCCCCGATAAGTAAATGACAGGACGTTATGGGATTGTACAGGGTGGGGGTGATGCCCGACATGATTGGGATGTCGGAGTGGGTGGGTGGGTGGTTTTTCAAGGGCATGTTTTGGGGTTGTTTTTTTTCAGCATGAGCATTGCACATATACTTGTTGATGTAGCACAGTATGCCACCTTTGCTAATCACCTATACCTGAGGAGTTGCTGCCGGGTGGGCTTATTGACCTGTGTCTCTCTTACCCGTAGACCTGACCCACGCTACACGCACTGAGCTGGGTGGGGGGGGGTTGCTCACTGCTATCACCTGGAATGTCAGGGGACTAGGGGACCCGAGAAAGCGCAGGCGAATCTTGGGTGCATTGGATAGACTGAATGTCCAGATTGTGTTCCTGCAAGAAACCCACATGGACCCCCTACGCAGAGGCACCTTTGCTGCCAGATGGGCTGCGCACTTGATTCATGCGCCGTACTCGTCCTATGCGAGAGGCACTGCTATTCTAGTGAAAAGAGGTATTCCTTATGTTCCCCTTGGTGCCGCCACGGATCGAGAGGGCCGATATTGTATAGCATGGGGCAGGATAGGGATCGAAACTATCACCCTGGCCTGCTCCTACGGTCCCAATTGTGATGACCCGAGCAGCTTCATTGCTCTCTGGAACAAGATTCGCGAAGTGGGCTCTGCGCACCTCATCTGGGGAGGTGACTTCAACGCTGTATTAGACCCTGCTTGGGATAGATCTAACCCGTCTGTACACCACTATACTAATACACACAAATACCTGAGGGACATTTGTGACACTCAGGATGTGCTAGATACCTGGCGTCACTTACACCCGACTTCCAGGGAGGGCACACATTGGAATACTGCTTATGCCACATGGGCCAGACTGGATTACATTATGGTAAATAGGGCACTGGCCCCCTCCATGGTCGCGGTGCAACATGTAGGCCGCACATTCTCTGACCACTCCCCGGTGCTGGCAAAATTTCGCTTACCTGACATAATGGGTAGACCCCCGACATGGCGACTCCAACCCAACACCTTACTAGATGAACTTTTCCGTACCGAACTGGGCCACGAACTAGAGGACTTCTTGTCTCGTAACAGGGGATCGGTAGACCAGGTGTCCACCTTGTGGGAAGCCCTAAAGGTCACGATACGCGGGTTCTGCATCTCTAAGAGTTATGGGGTGCTGCGAGCCTTACGCGACACACTACGTACATTGGAGTCCACCCTACACACTCTGGAGACCAGCCCAGACTATGCCGTCAACGCAGCTGCACAGGCGCAATATCGCGAGGCGTTGTCAGATTACACTTCCACTGCTGAAAGAGAGGTCAACTTCCGAGGCAAGTACTTCAGGGCCCGGGCGTACGGGGAGGGGGAGCGACCCGGTAGGTTCTTGGCGGGAGCGGTCCACCCACCGCGCGGCTCTAACTTCGTGTTGGAGCTGGAAGGGGAGGACGGAGTCCCTATACGCGACACACAATCACTCCTGGCGGCCTTCACTGAACACTACTCTACATTATATTCCACTACTAGGGTCGGCGCACTAGACATGGACGACTACTTGAGGGAACTTACCCTGGGCTGGCTCTCAGACCATCAGAGGGAGTTTTTAGCAGAACCGATAGGCCTAGATGAGGTTCGAGATGCGATCAGCCAGATGGCACCCGGGAAGGCCCCCGGTCTGGACGGATTGCCCATGGATTTCTATAAGGCATATATGGATATCCTGGCTCCGGTACTTCGAGAGGTCTTTATGGAAGCACACGAGTCTGGCGCGCTCCCCCCCTCCATGCAGGAGGCGCTGATCACCTCACTATTAAAACCTGGGAAACCACCCCAATCCTGCGACTCTTACCGCCCTCTCTCTCTCATTAACTGTGACGCCAAAATCTTGACCAAAGTACTAGCTAACCGTCTACAGTTGTTACTGGGAGGGCTGGTGCTATCGGATCAGGCGGGATTCGTCCCTGGTAGGGCCACTTCCAATAATCTCCGGACGCTTTTTTCCATTATGCATAATGTGGACCCTGACTTGCCACTGGTGGCAGTCTTTCTGGACGCCACCAAGGCCTTTGACTCCCTGGAATGGGATTATCTTCATTGTATTTTGCGCAATATGGGACTGCCCCTAGGCTTCACGCGCTGGATTGATATTCTCTATAATCGGCCGATCGCTAGGGTAGGGGTGAATGGACGGATTTCGGAAGCTTTCGTGGTGTCGCGGGGAACCCGTCAGGGGTGCCCCCTATCTCCGTTGCTTTTCGCGATGGCGCCGCTGGCTGCCCGGCTCCGGCAACACCACCGGGACAGGGCCCTACGGTGTCTCCAACGAGAGGTGCTTATATCCTTATATGCGGATGATATAACCCTGTACATCCGTGATCCCGCTGCTAACCTCAACCCCATCCTTTGGGAGTTTATTCGCTTTGCGGGCATGTCTGGCATCCACATCAACTGGGGAAAGTCCACTGTCTTCCCACTAACCGCGGCTGCCCAGCCGTTCCACATGGACTACCCCCTACGATGGGAAAGGGATGAGGTTCGCTATTTGGGCATACTTCTCTCTCATGATCGTGAGGAGTTGATGCGGATGAACTATGGCCGCACGTTTGACCATGTTCAAACCTGCGTGTCCAGATGGATCACGCTGCCCCTCTCTTTTGCGGGACGAGCCTCCCTCATCAAGATGGTGGTTCTTCCCAAGCTCCTGTATCTGTTCCTGAACATCCCATATTACCCAGGCAAATCCTTCTTTCAACTCCTGCGGTCTGAGCTTATCCGACTGGTCTGGGGAGGGAAGAAGCCTCGTCTCAGCTGGGAGACCTTGACACGTCCCTTTGCGCAGGGGGGCTTTGACCTGCCTGACTTTGAGATGTACTACTATAGCGTGCAAGCCCATTACGTTCACCATTGGATCCACCCCACTCCCTTTCTACCACAGACGGCGGTGGAACATTGGTTGGCGGATCCTATCCCACTAGAGGGAGCAATATTTAGTACGCCAGAGACACGAACGGTGTACCGTACCACGATTTCCAGTTCCATTCTAGCGTGGCGATACATCATGAAAATAACCCGCACGACAATGCTCTACTCTCCACTACTTCCACTGGCATACCACCCCTTGCTGCCCCTTTTGCAGGAACAATTGTTTAAAAACTTTATGGCCAAATTCCACATAGAGAAGTGGGGTGATCTCTATCAGGATGGACTATTCCGCTTCCAGACACACATGTTCGCTAACATCGCCCCTACTTCCATGGATACATTCCTTTATATTCGGCTTCGTAGCGGAGTCCGAGCATTGACAGAGGAGTTTCCTAGTGAACCACCCGTTCTCGAGCCCCTCCATCGGCCACTCAAGGCGGTCACTCCGGCGCACGCAGTCTCCACCCTATACCACTCACTACGCACTACACCAGCTTCCCTACCCTGCAGGGCACGAGCCAAATGGGAGGAAGAATTAGGCCTGCCCATAGATGACGAGCTCTGGAGCTATTGCTGCCTACAAACTGAACAAATATCCTCCAGTAGCAGGTTCAGGGTAATTCATTATAAATTCCTGCATAGACTCTATTGCACTCCAGCGCACATGCACAGGGTGGGCCTCCGGGAGGAGGATCTCTGCTGGCGTTGCCACGCTCCAGCGGCAGACTTCCTTCACATGGCTTGGGGATGCCGGGAAATAGCCGACTATTGGCAACCAGTGTACTCCGGCATTTCAGAGATGATAGACATCCCGTTGTCGCCCTCACCGACGCAGGCGCTCCTAGGCTACACAAAAACTATTAAGAAGCCGGTACGTAGATTTGCCACAGTCACCCTTCTCATGGCCAAGAGACTAATAGCATGTAGATGGGGGAGGGGCAGAGCTCCTAAATTTAAGGATTGGATTAGTGACATGGTGCACTGTCAGGACACTCTACTTCGATATGCAGAAGTCTTGCCTTCCTCGTCCAGGCCGACTGACATCTGGGGTCCCCTTCAAACATATTTGCTGTCGCACCCACAGATATAACGTACTCTCCCAGTCAAGTTCGCCTCAGCTTGTCACGCCAATAATTGTACTGACGCAGCCTAATTGAGGGAGCAGGGGGGGGACTAATGCTGCCGGGTGGCGGGGCTGGAACTCCCCCCCTCACTTCTTTGGTTCCCTGTCGTGGGTGGATCTCAGGTAGCAACTCTTCTGAACAATATAAGGGGATGGCAGAAGGGACTGCCCTTATGCATGTCTGAAGTCCGCATCTGTACAGCTGGTATAGGTTGCTACGGAAAAAGTACTGGATGCACAATACTCCATGATTAGATATGTTATGGTCCTTCGGGATGGCATGCTGAATATCGATGTTTCCTGTGCCGCAGCCGGCCCCCTGGAGGGTTGTAGGCAGGCAGCTGTGTTCAACACTAAACTCCCACTTGTACCGAGCCGCCGGCCACTTGATTGGTTGTAGGCATGGGGCTGTGTTTTTTGCTATATGGTCATGCTGAATAAAGGTTTTTGAAAAAAAAACAAAAAAAAAAAACAATATGATCATTTGTCCACCTACTTTTCTAAAATTTAAACATGGGTGCCTCAAACCTGGCTCCAGCTTAATAAATCCAAGATTGAAGTAACTAATTTTGGTAGTAAAATCAGCATTAACAACAAACTGGTAAGGGCCCTGTTCCACCCTTCTCTTGTCAAAGTTCATTCTTGCCAAAATCCTCATGGTCTAGATTAATCAACAAATGATAATGTATTGCCAAATTGGAGAAGTAGCTAAAAACATACATCTTCAGCTATGTAAATAGTGAAATGTGCTATTTACTAACTTCCCATCTAAGAGTATCTATAGTTTGCTCAAATTTAAACGAATTCAGCTAGATTACCAAAAATCTCTTACATAGACTGAAGGTCACACAAAATCCTGGGACTAAGATGATCATGACCTAAAAAAATGAGATTTTGTTTCAGGAGCCAGTAATAGAATTTGCTGCCTCAAAATGCAGGATAAGATTATTTTTTAGTTCTAACTACATGTGGCATCTAACTTTGTAGTATTTTGGGAACATGAGTTTTTGGGCAAACGTGTTTTATTGGGGCCAATTTCCTCAGATCTGTTTGTGGTATAGCTGTCTAACTGTGGGATCGATCAGGTTTTTCCCTGGCTGCACGTTTGTCTTTGGGCTGAGTGTAACCCAGTCTCTCACCAATCAATCGGTAGGCCTAGGTTTGGGTTGCAGGGCCTCTCTGAGCACGTATCCCAAAATGGGGTTGATGGGGAGGTCATCTTGGGTAAATTTAACAGAAGTTAAATGAGCTCATTGTTGAGTGTGCATAGAACATGGCGGTCATTGATATCATATTTACTGACATTCTCATTATTGTGCATACAGTTGTCATAGCGCACAGCGACATTGCTTTTTTATTTTTTTTGACATTGTTATGCATTAATAGTTCATGGCGTGCATTGACATTTTATTTTCTAACATTGCTGCTGCTGAGCCTCTTTCATTTGTTGTTGTACCTTGACATCACATTCACTGATATTAACACTTGGCCATTGCAGCCACTTAATGGTAAACACACAGGAATGGGAGCGATTAAATGCTCATCCTTGGCTCCCAAATTATGGACAACTTTCCCTGTTGACTTACAAATGATTCTTCATACCAGTAGTTTTTTTTTTTTTTTTTTGGTTTTTTTTTTTGAAACCGTTTATTGCAATCTCAAATATATACAAGTATGGGCCTACAACCTTCCGGCCGGCCGCTAAAGTGACAAAAGCAAATGACATACATACAATAAGGCACTTGGCTTTGCATAGACGATAAAGCAGGAGGTATCAACAACACGGGCCACATAACTCTGAACCCACAATACGGTTTCGTTTTATACAACACAACAACATAAAACCACACCCGCAAGGCAACCCACAATCGAAAATGACGACACGTGCTCCTCAAGTGGGGAACCCCAACCATCCAAAGAAATCCAGAGAGGGGGAGGGAAACTGATCCGGGACTGGGAGAACAATGTGCCCAGGGCTGAGGGAGGGGGTCAACTATGGGGATGGAGCTGGTGAAGCGGGAGGCAACAACGGCGGCTCGCAAATACCCCCGCGGTAAGCGTTCCAGGGGCCCCATATCTTCACCCATGCCCCAGGCTTACCCCGCGCCACATATACCACCTTTTCTCGGAACATGCACCAATCCATATGTTCTTTCCAAGCCGACACCGCCGGGGGTCTCTGAGATCCCCACAGCTGAGCAATGTCACGTTTAGCTATCATATATCCCAGAGTCACCCATCGCGTCTGCGGAACCGAGTAATCAGTCGGTTCCCACACATTCAGCAGGCATCTCCTCGCTTCAGGCAACAGCGCGACATGTGTAACCGCTCGCAGAACCTCATGCACACCACGCCAGAATCGCTCCACCTTCGGACATTCCCACAGAATGTGTAAAAAAGTCGCCAAAGCACCACACCCACGCTTACACAATCCATCCTCGGCATAGCCCATACGCTGAAGCCTTGGCCCCGTCATATACACCCGGTGGAGTATCTTAAGCTGGACGAAGCGAAGGCGAGCCGGGATGGCCACCTCCTTCGGAGAGGCCACCGCGGAAATCCAGTCCTCGTCGTCCAACTCCAGCCCATCGGCAACCCAAGCCTCGCGGAGGCCAGTCAGTAGGCCCGAGCGGTCATTTATCAATTTCTTATAAATGAGGGAGATCGTGCTGTCCGGAACGTGGCCATCTAGCACTCTATCCTCCAGGGGGGAGGACTCCGGGATGGAGGCCACGTCTGGGAAGACGGAACCCAGTGCGTGACGGACCTGCAGGTAGCGAAAGTATTCACTGCCCTGCAGCTGAAACTCCGCCTGCAGCGTCTCGAATGTCTTGAATCCTCCCCTCGTCCAGAGATCTCCCACTGTACTGATGCCTATCATGTCCCACCTCTCGAAGCCCTTCGAGGTCCACAAAGAGCCAAGCCTCTCCGACGCATACAACGGTGACGCCCGGGTCAAACGGTCCTTCCATCCCATAGCTGCATTAGCCGCGTGCCATACTCGCACCATGACACGCGTGGGTCCCGTCAAGCGGGAATCGGGCACGCTAGTGTAGAGCGCTCGGTTGTAGTCGCCACCGGGTAGGAGCATTTTGTCCATTTCAAATGCCGGGTTTAGGGCGGGCCCATAGAAGCCGTGATTAATTGCAGCTAACTGGGAGGCCCAGTAATACCGCTTAATATCCGGGAGGGCAATCCCTCCGTCGTACCACGGGAGCGTCAATTTTGCCAGGGCTATACGCGGCCTCCCGTCCCAAAACAGACGGCGCTGTAAGCTTTCCACCTCACGGAAGTAGCGCGCCGGGACCAAGTCCATAGTGTTCTGGAGCGCGTACAAAAAGCGTGGCAATGACATCATCTTGAACAATGCCGCCCGGCCGAGCGGCGAAAGCGGCAAGCGCCGCCAGCGCGCGACGTCCTCCTTCAAGCGCTGGAGGGGGGGAAGCAAGTTTCGCTCGTAGCGGGCCACCGGGTCCAGCGTAATATAGACCCCCAGGTATCGAAATCCCTGCGAGGCAATCTGGATCGGACAGCCCCGAGGGAGGACAGGAGCCTCCCCGGAAAGCACATAGACACAGGATTTAGCCCAGTTAATGACAAGGCCTGAATTACGGCCAAAGGAGCGCAGAACATCGACCAGGACAATCAGTGATTTGCGCGGGGAGGCTAAGTACAAAAGGATATCGTCAGCGTAGAGGGACACGCGGTCCTCATACTCGGGGGTCCAACGGAGACCTCGGATGGAAGGGTGCCACCGCAGCCACTCCGCCAGGGGTTCCAGGGCCAATGCAAAAAGGAGCGGCGACAGGGGACAACCCTGTCGCGTGCCCCGTCCCAGCACGAATGGGGCCGAGACTCGACCATTCACCACCACCTGTGCCAATGGGTCCGAGTACAACAATTTGACCCAACTGATGAATCCCGGGCCAAATCCAAATTTCGCCAACATCGCCCAGATGTAGGGCCACTCGAGCGTGTCGAACGCCATGGTGGCGTCCAGGGACGCCAAGATGGCCGGCTCCCGCACGAACGGAACACGCGCGAGCACCCCGTGCAAGCGCCGCAGATTAAGGGCCGTATTGCGATGGGGAATGAAGCCGGACTGGTCTTGGTGGACCAAATCGCCCACCACGCCGACCAGCCGGTTAGCGAGCACCTTGGCGAGGATTTTAGGCTCCGCGTTCAAGAGCGAGATAGGCCGGTAGGATGTAACCCGGTCTCGCGGTCTGCCCTCCTTGTGGATAACCACGATGGTAGCCAGACGCTGGTCCGGCGGGAGGGAGCCCCGCGAGTGAGCCGCAAGGAACATAGCGCGGAGGTGGGGTGCCAGTACGTCCGGTCGCAATTTATACAACTCGATAGGAATGCCGTTCGGGCCCATGGCCTTGCCAGAAGCGACCGAGCGGATGGCGAGGGCAATTTCGTCCGAGGTGGGGGCGGCATCCATCAACTCCCTGTCCTCCATTGAGAGGGAGGGCAGCGCGATGTCACGCAGCAGGGCATGGGAATCCTCCTCCGGGCAGGGAGAAACCGGGGAATATACCTCGCGGAAATAATCCGCGAAGCAAGAGACAATGCCTTCCGGCTCAGTGACACGTACACCATCCATTCTTTCAATCAGCGGGACCACACGATTAGCTCTCTCCTTCCTATCCAACCACGCAATCAACTTACCAGCCTTATCACCCACATCATACAATCGCCCCTGTTGCTCTCTGCTGAGGCCCCTGGCCGCCTCCGTGACGAGGGACCTATAGGCCGCCTGCTTAAGGTGTAGTACGTGCAGCGCAGCGTCAGTCACCCCACCCCCCAGATCACCCTCCAGTTCAGTGATTTCGGCCTCCACCCGGGTCACCTCCTCCTGTGCGCGCCTCCGGGCATGGGAAATAAAGGAGAGGGCCTCCCCTCTAAGCACAGTCTTGAAAGCCTCCCACAGGGAAATGGCAGACGGGACAGACCCCACATTCTCCTCAAAATACCGTTGCAAGGATTTAATCAAGTCAGCACGAATAGTGGGGTCGCGCAGGTACCAGGCATTGATTGGAGCTACCCTGCCCTCCCCCCTCGGGAAGACATCAAAGTGCAACACGAGTGGGGAATGATCTGAGATACCCCGCGCCAGATGGCGCACCTCCCCCACTCTCCCGGCATAGGCCGCAGGGACAAGGACATGATCAAGCCGCGAAAGGCTACCATGGGCCCCCGAATGGAAGGTGTACTGCAGCTGAGTGGGATGCTTCAGACGCCAACAGTCCACCAATCCCAGCGTGTCCAAAAGGCCAGACAGCCACGCTTGTGCCCGGGGGAGGTCCCTAGGGGGATAGCGATCCAGAGTCCCAGAAGCCACCGCATTGAAGTCCCCCCCAACCACCAGAAGCCCCCCCGGAAGGTCAAGCAGGAGGCGTCCCAGGTCCGCAAAGGTGGTGGACTGTAACCCCGGTGGGACGTACACTGAGACAAAGACGACTACCTTGCCCTCCATTCTCCCCACCAAGACAGTGTAGCGTCCCCTCTCATCATGGCGCACCTCGTCTATTTCTAGCGGGAGCGAGGTCTTGACCATAATGCCCACCCCTCGTGAGCCTGATGTGAAGCCCGAGTGGGCCACCAAACGATAACCACGTCGGGTAATGGCACAATAGGAGTTACCAATGAGGTGTGTTTCCTGCAAAAAGACCACATCAGGCGAAATCCGTTTCAGATATTGCAGGACCACACCCCGCTTAATCCTATCACCCAGTCCGTTAACGTTCCAGGACAACAACGTCAGGTCCCTACCCCCCATCACATACAGAAGCCATCATTTGTCCCCCCGAGAGCATCTCAAAAAAACCAATACAATAAAGGGTTTGCCTTGCGGTAGAAACGAACCACACCCCACCCCAACCCACCCATCCCAACAGAACTCCCCCCACCCTGCACCCCTGCATGAGCCCGAACAGCCCCCCCAAAGTGCAGTGTGCCTGTCGCCCCATGGAAAGAAAACTAACTAGTCCCCCAGAGGAGGAGGGAGATCCCCCAAGAGACCCCACACGACCTCCGCAGGAGGGGAACTTACCCTAACAGTCAATGGTGACAATAACACAGTCCAGAGCAAGGCCTACCATTAGTCCCTCAGTCCTGATCCGGCGGGCCCTCCCCACCAACCGCTCCCCCCCCACCCCCCCGGCCCCGATCTCCGGGCAGAGTGTCCAGCCAGTCCCCGGCCGCCTCGGGACGATCAAAAAAGTGCGCGCGGCCATCCACCTCCACCCTCAGCTTAGCCGGAAAAAGCATCGCATATTTGAGATTCAGGTCCCGTAGGCGACGTTTGACACCGAGAAAACTCAGTCGCTGCTTTTGGACCGCCGGAGTAAAGTCAGGATAGAAATTGATATCCATATTGTCAAGTCTGACCGGCCCTTGTAGCCTGGAGGTCTGCAGGATAGCGTCCCTGTCCCGAAAATTAAAAATCCGGGCGATGAGAGGCCTCGGAGGGGCTCCGGTCTTAGGCCTACCCCCGGGGACCCTGTGGGCACGTTCCACTGCAAAGAATTTACTCAGCCCCCGAGGCTGGAGATGGGTGAGGACCAAGTCCTCCACAAACAGATCCGCTGCCTCTGCCTCGCGTCCCTCCGGCACCCCGATGATGCGGACATTATTCCTCCGGGCCCGACCCTCGGAATCCTCCAGTCGACGATGCATCAGGGCGCTCGCCTGGCCGAGCCTGCGCACCTCCTGTTGGAGGGCCGCCACGTCGGACGTGAGGCCCGAGGTAGAGTGGGCCAAAGAATCGACCCGGTCATTTGTTTTTGAGAGATCGGCTCTCACGAGGCCCACGTCCACGAGGACCGAGTCGATCTTCTGCGCCAGAGTGTCAAAGCGCTGGTCCACCGAGGCCTTCATCTCGGCGATGGCGCCCATGACGTCTCGGAGGGTCAGGTCCGTGGGCAGAGCAGGAGCGTCAGTCGGGCCCGTAGGGGATCTACGTAGCGCCTCTGGAGATCCCTTCTGGAGGGTGTAGCGGTCCATATTGTTGGATTGATGGGCCGCGCCACGACGGGTCGACTTCACCTTAGCCCGGTCGCCATCTTGTTTTGTGGCCATGGTCGCGGTCCCAAATCGAGCCAATCTCCTCAAAAAGGGGGTAGACAATCCCGTTCAAGGGCTCCGGGGGGGGGCGACCACCGCTCCGCAGGACGGACCGCAGCCGGCGGGCCGGCAGGGCACCCCAACGAGGCCACACCACCGCACACCGCTTCGCGACCCTACCTCGCCTGGCAGCAAGGAGGGCGCAAAAGCGAAAGTGAAAGTGCGGGGTGCGCGAGTCGCCCAGCCTTGCCCGCCGCTGTTATTCACTTTGTCGCCGGATCGCCCCACAACTCCAGTACGGGGGGCCGGCGTGGAGAAGGCCGCAAACCTTAATCGGTGCTCCCGCCGGTGTCCGAGGTCCGAATTGAAAACGGAAAACGGGCGTCACCTCAACTCTGGTTCACAAACACAGTCCCCTCATCTAGGACAGGATTCGGTCAGGATTTATGCAGGAGGTCGCGGAGGTCCTCGGGAGCCTCGCACCTACGCGGCCATCTTGGGTGCGCGCTAGGCTCCTCCCCATACCAGTAGTTTTGATGGCGAATTAAGACACACTTTTATTCATCCTTAGCATCTTTCAGCTCAGGGCCTAGAGACAACTTGGTGTACAGTGTGCTAAATGAAGGTTTTACCTACTTTTGTTTGGAAGTAGTTGCCATTTGAGAGTGAACTGGAAAGAGAGAGAGAGAGACAGAGCACGAGTGTGTGCATGCGTTTTCCCGGCAGTCCAATATAGGTCCTTCATCCTACTATCGCCCTGAGCAGGGCAGGATTTAGCGCTGGTAGCGCCTAACGCAACACTCTTTATTGCCGCCCCCCTATGATCGCATTATGCAAGGATTCCCCCATACCACCCTCCAATGGTACCCCTCATCTCTCCGTAGCCTCTCTCACATGTATTTAATTTTTTTAGAGAGCTACTCATATCAATGTAGGGTGTCTGAGCACTTTACATCACACTCACATTATACAGAGACAATGAATCAGACAAGTGTATAGATCAATGTACAGGAAATGTTACATAATACAACAAGGACTACAAGGTATAGAAGTCACACCTCATGAGTGCCTGGTCTGGAGAAGCACAAACTCCAGATTACAAACATAACACAGTGGTTGCAGTTTGGCTTTACTAACAAACGGATTGCTGCCACAAAAGCATACCCCACTCAGCTATCTAAATAAAATACAATTCTGTGATCTGCACGTTACTCATGCGTGAGGGAGGAACATATGATGAGTCAAAACTGGACCTAGACAAACCTCAGATTTCGCCAGCAAGTACATTAATCACCAGCGTTATCTTGAGATGTTTATAATTGCCTGAACTTTTCCGGACACACGAGTAACTCTACAACAAGTGTTTTTAACCTGATAAGATATTTCATAATATAGCGCCCCTCTCCCCCGAGCGCGGCGCCTGCTGGGGCAGCACCGGTCACACTGCCCTAAAGCCGGCACTGGCGCTGGGGATGTTGGTGCTGGTTCTTTGCTTGTCTGCTTTCCCCCTCTTGGTAAAGATTGTTTTGCTTTTTCATATATTCAAATCTGGGTTACTTTCCCATAAGACACTGCCGTGCCCATCAGGATGCTCATATTTTTGACTCCTTCCTGAAGCTGACCCTTCCTTTTAGTACCGAGCAATCACTTAGGGGCATATTATCAAGACAGCGTTAAAATTATCGCCGCTTTAGCGGCAGAAAACTGCCGCTAAAGCGGCGATAATGGGCTTGATAATATGCCCGTGAGAATTCCCATAGAAGCCCATGTTGACACCAGAACATGGGCTTCTATGAGAATTCACTGCGGCATATTATCAAGCCCATTATCGCCGCTTTAGCGGCAGTTTTCTGCCGCTAAGGCGGCGATAATTTTAACGCCGTGCTTGATAATAGGCCCCCAAGTTTGTTAATTCATTAGTCGTCTTAAGTGATTGGCAGCTTCTGGCTGGAATGCCCATTGCTTGAAGGCGCAAGTCTTCGAACACATCCAATTGTTCAGGGGGACCTCATCCCAGATGATGGAAGCGTACATCTGGTTAAAATACATATTCAAATTGTTGATACTGCAACTAATTATTTAATTGCAAACACAAAAGATGGAAACAAATTCATCTGATAATGTATTGTTGTCTCGTCTTTCAAACAGTACAAAGTCAGAGACACAAAGTTTTAACTAATTATACAGCTAAAAAAGACTTTCTCACTCTCGTTCTGTTGCATATTCATGAATTATTTCCTTCATATTAAAACTCCTCATCACATTGCTCTCTGCTATGAGAGCGAGAAAGTGTTCAGATGTTCTTGTGAAATAGCTGAGCATAGAACTTCTTTTTCTATTATTGCCAGGCTCCTTTCTTCAACAAGTTTTCTATTACTCTGTTGATTTATTATTTAAATTAAATCAAGAAAAGCAAAGGATGTTGATTAACTCATAGGCTTTAGGTTGTTACGCAAATGCCACATCTGCTACTGCACTGCCAAATGTAGAATTTTTTCACGCAACGCAGAACACCAACCAAAGTTGCTGCTGTGCCTGGAATGAGCGAGCAGAACAGTGTCTTCTCCGATATGGTGCTGAGTCTCTCTTCCCCTCCACTGGTGCATTTTAGGCTGCCTTGCACTATAGTGCAAGGGTGTGTGCATGATGTCTGGTATAGGTTTTGTCAGAACTGCTATCAGAGGGCTACAGGGCACACAGGGTTTGCTGGGCCCAACCATGGTGGTTGAGGCCTTTCACTCCTGATGTGCCATGGCCGGACCTACTATGAATCCTGCTCAACTCGCCCAAGTACCCCTTCTGTACTTGACTCTCAGAAATAGCTGTGGTCAAGCAGTCAAGTGTCCCTTGGGGGTATGTAGATACAGGTCCGTGAACATGACTCATAACTCAAAGTCTAAACAGCGCAAACAATAAATCAATGTCTGGCCAAATACTTGCTTTTATAAGAAAAAGTAGTATTTTATTCTAACTCTACACATGTAAATGAATACGACATTCAGAAGCAACAACACAGTCAACCTTGGATTAGATCTCTAGTAGTTGTTGGGCAAATCCCTGTCCCATCCTCCTTCATGTAACATGTATGTAGGTATTCCCCATTCACTGGTGGCCGCATCTAGGAAATGCACACTTACTCAAGACGTTACTCAAGAGTTACAGTTGGCTCTTCAGGATTTTAGTCAAAAATGTTCATGGTGCTGCAGCACCGTTAGCAGCGAGTCCCCTGGGACCGAATTGACCCAGTTAACATATTATTGCTCTCGCAACACGAAAGAGTTCAGCGATGCAGCGGGGCCCTCCAAGCGAGCACCAGCGAGTTCTGTTCGGTTTGGAGAAGTTGGGCTGCTCACAGACCATGTGACACCATCCTGCCGCACAGGTTCTCTCTATCGAGCGGCGCTGCCGGAATCCTTCTCAGTTGTGGGAGCAGCTCCCGGCACATGGAGGTGCAGCAAACCAGCCTTTCCACTACCATGGTTTGGTTAGCCCCAGTGTCCTTCAAAGCAGTGACAGAGATCTCATTCACCTCCACCTGCGAGAAGTGACAACATCCACCTTCAGGGATCACAAGCTCATCCTCTGAGTCTATCTCCCAGCTAAGGGAGATCATGGTATTTTCTGTGACCTGTCCCTGGGGGCTACTTCCCCCTGAGACCACATTGGCCACCCCATAGAGGTATCACAGGACAGACAGAGTCCCCTTCCTTGTTTCCTAACTGGGAGCACTCAAAGCAGTGGGGTTGGAAATGGAGCGATCCTGGCCACTGCCCACCAGAACCTCTCCCTATTTCTCAAAAGGGGCTGAGCAACCCTTTCCCCCACCTTACTCTGGGACTCGTCTGGGTCACTTTTAACCTCCCCCCACTCTGCTGGGGAGATCCTGAACCACCCTTCTTGGTGTCACTCCCAGGTAACCTCTTGGACACCCTTTTAATGAGCCAGGGGTCTGCTTCCTTTGCAAGCTCAGTGGGGTCAGTGAGCTTGCTGTCAACCAGGTGCTAGCTCAGCTCCACATAACAAGTACTGAACATGTGCTCCCTCCAAATAAGTTTGAACAACCCAGCAGGGTCGGCTCCTCCACGTGGGCATCGGAGCGTCGCCCCACTGCTTTTTTGCAGTGCGAGAAACAGAAAAGTAAAATGGTATAAATACCATTTTACGTTTCTGCTTCTTGCACTGCGAGAACGCAGAAGAAGGGTATGCCTGGTTGGGGGCAGGCGGGTGGGTGGGTCGGGGAGGTGTGGCTAGCCCAATGTTATGGACGCTGACTGTATGGTCGGCCCCTGGGCCGACCAAACCAGTCATAGCACTCTCTGTTTTACTCCATGCAGGCTGCGCAAATACGGCCTCCCCATAGACGCCTGTAAGCACAGCGTCCTAACCAATCACAGCGCTGCCATTGCAGCATTGTGATTGGCTTAGGGGAGGAGAGGGAGGCTGCCTGCTTCTGCTTCCGGGACCGGAGGCGAAGGTACATTTTTTTGTTGTTGAAATTTTATGAAATTAATCCCCCACCCCCTCCCCTTGCGACCCCACCCACAAGTCATGTGAGCCGCGACTGTTTTTTAATAGACAGCTAGCCCCTGACCAATATGTTTAATTTCTGCAGGCGTTTCTTTTGACATAATGGCGGCATTTGTGTCTTTTCTTTAGACCTGAGCGCCTCATGTTACACCCCTGAAGAAGGTGTCGGGCCTGTCTCTTATGTTTCCTGGGCCCCGGTCGTGAGCCTTTGAACTCAACTGTTTATTCCTGTGGAAGAAAGTGAGTTTGGAAGTATGAGAATTGTGTAACTGGTGATCTATGGGGCCGAGTTGTTTATTTCTGAAAGAGCCTGCCAACTGCTGTGCACGTCTTCCAACCTCCCTCCCAGCAGTCCCTTCAGGTTGGAAATGATTCATCAGCAAGCTTTTGGAAAGGAGGGGAAAGGTCTGCCCTTGGGTCCGTGGCCTGCGAGGGGCACGACTGAGAGCAATTGTGCAAGTTCCACTGCTGCAGGTCCCAGGCATGTGAGCCATAGGAAAAGGCCTGCATGAATACAAGTGGAGGGTGGGGAAAAGTTTGAACTGATAAAAGTTAAGGCTGTATGTTCGAGGGTCTCGTTGGGTCAGCTAACGCCAAAGGTTAAGGGTCGTATTTATGCTTCTCCCCAGGGCCTGACTGGCCATAGCGGGCACAGAGAATTTCCCCGGTGGGCCACCAGGGTGGGGGCCGGTTTTGGGCTCCTGGGGGCTGTTTTTGTTACCGAGAGTCAGCTATATCGGCCCCCTGTAACATAGTGCCAATATCGGCAACAGTAGTCAGTTATCATGCAGCAAAATACATCAATAAACCACACGACACCTTGTTAGTGGAGAAAATTGCTACAGGCTTATTTGCATAACAAATATGCCAACATGGTGGGTTATCTTACGGGCGATCCCAGGGCAGGCCAACCCTTATGCCGCCTGCCCGCCTGATGAGCCAAATTACACCGTGGCCATCGCCAATCGGTGTTTACCAATTCTCGGGAGGGGCCACCCCTCCCATCAGTGGAACACCAGTCCACTCCCTTATTCACGCCCCCCAAAAGGTGGGCGGAGCGTACCTGGCAGCCCCCGGTTGCTCAGACCCACAACCGCCCGTAGGGCTAACGGGCGCCGTAGTTCTTCCAGGGGACAACGCTAAGACATCCCTGGGTATCCTTGGCTTAGCACCCTTGTTGTGCTGCTGCATAAAGTACCAATCGGTATGTTGCAGACTCTGGATCACCCTGTAACTCCTCCACAGCTCTGGGAGCGGCCCCCATCACAACCAGGCCCCCCCCCCACCAAGGCATATATTCCTACTTACATCCTGATGCTGCCAAGGCCTCCCCTAGGTCTAGTAAGAATAAGTCCATGCCCAACCCTGAGATGTGCACCCCATCCACCTCCCAGCATCCCGTGGACTTGGCATGAAGTAAACCATGTCTGAGAAAGCCAAATCCCCTTTGCTCCGTGAATTTACACATGGCGCTGTTTACTCCCCTACATGATATCTCAATGGCGTCCCCAGAGCGCGCTCCGCTCCAAACTGCCCGTGGTGTAATTTCTGACCACCTCAGTTCACATGGCCCCAGTAGATTACTCAATTGACACATGGTGTCTCTCAAATCTTGGAGCAGTACTCTCCTACCTAGTGCAGTCAGGTCATTCCCTCCCAAATGTATGACCAGCAGGTGAGGTGGAGCAACCCCTCCCCCAAGTCTCTGCTGCAGCTTCCTGGTCAGTTCGCTCCAACGCATCCCCGGGTAACCCAGCCACGTTATCTCCGTGGCGGAGAAGCCATGTCGCCATTTTCTGAACTCAGCCCACCGTGCCACTCTCGTGATGCTTGAATGGCCAATTACCCACACTTTGGTTCCTGGTAAATAAAGAAATGCTGTGTTTGAAAAACATTTATTGTAACTGGGAAAGAACACACTGCTAATCTACAATTGCACATCACAACACAACACTGCAACATCACGTGGCGGCATAGGCCAAAGCTGTGTGTCTTTATATACTCCAATGCACGTTGGGGCTGCGGGCCTGAGTGCCCTCTCGCCACGCCCTCCCGCCTAAGGCCTTATGTATCGCTTGTAGCATTGAGACTCCCAGCGCCCTACTTGCTTAATTCTCTCTGGCGGCATCCCTGAAAGGAAGGCTGTGGTTGCTGCCCCGATCCTGAAGGAGTGGCTACTGAATTTCTTGCCCCCCTCTGTCTGCCCAGCCAATCGTAAGCATGCCTGCATAATGTGGTCTACTTGGAACTTCGTAACCGGAGACCCATCCTCGTGCACAAGAAGGTACCCCGCAAACCCCGCTCCAGGGAAGACCCTTCATCCTCCCATGCTCCTGTGATTGCACAAAATATTTCCACGCAAGTCCTGTATCATTTCGCCGTCCATGGTGCCAGGGACTGCTCCCCCAAACCCCTCATCCGTTGCTCCACTTCAGAAGAAGCCATAAGTGTTGTGGGAAAGGGGTCCTTCCTTCTCTCGCTCTTGGCCATGCCTCCCGGAAACGGCGCCACTGAAAACGAGAGAGAGCGTCAGCAGCCACGTTCTGTACCCCTTGAATGTGCCGATCCCTGCAGTCAATATTGTTCTTTAAGCATGCTCTCACCAGCTCTCTCAACAGGCACAACACCAAGGGACATCTAGCTGACTGCGAGTTGATAGCCTGGACAACCGCTAGGTTGTCGGACCAGAACAGGACCCTCTTCGCTGCCAACGCTCCCGGCCAAAGGTGGAAAGCAATTACTGTGGGGAAGAGTTCCAACACAGTGATCTTGGACGTTATCTTTCTCTTGTGCCAAGCGTTCGGCCACTTCTCAGCACACCACTCCCTATCCAGGATCACGCCGAACCCCTCCCTTCCAGACGCATCAGTGAACAGCGACAGCTCCGTGCTGTTGGCCCAGGGTGCGCGCCAGATGACAGACCCATTAAAGTTGTCCAAGAAGTCCGTCCACATTAGTAGATCCTCCCTCATGCCTCTGCTCAGCTTCACCATGTGATGCTTCTTTTTTACCGAAGCCGTGGCTCTGGCTATCCTGCGCGCCAATACCCTTCCCGCTGGAATTAGCCTGGCAGCAAAGTTGAGTTTCCCTAGGAGGCTCTGGATGAAGGCCAGTGTGGCCTTGTCCTTCCCTACAGCTAGGCGAATCTGCTGACCAAGATCACGCACTTTTTCTGGCGGCAGCCTGGATTCGCCTAAAACCATGTCCAGTTCGATCCCTAGGAACGTGAGTACCTGCGCAGGGCCCTCTGTCTTTTTAGGAGACCCCGAGATGCTTCGCGAGGGTCTGAAAATCAGAGAGTGCCGCCTTGCATTCCTGCGTGCCAACCCGCCCAATGAAAAGGAAATCATCTAAGTAGTGGGAAACCCCTTCCACCCCAAAGGTTTCTTGTAGCACCCACTGCAAGAAGGAACTGAATGCCTCAAAGAAGGCACAGGACACCGCGCACCCCATGGGCATGCATTTGTCAAAAAAGTACCAGCCATCTAGCCTAAAACCCAGCAGGTGTTGGCTGCTTGGGTGCACTGGTAGCAAGCAGAACGCCGACTCAATGTCCGCCTTTGCTAACCAGGCCCCCTTGCCCGCCCTCCTGACTAGGTCCAGAGCCACATCCAGAGTACAGTATGACACTGAGCAAACACTCTCTTGGAGCCCATGGTTGACTGAGTCTCCCTCCGGGTAGGATAGGTGATGAATAAGTCTGAAGGCCCCCGGTTCCTTCTTAGGTACCAACCCCAGCGGGGAAACCATGAAATTGTCCAGTGGTGGTTCCCTGAATGGCCCCGCTACCCTCCCCAGTTCTAGCTCCTTCCTGACTTTAGCCTGCACTACTGACGGAAGGTCCCTAGCTGACTTGAGGTTGTGCGCCTCCCTGCAAGACAGGGGACCCACGTAAGGGATAACGAAACCTTTGGCTAACCCACCCAGCAATAGCGCCCCGTCTACCTTGTTGGGGTACCTTCTGAGAAGGGGGAGGATGTTGCTCATGATCACTGGAGACGGCCCTTTGCATGCGGGGAGGACTGTCATGCTGGGTAATGCCAGGGGATGACTACGTTTAAAGGAGATGGCAAGAGCGGATGAGATGCTGCGCCGCTGGTCATGTGGTGGGATGGTAGGGGTTTCTGCTTCCGTCAGAACTACCTCAACTGGCCTGTTTAACAGTGTCTGAGGGTTTCTTGTCCTTCTTGGACAAACAAGAAGTCGATGCGTGTCGGCCACCGCATTTGCTGCACACATGCTGGAACTTACACTTGATCCCCCATGAGCATGCCCCAGAGTTAAAGAGATTGCACGTCCCCGGCGACACCCTCTTAAACCCCCCTCTGTGGCCCCCCCTACGCGCCCCTCGAAAGGGCTGCTTGAAAGGCCTAGTGCTGGTCTGTGAGGACCCTAGAGCTGTGTGTGCCTCCCCTTGCGCCTTAGGCTGAGTATCTGCGCTCTGTGCCCCGCGGGATCCCATATGGTCCATCCACAACTAAACCTCTTTTTGGTCCCACTCCATCTCCGGGCATACTGCCATCTTTTTTCTAAATTCGCGGTCGTAATTCAGCCACCCTGACCCCCCCACTTCTGTGCCTCTGTATGTATCAATCTTTGATATAGTACAAGCGCCTGCCCTTGCTCTGGGAATTTTTCCAGGATAACTGACTAGAAAATAGAGAAGGCAGATAGCCAATTGTCAATGGACTTCTCCGGCCACGCCTGGAACCTGATTTTCTTATCCTCATCTTTCCCCGCAACCCTCCGGGCGTCTTGGCCATGTTGGCCAAGCAGGAGTAGGGAAAAGATGTCTAGGAATTCACGCCTCCATATGAATTCTTTAACAGCAAGTTGCGCTTCCCAGGACAAAGAGCTGTGGCCTGACAAGAGAGGCGCGTGAAAGACCGGCTTGTGCCCTGTTGGTGTTGACGAAGACTGTACTGCCAGAGCATTGCCTGTTGCACCCGGCAGGGATGACGTGGAAGGAGCGACTGGGGGAATGCTGAGTGCTGTCTGGGTGTTGGTGGCCGCTGGCCCTGATGCCGACGTCTCCCCCCCTTCGATATTTAGCCTCCCACTACTCCCTACTGCTGGTCCTATATTTGGGGCAGTCAGAGTCTGGTTGGCTAGCTCAAGGAATTGACCCAGCGGCTACCACCTCTTTGCTAGTACCTGTTCCTAACATGGGTGCACCCCCAGGGGGGGGACAACTCTTGTGCAAAAGTGCTTTTTCCTTGGAGAGCTCACACATTCGCTGCCGCTGCTAACCCTCCACCTAGATTGTTCGCGGTGGCGGCGGCGGCTCCAGCGGTTGAGCGCGTCCCTGCGAGACCCGCTCTGACCTCTTCCATGAAGCTTCTCAAAGTGTCAGTGAGCTTACCAAAATCCTCAGTAGTAGCGAAGTTCACTTGAGGTGTGCCGCCGGCCGGTGGGTGGACTAGTCCTTGAGTCACAGCCGGGGGAACGGGCAGCGTGGCACTTCAGGGAGTGGCCGCCGCTCGGCTCTTCGGTGGCGGCACGTCCGCCGGGAAATCTTTAACTGTTGCCCTGCGAATCCGCTTGGACCGGGAAGGGCCTGCTTCTTCGCTAGGCTCCTGTTCTGTGTGGGACCCCCCAGAGATGACCCCAGAGTCTTACGGGTTGCTTGCCTTCAGTAGGTCAGCAGCCCAAGCCAATCCCTTGGTCTTGGCGAGTTCAATGATGGCTGCTAGCTGAGCGTCTTGGGGAGTGCCTTGCTGTGTTTCCTCTACTTGTGACGTCAGCGTGAAAAGCGAAGGGGATCCCTGGCTATCCATCACTCCTGATCAGGTCGACTCAATCTGGAAGAAAAACCGCTGTGAGCTACAAAACTTGACCATCTTGAACGTGCACTCCTCATATCCTTCAGTTGTCCCTTCGGCGACGCTCTGACCTGCGCCTGTACTTACTATGCGTGAATCTTGGCTAACGTGCTTGAAAGCTGTCGTTCGCAGGGTACCTCAATGAATTCTGTAGTGGAAATGAAGCAAAGGTAAGGTTAACTTGCCCCCCACGCCATGGATTTGCACCCCGTCCCATCAAGCGGCCAAGTTCCTCATGTAGTCCCTTCTGCAACGCTCAACCCCGCATCTGTACTTACTATACTCAATGTGGGCAATCGTGCTTAATGGATGCCGCTCTGTGGGTACTCCGACGAAATCTGTGGCGGAGATGAAGAAGAGGTTAGTTCCGCACTCACCCCACACCCTGGTCTTGTACCCCCTGCCTTCGCCCCCATCCCAGAGGGGCGTGTAGGGCGGGCGGCCCCCCAAGCCCGCAAACGCTACTACAGCAGCATGATCTCACATACATTGGGCGTCGGAACTATTCCCTTTCCCCGCCTGTCGTGCATGCGTCACGGGGGTATCCCCGTATCTGTGTGCCTGTTGCTTGTTCGCTGCTGGGAGGGGGTGGTAATTAGGCAATCAGAGTCGCAAGTCCGGTCCTGACCTGCATTGAGACAAAACATGACTGGTCAAAACCCAGCCATCCCCAGGCAGGTACTGTGTCCGTGCGTTTAAATCCCTTGTAACAGTGCCCTGTCCGCTGCGATAATGCTATGCCTTCTTCTGTTGCCTTATGCAAAACAGCCCTCGTGCCCTGGCTTACCGATCCAACCCTGATGCGAATGCGGACCGCGTGCCGCCTGTATGCTGGTCAGTGGGTGTTCGCTCTTCGTTGCGACACTGGAAGATAAAGCATAAATGAGACATGTGCGGACCCCGTAGCCCTAATGCTAGTGGTACCCAGGAAACAGGGGAGCCCTGATCCATTACCTGTGTCAGTATTTCTGTAGGGGAAAATTGACCCCACCTGCCCCCATGAACGTCAAACGCAGGGACAAGCACGAGAGACAAACTGTACATAACCAAACAGGTAACACGTAGCAGAATAGCAGTTGGAAACTCCGTGTCCTAATCTAAACCATCCATCGAATCGATCGCCTAATGAATACCCACGTAACCCCCCTGCACGCCCGGTGTCCTCTGCGCTGTGCAAGGCACGTGGATAGGGATGCCCAGGTCCTACAGGTCCTACAGGTCATCCTGCCTACCAGGTTCCGCCGAACGTGACCCAAATGCAAGTCAATTGTTTTATGCATAAATATTTATTTATTAATTGGTTTATTAATGTGGCACAAAACAACCCTAAGTTATGTGGCACATGACATAGGACCTTTGAACTTAGGATATTCAGGCATGGAAGAATAAATGACTTTCCCAGAATCAGTGGTGTGGACGTGACCCCGAGGCTCTAACCCTGCTTTCCAGTACCAGGTCTGACTAACAAATGGTGCGGAATCAACCCGATGGTGATGAAGCGCCTAGCAGGGCACCGTCGACAATACCTTCATGTACGGCAGAGTAAGTGATTTGCCCAGAAGTAAATCTGTGGACAAAGACCTAGAGGCTTGAACCCTGGTTTCCCGCACCACCGTCAGGATTGAAAGTGGTGTGAAAAAAAGACCCGAAGGTAGAGGGACGCATTACAAACAACTGATGTCAGCGCGACACCGAGGCACGATCCCTGGGTTCCAGGAGCATGAGTGGGGATTAACCTAATTGCGCACATGCAAACCCGAGGATATTGGAGCCCATGGCAGAGCGCAGATACATAACACCTTCACAAATGAAAACGTTATTACATCCGCCCTAAGCGATCAGCCCCGATTCACTGGATGTAGAAAACAATGCCGACGCTCGCACCCGGGTCCCCCGCTCCAAAGTCTGCAGCTCTGTGCACGAAGCGGAGATACCGGGGAATCGAACCGCATGCACTCTACCATTGAGCTACAGCCCCGCAGGTGATACGCTGAACCCTTTCCCTACGTGATCGGCGCTTTGTCAATGGAAAGTGCCGTAATTATTTGTTGCCAATTACAATAATAGCGCGAACTCGACCCAGTATTTGGAGGCATTACATAGCACAGTATTTACATTACACATCAAATACGGGGAGATAAAGAGAATTGGGCACCATAAAGAATGGGGACGCGACCTAGGGCTCTGACATTAATCGGCGGCGGCTAATGCCGCGTCTCGCAGCACCCAGTCCTTGCAGAGAATTCACCGTGCCGCTCCATGCGGGGGGGGGGGGAGGCAAGCGCTACCCCTGCGCATCACGAGGGGTCCTACTCCCGGGCAAGGATTGCAGGAGGGACCCGGGAGTGCTCCGCCCACTTCTCTGGCCCGGGGGTGACTTTGCCACGGGGTGACGGGCGGGGGGTGCACCGAAGGGCATCACTGCAACACCTCCCCCACCCAGGTGAGGCTAAGAGAAGCTCTGCCCGCCCGCCATCGGACACCTAGCCACGCGCCGCCTGTCCCAGCTTTTGGGGGGGTGGCGTTCGGGGCGGCGCTGCTCCCTCCGGCCCCAAACTCGTCTCCCGGGTGCGCGAGGCCCACCCGCACCTCTCTAAACCCTGTGGCCTAGGCCACTAGTGCCGCCCATGCCACACCAATTAAGGGAGGCCCAGTGGCGATGCTCCCCCCCTCAGCCCCGTACCGCGACCAACTCTTCCTCGGGACGAGGAGATACCCTACACGAGGGCACGCCCGAACCCTAGTGAAGTCACCGCGACTGCCGCTTTCAACACCACTCCCGGCCCCCGTACCCCTTACTGACCCCCAGCGGAGACCGCTAACCCCAAGGAGACCAGGGGCACAGCGCAATACTAGCATGGTGGGGGAGAGTCACCACCGCAGGTCGATTGTCCTGGGGGGGAGAGGGGGGGTTTGCGACTAACCTCGTTATCCTCAGCATGGATGGCAGTGCGGGAGTCCACGACCGAAAGGCGAGACGGGCAGCGGTCAAGAGACTGCCCAGTGGGCGGGGGACAGTATATGTACCCCTGTCCTCCCTCCCACTACCGGAAGTGGCCGGCCGGACGTCCCCCTGGTTCCACGCCCAGGGAGCCTAGAAGTCCGACTCCAGTGCCTTCCTGTGGCACTAAGGCGGCCGCCCTGCTGAGGGTCCACTACGTGGCCCCCCGGGCAGCCTTGACAAAATCGGCCTAAACCTGCCCTAGCACACTGCTCGGCTGAACCCCCCTCCCCCTCCCCAGAGGGCCCGACCGAGCAGTTTGCCAGGGCCTGTTTCAGTTCCCAGTCACGCACTGCTTCTCCACCCTGACCATGATGTTACAGTATCTGCTTATTAAGAGCCCATGGGGATTTAAAGTTACTGACCTTTATGTGTAGGCTATCTGGTTTTATGTTTAAACCTATAATAACTGATAAAACCCTACTGAAAGGAAAATAGCTATCACCAGTGTAAACATATAAACACTGAAAAAACACCTTCACAACCACAAACTAGGGGGCATATCAACAAGGGCTTTATCTCTGCTTTTTTGGCTTTAAAAGCCAAAAAAGCAGAGATAAAACTAGCGCCCTATCAACAACAGGGTGCTAACACGCAAATTTGCATGTTAGCACCCTTTTACTCTACGCTTCCCCTTGCATCTCTAATGAGATGCAAAGGGGGCGTTCCAGAGTAAAATAATAGAAGAAATGTCGCTAAGCGACATTTCTCCTATTATCAAGAATGTCGCTAACCCTGTTAGAGACAAAAAAGGCAGCACTAACCGCGGTTAACGCTGCTTTTTTACGTCTGGTATTTTTCTGACTTAGCCATGATATCCTATGGAAGGAGGATATCATGGCTAAGTTTGCCTGTCCCTATCAACAAGGTAACGTGAGATTATCGCTGGGTTTCCAGCGATAATCTCACGTTAGCCTGTTAGCGTGAGGATTTTTATCGCTATTGAGATAAGTGTTGCTAATAGCACGCTATCTCAGCGATAAAAATTCACGCTAGCCGGCGATAATTATCCTAGCGCTAAGTGCGCTTAGAGATAATTATCGCCGGTTGTTGTTGATATGCCCCTAGGTGCTATTCAAACAAAGAAAAAGGTGAGTGAAAGAGCCATTTTTATTTCTATCTGAAGAGGCCAATGCAATGTAATTTTGTTATACAAGGCAGCAGCAAGAAAGACAGGGCTACCTTTCTGCTTGCGTTTTGTTATTTAGGGATGTCACAACATTATTGTTTCTTCTTCTGCTTTTTTCAGTTTTCTGGTGTTTGGTCTAAAGATGCAGTGTTTAGAAGCATGTTTTATGTCTTGTTAATTATTTCATAAACTGTAGAAAATCAGGAAATATCAAAATCATATTTGATATTTTGTCTACATTTGATTTCACTGATCGGTAAAATGGCTGGTTTCATAAGAATCTCTCCCAATATGTACCATCACGTTTACCCACAGACAGAGAATGGGTGTAATCCTTTGATACATCCGCCCCCTTTTTTAGCGAGTCAGTATAGATTGTAGGTCAATTGCCAAACATCCCAAGCTTTAAACATTCGATGCAAGGCGTAGTGAAAGGTATATGTGAAAAGAGTGTTGTCACCCTGCATCTGAGATAGTGGTGAAAACATGACACCAGATGTTTGGTAAACATAGAAAGCAGTGTCACTTGGAATGCAGCTGCAAAAAGTTCCTACCAAGTTCAATAAAGATTGAAGTGATATTGTTTGTATTTGCAGTAATTCAACTACTTATATGAAAACGTTGTATCATGACCTTTCAAAATCAATACCTAAGCTGAAGTGCTTCCCTGTAAAAGATCCTTGTCACTTGCTAGATGGCATGCTGAAAGCAGCTTTACAATCTTCAGAGTTAATGAAGAATGCAATTGTCTTTGTAGTCCATTCTGGTGCACTATTTCTTAATGTCCAGGAACTAAAATGCTAATATTTCTCATTTTGTGCTTTTTGTGGCATCAAAGAGAGAGTCATCCTAACTGTGTCATTTAGCCGGTGATTCTCAGTCCTAGAGGCTGTGAATGCGATATTATCCATGTGGCAACCGTTTACAGAATTTTTGCTTAGTGATGATGCCAAAGTCAAGAAATGTGATGATCTTTGGTCACATATTAATAGTGATGTGAAAAGGTACAGTCTACTGCATGCTTTGGTTTTTACAAGAAAACACGACTGCTGTAGTGGACATAATCAAAATACTAGAGTCTGAAAACACCCTTGTCTACCAAGTGTTCAGGGTAAATGGTGTAGATGTGAAACATCTCCTTGAGAGTAGGCTGGGCGACACTTTTAGTGACTTTGGCACTGCAACATGCTAGAATTCTTTCCACTTGGTTAGCAAAGAAATATTGAGGAGCAATTCAGGAAATTGTATTTTACAGTCTATAGGAAATGGTTTGCAATGATGTAAAGAAACGTCCCTTCACCAACCATGGCATTTGAAGTTATTGAAGCCTCACTGGGGTACTCTGCACAAGTTCTAGATCCCTTCAGAATTTTCTCCAGGCTTTGAAAAGTACTACTTCGTTTTTGACTGCTTCAATAACTGAGGGCATATGCCCCCAATTCAGCACATATGTTGCAGAACATGTACTAGAGAATCACAATCTTCAGGTGCACCAGTATTGGCATGGAAAGCTATGTCATTGTATACTGGCTGTTTTGGCATTGCCCATATCAAGTGCCAATGTTGAGAGGGCATTTTCACAGATAAACGTTCACATAGGAAGGACAGAGCAAGCGTAAATGACCAAAGACTCACTAAAGAAGTATTGTATGGTGTACTAAAATAAGTTTGATTTGTAAAAAATGTATTTTGACCTTTTATACCCTGTACACACGCTGTCTATACACATGCATATTCAGTGCAGAAAGCACGCAATAATTAAAAGTGAAACATTCCATAAACACTGGAAAAACACTGTTTCTGTTGTTTTTAAAGGCTCGACAGTGTGTAACCACTGATAACCACTGTTTTTGTAAGGTATTGAAAACACTGAAAAAACCCCACCAGAATTTCCCAAAAATAGAAACTGAAAACAGGAAAGCCTATTTATATGCAAAGGGGGCAAACTGCAAGATTAGTTGGCCTTAAACATGCCATCCCCCTCCGTTCTAAAGCAGCCGCCCCTGCTCGGTGTAGCCAGAAGCTCTCTCGGTCAGGAACAATGTGATATTCTGTCAGACTGTTTTTTTTCCTTGCAGTAAGCTCGGTGCCCTTTACTAGACACCACTCGTGCAAATAGTCGGCTTCTATACCAAGTGAAATGTCTCATTACTGATATCACGGCATAATGACATAACAGGAGTGCATCAGTGGAAACTGTGGAGCGCCATGCAAAGCGGGCCGTCCCAGTGGCTGTGGCAAGTTATCCGCAAGAGATTCTGGATAGTTTCAAAGCTTTACTATTCCAGCCTTATTCAATACATGTCTGAAAGGAGCTCCCCGACGAACCTCTGTGTGCAAAGTGTAAAGCCTTGAAGGTTTTTTTAAAGACCTTTATGAACGATGTCATATCACCACAGCTTGTTGGGTGAGGAATACTGTAAGGCATTCTTGAAAAGCAGAGGGGTGCTAAATGGAGGAATTCCAAGGTCAGGAAAAATCATTTTGGAATGTTTTGGTTGAAAGCCTCAGGGATATTTTTTCCGTTTATTTTATATAAAAAAATGAGTATTTATTCAGTTATCATTTTAGCATAATACATGTGATTTGGACATGGGCACAATCTGGACGGTATCACATTGTCAGCATGGAGGGGTGTCTATGAGGGAGACGAAGAAGTGTGAACAGCTGGCTTTGTAAGGGTGACAAGTCCTAATCATGCAGTGCCTCCCTACTGTGCTAGGTAGAAGTGAGTGACAGCATATGCTGTACTCTCTGCTTCATGTGGTAGAACTGGAAATAGGGTGCAGTACTGCATGGCTGTGTGGGGGTAAAGTGCAATCAAAATGGATGCAGTGCCACCATTCTGTGTGAGCTAGAACTGGAAATCGAAAAGATGCAGTGTGACTCAGTAGTGTGAGGTCAAAGTGCAATTAGGAGTGCAGTACCTTACTTCTGTATAAGATAGAAATGGAAATAGAATGCAGTACGCCTCGAATGTTTGAGGTTGAGTGCAAGTAGAAGGGATGCCGTGCCACTCATCTGTGTGTGGTACCATTGACGGAAGAAGGGATAGAGCATCATTGTGTTATGTGTGGTGGAAGTGTAATTAGAAGGGATGCTGCGCTCGCTCGCTACATGCCGCTTAACCAGAACTTTTACCCCTCGCCACTTTCAAATGTCACCAGCCGCTACTGCAAACCAGTAAAATCATCAACTTTGCTGCCCCACAACCAACCATTCAGTGCCTTGCTGGTGTAATCCAGGAAATCCACGTAAGACTGGTTCTGCAACTTTTGGCTATCCCTGAACCTAATGCTGTATTTCTCTGGGTTGAGCCCAAATTTGTTGACAAGGATGGTTTTCTTGCGAGTGTACCTCATCTTGTCCGCCCTACAATGTAAGTAAGGTCTCTCTCCTCACTGTAGGCATGTATTTCCAGATTGATGGCCCTAATACTCTTCTTGGACCCTGTGCATTTTGAGGGCCACCTCATAGGCAGAAAACCACTTGTCAATGTCATCCCCTACAACATAGCTGGAACTCGATCTTTTGGGATGGGGACCTTTCTGTCCTCATCAGACACTGCAGAGATGCTGCCACCATTGCTGCTGCAAGCTGTTTACCTTGCCTTAAATTCTAGCTCTCTCATGCTCACTTCATAAACCAGAAATAATTTATTTTCTTCCAAGACTCTCTTAGCCTTCTTTTGTTCGGGCTACATCTTAAGTTTGGCTATCTCTCTGTCAGCGCTCCTGTCCACCCTCTCCTCTGGAGACAGACCATGGGAGGACACACTGCTTTCCGCTCTGGGAGGGATCTCCAGTTCTCAACCAAGGCATACCATCCCAGGTGTGCTGCATCTCAGGACTTGCATCCAGGTCCTCTCCTTGCTGCTCCATATCGTCTTCCTCGTCCTAGTCATCTGTTGCTGTCAGCAACTGCTGAGCCTCTACCCAGTCCCTCAGTGCTTTCTGACGCTCCAACAGTTTGGTGCCCTTTTTTGTTTGGAAGCCCCCTTTCCTTACAGAACTCATTGAGCTCAGCCACAGTGAAGCTCTCCGGGTTGATGAGCTTGAATTCCAATTTTGCAGGTATGGTCACAGACTGTCAGGTAGGTAGAATGAAAGTGAATTTGGAAAAAGCAAAAATTGGATTCAAATTATTTCTTGGGGATTTTTTGTTACACTAAATTACTGAACAGCACTGCACAAACACAAGTCTTAATCTCACTACTGAACACCAATATAGGAAATTGGGTTAGTGGTTGAGAAGGGTGAAACCCTGCTCAAGAAGCAACCCCATATTAACCAGTGCCTATCCCTATGGTTGCTTGGCACAAAAGCAGTCAGGCATAACTTAGAGGCAATGAGTACAGTATTTATGTAGAGTGTCAATCACTACAAAAGTGAAAACACAACACAAGAAAAATCCCATGCCAATTTAGAAAAATAGAACATGTAATACATAATTTGAGACCAAACTGACAAAAATCCAAACAGTAGAACCGGAGATATGCAATTGAAAGATTTTGGTAAAAATAGTGCCTAAAAGCAGAAAGCACCAACTGTGGTTAACTGGTCCCACTTGACCGGGACTAAGCAAGAAGTTCAGGACAATCGCGAAGGACCGTGGGCCAAACACAGGGACCAATTGAGCCCCTCTGAACAAAGTACCTTAACAACTGGTTGTGGAGTGTTGCGAGCTCCCACGTCGAAAATGCGTCACGCAGCAGCGTTTCTGATGTGAAGCTGCAAGGAGATGCATTGTGCAGCTTTGATTCTGCCTAGAAGACCGCAACTGACACTTCCAAGGATCCAGGACTGGGGTGGCACCCCTTGGGGGGGGGAGGCTCACAGCAGGCAGAGTTCAGGTGCTGGGTTCTAGATGGTTGGAGCCTTTTCTGTCCCTGAGGGTCTGATCATCAGGAGGCCAGCCAACTAGCCTTTGGGGTCCCTCTGATGGTCCTGGATTCGAGATGCTGATCCAGTCCTTCTCACTCAGGCAGCAGGGCAGCAGAGTAGCAGTACCTCTTGCAGCAGAAAAGTACAGCAGTCCTTCTTATGAGTCTTCCACAGGTCCAGCTGTGTACTTATGGGTTGGGTCTGAGGTTCCAATATTTGTACTTGGTGCCAGCTTTGAAGTAGGATAAGATTCTGGAGGTTTCCACCCCCGGAGGTGTTTAGAATTTCCTGTTTCTCTTCTCTGGCCCCAACTTGTCTGGGGGCACAAAACACGAGTGTGAAACCCTTTGTGAGTGTGCTGAGGCAGAGTCTTTGTGAAGTGCAAGTGTAGTAGGTGACAGCTCCTCACCCTCATTGAGTCGGCGATTGCTCACTGACTGGGAGTAATACACAAAGACCAACTACCAGCTTCAGCTAGTCATACGAGCCAGGATATAGGCAGCAGGCACCAAATGGTGGGACAAGGAAATGCCAACTTTCTAAAAATGGCATTTTCAGAATTGTTACTTAAAATCCGACCTGATCATTAGAGAGGGTTTTAAATTACAATTCTTCAGACACCAAACTCGATATTCCCACCTGCTCTCAATTCAAAGTTATCACTTATTAAATGTAATAAGGTAACCCAATGTTATCCTAAGAGAGAGGCAGCCTTGTAGTAGTACATGTTCAACTTTTAAAGTAAACTGCATTCTGCCCTATGGACTGTTTAGTGCCAAGCCTAGGGGTGACTTGAATGTATTAAAAAGGGAGTTTAGGCCTGGCAAAAGGTTTATTTTGCTAGGTCGAAATAGCAGTTTAAAACTACACACAAAGGCTGCAGTGGCATTCCGGAGACATGGTTGAAAGGCTACATAAGTGGGTGGCATATTAAGTGCTGCAGGCCCACTAGTAGCATTCAATTTACAAGCCCCGGGTACATGTATTACCACTTTACCATTTATAATGTTTAAAGGACCACGCATACGCGCTTGAGCACTGGTTAGCAGTGGTACAGTGTGCAGACTCCTAAAAGCCAACAAAAATGGGTTCCGAAAACAGGAGGGTAAAGGCAAAAAGTTTGGGGATGACCCTGCAGAGAGGGCCAAGTCCAGCACAAGCTCTCTGTTGCTGCAGCACTTCTAGTATATTATTTGCTTTCCCAAGGAGGCAGTGAAGAGGCTGGGTCAGCCAGTGAACCATGCACTGAAGTTCCACCCCCAACTAGTGTGTTTGGGAATGGGAAACTGGACTGCAAGTGCCAAGAAGCCACTGGTGGTGTACATTGTACTTCATAAATAGATCAAATCAAGGAATTTGTCTGGTTGCACTGGTAGATTAATGTTCTTGCAGTTTACCACAAATTGTAGTGATTTTAGAACCAATAGGAGTGAGTTCTCTTCCATAATTTTGGTAGTACTACAGTGTGGAAAGGGACAAGTACAGGAGCATCTGTGGTATCATCAATGCCTAAATTACCTTGTATTAATATATGTGGTTGATGTGAGAGTGGATTATTAGTAGACATGGATGTTAGTCCTCTCCAAGTAATAACGGCACTAATCCTTATTAGGTCCACTTAGGTCTTAATATTTTAAACCCGAGCTCAACCCTTCATATAAATAGCACAGTGCACACAGGCTTAATTTAGGGTAAATGTGTGAAGCTTTTATCAGTACCAAAACATTTAATATATTGAAAACACAACACAATAAAAATCCTCCTCCAATTCAATAAATAGAGAACCTTTTAATGAGCAACTGAACATGAAAATGACAAAAATTGGTTACAAAAAATCAGAGATGTGACTTTTCAAACGTTTAGATGTTTCTAGTACCTAAAAGTGCAAAGCACTAACAGCAGATATCTAGTCGTGCTAGACCGGGCAAGTTAAGGCCAATCGTGTTGCAGTGTGGACCAGGTTTGGTCTGATGGAAAGTTTACCTTCTGACTTCGTCTTTTTCTTGGATACAATCCTTGTTGTCAAAGCCATCAGAAGGTCGGGTGTCAGCTGGATCTGTAGAGAAGCTGATCATCTTTGTCGGCTGTCCTGGTGCAGGGACCTTGGTGGGAGCCTCGAAGTTGAATCTGACCAGCAATGACACATCAACGGCTGTGGCTCGGTGGTGGTCTTTTTGGAAAAAGTTTCAATGAAGTTTCTAAGGGCCCAGCTTTCTAGGTCTTGAAGGGGAAAGAGTCCGATATTCATCTGCAAAGAGCCTATGAACTTTTGGATACCGCTTTTGGTGTGTCTAGGGAAATGAAAACCTTCCTGTGCAAAATCAGTTCTGGGACAGGTTTTTCCCCACTGGGATATGGTGTCACTCTGGCTACTTGGAGAATGGCAGGGAAAGCCTGAGTGTGAGATACATCTGCCTGGGACAAGAGCTGCCCCTTTGAAGCTTGTAAAGTTGGTAGGCACATCCCCCAAGCATTCCTGTAAGGAGGTTACACCTCATCCCAGCCAAGGCCCGTTTGTTCCCTTTTGTGACAGTAATTCACCCCCCCTTCCCCAGCAGGTGATAGCTGAGGATTATCTATGAAAGGGCTACCAGAAGCTATAGGCAAAAAAATACCATCTTTCTAAAATTGGCATTTTCAAAATAGTAGTTTAAAATCCAACATTACCACCACATTGGATTTTAAAGTCCTGTTCATTTGAGTCCTTGAATCATTGTTCTAGCAATTCCCAAACTGAAATCATGCATCATAAGATGTTATAATGTAACCCAGTGATTTTCTTTGGGAGAGCAAGCCTTGCCACTGTGAAAAACAACTTTGGAGATTGTTTACTGCCAGGATATGTGAAACCTAAGAACACATGTCCTACGTTTTAAATGCCATGCACCCTACCCTATGGACACATAGGGCCTACCTTAGGGGTGAGTTATACATATTAAAAAGGAAGGTTTAGGCCTCTCCAAAGGTTTAATTTGCCAGGTCGAATTTGAAGTTTAAAAAATGTATAGCTAGGCAGAAGTGCCAGGTATAGATTCATGTTTTCACTTGTCAGCTTAGCGGTGGTATAATAAGTGCTGCAGTCCACTGGAACAGGCCCAGAAGGACACAGAGCACCATATGCTAGGGCCTTGTTGGTAAGTTAATCATGCTGTTATGATATGTCTTAGTCTTTCTTTACTCTTTCCTAGTATATCTAGTCGTTAGTAGAATGTGGGGATAGTGACATATGTGGGTTCCTGGTCAGTTGAGACCAGTGGGGACTGTTGGTGTCTGGCTTTTCAGGCACAGGGTTCCTATGCTCCATTAAACATAAAGAACCCAACTGATTGTAGTACGTGTCTTTCTTGGACTGGAGAGACTACAACACATGCCAATCAGGGTTAGTCACTTCCACATGTTTTTAGGGGTCAGAAAACGTGTGCTGGGTGGATGGCGAACCCCAGTGTTCAGAAGTCCATACACCAGCAGCATCAGTCCAAACATTTGAGTGTGAACATGCAGAAAAGTGACCTTTTCTCAGATCTGGGCTGAAATGTTCCTAACCCATCTAAATTATCCATCAAATCTTCGTTGTGTCCCCCCTCCCTTCCCAGCCCCCTCACCCGCCCGCCTCTTTTCCTCAATACGAGCCGTTCCTGCAATGGAATATGCTTTTATGAGGCTGAGGCACTAATGCGCCAAATCTAACTAGCCGCTACTATCTACACCAGTGATATTCAAAGTATGGCCCAGGGTCCGCATGCAGCCCTCCAGACCTTTACATTCAGCCCTTTGGTCATCAGCAGCACTGGGCTGCTGTTTTCTCAACTCAGCACTAACATTGAGAAAGATGTTAAACAGAGGGCAAGCATTTATTTACAGGTTAACTGAAGTTAAAATAAGAAAGTAACTAAGGTGTCCTGTGCGTCTTAACTTTAGGAACACCTTCATTTTTAAAGACATCTTGCAACAAATCTGTAAAAATAGGATAAAGTATCTGAAAACAATTAAAATAATGTATTTCATTAACATGCAGAAGCATTCCACCTTAGTACATCAGATTCTATCAGCGCATTGAGAAGAATTTTTTTTAAGTGATAGTTTCAAACATGAATTTAGAAACATTCATGCTTCCCCCCAACCTGGCAACAATGCAAATAGTAAACTAAGAGGCAAGTCAGTTGGTATGTGTACCCTCTGAGTGACCTGGTTGCTATTATACATGGACAACCCTATAGTTTATTAAATAAAACACAAGAGAAGGTTCTGTACAGTGCACACCCTGAAGTCATGCATTTTGAGTTCATCGTATATGTGATAATGAAGAAAAATTAGGCAAAGGGAGATAAAACAATTGCCTAGGATCACACAGTTTTGCCAAGTGGGGAAGCTGAAATTAATTACAGGTTTTCTGGTTTCACAATGTACAATTCAGCATATACATCTACATGCTTTGCTTTCCCTATTCCCACTTACAACCACCTCTCAGCTACCCTACTGGCATCAATGCGGCCCTCAGTCACACCACACATTTTGGCCCCTTGGGAAACGTTTGCGGGTACCCATTGTCGACACTATGGGGCAGATTTACAAGGAACTGACGCATATGCATAGATGTGTCAGTTTCCTTGCGTCAGCGCCAAATGTCCTTCTGCTACTATGGATACGTTGTATTTACAATACAGTGCTCCATCGCGCAGGGATTAACAGATGCGTCAGAAATTCTGACGAATCTGTTGGCGCAAAAGTGACGCTTTGCTGGAGTTGTTCATGAAAGTGATGCAACTGCAGCAATGCGCCACAATAGATGGGTGAGTCCCATTCAAAAAGCACTGCGTCATTCCTTACGCCTGGTCCTAGCAGGCGTAGGGCTTTTGACGCAGTGAGGGCGTAGAGTGACGCAGAGAAATCTTGTAGATTTCACTGCGTCAGTTCTACATGGCTTTTTTGAGTTGGAACGCCCACCCAGCATACATTATACCTGACGCAGGTATAATGTGATGCCTGGTTTTACAACGTGAAGCATCTCCCTAGATGCATCTCGTTGTAAATGGGACGCAACATTTACGCCGCAGCTGCGTCATAAGAGAGACGCAACGGCAGAGCAAAAGTCACGTTATGGGCTTGTAAATCTGCCCCTATGTATCCATTCTAAATGACGGTAGCATCACATTCCATCTTAAACTCAATTCCCTGCAATCCCCTGTTTCTGAGTGGTAAAAAAATATGCAAAATGATTTCCTTTGTACGTTTTGTCCGCCTGATCTCCTCATTCATACATACATTATGTACTCAAATTATCAATTGATAGCTTGTGCCATTGACCAGTTTAGGCAAACTATAAATATGTATGAACTGTAGATCAACAGAGGTTTACCCTTGCAACGTACATTTATTACAGCTTCGTGATTCATTCTGATAAAATGTGTTAGCATCTTCGTGGCCCTGAAACACGTAGAAACAAGCATTGGCATAGCCAATAGGTCTCGCTTTTGGGACCTTATAAGTATTTAGTTATGCAGCACAATATCCTTGGTGCAACAACATTAACTGTTGCATGACTAAACACTTATAAGGCCCCAAAGGCGAGACCTATTGGCTATGCCAATGTTGTTGTTTTTTTAAAGGACAAGCAGTGCTATCAGGCTCCGGCTGCCACTTAGAGGTAGAGAGAGAGAGAGAGGTGTGTAGAGAGAGGTGGGTAGAGGGAGGTGTGTAGAGAGAGTCTTGACTGGCTCACTGAAAGCACTGCAAATATAGATAGACCAGACACACTCATGCACAGGAAAGAGGACACATACACATGAACACAAAGGAGCACACACAAAGACACACACACACATGCAGACAAGCATTCAAGCGCAGACAAAAATACACTCAATAAAATACGGGCAAATTGACAGGCACACAAAAACACCCTCTCACATGCACATAAGCTCACACAAGCAAGGACAGTGCTGCCCATGAACACACACACAACCGTGCATAAAACATGCAGAGATACACATATCACACAGAAAAGCACACAGACATGGCGTGTGAAATAGAGAAAGATGAAAATGATCAAAACTCCCTTGGAGATCCTGAACACGGCACTTAGCATTCACATGCTAGATAACCGCAGACAGTCACACGCATGCAGCAAAAGAAACTCATACACTTGCCCTCACGCGAACACACAAAAGTGTTTAGCCATGCACATACTGCCACACATACATGAACGCATTCACCCACAAAGGTAAGCAAACACAGAAAGTCATGCACGCACAGTAAAACATATGCACAAAGAAGGATAGGCAGTCAAACGTGTGCACAAACATACTTACACATACAAGTAAGATCTCACTCATTTGAATGAAGAATGCGCAAAACCCATCAGAGAGGATGTAGCCTAACGGCTAGGGCTGTCGATCTCAAATCTGGGGAACCGGGTTAGAGTCTCGGCAATGACGCTTAACATCCTGTGGTTCTGGGCAAATCACTTAACCTCACCGTGCCTAACAAAAATGAATGTGTCCTTGTGTAACGCAACTGGTGCTCATGTAAAGCGCTCTGATACCTTCGGGTCAAGTTTGCACTATATAAAACTATGACGGAAAAAAATAATTAAATACAGCATTCAATTCAGAACCTATTATCCAGAACACCACACATATAAACAATAAAGCACAGAGATGTATTATGGCTGATTGGAAATGTGCTCACATCAAAACCCACCAAGATAAACAAAACACCACCATACCCAAGCATGCATTAAAAAAGAACTCTGAACACAGGCCTAGAGAACGCCCAAAAATGCAATTAAGTAGCTATTGTGGTTACCTATTGTGCAAACAGTTGCCAGGCAATAAGTGCTTGTACCAACAAGGAACTACACAAGCCATTTAGTACTGCCGCCAGCTTTATCAACTATAAAAAAAAAAGTCACCACCTCTTTAAACATAGTCTACTAACCAGACAGCTACACAAATACAAATAAAAGTAAGGTCCAATATGGAAACATTGAAAAACTCATCCGGAGTAACTAAAAGCTCTGGAATGCCATACGAATGGGGAATTGAGTGCCACGGAAGTGCTATTTAACAAACTCTTGTTTCATATTCTGAGATCTAATCACCCTGACGAAGACACTATAGCGGTTGACGCAGCGCTTCAGATGTTAAGCGCCGATCTCCAAAATATTTGTGAAGTAAAGCATTTACTTTCTAAAATCTATGCCTCTTAGACCTGGCCCAGTTTGCATGCAGGGTTTATGTGCCTTCAGATTCCGGGTTTTTGAGACAAACAAAACCCACCTGCTTTAATTTGAGTTTGTCTGCAGATAAAATACTTTGGATTTTTGTGTATTTGATTAAGTACAATGTTTGTGATGGTAATTATAATGTGTACATATAGTTGTGTAACAGTCTCCATGTAGGCAAAATATGTATAATTTAATTTAAAAAATAAGGCTAGTATTACATAAAAATTCTAATTTCTTCGAAAATCACTCATGAAACTACGTTTTGACCAAAAGATATTGCGTTCCATAACCATCTTTAATTTACTCATACACAAATTAATTTGAATAGTATCAAATTATTTAACTGCAAATCTAGTCCGCAAGTTAAAACGAAAATGTATGAATAAGTTCCTTTTTTGGGCTCCATATTACCACTTGTTCCACAGGGTGACTGGGAACTCGCTACAAGTAATAAACTAACATGAGGATGTGACAGCAGTCTGACACACAGATTTACAATATTAAAAGTCATGTCGAAGGTTGAAAGTACTCATGGATGGGAAGTATGAGCTAGCTATTGCTAATGTTTTACCCACTCAGGCCTGCCCTGTTTGTTGTCCTGTCGACATGCACTAAATGTGTAACACCACCCACAGTCTAGGGAGTTAACTGCCATCTTTTGCAAGCTATAGACATCAGCAACAGACTTTTGTTTCGTGATACAGGCCTTTTACTTGTAAGGGTAAGTTATCCACCAGCCCACCCTGAAAAATATGAGTGGTCATCCAGTACTTGGGTTTTGGACTCCCATTTCAGAATGCAGAAGCAAGTCCCTGTCACCTTTTTTGCCTGGGAGGCCAACAGTCTGAGTGATCAAAGGTTTCCAACGACGAAGGGCAAGATGAGGGTCACAGCTGTGGGCCGTTACCCTGATTTTGAAAGGAACATGTTATTGAGCGTTTAAATTAGAATTTATTGAGATGATGTCCCTCTCCTGCCTTTGCTGGCAGCACTGGAAGTTCCTGGTTACTAGACAGCTGGTTTGGTTTCTCTGGAAGGGAGAGTGAGGGGCCACGTTCTGGAGGCAGTTTTCGATCAATCTGGAAACGCTTCTAAACTGGATTTCTTTTTCAAGAGTGGTTCTGGCAGATTATTTTTTAGCCAAAGGAACTCGTTCTAGGCAGGAATTACCTCATGATGTACCAAGGACAGGAGTATCTTGGAACGTATGCCTGGTTATTGCCTGGATTATTCCTATTCTGTCATATTTTTCTCTGTTTGATAATTGAACGGAACTAAAAAGGCAATCTGCAAGGGAGCTGCAGAAAAGGGAGGTACATAGAATCAGACCAAACTCCTGTTCCATATGAGGGGCGGAATGCTGGAAAATGTTAAAACATGAAACTACTGTCCACAAATGCAGGATAACCAACACGAAAGGTTCAAGTTACAATAAAGAACCAGTAAACGTGAAGTAGATGCAAAAGTCATGAAAGGTGTGTGAAATTATAAACTATTGACAACAAGAAAGTGTCCACTTGCACTCCAAGACTATTTGAACTAAAAGAAGACTTTCAAAGAAAACCTGAAATTGTTTTGTTGCTAGCAGAACATGCAATAAATCATGCATGGGGCTGGTTAAATTCAGTCCGATAGACGGAAGAAGCTTGCATGGCAAAGTACTGCTTTCTAAAAGTACTTGTAAAGATGTTGAGGTGAATCTGCATATTTAACAAGTATTGGCTAACAGCGAACATCAAAGCGGCCGTGCGGCCGCAAAAGTGAAAGTAATCCCGGTCAAGCGCGGCGCGCGCGCCCTCGCACATGCACTGTAGCTCTAGGCTGGCCTGGTAGCACTTTTTGGAGCCCTCTCAATAAGTCTTGCCAGACCAGCGCATGCGCTGGGTCAGGCGAGACCTAAAAAACTACTCCGCCTGATTGCAGCCCTTCCTTCTTTTCTATTCCCACACAGGCTGAGCGTCAACAGATGCAGAGGTGTCTGTGATGCACTTGATACCTTCTGACCAAGGGAAGTGCTGTTGGAACCTATGTGGGGGAAAGGCCGGAGTGGCAGATGCACTAGGACAGCATCTCTGGGATAGAATTATGCTAATGATGACTAGCGATTCATTAACGAACAGGGCCGGACTGGGAACCAAAACCGGCCCTGGCAAAGGGCGCGGCCGCCCCCCCTCCCCCTTCCGTGGGGGGTTGGGGGTGTCGCCGAGCTCTTTGCCAGGGCCGATTTTCGGCCGATTTTGTTACAGGGCCGATTTTGCAGCTATGCTGCAAAAACGGCCCTGTAACAAAAACGGCCCCCAGGGGCCCAAAACTGGCCCCCAACCGTGCGGCTCAACGGGGGATTGCCCGGTGCCAGCTACGGCCAGTCCGGCCTTGTTAACGAACTGTAAAGGCTTCTGCTATTCGATGCCGAACAGTTCTTGGAAAGAAAACTGTGTATTTTTAGGTCTGGCCTAGAGGCATTTTTAGCTGTCTCGCCAGACGTATGTTTTTTTCAAAAACAAATTAATTAATAACAAACATTTACAATGCAATAGGTCTCGCATTTTAGAAACTTTGACCTATTGGCATTGTAAATGACAATGCCTTTTATTATTGCACGCTTTTTTAAACACATAAATAAATGGCATTGTCATTCACAATGCCAATAGGTCAAAATCTCGCAATTGCGAGACCTATTGCATTGCAAATGCTTGTCGTTTACAAGCGCCCCACGCTGCGCATTCACAGCATGCCTGGCAGAGCAGCGCATGTGCTGCCCAGTCTCCACCTAAAAACGGCGATGAAAGTATGTAATAAACAAATACTCGCAAAGGCTCATTTCCCCTCGCAGGTTGAGAAGTGAGAGCATTACACAACATGAATCACTTACCAGCTGATAACAAGCAGCACTTCCAATTACACTAATCTGCAAAGAAACGGGCTTTTAAACCTTCAATCGACACCAAATTCACATGCATAATTGCAATTCTAGGAGACGGTTGCTTAAACATGCATTTGCAATGCAATAGGTCTCACGTTTACGCGAGTTTGAACTATTGGCATTGTAAATGACCATGCCTTTTATTTGTGTTTTGGGTTTTAAAACATAAATAAAAGGCATTGTCATTTACAATACTAATGGCTTATACTCTCGCAAATGTGAAACCTATTGCATTGCAATAAAGGGCCTTCTCGACTGCTTGTTAGATTGTAAGTATCAGAGGAAGAGACCGGCTTCAAAGTAGTGATAAATAGTGCAGCGAAGAAGATGTGTAAGTGGTGGTGGTATTGGTGGTGTTGGTATTAGTGGTATTGGTGGTGGTGCCGGCATTGGTGGTGTTGGTGGAGGTGGTGGTATTGGTGGTGGCGGTATTGGTATTGGTGGTGGTGGTATTGGTGGTGGCCGTATTAGTACTGGTGGTGGTATTGGTATTAGTGGTTGTTGTATTAGTATTGGTGGTGGTATTGGTGGTAGTGGTACTGGTATTGGTATTGGTGGTGGTATTGGTGGTGGTGGTATTGGTATTTGTATTGGTGGCGGTGGTATTGATGATAGTGGTGGTACTGGTTGTGGTGATATTGGTGGTGGTGTTGGTATTGTTGGTGGCGGTATTGGTGGTGGTGGTATTGCTGGTGGTAGTGGTGGCTGTGGTATTGGTGGTGGTATTGGTGGTGGCAGTATTGGTGGTGGTATTGGTGGTGGTGGTGGTATTTGTGGTGATGGTGGTAGTATTGGTGGTGGTGATATTGGCGGTGGTATTGGTAGTAGTATTGGTGGTTGTGGTATTGGATTGGTGGTGGTGGTGTTGTTGGTAGTGGTGGTATTGGTAGTGGTGGTATTGGTGGTGGTGGTGGTATTGGTGGTGATGTTGGTATTAGTGGTGGTATTGGTGGTGGTGGTATTGGTGGTGGTGTTGGTTTTGGTGGTATTGGTGGTGGTATCAGAAGTGGCGGAGATGGTGGTATTGATGGTGGTGGTATTGGCGGTGGTATTGGTGGGGGTGGTATTGGTGTTGGAGGTGGTATAGGTATTGGTGGTGGTATGAGTGGTGGTTTTGGTGGTGTTGGTATTTGTGATGGTGGTATTGGTGGTGGTGGTGTTGGTATTGGTGGTGGTGGTGGTGGTATTGGTGGTGGTATTGGTGGTGTTGGTATTGGTGCTGGTGGTATTGGAGGTGGTATCGGTGGTGTTGGTATTGGTGGTATTGGTGGTGGTTGTATTGGTGGTGGTGGTGGTATTGGTATTGGTGGTGGTAGTGATGGTGGTTTTGGTGGTGGTTGTATTGGTTATGGTATTGATGGTGGTGGTGGTGGTATTGATGGTGGTATTGATGGTGGTGGTATTGGTGATGGTGGTATTTGTGGTGGTGGTATTGGTCATGTAGGTGGTGGTATTGGTGGTGGTATTTGTGGTGGTGGTATTGGTCATGTAGGTCGTGGTATTGGTGGTGGTGGTATTGGTGGTTTTGGTATTGGCGATGGTGGTATTGGTGGTATTGATGGTGGTGGTGGTATTGGTGGTGGTGATATTGGTGGGGGTATTGGTGGTGTTGGTATTGGTGGTATTGGTGGTGGTGGAGGTGGTATTGGTGGTGGTATCGGTAGTGTTGGTATTGGTTGTGGTGGTATTGGTATCGGTGGTGGTAGTGGTGGTGGTATTGGTGGTGGTGGTGGTATTGGTGGTGGTATTGGTGGTGGTGATGGTATTGGTGGTGGTGGTGGGATTGGTGGTTGAATTGGTGGTGGTATTGATGGTGGTGGTGGTGGTATTGGTGGTGGGGGTTTTGGTGTTGGTGGTGGTGGTATTGGTGGTGGTGGTATTGGCAGCGGTGGTGGTGGTATTGGCGGTACTGGTGGCGGTATTGGTGGTGGTATTGGTGGTGGTGGTATTAGTGGTTTTGGTGGTATTGGTGGTGGTGGTATTGGTGAGGATGTTGTTGTTAATAAAACAGGCTTTTGAAAACAACTCCTCAGGTGGTTTTAGTACAGATGACGTAACACAGATGTGCTGTTGTCAGCTTCAGCCCACTAGCACAGGATTATGTGCTACCTAGAATTCTCATGACTTAATTCACTAATCATTTCTAAATCCATTTTACTTGGTGGTGGGGGGGGGGGGTTGAAACAGACACGAGATAATGCCAGGGTTAAAGTGATTAAAAGCAGGCGCCGGTGTTACGGGGGCAGCCGTGCTGCTCAATAAAACACAAGCAGTTACAGCTGAAGCAGCGCATGTCCGGCTTGCAGTAAGAGAAACTCAATAAAGTAAATAATGCTTACAGACTAAATAACAGGTCCTGTGTAACAGCTGAAGTAAAAGGGACAGTCGCCATAGGAGGGTACAAATGAAGACAAGGCCGTACTAAGGAAGAAATCACAAGCCTATTAACGAATCCTAAGGCAGCATTTACGAAAAACAATGACAACCCAATGAAAAATATGGGAGGAGAGTGGGCGTGGCTTCTTGCCCATACTCTACTACAGCAGTCTGGCCGAGCGAGCAGGCCAGCGCGCTGCCGCTAGGCTCGACCTAAAAACAGCTAGCTGTTAGGCAGTGAGTGAACATGCTCGAGTCGAGGGTCACATGGGTTGGTCTCTCTGACTGAGGAATCAATTTCTCCTGTTTTATCCAGGAACACAAAATATGACGCTGTTCGACTGGCACCCACACCAGAAACAACACGCGCTCTGACTTGTGTTCAATCTTGGCTTTAAAGCGGCCATTAATATTACTTCATACTACGACATTTCCAATAACAACCATGCATAACTGCTCCCAATTAAGCACAGTATGGGGTGCTTTTACCAAAAAAAGCATTTGTTTGTCAAGTTGACAACAAATGCATTTTTTAATAAAAGCACCCCGTGAAAGCGTGCTTGGCGTACTGAATGCTGCAGAAACGCATGTTGGGCCTGCAGTAAGAGAAACTCATTAAAGAAAATAGTGCCTACAGACTAAATAACACATACTGTGTAACAACCAAAGTAAAAGGGCCAGTCTTCATGGGAGGCCACAAATGAAGACAAGGTGGTACTAGGAGGGACTAACAAGCCTATTTACAAATCAGAAGCCAGCATTTACGAAGGACAATGGCACAAGCAAATGACAAATATGGGCGGAGAGTGGGCGGAGCTTTAATTACATACTCCAATACAGCATGCCTCGCAGAGCAGAGCATGCGCTGCCCAGGCTCGACGTAAAATCTGTGTGAATGTGTATAGAGGAACTTTTGGTCAGTGGCCTGCACCTATTGGCTTGTTAAGGAGTCAGTCACGTTTTACTGTCGTCCACCACATCATACGATATGGAACAGTGGTCCAGCCCACATTAGCCATTGGGTCCCCTTATTGTGAGTGTCAGCATTTTATATTTGCACATGGTCACATCCGTCCAAAAAACTAGGTCACTTCAATGCCAGGTCTACTTTCATTTACATTGTCTTGCACGAAGTGTAAAGGGGTTCTTTTTGCAGCTATCACACTGCAGAGGAGTTTGTGGGTCCCTGCTTTGAGATAGACAGTGCTGCTGCCCCAGAAGGTGTCAGTTCTCCATCCCAAGGTGCTTGTCTCCATTTCAAGGCAGCCAAGATATGTAACATACAGCCGAGAATCCTTATAAGTGATGGACAGTAGGCAATGTGACATGTGGGGAAGGGTGTGTGCGCGGTCTGTTTGTCTCCACATCTGCAGAGCCTCTGATTACATCATGTCTATCTGTCCTGCTATGGAGACAGCTGCCATTACAATGTTCTGCCCCTTGCCATGCATTAATGACCATTTGTGTATCGCTGTAAATGGTGAAAGTCAGCTCCATTGGACTTCTACTTTTTGTCTGGCCAAGCACTGTAAAGCTTGTCTGATGTCTCATTTCCTCAGATCCAGTCGGTGAATAACTTTTACCCCACAGCTTTTCAGCAGTGCAAAAAATGAAAAAATAAAATGATAATAAATGTTATTATCATTTTATTTTTCCGTAGTGGCTCTGTTCTAGGTGCGGGCGGGAAGTCAAGAGAAGGGAAAGGGGGTTTGGGCAAAGAGGAGGGGAAGGGGGTTTGGGCCGGCCAAACAGTCAAGCGTACTTAGCATGTTCTTATACAGCCTGGTAGGAGAACATGCAAAAGCTCCCACCCCCTGAGCGCCGAACCATGGTGCTCAGACCAATCAAGATGCTGCTGACAGCAGCGTCGTGATTGGATTAGGGGAGCCTGTGTGCTTCTTGCTTCTGGTACTCGTCAGGAAGAGAAGCAGAGGAGTGTAAATATTTTTTTTCACCTTTCCCTTCCGCCCGCCACCCCCAATCCGTGCCTCCCATCACTGGCTTTTACAAAGGCCTGGCAACGAGGAGCACAACCCTGAATACTTTCATACAGAGCTAAAATAAATATATTTCTTGAAGACTACGTACATTTCATTGAAAACATTTACTTAAACAAATAAAGATGCTGAGATGTAAGGGTGAGTTGGGATTCAACAGTTAGTCAATAATAAACTCAGTGCACTCTCCTTTTAAAATAGTCTTTTTTTTGCTTTGGGTTTGCATGCCTCCGTGTTTGTTCTCAATGCTGCCTTTTGAGAGGACTGGAGACGCAAAGGAACAATGCGTTATTCCCAAGGTAACGAGAGGCAAGGTTTCTTCATCTTTTTTCATGGAAGGTTGTGTCTCATGATGCTTTCACAGAGCGACCTATCACAAGTCCTGTGGAATTCCAGCTGCTCTTTAGCTGCAGTATCCAGGGACTTGCTGCTGGGGCTCAGCCTCCACTGGGAGACTGTTGTGTTCCAACACTTACAATCAGCTACAGGGTACATATGCTGTCGCTATGGGGAGGACACGGCCATTAACACTGCTTACACACAATTCGGGAATAGATTGCCACTATCATTTACGGATAAAAATTAGTTATACAATGTCAAGCCTCCTGATTGACACACTAGCTCTCCAGTATTTAGTTAGTCACCAAAGCCGCTTTAGTTTGCGTCACTGAGCACCTTGAGGACAGAAGTGCTTTGCGCAGTTGGGCAAATGCGCTGCTGCCTGGCCATGAAAACTTCGTATGACAAAAGCAGCCTTTGTCTTTCATATACAAAGTGCCATAGAAAGGGAAGCATCATGCTTCCATTCTGTTTCGAGCTCTGCAGTAAAAAGTGATGAAGAGGCCACGGGGGTTGCAGGCCGTGATGCAGCGGAGTTTACCAGCTCTACACATTCATACACGCTACACTCATTTGGGCCCACATACATACGTACACTCAATGAGCTAGTAAATATCCACTGGTCATCAATTTTGTTTTACCCTAGGAAACCCTTACACCAGTATTCTTACCATTCCTGTCTCCTGAATAAATGCACATTCGAAAGATCTTGTAGTAGATTAGAATAGGGAGGAAAATACAATAATGCATTTAACTTTTATTAAAAGAAACCACAGACTCAGACGGAATTTTAAAAGAATATCTGAATTAATAGTTTTGTGAGTCAAATCAGAATACACATGGATATGCCAGAATTCTCCATCGGGAAAGATAGTACAGTTAGCTTATAATCAGTTTGCATTAATTAATTTCTTGCAATGACAGCACCTGAGGAGAGAAAGGATAGAGAGCAAATACGGAGCATTAACCCTGCAATTATATTTATCTAGAATGGTGCGAGGACCTCGACATCAGAGTGTCATGGATTCAGGATCGGTTCAAGACTGGGAAGGTGACCTCTCCTAGTGTAAGGCAAGCGTTACACCCCTCTCTGGTGCTACTCTCTCCGGCTCGGGCTCGTCTGGACCCCTTCCTAGATGTGCCTCCTCGGTTGTTCCACGAACTTCCCTATTGTTGGATTCTTCAATCAGATTGCAGCAAAATTGGGCAGCATCTCAGCATAGCATCGGCATCTCAGAATCAAGTGTGTCTAACTATCTAGAACATACCTCTGTTATACCAATTCAAATGTTTGATCCACCCCCAAATCTTTCAGTTCCATGTTCACCCGCAATTTGATTGGACCAAGCAGTGGGGTGAGGGCAACACACCATACTTTTTTTTTTTTGTCCTCATTCGCCTTCAACCACCTTAAACCGACTGCCTTTTCGTAGCCTTACTTAATGACCCGGGGTGTCTTGGTCTTTTTTAAAAATATTTTTTACATGGAGTCTCTCGGTACCTCAACCTGTAAGGGTACGTTTTCAGGCCAGAAGGTTGTTTCCCCTGTTGAAAAGAAAAAACAAAAAAACAAAGGGGTAGGTTGGATTTTCTCCAGCTAGGTCCCTAAGAACCTGATGGACAATTCTAGATAGCCTGGAAAGGTGTGAAGTGATCCAAGGAGTATCCAAAAGGCATAATCATAGGACACACCGGCAAAAAAATATAAAAATAAATGGCTACTTCCACTGGATCATTAGGTCCCAATATGCGTTTTTATTTTTACTGCAAGATCTAGCCCTATCTAGCTTGGATATTTCATATAGTGAGGTTAATTAATCTGAATGTTTGGGGGGAGCTGGGTCTACCCAATGTTTGCAGATTTGCCTCCTAGCCATTAATATTGAATAGAATAACAGAGATCTGGCTGGGCCTGCGATGTGACTATTAAGGCCAAAAATTATCAAGGACAGGTTGACGTGTATTGGTGCTCTTAAAACACTCTCAAGTGTTTCCCACACATCTTACCAGAAGCTGGTGATGGATGGACAATCCTTAAACATATGTACGTATGAAGCTTCAGCTAGCCCACATTTATTGCACACAGCCCGGGTCCCTTTCAGGAATTTAGATAGGTATGCCCTATGCGCAGTGAACAGGTGATTCCGCTTCAGCCAAGCAGGTCTAACTAGTTTGAAGAGAGTTCTAAATGAGTCTTGCCAGAGATGGTCACACTGTGTATTTGGAATCTGTTCCCCCCATAGTTTGTCTGCAAGGTTGAATTCCCCATCCACTGCCTCTTCGATTGCCCAATACCACACTGAAACCTCCCTCTTTCCTCCGGTCTCTCGACTAGTTGTTGTTCCAGGCTGATCCCCCTTCCAAATGATTTTTTCAGCCTTAACTGGGATTGTGTCCAGCATTTTAGTTGGATATATTTAAATCTTGAAAGACCCGTCGCTACTCTCATTCTTAGATCTTCCCAAGAGACAAATGTATCCTCAATAATCAGATCCCCCCATACTCTTATCCCAGCTTCTCTTAATGGTATCGTCAGACTATCCTGGAGGCACTCCAGCAAACCTGGAGAATCCCAGAGTGGCGCAAGTTTTGAAAGATAATTGAGCCCAACCATATTTCTTATTCTGGCCCATACTTTTGCTATTGCCTGGAGGACCTTCAGTTTGACTTTCTTAAAAAATGTTTGGTCTCCCAATTTAAACATGAAGCCGTCTTCAGATAAACCAGCCCCTCTTAACATAGCCCGAAACATATCTCCACTACCTCTACTCACAGGCATTTTCAATAGCATTCGGGAATGTGAAAGCTGGAAGGCCCAGGCGTAGTATTGCATATCGGGTAGCGCCAGCCCCCCTTTCTCTCTCTTACGCCTTAGTTTTTTCCAGGCTATCCGGATCGATCTATATCTCCAAATGAAGGAGTTTACCTCCTGTTGGAATTTATCTATCAAGGGTTTATCAAAAAACAGGGGAATTGTATTAAATAGAAATGTGATCTTAGGTAGAATTGTCATTTTGACCAGATTTGCCCTCCCCAAGATGGATAAGGGGAGATGGGCCCATGACTTCAGCAATTTCTGACAATCCTTGAATACTCGCGCTAAGTTTGTTTCTGCTATTTTTCCTACTTCTTGTACAATTGTAACTCAAATACCGCATGGCAGAGCTAACCTTGGATTGAGTTTCTCTAATATTCCACGCCATTATTTCCGTTTTACCAGCATTTATCTCGTAACCAGAGACTTGGCCGAAATCCTCTGCCAGTTTAATGACTGCCGGAAGGGCAGTGTCTAAGTCTGCCATAAATATCAGAATGTCATCTGCGTACAGGCCTACCCGCCTCTCCCATTCTCCATATTTGAAAGAGATGATGTTTGGATTATCTCTAAATTTCTGTGCAAAAGGCTCTATATACATATTAAAGAGCAGAGGGGAGAGGGGGCAACCCTGTCGTGTACCCCTAGTTATTTTAAAAGCCTCAGTCAAAGTGCCATTGACCAGCAGCCATCGCTGACGGTGCTTGGTATAACAGCTGTATGGTATGACGGAACTTATTACCCAGATTGAATCTTGCCATGACTTCCGACAGGTAGCAAAAAACACAAGATGATGGACGGAATGTTGCACAATGGCAAAACATTCACCCCCAGCCACAGATCTGGGTTTAATCCATTGTTATTTTGCTCACCACGCCACCCCAGTTCAGACATGGCCATATGCAAATTAGTCTTGACCCTGTGCCTCATGGGAACAGTCCAGCCCGAACTACCAAGCCATGTCTTCCCTGGACCGGAATCAAGCATCCTAGGACCGGTTTCTGGCTATCAGCCGTCATCAGCCAGGATAGCTTGACTCCAGTGGCGTGGTGAGCACGGGACCCACGTCTGGGCATACCCTTCCCACATAGGGTGAACAGCAAAAAACACAAGATGATGGACGGAATGTTGCACAATGGCAAAACATTCACCCCCAGTCACAGATCTGGGTTTAATCTATCGTTATTTTGCTCACCACGCCACCCCAGTTCAGACATGGCCATATGCAAATCAGTCTTGACCCTGTGCCTCATGGGAACAGTCCAGCCCGAACTGCCAACCCATGTCTTCCCTGGACCGGAATCAAGCATCCTAGGACCGGTTTCTGGCTATCAGCCGTCATCAGCCAGGATAGCTTGACTCCAGTGGCGTAGTGAGCACGGGACCCACGTCTGGGCATACCCTTCCCACATAGGGTGAACAGCAAAAAACACAAGATGATGGACGGAATGTTGCACAATGGCAAAACATTCACCCCCAGTCACAGATCTGGGCTTAATCCATCGTTATTTTGCTCACCACGCCACCCCAGTTCAGACATGGCCATATGCAAATCAGTCTTGACCCTGTGCCTCATGGGAACAGTCCAGCCCGAACTGCCAAGCCATGTCTTCCCTGGACCGGAATCAAGCATCCTAGGACCGGTTTCTGGCTATCAGCGGTCATCAGCCAGGATAGCTTGACTCCAGTGGCGTAGTGAGCACGGGACCCACGTCTGGGCATACCCTTCCCACATAGGGTGAACAGCAAAAAACACAAGATGATGGACGGAATGTTGCACAATGGCAAAACATTCACCCCCAGTCACAGATCTGGGTTTAATCCATCGTTATTTTGCTCACCATATTTTTTTTTTTTTTTTCCGACAGGTAGCCCCAATTCACCGAAAGCCTTGGTGGCGTCCAGAGTTAGAGCAGCCAAAGGGAGTGAATAGGTGAAAGCAATATCAATTGCACCGACCAGATCGTATGTAAGGTCAGCTAGCTGTCGTCCTTTCACAAACCCTTTTTGGTCTGCATGTAGAATATCATTTGCCACCATCCCCAACCTATTTGCTAAAATAGAAGAAAATAGTTTATAGTCTATGTTTAAAAGTGATATTGGATGATATGAGCCGCAACTAGCTGGATTTTTGCCAGGTTTCAATATTAGTACCACTGTGGCATCGTCCCAAGATCGGGGGGGACTTATTCCCTCCAATAATATCTTGTTATATAGTTGCATGAGTACTGGGATTATGACCTCCTGTAGAGTTCGGTATATTTCAACTGGAAGCCCATCAGGTCCAGCCGCTTTCCCTCTTTTGCCCCCAGCAATAGCCTTTTTCACCTCCTCTTCTGTGATTGGCATATTCCAGATCTATCTGTTGCCTGGGACTGATTGATGGTAAAGTGGTCCCGTCTAACCAGTGCTTTTCTTTAACATTGTCTTCTATGCAGGTTTCTTTAGATCTATCTTGGAAGTAATTCAGAAAGGCTCCTCCGATCTCTTTATCTGAGGATAGGGAGGGTACGTCGTCGTCCACCTTTATTTCTTTTATGTGGTTCTGGAGCTGGTCTGTTTTGATTTTCCAAGCAAGTAATTTGCCTGTCCCTTCCCCATACTCGAAGTGGGCATACTTGCTTGCCTCCCACCTACGTGTTAGTCTCCCTTGAAGAATGCTCTCCAACTCTTCCTTTATGTGACCAAACTTTTCCAAATCTTCCTTCATGCCAATTCCGGTCCTACTGTTCATTTTATCCTCCACTACCCTCAATTCATCTTCCAGAGCTGAAATTACTTCCCTGTATTTTTTCTTTCTATAGCTTGATCTATTGGTGATGCTACCTCTCAGGAAAGCTTTGAGGGTGTCCCAGACTGTTGTAATTTCGGCTGTGCCCAGATTGCACTCTAAAAAATGCTTAATTATAGTAAGAAGATAAGCGGTCTCTTCTTCTTTGAGCAGCAATGTTCAGGCAAATGACCATGTTCTGGAAAGCTGTGGGTGTACACATTCTATGGCTAATAGGACTCCTGAGTGATCCGAGAGGTGCGACGGTTGTTATTTGATCTCTTTAACTCTGTCTTTAAGATTGTAACTAAGCAGAAAATCAATTCTCGACTTGTGTTTATATCTAAAATTTCTGAAAGATATTTCTAGTTGCTCTCCCGATCTCCCTCTCCATATATCGCATAGCCCTAATTGGGCCATCGTTGTCAAAAGCGACGTCCTGGATCTGGAGGGAATTGCTGCTCTGCAATTTGGAGATTTATCCAGTTTAGGGTTCAGGACGATATTAAAATCTCCTGCTCATATAACTGGCTCTGGAAAATCCAGAAGGTGAGAGCGAACAGAGTTAAGACAAGAGGGGTCATCCTAGTTTGGACCGTAATATCCGACTAAGGTGAAGAGGATGCCCATTAGGGTAATCTTCAATATCAGCCACCTTGCGCTGAAATCTTCCCTATGTTGTAAAATCTGAGCTTTGACTTGTTTTTTAAAAAGGAACAACACCCCTCGGATATTTGCTGTCTGGTCGGTGCATATAAATGTGTCTACCCATTTCTGAGTTTTAAGCAGCTCTATTGTCTCTGTCTTAAGAAGGTGTGTCTCCTGGATGACAATTACCTGCTCCGGGGAATCTCTCAAGTATTGTAGAACTCTGGCTCTTCGCGCCCTCGTGCGCAGGCCATTGACATTCCAGGACAGAATCTGAAGAATTGTCATGCTAATTTAAGGTTAGAGTTTCCAGCTTTAACTGGACAGGGACATAAACAGAAAGACCACCCAGCTTTCACATATTTTCTATTTCTCAAAGTTGCAGAGTAAGGCAGAATCGTGACGAATGAGGTATTTTTATTTTTACTCCCCTTGTGCTCCCCAACCCCCCACCCCCTCCATTCCCCCCGGGAAACCCTACCCCAATTACTCTGGTCTGGTGTTGACCAGCTTTTGCGTCCATGAGCTAGCCTCCCCCTCTATTCCTATTGTGTCTATGTGTTACCTGAAAGAAACCTCCCCCCTTTTTTTTTTGCCACCTTTTTTTCTTTTTTATTGATTCCCTGGCTTTTCTTCCTCTCCTTATTTATATTTATATATATTTTTTTTCCTTCCCCCTTAATCTTTCTGTTTTTCACCTTTTTTTTTTTAAGATTGTGCTTAGTTTGTTTCTTTCTCCATATCTCTGTCTCTGTCGGGAGAGAGTGTTGCGTCCTATTCCCCTGTTCTCAATATATAAATAGATATTTGCCAATCTATATACAGGTGACAAGTGGTGAGTAGGGTAGAGACATTAGGATAAAGACATTAGGATAAAGACATTAAGGTATACATGTGGGAGAGGAGACTTCTCTACCTATGCTCATCCTCTCTAATCTGGCTATTGCTCAAAAAGAAGGGAGAAATGCTTGGGTGTCTCTAAACACTATTTGAGGCCTCCTTGTTAATTATATCGAGCAATTCGTCTGCCTCTTGGGTTGATATAATATTGTGCATCTTATTGTTGTACATAACTTTCAAGAAGGCCGGGAATTTAAGTTGTACTACTGCGCCGGCCTTCTTAAAGTTTTCCATTCTTAGCCCCAGTTCCCACTGCCTTTCAAGTGTGACTTTGTAAAGGTCCGAACGAACCTCAAAAGAGAAGTCTCTACTTTTTAGCGTCTTTGCCTTCAGGGCCAGATTCAAGATTTTCTCTTTAGTTGAATAAGTGAGAAAGTTAATGAGGATCTTTCTAGGCTTCGCCCTATTAGGGTTATGACGAAATGGGTCTCTGTGAATTCTTTGAACCTCTTTTTCTAAGAACTCTGTTGATTCTTCGCGTGATAGGGCCTCCTTGAGCAAAGCAATCATGAAAGCCTTAATGTCTGCTCCTTCTTTCCTTCAGGTAGATTCAACAACCGTAGATTGTTTCTGTGGGAATTATTTTCAAATAAATTCATCCTATCCCGCATAACAGCTTCTCCACTCTGTAGATTTTGTATTTTTTCCTCTGGTGACCCTAAATTCATCTTGCATTCCTCCACAGAGCTCTCTAGGGATTTGGTTCTCAAATTTAAGAGGTCGACCTTCCTCTCTAGGGTCTCACACGCGCTCCTTATCTCCCTTTGATTCCCTGCAGAAACTGCAAAGCCCTGTTTTATGTCCTCTTTTAGTGAAGCAAACAAGTCTTCTATTGAACTCCCTGAGGTATAACTGACAGCTTCAACAAAACTCTGAACATCCGTTTCTGCTCCTTCTCCTATCTGTGGTATAGGCTGTTTCTCAGGGGCCACTATAGATAGAGGGGTATGTATAACCGTCTGGCTAAAAGAGGCCTCTTTAGCCACATTGGGCTCCATGTTATCTCGAGAAGTCCCAACTACAGAGCCAATAGAACAAATTTCAGTGTTCCTTCCCTGCTTGGTAACAATCAAAACCCCCGGTTGCACCCTAAAGAAAGACCATAATGAAGGAGTAACTCTCAGTTTGTCAAATGAGGAAGCAGTCTTATTCCTCCCACCTTTTAGGCTTCTTCCTTTAACCTGGTAAGTTTGGAAAGCTGTGTCCTGGTTAGGGGATATGATGTTATTGCTATTGCCCCTTGTATTCACCGTATCTTGGCTTCCTACTAAATGTAGATCTAGTGGTTCTGATAATCCACTTTCTGTTCTTTTAACGTTTATTTTCTCCTGGCCAGTCACAGTTTCACTCTGCCTGCACTTTCCCTTCTTTTTTCCAACCCTCTTTTTTGCAGCTACCACCAGGCTGCCGAAATTATGTGGCTCAGCAAAACACACAAGATGATGGACGGAATGTTGCACATTGGCAAAACATTCACCCACAGTCACAGATCTGTGTTTAATCCATCGTTCTTTAGCCCACTCTGCCACCACAGTTCAGACATGGCCATATGCAAATCAGTCTTGACCCTGTGCCTCATGGGAACAGTCCAGCCCGAACTGCCAAGCCATGTCTTCCCTGGACCGGAATCAAGCATCCTAGGACCGGTTTCGGGGTTTCACCCCTCTTCAGCCAGGATAGCTTGACTCCAGTGGCGTAGTGAGCATGGGACCCATGTCTGGGCATACCCTTCCCACATAGGGCGAACAGCAAAACACACAAGGTGATGGACGGAATGTTGCACATTGGCAAAACATTCACCCCCAGTCACAGATCTGGGTTTAATCCATCGTTATTTTGCTCACCACGCCACCCCAGTTCAGACATGGCCATATGCAAATTAGTCTTGACCCTGTGCCTTATGGAAACAGTCCAGCCTGAACTGCCAAGCCATGTCTTCCCTGGACCAGAATCAAGCATCCTAAGACCGGTTTTGGGGTTTCACCCCTCTTCAGCCAGGATAGCTTGACTCCAGTGGCGTAGTGAGCACGGGACCCACGTCTGGGCATACCCTTCCCACATAGGGCGAACAGCAAAACACACAAGATGATGGACGGAATGTTGCACATTGGCAAAACATTCACCCCAGTCACAGATCTGGGTTTAATCCATTGTTATTTTGCTCACCACGCCACCCCAGTTCAGACATGGCCATATGCAAATCAGTCTTGACCCTGTGTCTCATGGGAACATTCCAGCCCGAACTGCCAAGCCATGTCTTCCCTGGACCGGAATCAAGCATCCTAGGACCGGTTTAGGGGTTTCACCCCTCTTCAGCCAGGATAGCTTGAATCCAGTGGCGTAGTGAGTAGACGTGGGTCACTTGCTCTCCATGACACTGGAATCAAGCTATCCTGGCTGAAGAGGGGTGAGACCCCGAAACCGGTCCTAGGATGCTTGTTTCCAGTCCAGGGAGGACCTGGCTTGGCAGTTCGGGCTGGGCTGTTCCCATGAGGCACATGTTAGAATACAAAATTAAATGAATTCACAGTATACCACTTACTTCTACTCTAACCCCCTCTACTTAATAAATCTTTTGCATTAATGGCTTAGTAAGACTTGCATAGATTAGTTTCAGCACAGCATGTGCGTTACTTTTAAAGCAGCCATATTAAAACTATTGCGCAGCTGTAAAGATTTCCCCCCCAAGCGACAGAAAACGTCATACTACGTAGATGTAGTAGACGCATGCGCAGAAGAGTTCCTGCGTTTTGGCGGCCATTTTAGGACACTCTTTTTATTCATTAGTGTAGCCCATTGGAAAGCTTCCCTTGTATACAAATGTAAAATGTGGTGCACTGATAATACTCACAGACAGGTTGGTTATAATGTTACAGGTTATTCGAGAGGATTGAATACGAGGAAGTTTCTTTTTTATGCGAAACTTTGCTGCATCAGCAGTGTTGACTACATGTGCAACTGAACCTCAAAGATTAGGAATCTTCTAAGAGGGCTCCTGGTGCGACATCTTCTGCAAGTGCAGGTTTGAAACCAACCGTTTCTCATGTTCTGTGGCTCTTAGTTTGGATTTTATTTTTCTCTGCATCCCAAGTTTGTAGGTTTGATTTGTCTCATTTTAAATCCAGGACTATACGCTCCAGAATGCAAATAAAAACAACCACTGGCAAAGCCAACAGGTGCTGCTCAGTCTGATCTACTAGTGCCATGCAACATTTCCCACTAGGGGAATTTAAAACATGGCACATACACATGAGTAACAGAAAAACATATTTTGCACAGAGACAGTGCATAATCGGTCAGAATGAATTTGTGCATACTTGTGTTTGAATGCATTTGTCGTGGATTGCTCCTCCTTTTATATCTTTTCCTGAGAGCTGCCGCTTGACAGCCTACATCTGTTTTCTACTCACAACCACAATAAACAAAGCTTAAAACATTCTGCAAGATAAAGCGGTCAATGTTCAAGCCCTTGATTTCCACCCTCTATGCCAGTGGTTTCTATATACTATGCATGCTTCGCTGCTGCATGAGCCTTTTGTAGGAAACCCTGACACTGTGCCTACCTGAGCGGGGCTGGGTCTCAATTCTCTATTGCAGAGACATATCTTGATGTTTTTTCACATAATACATGTAGGAAGGTGGAATCTGACTGCATGGTTGCCCCCACTTTTTCCCTGGTGTTTGAATGGTTTTTGACTAGTCTGGCTGGGATCCTCCTATCCAGGACCCCAGCCTATCTGCTTACTCCCTTAAAAGACTGGTGTGCATATTAGATGCACTAGTGATTGGATACGGTGGTATCTTCTGAGCCCCTAGTATATGGTACCTTAGGTACCAAGGGCATAGGTACTTCAAAGGCATACCAGGGGCTGAAGCATGTATTATGCAACCCCTGGGAAGCAGACTAAATCTGACACCACAGGCCTGCTACTGCAGCCTGGGTGAGGTAGTGTTAGCACTCCTCACTGAGGTATAGGTTCCTATATCTCACCATACACACACATATAAACCTATCAGTCACCCCTAAGGCAGGCCCTATGAATACTGAGGGCAGGGTGCTTGGTTTACAATGTGAGGGGGTGCCTCTGCATGAGCAGGGCCCCTCTGCAGCTGGCAGAGTCTATTCTCTGTGGCAGTTTGTGGATGCGGTTAAACCATATACTCTTAAGTGCATTATAACCTACCGGTAAATGCTAACTTTGGAATGACTGCATCAAAACATGTCATGTTTGGTGTCAAACAACTTGGAATCATACCCCCACACCAGTAACTGGTGTGGGAGTATGATCCCACTCTTCTAGAGGGGACGACATGTACCCACTGTGGAAACACGGTAGAAATCTGAAAGAGCCCTGGCATCACAAAATGGATGCCACCAGCACAGACACTGGGCTGGCCTCCTGCTGCTGACTGAAACTCGCAGTGGAGAAGGCCCAACAATAGGCATCCTGTCACAGGGAGGTGTCACCACCTTCCAGACAGGATTTAGTGTATTGGGGCTGGGTGGGTGCACTCTTAGAGTGCTTTGAAGTCCTGCACTGGGGGAGCAGTAGGCTCCTCTGTGCATATGCCAGCTCAAACCGGTTCAGGGGCTACATGCCCCTGCTCTGGCGCCAAACTGGACAAAGGGAAGTGGGTGTAACCACCCACTCCCCTGACCCTCCCAGAGGAGTGGTCCTAGAGCTAGTCCCTCCCTTTCTTCCAGTATAAGTTAGGGAACCCTTGCCATTGAAAATCAGATATCCCTGGACGACGCTCTACAAGAAGAATCCTGGCCCTTCGACCTTCCACTACCTTTGGAAGACAGAAGAATCTCCCTTGGAGTCAAGGAGTGACTCCCCTGCTTGGCTGGCACCAAAACTTTGAATCAACGGTCGCAAACTTTCCCGCCAGAGTCCGAAGTCCCTGCAGCCCTGGAAGTGGATTTCCTGACTTCTCGACGGCCATTGTGAGTCCCCAGCAGAGCTAAGGCGAGTGGACGCCACAAGTGGCAAGGAACCACAATACCTGGGTAGCGTGCACTATTGTCGAGTGCAACCCCTTCACGACGTTCAACGAACTTGTGCTTTGGGCCACGTGTGGTCCAAGCCTCCAGCAGGTTTTGCAGCAAAAATCAGAGGCCTACCCCGTCCCGAGTGACCGTGGGCTCCTGTAAAGTATTTTCTCACGAGGCATCTTCGCGATACCTTGCCTGTTAGCTTGTGTGTCCCCCAAAGACTTTCTTAAGAAACCAAAGGGCTCCCCTGCTTGCTCCAGGACTGCCCTCACACACCCTTGCTGGGTGAGTCCCTCAGACCTTGCTGGTCTGCGCCATTGACTTTTTCCACATCTCACGAGACTTGCTGTTGCCAAGGCTTGTTGGCTCCATTCCGGTTGCTGACTCCTCAGTAAGCTGCAGACGTCATGGGACACTGCGAATCCAGCTGCTGGTCATCGTCGATCCCTCCTGGACCTCGTGAGCGAAGAGTCAAAACACCATCGACTACCTGAAATCACCCGACTTCCGTGGTCATCCATCTTCCTGTCCCCGGGTCACTGGCAAGTGCCTGTGAACACTGTCCCTTCTCCTTTCAGGTCATCTTCATCTTGAATCCAGCCTTGGATTCCACCGGTAACTTCTTCAGTCTTCGCAAGCAGCAAATTTTCTTTGGCTTCCATAGAAAACAGCGATGCGACCGACACCAAAAGACACCTATGCACCCGGCTTCCCTGGGTGAGGTAACTCGTGCACTCCGGTGCCCTAGTGTGTGTTGGCCCTCGAATTACTTACCTTGTAAGTGGCTTGCTTGTAGACTTCCTCGAAGTGCCCTAAAACTTTAAAAATCCAACCGCGACTTGCTCCATTGTAATCAATAGGGAACCCGCGGCTGTGTTCTCACACTGCACGTGTCTCCCGTGGGTCTTTTACTTACCTGCCTTTGGTGGATTAGTGAAGCCCCAGCGATTCTACAAATATATATACCTAGTGGTGTCCTTTCATTTGGTAATTCAAGAGATTATAAGGTAAAACAAGCTGCTTTACATTCATCTGAGACTTAGCCTGAAGGCTGCTTTATACAGCTACCAGTAGGATAGCTTTCTTTAAAAGGTTGTCTTAAACCTATCTACCATAAGAGTCGAATTGGACTGGTGCAAGGTGGCCACTATAACTAGTGACCAGCATATGCCAGGCCAACTTCTCACAATACACATGTATTTCACTGTGCAAGTGTCGCGTGACATGAGGCCTCATATGGCTGTGTGCTGAGAGGATTCGGGTAGATCTCCTTTATTTAACACTCCACTTAAGGTCATCACTTCTTGTATAGTATCCTTTAACTTCAACGGCATGTCCTGATAAACACACCAACAGCTTTATTGAGCTGTGAAATATTGCTCACCATCTGATGTCACATCATTTCACAGTCAGGCATATCACAGTGTCTCGAAACACATAACGTTAAATGCAAAAACATAAAGGTGATGGACAGAATGCTTGTATTAATCTTAGCCACTGGCAATCTCTCAGGCCGTATCCCAATCCACCGCCCTAGGTGGGAAGGGTATGCCCAGACGTGGGTTCCGTGCACACTGTGTCTCTGAAACCAAGGTGTATCCAGCTGGTGAGCCCCTAGCTAGGGCGAAACTGGTCCTGGGCTGCTTGAGTTCCGGTTCAGGGAGGACCAGGCTTGGCAGTTTGGGCTGGACTGTTCCAATTGGAGCAGGGACAAGACTGATTTGCATATAACTAGATCCAAAATGAGGTGGCATGGTGTGAAGAATAACTATGGATTGGGATGCGGCCAGAGAGGTTGCCAGTGGCTGAGATTGATTGACGCATTCCATCCATCACTGTTTTGTTGTCTAATTGTGTCGCCCTAAGTGGGATGGGTATGCTCAGACGTGGGTTCCGTGCACACTGTGTCAATGGAACTAAGCTGTACCCGGCTGATGAGCCCATAACTAGGGCGAGACCGGTCTTGGGTTGTTTGTGTTCTGGTTCAGGGAGGACATGGCTTGACTGTCCGTCAAGTAAAATCAAAGTGAGATCTGTCAGGCAGCAGGACAAGAATCAGTTATAGGTACTGTAACATGTCTTCAGTGTGATATCATGTATTGTACTTTATTTTTATTGTGTTGGACTACGTCATGGGATGCAGCCTAATAGTGACATCCGTGCATAATCATTCTAATGGAGTTGTCTACATGCTCTCGGTTTATAATGTACATAGGATTAAAGGGTGTTTATTTTTTTTTAAGGAGACATGCTATAGTTATTGATGCACTTAGGAAAATTTGAATGACAAGAATTGGGGGTTGCAGTAATCCTCTTCTGTCCTTTTTGCCTGTGGAGACAGATTCTATGTATGCATGCACTGTGCACTTCACCTTTACTCTTACTAGGCTCACTGATGCATACATTCCTGTAGTAGGCTGGATAAATGAAGTCACTGTAGTGCTTACAGCAAACAGGACACATTTACACATTTACTTTTAACCGGCACCTCTAAAGAGACAGGAGCAACAATCAAAAGATAAATCAGCGGAGAACATTTTCACAACGGCATTCATTCCGGTCGTTGAAATAGAATCAAAGTTAAATGGATCAATAACAGAGGGCCTGATTTTGGCGTATGGGTTACACCATCGCGATGATGACGGATCTCCCATCCGCCAAAATATAAATCCCATAGGATATATTGGGATTTATATTTCAGCCTACGCGATATCTGTCACCGCTGTGACGGAGTAAACCATCCGCAGTCTTGGAGCAGCCTAATTTTAGCTCCACCCTTACATGTCACAGAAGCACAATATATACATGCATTTAGCATCATATTCTCTGTGTGCTGAACTTTATTAATGAGAAATGAAATATTCAAATGTATTACTGAATTGCATTCACTGTAGAAACTAGAGATTCATAAACGTGTGTACAGTGATATTTAGCTTAATCATGAACAAATGTAGTTCTCATACATATTTACCTTTATGCCTCAAGTTATGTTGCATTTATTTGAAAGTGCATTGCATAAT